>NC_064645.1:310085286-310740703 GCF_023864345.2 Schistocerca serialis cubense | reverse complement strand
ACGTATCACTCCAGTAGGAACCGTAGAAACGAAGTTATCTCAACAATCATAACAATCAAACTTCATACGCAAACGGAACAGTAGGAAGCCAAAACAAGTGGTGCCAGGAAAGTACCTGCATCATGCACGGTATATATGTTTACAGGCTGGTTGGAAGAAGACCGAAAATCTTGTAAGGATAGGTTGTGCCGAGTTACTTAGCATTGAAGTTAGACAATCTGGCCTTGCGAGTGCAAATTCAAGCTGCCTGCCGAAGACGGTGTCACCAAACGTATTCTTCGCTCGGTTTCCAAAAGTGGAACAAGAGAACGATGGTAAAAATTTGACATGGGACGGTAGTAAGGATCAAATCAGAGCCAAAGGCTGAGCAGTATAGTGTGCTGTCATCTACCGTACGAGAGCAAGTGATCCGACTGGCAATTTGAATTTCAGCAGCCAACAGTCTGATTCGCTAACCTCAATGCTGATCAGGAGGAGGAGGAGGAGATTAGTGTTTAACGTCCCGTCGACTACGAGGTCATTAGAGACGGAGCGCAAGCTCGGGTAAGGGAAGGATGGGGAAGGAAATCGGCCGTGCACTTTCAAAGGAACCATCCCGGCATTTGCCTGAAGCGATTTGGGGAAATCACGGAAAACCTAAATCAGGATGGCCGGAGACGGGATTGAACCGTCGTCCTCCCGAATGCGAGTCCAGTGTGCTAACCACTGCGCCACCTCGCTCGATCAATGCTGATCAACTCAGAAACGGTGCAACGTACTTAATTTCTTCCTATCAGTTATTTCTCAGGATAACCTACTCTGCAATGTCCTTTCAAGCTTTTCAGACTGTTTCTTATCACATTGTAGATGTACATGTAGATTACTGAGCTACGTTCGCTGGTCTCCTGGAAAAAACAGGTGTCCAGTTTTTATCACTTCATCCGTAAAGAAGGTAGCAACTAGCAAGCACGGCATCCAGATGGTGTGCACGGCTTCTTTGTTGTCAGCTGAACACTTGCAAAGTTATGAGGGAGTAAACATGGAAGTAACTCTAAAAGTCGTCCCGAGGACTGCATGTAGCATATACACTTTATGCATGGAAAGGATGAACGTGCTCCATCGATGACAATTCTCTTTGCTGGAGAGAAGCTAGCTGATTGGAAGATAAATTCTTCAACAAAGCTAAATATATATCTGTGAAGACTTTAATGTAAATCAAAAAAACAACTTTGCTTTTCTGTACGAAAGGGCTAACTATTTTCCTTCTATTTCTCCTATGCATTTGGCATTCGACGGCTTGTTGCTGAACGGTTCGTAGCATATCTTTGCCAACAATTTGCGATAAATTTATCGTATCTCTGTTTACTATACTGTTCACATTTCCAGAACGAGCTTTTCACTCTGCAGCGGAGTATGCGGTGAAATGAAACTTCCTGGCAGATTAAAACGGTGTGCCGGACCGAGACTCGAACTCGGGAACTTCGCCTTTCGCGGCCAAGTGCTCTACCAACTGAGCTACCCAAACGCGACTCACGCCCCGTCCTCACAACTTTACTTCTGCCAGGTAGGAGACGAGGTACTGGCACGACTCACGCCCCGTCCTCACAGCTTTACTTCTGCCAGGTAGGAGACGAGGTATTGGCAGAAGTAAGCTGTGAGGACGGGGCGTGAGTCGTGCCAGTACCTCGTCTCCTACCTGGCAGAAGTAAAGTTGTGAGGACGGGGCGTGAGTCGCGTTTGGGTAGCTCAGTTGGTAGAGCACTTGGCCGCGAAAGGCGAAGTTCCCGAGTTCGAGTCTCGGTCCGGCACACCGTTTTAATCTGCCAGGAAGTTTCACTGTTCACATTTGTTATAGCAATGTGATAATAATGTTCCCCTGGTATTAACTTCTCTACAATTGTCGTAAGCATCGTTTCAGACATATCTAAGTGTAATATATTTACCTGCTTGTGTGTTATAGACGTCAACTTCCTCTTAATGAAACACCACGTCTGAATTCGATCAGCAAAGACCATCTTGTTGCTCATTTCTCTTTCCAAAATTATAAATAAGATATTCTTACCGAACAGGAAATACTTTGCTCTGTAAGATCGCTACACTGATTACGCAACAGAAAACTTAATTTAAAGCATTCTCTCAGCAGGAAAAGCAGTCGGACGTTTTGTTTTCAGTTTAAACAGACTGAGTAGATAGGAGCATATGTTTCATTTTCAGAATTTAAGCTATCGTTACAAACTGCGATATTTGAAATAAGCGAATAAATCGGTGTTTATGGACTCCACAACTCTGAAGGATACGTAACTGCATAAACCAAGGTACAGGAACTTGCATCGATAATAATGTGTCATTCAAAAGGACAAGCAGCAGTCATGCAGCGAACATTAGGACGCAAAAGAAATTACACTTGATTATTAATTCCGTAACAGTTTGTAGGAAAGTAATCTGTGTTAACCTATATTTTCCTTTGTAAGGGTGCATTGTTTTTTTTTTTTCTTGATGTATTCTCTTTTCTTGAGTATGTCCTCACTGCCGATCAATAGAAGGAAGAGTACATCTATGTCGGTTCCACTTTTCGTAACCTGTATACGAAAATTAATAATAATGCTAGAGATAAAGCTAATATCATTAACTTTCAGTATAATGTTGGGTTCACCGTGGCCTGGCGATATTTGACTAATACTCGAAACGTCCTGGACCGCGGTTTACAATCCAGGCACTGGTTAGATTTTGAATAATAGTAATAATCATCAGGAATGGCTACGGAAGACTTCCTATGAGGGGATTCACCCTCGTTCTGCTAACAACTTTCTAAAAAGGCCCTGAGTGGATAAAGGTTTGGGGTTCGTCTTGACCCTCGAATGAGAGACCACCCTCCCAAAACGCGGAAGAAACAGTAATTATCGGCCGGCCGGGGTGGCCGAGCGGTTCCAGGTGCTACAGTCAGGAACCGCTCAACCGCTACGGTTCCAGGTTCGAATCCTGCCTCGGGCATGGATGTGTGTAATGTCCTTAGGTTAGTTAGGTTTAAGTAGTTCTAAGTTCTAGGGGACTGATGACCTCAGAAGTTACGTCCCAGAGTGCTCAGAGCCATTGGAACCATTTGAAGTAAATACCAGTAACATGAGAATGCAAGAAGCTATGGAAACCACTGCATTAAAAACACGCATTTGTATCCATTGGACGTGTGACCTGTAATTGGAAATGTGGTATGATTTTTTCATGAGCAAAGTATTTCATTCGCATTTCCTGGAGGTTACTATCAATAGGGAGGTGACCATGACAAACTAAGTGAACGCACAACGATAGACTAACATTCTATTAGTCGGAACATGGGGTATCAGAAGTCTGACTGTGGTAGAGGAGTTAGAAAATCTGGAAAGAGAGGCGGGGTCAGAGCAATGAAATGGGAAGAAGAGAATGATATCTTGTCAGACAAAGAAATAATGGCAAAATCAGCAGGAGCAGACAATGGTAACGGTAGTAGCATCCGTCAGCTGGTGACAGTGAGTACACTGTTAAAAAGTCACAAGGCGAGGAGATATACTTGGAATAGACCTGGAGTAATTGGATGATTGTAGCTGGGTTACATAATGGCAAGTCAGAAACTCCGAAATTAATTATTATATTGTCAGGCGTACACAAGAGCAGATATTGACCATGATCAAAATTAAGTAATAATTACGAGTAGACTGAACTTCAAGAGAATCGTCCAGAGGAGTCAATGCAGGAACAAGTAGGATTCTGATGGAGTGAGGAGTGATGAGTTGCGTATGATGCTCTCTAGGGATGTTGACAATGAAATAATGAATACCACATTAGAAAATCCAGAAGAGAAACGAAGGTTTTTAAAGAGGGCAATCACACACGCTGGACAGACAAATGCATACAAAGAAGATAACTGCAAAGAAACTTCGGGAAACAGAAGAAATACTTCAACTGATCGACAAAAGAAGTAGAAAAATGTTCAGAGAAATTGAGGAGTATAGAAACATAGGTTACTTACGAATGAAATAAATAGGAAGTCCAGAGAAGTCACGGCAAAATGGCTGCAAGAAAAATTCAAAGAAATGGTCACCAGGAGGTCTGATTCAGCATACGGGAAAGACGAAACAACTTTTGGCGAAATTGAAAGCAATAGACGCCAAGATTGCGAGAGGAATTACACTGCTAAGCACAGAGGAATGAGCGCATAGGTGGGAAGAGCATATGAAAGGCCTCTACGAGGAGGAGGTAGGCCCTTCTGTCTTATGGTGTGATAGAAGAAGATATGGCAGTGAATGTGGAGGAATTAAATATAATAGTCTGGCGTTAGAGCCTTGGACGATTTGTGCTGAAATAAGACAGACGGTGTAGCTAACATTCTGCAGAAAATGCTAAAGTCACTGAGGAAAGTGGCCAGTAAACGAGTATGAGGCTGCGGTTGTAGTATCAGACTTTTGCAAAACCAATGTTATCTTCTAAATCAGGGAATGTTAATGAACAGGAAGCAAAATAACACATGAAGGATACAGCAAGAAGGAGACAAAAAGTAGACCACTACTGGAAAAGAGGGCTATCCAGTCCAAAACAATAGTAATAACAAACATCATTCTTAATGTGACGAAATGTGTCTGGTGGTGTAGTGGTAAAGGACATCCATAGAAACCTGGAGGTCGTGATATTGATTCCTTGTCAGATTACGGTGTCTAGCTTTTATACAGCCTTACCTCATATCGAAGTGAGGAATCACCAGGAACAACACGAGTTGCAGACTCCACATTATACTGTAGGTCCCCTTTACGAAGTTTGATAGCTGAAGTGGATTAGGAAATGCAAATCTGCGAGGTGACGTCCAACTGTAAAACTTAAACCCGGCCATTCAGCCACACAAAATTTATGAGAATGTACGTTTGTAGCACAGCACTGTACGGGGTGAATCAAGGTTTGGGGGAAAACCCGACGAGAAGAGACTCGAAGGACCTGAAATGTGGTGCTACAGAAGGATGTTGAAAATTACTTGGACTAACGAACGAGGTGGTTTTCCACAATATCGTCGAAGAGAGGAACGTATTGGAGACACCAACAAAAAGAAGGGACTTCAGAGGGTTGTAGAGAGTAAAAACTGTTGGGGTGGGCAGAGATTATAAAACATCCTACAAATAACTTAGAGTGTAGGGCGCAACTGCTAGTCTCAGGTGAAGAGTTTGGCACAAGATAGGAATTCGTTGCGAACGGCATCTAACGGTTAATAACACTGACAACTGAAAAAGAATCTATTTGCCACTCGCAAATTAATTGCTTTGTGGTACACCGCATCATCGTCGATAGGGCATTCAGTCGATTCGCTGTAAGCCACTGTCTGCCCCTTGCAGCATTACAAGCCTGTCCAAATTACTGTACACATTAGACAGATGCTCCACTAACAACGCCCCGTACCACGTATGTTGTTTTCGCGCATGCCAATCGAGGGGGATCTGTCGGTAACACACTGGAGTCGGTTTCGGGAGGAACTGTATGCCACCAGTCTGACGTAGGGCATTACTATTTTCTATAAATAATGTGGTTAATGCCGAGATAGTGCTTTTCTTTCCTCATTCTACTCCTATCAGAGATAACGACCTACAAATACTAAGCTCCTACAATATCACAACGGAATAGTTAAATAGTTCGACACATTACATCTTAAATACAACTGTTATTTGCCACTTTTCCCATTACTTAGCCGGCTGCGGTGGTCTAGCGGTTCTGGGCGCTCAGTCCGGACCCGCGCGACCGCTACGGTCGCAGGTTCGAATCCTCCCTCGGGCATGGATGTGTGTGATGTCCTTAGGTTAGTTAGGTTTAAGTAGTTCTAAGTTCTAGGGGACTTATGACCACAGATGATGAGTCCCATAGTGCTCAGAGCCATTTGAACCATTTTTTGAACCCATTACTTACTTTTTTATTTTTAAATGTTTTTGTTAAGGTATAAATGTTAATGAAATTTAGAATGCTACTCCAGGCTGTTATTATGCTTGATTCTGTATCAGAAAAAATTATAGTTAATAATAATATTATTAAGAGAAATTATTGTCTCTCACCGTAACTACTATGCAGACATACTCTGATAGGGACTCTCTATTCAGATTATTTATGCCGCAAAAGTCTGTGAATACAATGGGATGCATTATTAATATTCCGTTTTCCAACAGCTTCCACAACTGGATTACGGCTGTGAAGGAAGTCATGACTCTTGTAAATTATGAAAAAGACACTTACAAACCGTGACTACTGTTAAAAAGGAAAATACTTGCCATTCGAACTATCTTTCACATGTGTTAAGTATTACCCTTACAACAACGGCATCCAACACCATCTTCATCACGAGTAACACCACAGTTCTTAGCCCCGAGGTAGAGAATCAGGCCTTGTCATGATCCGATCTCTTTTTCAGAACATTAGAGTCTCGGTAGGTATATCACTCCTTGCATCATTTGAGCGGAGTGAAGACTGCAAGATATTAGAAGTCAGATTTTTCTGGTGACTTTGTTGTTAAAATTTTTCTTTCGCTGCTATTTTTGTTGTTATTTACGAAACCCAACAGCTGTACAAATCAGAGACTGCACTCTAATAAACATAAGTCTAGGGAACGACGGCTTCCACCTGAGGCACATTATTTTATGAACAACTGACTATTTGCTCAGTGCCATTCTCATATCTACAAGTTCTCTAGGAATCGAAAAATCTAAACAATTATTTGAACAATCTAAATTCAGGTAAAGTAATTACTCCTTTGTTGTCGTTAAAGAAGAAACTATTCAGTGAGCAATAAAAGTTTGTGAACACTGACTTGAATAACAGATCAGTAATTTCACGTAACTATAGTGTATGTGTTAGGTACATATCGGGGAAAATGAAAGAAAAAGTCATTTAAGGAGTGGAATTGTAGCATGTGGAGTTACTCTCACCTTACTACACCCAAAGGCATCCTATTTAGAGAAAGCAGGGGAACCTAGGTAAGACTGAGAGCACTCCTTATATCGCTGTTGTATTGTTCGCTTAAAATGAACAAATAACTTGTTTTTTCAACGAAGTTATAATTGACGCACTTCGGGTGTAACTCACCTACGTCCGAAACGCGTCAAATATAACTTTGATGAACAACTACGCCTGTATCTATTTCAAGCTACCCATTCAGCAGTGATGGAAGAAGTGCTCTAGATTTACATTGTGGTCTCAGGTCTCTTATGCCACTTCACGTCGCAATTTCTTTTAAGTCAGACAAGCCGGACACGATTCTAATAAATATGTAAATAAGCACATAAGCATTAGTAAAAGTTCGAGGCGGACGATTAAGTACAGGAACTCCTACAAGTATAGTTATGCAGACAAGTTTTTACGGTGACAGGGGGGCAAACAGTGGCCTATCGGGTGTGATGACCAATGATCAAGATTGATGGGTTGTACTTAGGACGCGGGAGAGGAAGATGCAACCGGTTCGCAGTGATCTGCCATCGGTATATTCATTTACAAAGACAACTTGGATGGAAATCTGTTATGAGTCGGTTATCAATGCATAGCGAATTTTTAAGACCTGTCACAGATTAATTACTTCTTCGGGGCAAAAGAAGCTGCATCGTGAAAGCGATCTGCAAGAATTAAACGATTTTACCTGAGACTGATTGCCGATTTCGTTGGCTTGATATGAAGTCCTATTTTAGGTGCACAGAGTCGTTACCATCTTGGTTCTTTATTAACGTAGGTTACGGCTGTCATAAATCACTCGACGGAGCACGGAAGTACCGTTAAGTTCCATCCACGAAAGTGGTTATTATGGTGAAAGACTACAGTAAATTTGTGATTTATATACTGTCATCATCTTTTCTCCCCTAATGCTGTATCTTGAAGAAAACGTCAATTTCATCTAACGTGGTCGCCTTTCGGCGTAATGTCATCTACCTCTGTGGAGATCATATAAATTCAGGAATTGGCATATATTTTGAGCTTTATTTTCAGGAACATAATGCCTCTGTCGACGACTTTAAAACTTGATTAAAATCAAAATGTTACATTTGGTGAAATTCAGGTAGCCAATGCTTCGTTAAGGACAGGCATTCAACCATGTTTTTGTGGATCTGACTTTAAATGATTGCCGTCTTCTTTGGCTTGAGATGATGTCACAAGCTGCCAATGACATCAGACATTTTATCAGGAAGAGTAGATTGTAACGTATCTCGCAAAAATATGGTGTAACACACCATGGTTTGTATTCGCAATGCCTTTCGCTGTATTCGTCTTTTCACGTGTTCTATTTGTGCATTTCAATAGCAGACTGCACTGTGTTTGCCACAGATTAATTACTTCTGCTAGGAAACAACTGCCACGGGAA
Source organism: Schistocerca serialis cubense (assembly GCF_023864345.2). NCBI lineage: Eukaryota > Metazoa > Arthropoda > Insecta > Orthoptera > Acrididae > Schistocerca > Schistocerca serialis. Next base: position 310,732,377 of record NC_064645.1, on the reverse strand, counting down.
ACGCTGATTCTTTGTAACCACTCTTCCCTGTTTTGTGCAATTCTCTTCATTCCCTCCAATTAACATACGATTCTCTTTCCTAGTCTCTCCTTGATTCTTCTTAAAATGTGTTTCGTAAAAGTGATCGTATTCAAAAATTTAGTTTTTTTTTGGGTCCAATAGTTCCTACGAAGCTTCTTCGATAAATCATTTTTTTAAATCATTGAATTTACTTCTATTTTTGGTCATTGTAATCTTCTTTAAGGCTACTTTAACAGCCCTTCAAGGCGCTTCACTTCAACATGTAATAACGCCCAACTTTCAGAACCATACATGAGCCTGCTCCATACGAGTGTCTTGACGAAATGGCTTGTTTATGTTTCTGTGCTACTCAATTTATTCATTAGCATTTGTATTTTTTTTTTGGTGAAAGCCGGTTTTATTGACGAAGTTCTTTTCCTGACATTAATTACAGCAAGCGGTATCTTTTATCATTAAGGTGGCTAAATAAGAAAACTGATCAACTTAAATTTGTCAGTTATTTAAATTTAGTCACTGTTGTGAAGGATTCAAAAGATTTAAAAAAAAATTGAAGTACGGAAACGCCCAAACAATCTCATATCTCTCATGAAAGCAACATAACGTGTATTCAAATTTGGCACATTTAATACAAGTTCTCACTTAGGTCAGTTCAATAATGGCTGCCCAGATTTAAATAATGTTATAGTAAACACAGAAGCATATTTTGAAACTAAAAACTACAGCATTATGTCATAAGGAAATGTAGCTTTTCACATTCATATGTACGATGTGGGGGCAGTGATTGTTTTTTCAGTAATCCCATGCTATGGCAACTTTATAGATCACACTAACCAACCAAGCAACATGAATGACAAAGTGCATAAAATGACTCTATCACATCACCTAATGTCGTGAAGTCTGGGGGCAGTAATGAAATTTTCACGTATATTCATGCTCCCCAACATTTAATCAAACTCAAACAGCTAACTATTCAGGTTTGTTCCAAATATTTTGCAGCTAAATGATTTTACGTCTTAAGCAACATATAAACAAACGACAGTAACCAAATGATGCACCATGCCACATTCCGAACTGCAACAGACAGGCACATCAATCTACGGCTAATAACAAATAACACTACTTTTCGGACGCAGTATGACACACAATAAGCCTTAACCGGTATCGTAGCAACTGGAACATCTTGTCGTGTGTTAGTTAAAAGACCCATAATAAACCAGGGGGTTATCAGACAGATGCTATATCTTATTAAGGTACAACGAAAACATGAATCTTTGCAACGAATTAACCAAAGAAAATACGAAATGTCGTGGCCCCAAGAATGAAGACATACAGACTACAGTACAATCTAATGCGGGTGGAGTAGCAACCTTAATATGTGCTGTATCATACAAATTCTAGAAGACGATGAAGGAATTAGTCCCCCTTCCATACATTCCTGTCCAGAAATTCCGAATCTTAACTGCAGTTGGAATTATATCACGTGGCGTTAGGACGCACATTTTTGTGACTTTTAAGCTGGGAAATGTAGTGACGGAATTCCCATTCCTAGTAACTGACCATTTAGTTACTGATTGCCTGTTAGGCGTACGTTTCCTGAGAGAGAAAATGCAAAAATTGATTTCTCCTTAGTAAAATGTTTTTTGAGCTACAGTGGTAAAAATATTGAAGTAATTCAAGAAAAGCAAAAGTTAAATCATGGAAAATACTGTCTGAGAAAGTCGTAGCATTAGCTAATCTGTAACAAAAGATGAAATATCAGACTTAAACGAACTATTACGTGATAAAGTGATTGAATCTCCAGCAAATACAGAAGAACAACTTGGTAAATTGTATAATATACTACCAAACTGTTTACAGATATTTGCGAGAAAACCGGGTGGTATTAAAACCTAATAATGTAGTTTGTCACAGTATATATATGATTCCCAGGTCAAAGCGCAAGCAAATGCTAGAATGGAACATAATTGAACTATGTGTGCCATTATACTCTACTCCAAGTGTGGTGGAAACAAAGCCAAGTGGAAGCTTTCGTCTCATGTTAGATGCACGAGCAATAAGTAAAATAATTGAACCTAGATACACAAGGCCTGAATAAAAATCAGCAACCCGGTAAAACATCACATCGCCGACATAGCTGCAGCCTGAAAAAGATGCTTCAAGAAAGGGAGCAACGTCGGCTGAAAGAAATCTTTCAAGGTGATACAAGTACAACCATTCCAGAAATTGCTACAGATTTCATGCTGGGCCATCAACAAGTGTCAGCGTGCGAACCATTCAACTAAATATCATCGATATGGGCTTTCAGATCCGAAGGCCCACTCGTGTACCCTTGATGATTGCACAACACAAAGCTTTACTCCTCGCCTGGGCCCGTCGACACAGACATTGGACTGTTGATGAGTGGAAACATGTTGCCTGACCGGACGAGCCTCATTTCAAATTGTATTGAGTGGATGGACGGCTATGGGTATGGAGATAATTTCATGAAGCCATGAACCCTGAGGGTTAGCAGAGGACTGTAAGCTTGTGGAGGTTGTGTAATGCCAAGGGGCGTGTGCGTTTTGGAGTGATATCGGAGTCCTGATACGTTTAGATACGACTCAGATAGGTAACACGTACGTAAGCATCCTGTCTGATCAACTGCATCCATTCACGTCCATTCCTAAGGACTTGGGTAATTCCAGCAGGACAATGATGGACACCCCGGACGTCCAGAATTGCTACAGAGTAGCTTCAGGAATACTCTTCTGAGTTTAAACCTCCCAATGGCCACCAAACTCCCCAGATATCAACATTATTGAGCATATCTGGGATCCATTGCAACGTGCTGTTCAGAAGAGATCTCCACCCCCTCGCACTTTTACGGATTTACGGACAGCACTGTAGTATTCATGATGTCAATTCCCTCCACTACTACTTCAGATATTAGTCGAGTTCATTCCACGTCGTGTTGCCGCACTTCTGTGTGATTTCGTGAGCCATATACGATATTAGGCGGGTGTACCAATTTCTTTGGCTCTTCAGTGTGTACTCACAAGGAATACCTCCAGTTTCTAATAATATTGGCGCATTCAAGAATTTCCCAAATCCAAACACCAACGAGCAGTTAAAAACATTTTTCTGTCTCTGCGCATTTTTCCGGAGTTTGGTTCGAGACCATTACTAAATAGTTAAAGATTACAACGTTTACTTAAGAACTCTTTATGACTTTAGACACAGAATGCACCAATGCCTTTAACGCAGACCAAGAAGGATTGGTTAATTCAGATATCCATCCTGATATGAGAATAACCAAATAGTGAAGTTCTTATTCAGAGACATAATTAGAAACACTACCAATTAGGCGGATATTCAAAAGTTTCAGCCACTGCCTTTATGGTAAGAAAGTAAAGGTATATACTGATCACCCACCTATTTTTCTTTTTTTACATATTATTACGCCTGTGCCTAGTATACTGGGCATTGTTCTTACAAGAATATTGATTTGTAGTAACTACAATTGCAGGAAAACAAATCATAGCTGACATCATCTAGATTGCTAGAAGGTCTAACCGATACGCAGAAACACCACAAGTAACAGAATAACACAGGCAGTTTGGAGGAACATTATACCTTACACAATGATGTAGTGTTCCATAGGAGACATCCCAACCCAAACAATTTTGTGTGTATTCATTCCGTCTGAAAGTGTAGATAAACTTACTTGGTACACCCATTCTCTCTGGGGACATTACGATACCACGAAGTGTATAAGGGAAGTTGATGTATCGAACTACTTGCCCAGTATGCAATGAAAAGTGAGTCGATTACTAACGACTTGCGTCATCTATCGGAAAGCAATCTTCATCAACATAATTAGTGGTTCAAATGGCTCTGAGCACTATGGGACTTAACATCTGAGGTCATCAGTCCCCTAGAACTTAGAACTACTTAAACCTTACTAACCTAAGGACATCACACACATACATGTCCGAAGCGCGATTCGAACCTACGACCGTAGCGGTCACGCGGTTCCAGACTGAACCGCCAAGAACTTCTCGGCCACTGCGGCCGGCTCCATCAACATAATTACTGAGACTGAAGTTCACTGTATTTTGCCTAGTAAACCACTTGACGTATTAGTTCTCATTGCTGGTCGACACCCGACCGCCTGTGGAGGTACCAAATATGTTATAGCACTGTATGACATTCCTTCCACGTTTGTAAAGCTGTATGCTCACTATGGCTGCAGTAATTATCAAATACCCGAAGTAGGAAAACCCAAGTTCAAATGGTTCAAATGGGTCTGAGCACTATGCGACTTAACTTCTGAGGTCATCAGTCGCCTACAACTTAGAACTTGACTACTTAAACCTAACTAACCTAAGGACATCACACACATCCATGCCCGAGGCAGGATTCGAACCTGTGACCGTAGCGGTGAAAACCCAAGTCATTTGCAACAGGCACTGCATTTTACTTCGCTGGTTATAAATGGGCATACTTTCTGCAGAAAAATGCAAACAAATTCTGTTAATATCACGCTTTAATCTGCAAGCAGATCCTTGCAAACGGGTGTTCCGCAAGTTAAACAGGTTGATATGCACTTGGACCTATAAGCAACATAAGTGTTGTGTGCAGTATCTTGATTTGTTTAAGTGGTAGTTAACAGTTTTCCCATTTATGACACACAATACATCCCTGCAATGCCACTGAGACCAACGAATGGGTGGACCCTCTTCCGAAATTTCCAAGATAAGCAAAATCCTAAGAGGAAATGACAAGTTCCGTGTTAGTTGTACCTACCCGTCAAGTTTGGAAAATCACGTATCACAAGCACCTCAGAAATATGAAAAATTATGAAATAGGAAATAATGTTTTACTCACATCTCAAACAAAAAAACCAACAACAAGTGAGCACTACCTCACGAACGGCCATGTGTCATCACGCGCATCCCACGAGCATGTTGTTATTTGCTCACATACCCTAGAACCGGTAAGAATCAAGGTTTGCTCTCTCACGAACAGCTGAAGAGATTTCAACGTACACAAGGTAAGGAAACAAACATAACGAAAAGTAATTACGAGCTACGATAATATTCGCTGTACTAATATCTGAATCAACTGAAACACACGAAACACCGCTTATTCTGACTTCGTTTTGAAAGACATGAGATCCACACTAACCTGAGCTGTATTTATTCGTTTGCTTGCAAATCGACTTGAAGAAGATATACAGTAGCACCAGCTCATTTTTATGGAATTTTTATGTTTATTTTCATGACAAGTATTTTCACCTGTATAGGCATAAGATAGTTTCATCTGTGTGCATAGGTGCACCTCAGACTTCGTACATTGCTGTATATTTCGTAAGCTTAAGACATTTTATTACTATGACAGTTACATTGTGAAGAGAATGAAAGATGGCCATGAACTAATGCTGAAACAAAGGGCCCCAACGTTCGAGGCCTGATCATCACGTACTGAATTCCCGCTGAATAGTCCCCCGGATAATTTTCTCCGTCGGTGGACAAGTACCAGCGCACGTAACTTCATCTCAGAGAGATTGGATGTCCCATGTCTACTGTATAGTAACAATTTATTCATTTAACTGAAGAACTTTTACAAGCTGCTACATTAACAACAGTTGCTCAAAATGGTATCCCCCAGTGTCAGTGTATGCTTGACATCGTCACACAAAGTCCATTCGTACAAAGTAAATACGCAGAAATGTGAAGATTCACTTCAAGGTGTTGAAAGAACCATTGGTTGAACACAACGTGCGATCCGAAGCCAGCGGAAGTCAAAGCATGCACTTTGTGTGGATTGTAGTGGTGAATCTGCATTTCCCGTAATACACGTCACACTGTATTCTGCGAAACGTTCATTTCACTTGCAGCTGATGGAGTGCTGACTGCAGATACCTAATCCACTCGAGCAAGTACTCCAACTTCTAAGTTTGGAATGCGTGTTGTTCATCGTGTTCCTCGGTCGTCGTACTGTGGTACCAGCAGTTTCACTTAACCGTTGGAGCCGTCTTGGAACCACAGAATGAGCCAGGTGACTTCCACGCTGTTATTTGGTACTGTTCTGCCTTTCCGCTTTTGTTGTTTCCATTTCCTAGCCCAAACTCCACAGTCTGCAATTTCCGTCACCGGATGCTACTCAATTTGGTTACTGCTGGCCGAAATAATTCTTCAACTTGCAAACACTGGCTGTAGTCTACCGCAGTGCGGTTTTTATATGCCAGGATTGCTGATGTCAGTGCACAGTGCACCATCCTCATTGAATTAGGAGGTTTACTATCCCTACCTCTACAGGTGAGTGTTCGTCGGGACTGACTATGCTACAATTGCAGCGACAATAGTGCTAGTACCTGTATTCCACTGTCCGAGGTGTCACAACGGTTACAGATTCATCTTGGTCGTTTCTGGACCAGTGTCCCCTACCTATAATTAATGCATTTACCCATTCCATCTCCCATTCCTTTATGTACGTTCATCGTCATGGAATCACACACGGAATCACGTTCCACAAGCTGTCTTCCAATTGTGAAGAAGTGAAAGAGTTTTCCTATCCATTGTCAACGCTTTCCCAGCATTCCTTCTTTTCACTTTATCATGTTGTCCTGTTATTTCCCTCTCGTTCCTGGAACAGTGACCTTACCTTGCACATGTAATTCCTGTTATATAGCTATCTCCACTGATATGTCATTACTAGCCTTCGATAAGAGTATTTTTCTACGAAAATTAGTCAACGTAGTCTTAATAAGACTGGCATAATTTAAAACTGAAAGGCAGGATGATTAGGGATGGTTTCCCATCGAAGACGATGCTGTAGAAGAGTTGAAGAAATATGGGGGAAGCAAATTGGCCAAGCCTTTTTCGAGAGAATATAGCTTTATTTGCCTTAACCGATTTAGTGAAACCAGAGAGAATTTAAATCTGGTTGGATAGGTGCATATTTTAATCGCTGTCCTCTCAGATCGAGTCCAAAATCTTGCCACAGTGTCTTCTTCTCCACCTACACTCATTACGTTACTAGTAAGTAGCTGTTACCACTGACTGCACTCGCACATCAGTAGTGTTTTTATGATGAGTAATGGTGATCAAGTAAGCTCCTTTAGATGCAATAACATCAGCTGCCCTCACGTGTCTGCCTGTTCGGGGAAGCAACGCCTGTGATATTCACCCCTTTAACCCCTCCCAAGCTGTCCCAATGCACGATGCATCAGCTTGTGTAGCGTCGCCACCGAGCAGTGCATACTGAGGGACAGGGGCACGTGCGCACTTCTACACATCACGCTAATGAAGTAGTTAAAAATTAGACAACGTGTATATTAAGGTCGTGGTGTGGTTACATTGGTATTTACATTTAGTTGTTAATTTGTGCTAGTTGACACTAAGATCCTATAAAACAGTGTACTGTAGCTGCACCACTTAGTAAACAGTCCTATGACAATTCGTCTATTAGTTTTGGAGAGGCCAAACAGGACAGGACAGGACATTATTACAGATTTATTATTAGTATACATCCACGTCACGGTCAAAGAGAGTACTTTTTAACGTGGCGTCGGCAACATGGGCAAACAAACGAGTACTTTGGTAGCTGTAGGTGGAGAAGCGGTACGGGAGAAGGGAATGGCAGTCCACACAACTGATCTCCGCTTCTACGAAAGCAATACTGACGCATCCTAATAGCGATCAACGAAGCCTTTCAGAGTCGAGAGAATCATACTCGAACCTATGACGGATCTGGAGGAGCCGCTTCAGTCAATTCAGAACAAGAAGAGAAAGCAACACATAACAGACAATACACTGCAAAGTGAACCACATAATGCGTTTGGTAATTTCTGTGGTCGCAGAGGCGTAAAGGAGATAGTTTAGGCCCGACCTCTACCGGTATCTTGCGTAACTGAAGCTCATAACAATACACCGCCTTCCTTCAAAACACCACGTAAGCTTCCACGTTTAAGGGTTCTCACAATATTGTTATTGTTGATATCTTCTGGATGAACAAAATTGTGTGCCGGACCTAGACACGACCTCGGGATCTTTGCCTTTCGCGGGCAAGTTCTCTCATTTCAATGTGTTCATTTCTTTATCACAAGAGAAATATCTAAACGTCCAGCCATCTCAGCCGTAGGACCAATAGCAGAGTATCCCTTTGCGCTGTGGCCACGGTGTTTTCAAACCTACATATACCGCACAGCATTCTGACTGACCAAAATCCGCAGTTCCTAGAACTCTAGCAGACAGACAGGTGACTGCAGACCTGTGAGGCTGACAAGTGACAGTCGCAGCATGCATGAATATGCTGATGACTATAGCGTTATTGTAGTTAACTAGATGCATAAACAATTAATGGTGTTATCTACTGTTTCACAGTGAATCTACACAGTGTTTGAATATTGTCACCCATTGTCTACTGACAGTGGAGGTCATTACAGCAAAACTGTACTGCTATATGCCACCATCATGAAATAATTAAGACCTAGAATAAACACGGCTATTACTCGAGAAGAATACCGACCATCTGCAGATTATCTACAACTTTTACAGAAACCAGACTGCACTTATAAAGGCTGAACGAAATGAAATATAGGCAATAGAACATAGCGAAGCATAGTTATAGCACATATCTGATGATACTGTGCTTGTAGGCTCAGCACGCTGTATTGGAAATCAAGAACATAAAGTTAACGGAGAACAAATTAAAACTATCAGGTTTTCCTATGAAGCTGCCATTCTGTCAGCCACGGCAAATGACTGAGAAGGATAGTGTCGTAAAAACAGGTCACAAGATGAACGTCAACAGAAGAAAACCAAGTGTAATGCAATTTAGTCGGATTAAATCAGGTGTTTCTGAAGGATATGTAACACTAAGTGTAGTAGGAGAGAGAAGTTATGTGGGTAGTGACATAACAGATGATGGCAAAAGTAGAGTGAATAGCAATAGCAAGGAAAGCGTTCCTGAGAAACAAAAATTTCTTAACATATATAATAGCAGTAGTAAATCTGTAAAAGTGTTGTGCCAGTCCCTGTATGTATTTCAACACCTTTCTCGGAAACTATTGTGAGAGTTCTCATGAGGTTTTCATACGGAAATTGAATGTAGCTTGGGGCACAGTAGAGGCTTTATTTAATCAAAATCGGATTACAGAAAAAAGGGGGTCACAACTGAAAGTTTTATACTTGATAATATTACGAACGTGAAAGTAAATCTTCACAACTAAGCTGCTGAGCTGATTTTGATGTAATTGGGCATGGAGACAGCTTGAACATAAAGGGAAAACAAAGGGTGTAGCATAAAATACTTATTAATTTTAAGAAAATTATGCGAATTAGGAGAAAATATTTAGTCTTTGAAAAATCTATTTACTCTCTGACTTCCGATCTTCATCATATTTGTGAAAATGAATTTATTCCAGAATGAGATTTTCACTCTGCAGCGGAGTGTGCGCTGATATGAAACTTCCTGGCAGATTAAAACTGTGTGCCCGACCGAGACTCGAACTCGGGACCTTTGCCTTTCGCGGGCAAGTGCTCTACCATCTGAGCACTTCCTGGCAGATTAAATGATGGTAGAGCACTTGCCCGCGAAAGGCAAAGGTCCCGAGTTCGAGTCTCGGTCGGGCACACAGTTTTAATCTTCCAGGAAGTTTCATGAATTTATTGCTTGACGTATGATGTTACACGATTGAAAGTAATGAATACAATGCTTACACAACTTTTAGTGTCTTTAATCCATACTCCCACACTCATCATCATTAGTCGTTTTACTCATTGCTGAGTGTCGTGACCTTGTTTCCTCACCCATTCTTACGTAGTTGAAACATCAGACGTATGTCTCCATCCACAGCGATCTTCAACCTTTCTTAATATGATGTGAAGAAGCAGTCTGGTAATCTTCTTCTTTTGATCTAACCATCTGTTTGCTGCTCTCCCACGTGGTCTTCTGCCTCAATTTTTCCCTGCGCGATGGTCTTCTCTCAATTATCGCCTTACCTTCTCAAGATGTGCCCAAGGAACTGAAGGTATTTTTGGCTGACACGAGAAGATAACCTTCTTGTGATTTTAAGTTATTCTATTATTGAAACATATGTTCTTTTTTGTGGCCACGATACATGTGGCATCCTCCGCCAACACCACATCTCGAAGACAACAATGCGGCTCTTGTCACTACCTTTCACGGCCTAGGTCTCATATTCGTGTAAGAATACACGAAACACCAGTGCTTCTACCAAGCGCATCTTCGTTGTTTTGGATATTGCCCGATTCTGACATATCTCAGTGAGTTTGACCACTGCAGCTGGGCCAAGAATGATTCGTCGTCTTATATCTTTATGACACTGTCCTGTCCAACTGCTCAGAGAGCCTAGAGATATATAATCACTAACTATATCCAGATTCTTTAAGCATCCTGCAAGCTGGTTTCGATCGATGCCTTCACGATTTATAACCATTAGTTTGGTTCTTTTCACGTTTATTTCTAGGTCAAGGTTCAGACTACTATCTTTCACTCTCGAGAACAGATTACGACGTTCTTCCTCACTTCCTGCTATGAGGGTAGTATCATCTGCGAAGCGTAAATTGTTGATTTTCCTGCTGCCAATTGGAGTCCCACCGTCCCAGTAATCCAGCTCTTTCCTCTCTGCACAGATATTGTAGAGCTGAGGTGACAGTGTGCAACCTACTCCCACACTATTTGTGACATAATGTGCACGTTGTGGTTCTATGCGCTTCAGTCTGGAACCGCACGACCGCTACGGTCGCAGGTTCGAATCCTGCCTCGGGCATGGTTGTGTGTGATGTCCTTAGGTTAATCAGGTTTAAGTAGTTCTAAGTTCTAGGGGACTGATGACCTCAGAAGTTAAGTCCCATAATGCTCAGAGCCATTTGAACTTTTTTTTTTTTTTGTACACGTTGTATAACGTACAGCTATTTCGTATTTCAGCAGATCGATGCATCGATGCGCCTGCCCATGCTCCTCTGAACGCACTGCTCGGCATTGACGCGGTAAATACCGACAGATCATGCTTTGAGACACCTTGATAGTAAGGAGTCCGGGGTGTACATCATGAGCTATGTTTACCGAAGAGGCAGACACGTGAGAGCAGCTGATGTTACTGCACTCACAGTTGCTTAGTTTCTCACGATCACTCACGTAACAAAACTGCTGATATATCAGCACAGCCGCAAGTAAAGCGAGCCTAATACAAACTTAAGTGTTAGGATCTCTCTTGCGAAGGTGGTGTGGCTTTATATGCAACTGAAATTTGGACAATAAATAAGCTTCTAAAACGTGGAGCTGCAGAAGAATGGTGGAAATTATACGGGTAGAGTACATAACTAATTAATAGATACTGAAACGACCCGGAAGAAGGAAGGGATTCATTGACGGACACATCCTGAGCCATCAAGGAATCGTAAATGTTATGTTGGAGGTAAGAGTTGCAGAGAGAGCACAAGGCTCGAGTACATTAAACAGGTTCGAACAGTTGTGGGTTACAGTAATTATGCAGATATAGGCTTGCACAGGACAGTCTTCGGGGTGGAAAACAATCAACAATAGTAGCCGATATTTTACGAGCAAATATGTACAATATTTATACAGAAGCGTGTACACAATTTTCAGAGGTTTTTTCTCAGATAAAAATCGTGTATTCACATAAGACTTACTTTTAGAAGTTTCCACCTCAGTAGCAAGTTTCTGTAAGACAGTGGAACCTCTGGGGACCAATGCCTTTAGCTGATCGATAAACTATTTCGAAGAAAACTCAGCGGGTGGGGGTGGTTTGGGGGAGGGGGGGGGGCACTACTGACGGCAAGAATCTCTCCGCTCAGTAGAAAAGAGATCGAGCAGTTGTGTATCCCAACCACCTTATAGCTCGGCACTTTACACATAAACAAATGATTGCCATAGGTGAAAGATGCACTGTAAGGGATGTGTAAGGAAAATACCCCAGACTCTAGCATCTATTGGCTAGTATGTACCCGCTAACCCACGGAGCCACACATTGAAAGGATTAAGATAATACCTGATAATAGAAAACAATCAAGTTTCACTGATTAACCACTTACTAAATTAAATTGGAGGAAAACTGGAACTTCGTAAACTTCGACACAGTCACGGAATTCTGAGATGAAACTGGAGGGAATCCATTGCTTGCTCCACAATGCACTACATACCTCGTTGAGTAAGGGTGCTTCTCAGAGGGCAGCATCAACGCTGGTGCGCAGCAAGGATCAGTGCTGGGACTGATGCTGCACATTACGTTCTTCATCTACGCACACACACTGTTATGGCGTAAAATCAAGCGCTGGCACGCCAGTTGGAAACGATAGAGCGGAGAGGGCTGTGACAAGACATCAGCCGGTTGCACGCTGGCCGACCCCTCTCCAGCACGACAATGTGACAGCTGCGGCCTCTATGCGAAGAGAACGTAAGTGCCGTGCCCGGCAGGCCGCGCCCGGTTCTACAAAGCTACACGACTAGCGACCTGAATAGAAGAGTCAACTGTATTACTTCCCTTGTATTAATAATTCTATATACTGAAGAGAGTTCTTATTAGCTTGTCGTCCTTTGCTTGCGACACTTCTATCTTACTGTCAAGGTTAAGTATTGTCATGGTTCATTTCGTAATATAAATCATTAGTACGATTTGCTTGAATTGTTATCTAGCGATCCGAGAGGTTTCCTAGACACCCCATACACGAAGACAAGGCAGGAAATTTGTGGTAACTACTTTGGGACCAAACTACTGTGGTCATCAGTTCCTAAGCCTCCACATTACTTAATCTAACATAAACTAACTTACGCTAAGTTCAACACACACACCCATGCCCAATGGAGGACTCGAACATCCGACGCGGAGAGCCAAGCGAACCATAACTGGGGTTCTCAGACCTCGCGGCTAACCCGTGCGGCCAGGATTCGAAACATACACTCTGCAAGTCACCATACGGTGCATGGTTCAGGGTAGTACATACCCACTACTGGTCATTTCCTTTCATATTCCACTCGTCAATAAAGCAAGAGAAAAACAGCTTTATATTTGCATCCACATGTACCTAAACTTCTCTTATCTTCGTGGTCCTTAAGCGAAATGTACGTTGTGGCAGTAGAATCGAACTGCAGTCGACCTCAAACGCCGGTTCTCTATATTTCTGCAATAGTGCCTCGCGAAATGAGCGTCGTATTCCCTCCAGGGATGTCTATTTAAGTTCACATATTCACCACCAACGTGCCAACAGCAGTCTTACTGCAGTACGTACTGTATACAGACGACACAACAGTCTTCAGACAGAACGCATGGTACCTCAGCCGGTATCTCCAAGACGCCATTCTTAACGTAACTACGTGGGCTCTGAAAAGAAAAATGAATACCATACCATTATCATGAAGCTGAAAAATATCTTGGTCAACATAGAACACGTCCACATTCATGGAAACTCAGTGCAATGGAGCACCATGTTAATGCTGGGCAGTCGCTTAATGTGGCGCCTGCGCTAGACTGTTCTTTTCACAACCAAGCGCTCTACACTAACAATACCAGAACACACTGTCGTCGTCAAGTACGAGTCGCTGGTTCAACCATTGCTGAGGTACACTGCCATAGTGTGAGGAAACATAGCATATCAAACCACACATTAATCTCATGTAGCGAGTCCAGAATGGTGCGCTACAGCTAGCACACTATATTCAAGAGGACTTTCCACATCGTAACTGCACGAGTTAAGGGCTGAGATGCTTCAGCAGTTCCAGAACCTTCACACCCAGTATTTGATACAGAAAATCTATCATAGTACCAGTATAAAATGGTGAGATCAGCTAACTAGGTTATCTGCACTTACGGAATGAAAGATTTACAAAAATGTGGTATAGCTTCCATCAACCTGATGGTTGGCTTGTACTTTATAGTGATCTGTTGTAATGATACTGTTTGAGGTAGTATGCCCTTGCCCACTCTGAACTTTCAACTGATTAATTAGGTAAGTTATAAGACGATAGAGAGCATAATGTGGACTCAAACCACTGTGCAAGTTTGAGCTTCTTCGTTTAACACATGATTCCTAAGAGTTGAAGAAGCAGTGAGTAAAAGAAGAATCTTAAGACCTACAGACAACAGAACCTCAAATATTTCTACTAATATGTTGGTGCTTTCTCACGTTTTTTTTTAATGTAAGACTCCGTCCTCCTCCCACATGCTTGCTTTCTGTTGACCAGTGAACCATTTTTTGACCTGGCTTTTCTGCCAGTAATATCCAATTTTATTGAAGTAACATGGTTCTGAAACGCATGTTACAATTCATACTGGACTGTAGGTCAGTTTATACTATGAAAGTTTATACTAGAAAAGTTTCGCAATACACCATAATTTTCTCGAAGTAAGCCGGCCGTTGTGGCCGAGCGGTTCTAGACGCTTTTGTCTGGAACTGCGCGACCGCTACGGTCGCAAGTTCGAATCCTGCCTTGGGCATCGATGTGTGTGATGTCCTTAGGTTAGTTAGGTTTAAGTAGTTCTAAGTTCTAGGGGACTGATGACCTCAGATGTTAAGTCCCATAGTGCTCAGAGCCATTTGAACCATTTTTTTCGAAGTAATTACCACCACACTGAATACAGCTCTCTATCTTTAGAAACCAATCCCTCCACTCATTATTCCAAGACCTCAGGAGGTCATCATCACTGAAAACTGTACTCCTTTCAGCTTCATTTTCATATGCGGGAACACTGCAAAGTCACAAGCATAAAGGTTTTGACTGTAAGGAGGGTGCTGAAGAAGTTTCAGTCCTGTACCACCGCAAATAGTCGGTGCATGCTTTGGCGCGGTGGTCTGCAGGGTTTTCGTGATGGAGGAACCAAGCGTCTACTCTTTACTTCGGTCGTGGGTTCTCCAAAGATTGGACGTCTTTGGGCAGGCACTGCTCAGTGTACCACTCAGCAGATTGGTCCCTTACGAGTTCACGCACACAATTGTTTCTTGAGAAATTACTGTTAAACCACTACTGATCTCAGATACTGACGTTGATTTCTGAATCAAAGTACTAAAAAGGAAACATGCAAAGAAAAAAACTCTTTCTTTTCCAAGTTCACTTGCACATCAAATAAAGGCGCTTTCCTTTTATCTGTATATTTTACCCACAGATAACCTTTCGGAGAATTTCTGTGTAATTTACTAATCATAAAATGTCCACTGTGTAGCACATCTTACTCATGGTGACATATTCGTTGTGTAGCAGTTGCACGAAACATGAGGGATGTATTTTTATTGTGCTTTCATAATAAGTATAAGCGCCCAAGGACTAAGTGAAATCAGATCACTGGGCCAATCCATGTCGAAGTTAAGAGAATCATAATATAAGACAACCAAATATAGTTCAGAACTCGCCAGCTACAGAAAATGGAGGAAACTGGAACGTTGTGGTCTTCAACAGAGTGGAGGGTTTCTAAAGAAGGAACTGCTAAGATTCCATTGGTCGCTCTACAATGTATTCGACATATCGTTGAACATGATATTTCTTCAGAGTGCAACATGAACGCTTATGTCCCACAGAGGTCAGTACTAGGACCGACTCTCTGCACATCTTCTCTGTACCCATGTCAATGTTCCATTCAGAGTGTTCCCGCAGTTCGCACTGCATACTTATGATGCCACAGTCTCCAGGTAGATCATGAAAAAATCATCACCTTCATCAACGGGAAACGGGTTTCTTCATCCTTTTTTGGGTGCAATTTTCTTTTGTGCGATTTTCTTCAGCGCCCTGTTTTCACCAAGGATAGTGTACGTTTCGGCGTTTCACGCAGCAGCCAGGCACGCTACCGACCACCAGCCCGTCAGTCATTCGGATTTGGGCGCCACCGCGAGGCGGGTAATTCGGCGCTGCCACAGGTCCCGGCATGCCCCGCCAGCGTTTAGCGAACGCCGCGAGAGGCGGGAGGCTGGAGGCTGGGCCAATTTCCGCCGTAATTCCAGCCCTGCCTCACATTCTCTCCGCCTCTTAAGAGCTAATTATGGTAATTCCGTATAATGGAGACCTCCGTGGCAGTTCTCTGTGCCAAATTACAGCCACGCCGTGCTCTCCAGTTTGTATAAAAGCGATTCTGACTCGGATTTAGGAGCCCGAGAGCGAGCGAGCGAGTTGTAAATGACGGAGAAATTCGATTCAGCTGTTGTTAAGTGTAGTGCGCTATGTTCCTTTTCTCCATCTGGCAGGAAAATTACCTCTGAAATTAGTAAATTATTTTGGAGCACATAGATGAAGTTATAGCAATCTGTTCCACCTCAGTCCTTTACTACTTCATATCTGAACTTTTATTTGATGTACAAACATGTCTGCTGAATCCAGCCAATTTCAAGTTTCACGCACAGACCAGATAACCAATGTATCAACGCGACAATAAACAAACAACAGAAGTAAGATAGCGAAATAAGCTGCCGCAGGAAAAAAGTCAGTCGATCATAGAAGCCGAGTGGACCTTACAGGATACGATTATACAGAGTGAATGGAACAAAAATTAAAAAAATAAAAAAAAATCCTCTTCTACAAGAAGTCTACTGTAGCTCTCTGGATGAGCATTTTTAGTGACTGTAAATAATGTGCAGATTATTCCGATTTCAAGAAGATTCCTTGAATGGACTCTCATAAATAGCTGATATCACTCTCTTGTGGCACTTTAAAGCCTCGTTTATTACCGCGTTTTCTAACTTTTCTGGAGACTGAAAATAGTCTCCATAGTAAGATAGCGCTATCGGCGCTAATGCCAAGATCTTTGATTTGACACAATTCCGCACAGTCACATTACGAACAAAATATAAACGTATGTAATACCAAACCGGCTGTATTACTCTAGAGTTTGCAGTGAATGCAGCCTTGTATGACATGCTCGGGGGGGGGGGGGGGGGGGGGAATGAATCTACAGAGGTTAATGGAACTTCATGCATATTCCAAGGGAGTATTACGATTTAGAACGTATACAAGTGACCCAGTGGATGTTGCTGGAAGATCATTTAAGGCTGAGAAGACGCAATGCATAAAAATTCGAGAGAAATGCAGGAAGACCTGCAGGTATCGACACTTGGTGCAGGGATTGGTAGTTAATTTTCAGCGTAAGAAAATTTAACTTTTTCTGCGCAGATACGCAGAAAGACCCATTTTTGTATGATTATGAGATTTTAGACCAACCACTGAAGGTTTGCGTGCCTGAATACAATCATCGTTCCGTAGGTAACAGCAAACGTTTTTCTATGAAGGCATCGACCATCTTGCCTTACAATGGTATAAATGTATTGAAAGTTGTGATTATATCTTTTGAAATAATAAACAACTTACGTAATCTTTTTCCATCTCATTCGTTTCCATTTGGCTGCTCCTTATGGAAGCTGAACTAGAAAATGCATGAGGTTGGTTTGACTGTTTGTCACAAAACTTTTTAGTAAGTACTACGTGTTCTGTATCGACGGGAATTAGTATTTGTATCCCTGAGTCTATTTACCTGGAAGTACAAGTTACATATGTCTACAGTCTAGTAAATTTCTCGTTTTCATGTCAAAGAAAATAGAGTAGTATTATTTCAATTGTACTTCGTTCACTTTAGTTGTAGACTTCACTTCAGAATCACATATTAGGTCCAATTCCAACTGACATGTATATGGCATAAATAGACCTTCGCAGGTAAGATACTAAACAGATAAGGCGGATGCAACGACTTTTTGTATCGATTTCATTTTCTACGTAGCATTTGTTTCCTTTCACCGAAATACTGAGTAAACTACTTTCAACAGGTTTCACTAAACAAAAACATAATGAGGCGCGTATTCCGTTCCTTATATAAGGAAAAAGATATCGATAACTGTCCTAATAAAATCATTGACTTCACAAAATGTGAACAGAAACACATTACATGTTCGGCGTAACGTTAAGTGCCGGCACGTCGATCAGGAACGGAAGAGCAAGAGGGTCCGGAGACGACGTCAACCAATAATATGCTGACGAATCCACTCTAGGACGACACCAAGATAGGAGCAGACTCTACAAGACGAGAGCAGCACCGCCTAGCCGCGGGCGTAGTGGAAGACGAGCCGTCATACGAACGCTATAGTAGTGACATATGAACTGTATTGTTTTTCTAGCAATGAAATTGTATATACCGAAGGACACTGAATATTGGCATGTCGCCATTTGCTTGCAACACACCTTTTTGAATATGCAAAGTTAAGTATTGTGAATTCAACTTACTGTAATAACTCCATTAATACGTTTTGCTTGAACTTTTATGTAGCGATCCGAGAGAGCAGCTTGCTACGCACCCTATATTAGACGAGAGGGCAGGAGATGATATTACAAAAAGAGGCCGGACTAAGATGGATTCTGAAAGGAAAAAGAGACGAGATTACTGAAGACGGACAACAAGCTCTAAGTAGAAGAAATGGAATACGAAATTTGTCAAAATAATGTTCTCAAAGAAACTTATTCGCACTGTCGCAAAGCCGTTTAGGGAGAGCATTAAGGGAATAAATATAGATGCCTGGAGAAAAATTTTATTGGTTTAATCGTTCCAAATAACATTCCTGAGCAATCACGTTAAGAGAGGTGAACAAGAAGAAACCCAAGCCTGAGTCACTGGTAAGGTTATGTACCTCACTCCTCCGGAATCGCAAGTCTTGTTTCTTCATTATTACGTCACTCATTCAGTGACAGTTCATGACTCAATCACCAAAGCTGGCTGAAGCGGTAGAATGGTGATTAGGCAGTGGAAAGATACTGGGAGCACTCAATAAAGTATACTAGGACAGCAATTTGCTGTCAAAAAATTAACCTTTTCACAATAAGAAAATGTTCAGCTAAATACAGTACTTAAAATGTACTGGAGTAACATGACAAACAAACAAAAAAAAACACAAAAACAAAGATGGACCATGGAGGTGTGAGAAAAGGAAGTTATCAATAGTTTTTGCTACCAAATTAGTAATTGCCTTACCTCGTTGATCGTTAACAGACAATTCTAGAATATCTGTTTTACTGTACGGTGACACCATTCTAAGTAATACAATTTTACATACAATTCTCATGATATTTACGGACTTTCATAGTGGTCAGGGCTCGTCGGTTACGGGGTAATCACTATATTGAAGACTGACTGAACTCTAAACCTTTGTGCCTGCGTATGTTTTAACATTCAAATCTACTGTTAGTAACTGACGCTGCAACTACAGCAAACAAAGTTGTGTATTACTTTTACTATCTTATATAAATAAATTAGTACTTGAATTCTCTGTTGATGAACCGCACACTCTTGGTGTGTCAACGTTTGGTGCGTGTTTGTCAAGACCCGCAAATGGTCTGAGCACTATGGGACATAACTTCTGAGGTCATCAGTCCCCTAGAACTTAGAACTACTTAAACCTAACTAACCTAAGGACGCCACACACATTCATGCCCGAGGCAGGATTCGAACCTGCGATCGCAGCGGTCGCGCGGCTCCAGACTGTAGCGCCTAGAACCGCTCGGCCACACCGGCCGGCAGAGAGAGAGAGAGAGAGAGAGAGAGAGAGAGAGAGAGAGAGAGAAAGGGGGGGGAGGGGGGGGTAGTGAGAGACAGAGATACATTGTATTTAGAAATGGTTCTTTTATATTTTAAGGTAATCTCATATGGAAGAGATCAGTAACTCCTGAAAGATATACAGCGTACGGCTGTCATAGCACGCAACTAAAAATAGCCCGTCCTGACCATTTCCAGCAGAGTGAATTGCGGCCAAAATCTGACTCGCTCTTGCCGGATAACCCGAGTCCGGAAGCTATAGCGTCGCCGTAACTCGCAATAAACAGGACCATCTGTCAATGTGGCGTGACGGCATCGCGGGTCGCACCCACGCCAGTGTGATGTATGAGCCGCACAGCGCAGGCTAACTGGCTGTCGTATCACATCGGCTGGGCGCGTGACAAAGCAGTCGCGCGTCGCGCAGCTGTTCGTCATATACGAAAGGCTGCAGTATTCGTCCGAAATGAAATCCGGCGTGAATTCTGTACGGGTCTGAGTGATGCAGAACGCTGGCGGAAACTGAAAGTGCTGCACCGCGAACACCTTTACCGACCGCTACCAAACGTACACTCGAGTGGGATATATTGATTTAAATTTCATTTTTATTTCAGCTATTTTTCAGTAGTTTCATCGAAGGAAAATACCATTGCCGCAGACGAAGAATAATGTGAGTGCTGTAACATTTCTAGTTGTGGGAGTCATAAGTTTCATTCCCACGTTTCATATCTCAGATGAGCAAAGATAAAGTAACTGATACGTTACATTATATGGTGGAGTGAGAGAGAAACAACGTGTGGTACTACAAGTGCATCTACCGTGAGAATTCGTGCCAAATAAGTAGTCTTATGATCTGATTGGCTCCTGTAGTAAAATATAGCGAAATTATCCTCGGGCCAGTGTACCAAATGTCATACTTTGGTTCATTAACAATTAAGAAATCGTTATTTAGATTTTGTTCATAATGGTAGCGAGAAACTTCCTAATACGGACTTATCACTCGGAGTTCGAAACTGCATTTTAGTCTCAACTTTTACGACACGATTGCGTAGCTAGGAGGATCCTAATCATTCCTGTGTCATAGGCTTTGTACCGAATGACCACTTTAGCGAAGCGGTTCGCGCTTGATAATTCAGTTGGGAAGCATGCACCTCAACATACGGATTGAAGTGTGTTTCAAAGAGCACGAGTCTGCAACCAGTGCATAGTGTTAATGAGCTTAGGAAGTCTAATTTGACTTGTGAAAACTTAATAATACTTTCTAACATGGTTAACAGAGTCCAAGGATTATTATTTTGCATAGTGAAATGATAACTAACTCTTGTAGACGTACTCTTTACTACATAATATCTGTTCCCTGTTCTCTGTTTTATCTGTTGCAACGTGCATTATAAAAACAGATGCCATTGAGAAATCATTTCTAATTCTTGGTTGTTCCATTAAACGCTCACACCCAAAGCAACGGAACCAAGAACTTAGTGCCACCTCTTTTCTGAGACAGCATCATTTGAAAACATCAAGCTGATGGACAACTTAAGAAATTTTCCATGTTGGTTGGACATGGCAACATGCAAACAGGCTCCATAACCATCAACGAGCGAGGTGGCGCAGTGGTTATCACACTGGACTCGCGTTCGGGAGGACGATGGTTCAATCCCGCGCCCGGCCATCCCTATTTAGGTTTTCGGCGATACCGTAAATCGCTCTAGGCAAATGCCGGGATGGTTCCTTTGAAAGGACACGGCCGACTTCCTTCCCCGTCCTTCCCTAATCCGATGAGACCGATGACTTCGCTGTCTGGTCTCCTCCCACAATACAACACAACCTAGCCCAACCGTAAACGTCGTGCTACTCTTGTACAAATGGAGAAGATTACGTGCAGTCTCTGATAACACAGAAATGGAAATCGAAAACACTCTCGCTCTGGTGACTGGTTTACACCGCATTCAGCTATGATGATAGTGCAAGTAATAAAATTATGTGAAGAACGCCGTAGTTCCTTATGACTCTCGGATGTTTGAAGTCACTGGAATTTTCAGGTGTGCCCCAAGTACGTCTACTGGCACGTTATGTGCATCTTTCATGCCTGAAGAAAAAGTCGAATCAATGGAATAACGGACACACCGAAAATCTGTGAGACAGAGCAATGAAAATGTTAATCCCCAACGTAATTATAAAATGTAGTCTAAGGTCTTTAGGGCATCGCTGTAAAAAACAAAAAATTTGTGGCGTTACGGGTACGTTAAAATTAATCACAAGTTTCTAATTTCATTCACTTAGGAGACTTAGTCTCGTGGAATCTGTAACAGCCGTGTTAAATTGTTAGAAACTTAGTCAGCCGGTGTCGTAATTTTGAAATGACGGTATGATTGTGGCCTTGCCGCAGCGGATACACCTGTACCCGTCCGATCACCGATGTTAAGCGCTGTCGGGCGTGGCTCGCACTTGGTGGGTGACCGTCCGGGCCGCTATGCGCTGTTTCCATTTCTCGGGGTGCTCTCAGCCTCTTGATGCCAATTGAGGAGCTGCTCTACAGAATAGTAGCGGCTCCTGTCAGAGAAAACCACCATAACGACGGGGAGAGCGGTGTGCTGACTACATGCCCCTCCTATCCGCATCTTCAGCAGAGGATGACACGGCAGTCAGATGGTCCCGATGGGGCGCTTGTGACCTGCAGACGGAGTGCTTTTTTCTATGATTGTCATGTAATAAATACTTCGCATGAAGCGCCTTTGCTACACAGGCAGAGGTCAATTGTGGAAACTAAGTCACTGAATATTAAATGTAACGTTATTAAGGAACACACCCCACTGCCTGCAGAAATTCCCTCGAAATAAAAGACCACTTCGTTTATACTTGTAATCACCAGGACATGAGAACAACGAAATGGATCTGCCGTGTGGCTAGGGCCTCCCGTCGTGTAGACCGGTCGCCTGGTGCAAATCCTTCGAGTTGGTGCCACTTCGGCGACTTCCGTGCCGATGGGGATGAAATGGTGATAAGGACAACAGCCAGTCCTTGAGCGAAGAAAATCTCCGACCCAGCTGGGGACTGAAACCGGGCCGTTAGGTATGACATTCCGTCGCGCTGACCACTCAGCTACCAGGGGTTGACAGGACAACAAAAGGTAATTATTACGAAAGTAACAAACGAAGACCGTAATTATACTTTTGTCCGTCAGTGTTAAATACTTCTCAAATTTATCCTTGGTATGAGAGTCGAATTATCATCTATGCATTTATCAGTAAGGAAAAATTATTAAGTTCCTTTATAAATCTGACAGATCTTTTTTAAATAGAACTCGGTTATTCAAGTATCACACTTCTTCAAGCGTATGGTCTTCCTGTTATATTTCGTGTCTTACAAGTACTTTACCCAAGAGGTTCGTAACTTTAATTTACTATTAGATAATGATTGTACGTTGTCCATCGATGTTACCTGCGAGCCAATCTTTTTGCAAGTCGTTTTCAGATTCTAGTAAAACTATCATATCATAGCCACACAAAAATGTTTTCAACTATTTCAGATGGCCGTCTGCAGTGTAGGAGAAGCACAGCAACCTCGTTTCACCGCTTCGTTAGTCACAAACACTTTTGATAGTCGATCGCCTAGATCTACAGTTATTGTCGTCAGCAGTATTGTTGCCAAGGACGGAATCCTGAATTCATAGAAGTGGTACTGAAGCTTACTTGAACACCGTAAATTCTTTCATGATTTACATTATCCGGACATTATTAGTGAACATTAATAAAGGGTGTGTCCTACCTTTGTCTGTTTGCCTGGTGAATGTGGAGGACATTGTCAGGGAGGTGCCCGTTAGTATTTGGAGAAATGGCAGACCTTTCTTCCTTAACTGCCGAATCCATAGAAGGTAATGATGTTGGACGCTGGAGTTCGGAGCAAAGGCGCCGTTCTAACTTACGAAATTGGTGTTCATTGGGTTAAGGTTGGTACTGTGTTCAGGGAAGTCCATTTTAGGAATGTTATTGTCCACAAAATATTGTCTCAAAGATGGTGCTGCATGGTGGGGTGCACTGTCGTGGTGATGCAGTATCTGAACTGTTCCTCTACGACGCGTGTTGAGGGGCCACATCTTAACCACATAAAACACCCTCACACCCGTAACTACACCTCCCTCGTGCATCACTGACGGCCCAACACACGATGGAAAGTAACGTTCTCCAGGCGTTTGTCCAACCAGACACTTTTGTCGTCTTTCCGCACCGTATACCGTGCTTCATCACTCCTAATCATTTCCAGTCATCTACAGCAGAGTGCCGCCCCTCTTTAGATCTTCTCCTTAGTTGCATAGCAATGACTTCAGTAAGTTGTGGCTTATAAGAAGTTGCTCGTGCACTACACCCCCTTATTTTTCAACTGAGTTTGTACAGACACTGTGCTAGCTGGACGCCGGCAGCACTTCTCAGCTAACGAGTGACTCCTTCCGTTGACTTCACGCGATCTTTCCCAACCAACATCCGCAATCTTGACAGTCATTGCCCGTCAATGCATAATGAATGACTTGATTTAGCTGTGGTTGCTCCTCCGCGTTTGCGCTTCGCTATCACTCCGCCAACTTTCGACTCTGGCTGCTTTAGAGGTATTGAAATGTCCCTGATGGGTATGTTACCCGGGTGACATCCAGTGGCTAGTCTACCTTCGGAGTGACAGCTCTCCTAACCCGTTCACGTTGCTATTATTGCATTTCAACTGTCGACAAAACAAATCGTTCAGACGGCTCTGAGAACTATGGGACTTAACTTCTGAGGTCATCAGTCCCCTAAAACCTAGCTAACCTAAGTACACACACATCTATGCCCGAGGCAGGATTCGAGCCTGCGACAGTAGCAGTCACGCGGTTCCAGACTAAAGCGCCTAGAACCACTCTGACACAGCGGCCGGCTCAACAAAACACTACCTGTTTCTGGCGTAGTGGTCAATTCCGCGTTACATAGAGGTAAAGGGGTACTTTCGGTCTGAGAGTGTAAATCGAAAGTTGTTAGAAAGTATATAAATGCCATGTTTCATATATCAGGGTAGCCCGTGTCCCCTCCTCTCCCCTTTTGGCTCCCCTATCACCTCTGCCATTAAGTCACAGTTAGTCCCTGCCTATAAGCGGGTTGGGTTGGGTTGTTTTAGGGGAGGAGACAAAACAGCGAGGTCATCGGTCTCTGGCTATAAGCACTGGAGCTAAATCAATTATGTCTTCTGCTTTAGTTGTGATAACAACTCTCTTTGTCTGTACCTTAATTTTCCATCCTTACCTGGATTGACGCGCTTTGGTGTTTTGTAACACAGCTTTGGGATTATTGGTGTCTGCAGATATACGCATTTCATGTAGCTGTGCAGCTTTGATGTTACAAATGAGGTGTTACATACGGATTTTATATTTCTCATTGTATATATTACACAGACAGCATTCCTGTTGTTAGATGTATTTTGCTATGAGTGTGTAACAAACGTTTAATACATTTCGTAAAAGAAGCTTGCAATTATCACAGTTTCTAGTACTAGAGAACTATCTGTAATGCATATCCATTTGTTATCGATATAGCCGGCCGCGGTGGCCGAGCGGTTCTAGGCGCTTCAGTCCGGAACCGCGCGACTGCTACGGTCGCAGGTTCGAATCCTGCCTCGGGCATGGATGAGTGTCATGTGCTTAGGTTAGTTTAGGTTAGTTAGGTTTAAGCAGTTCTAAGTTCTAGGGGACTAATGACCTCAGATGTTATCGTTATAAACCCGCATGGTCTTTGGTGGCGTGTTTGCAATAAGTTGGAACAGCTGTTTAGGACATAATTTTGGTTGTGGACATAGCGAGAGAGTATGATGATGAAGATGATGATGATGATGTACGGAATAATGAGTGTTCTCATGGCATGGATGGCTAATACGACCTTCAGTTACAATTATTGTACGTGGTTATCCAGCATTTGCTATAAATTTTCTGTTTCTGTTTATTGCAGGTCATCTTGCCGTTGGTATATCGCTAGACATGTGGCTTGATTGACTTGGATCTTGCATCTGTTGCTCCATGTCACGCAGAGGTTACATAAGTGCAAATACGAGACCGTGTCCTACGTTAAATTGACGACTCAGTCAGCTTGTTTGTTTATATATATATATATATATATATATATATATATATATATATATATATATATATATATATTGTATGTGTTATGTGCCTTTTTTCTTTCGGTGTTTCGTTAGGCTTTTGTAGATTGCTTGATTGCATGATTATGACTTAAGTCGAGAATGGTCACTAGCAAAGAAACTCAAAATTCTACAGTCAAATTAAGGACAATGTTTTCTTTTGAAAACTAATTTTTAAGCGTAAGCTTTTACTCAGTTTTAAATTTTAAACACTGTTTAAAAAAAATTAAAATCTAACTGTCGTAAATTAATGAGCGAACTGTCATACCATTTGAAATGTACATTTGTTACAGATGCATCACGTCTGTGTCACAAAAGAAGTTAATTGCAGACATCGTAATTCAGTTCTATAGATTTATTGTCTAATATACATGTAGTTGCTTTTTAATCTTTAGACTGAAATATGTCTGTAGCACAACAATAGTTAGTACCACAAAAGGAAATAAATTTTTATACGCAGAATACTTCAGACGTATATTCACGGATAATGTGGTTTCCACAGCGGTAGAGGAGGTGGAAGAGTTTAGTGTTCAAGGTCCCATCGACGACGACGTCATTAGAGACGGAGCACAAGCTCGGATTAGGGAAGGACGGAGACAGAAACTGCCCGTGTCCTTTCAAAGGAACCATCCCGGCATTTGTCTTAAGCGATTTAGGGAAATAACAGAAATCACAGGTCGAGACGGCCAGACGCGTGTTTGAACAGTCTTTCTCCCGAATGCGACTCCAGTGTGGTAATTGCGATCCCCCCCCCCCCCCCCCCGCCCCCCCCCCCGATCCCCCCTACGGCTGCGGTATGATCTAAGTCAGATGTTTTATGGTATGACATCACTTTATTTTACTGTTTGTTTTTATTTTGACGTAGCCTGTGTCATTTCTCTTTTAATTTTTATACGTTTTTGTCTTGTAGACCTGAAGATGGCGGACGCCCGCCGTAGCCGTTCATTTCGTTTTAAATTACTGCGATTCTGTCGGACTGTAAATTACTTTCACAAACTTCAGTCGATGTATTCTCCAGTTAGTTTAAAATTTTGTTTTCTCAAAAATTAGCCTCTTCATCTGCGTCTTTGATTTGCAAAATATTGTGAGTTAGAACAGCAAGCTTCTCTTCATTCTGTGTTTTTTCTTCGTTCTTTTCTCGAAATATCGATGGCGATCCTTTATGAAAACTTCTTTTCTTGTAGGAAAGGCATAATGTTTGTACTTAGAATATGGTATCGCAACAGACGGACGTTATTCTTAACAAATGTATTTCCCTGCGGTTTAGCCATTGTGTTGTTTCGTTACTGCTTCTGAATCCCAAGTCCTTCACTTCTGTTCTCTGATAGTTGTGCGCAATCGAAGATGCGGTGTTCGCTTCCGTCAGACGATTGTGTCAAACACCAGACAGGAAGTCTGAAGGGAACCATCCAATCACGGAGCATCTCCATAATAATTAACGCGCAGCAGAAGTGTGTGCGCAGACACTGCAAATATTTAGAGCCGATACACATTAAACAGTAAACACAGTGGTTGTTGACACTTCGCTGGATGTTCTGCTAAACTGACAAACTAGAGAGCCCAACAGGAACTAAATTTAGTATGGTTCAGGAACGAGCAGCACCGTGTAGTGTTTCAGTGACATCCATCCTGGTTACAGGACAGTATGATAAAACACTATCTTTTTAATATCTGTGTGTTATGTGTATTCAAATAAGAATGAATACTTCATGACAGTTTAATTGTTTCTTAATTTCAAAGAATAGGAACATGATGTATCGCTAAAAGTGACCGTACTATATTTAGTGAAGGAAAAACTCTTTCAAATAACAGAGACTAGTCTACTGAAATCGGTCATTTTGTATGTTACTGATCCCCTTTTGGGAGTGGAGGTCGATCTTAACTTTCTGAAAAATGTAAGAACTTCAAAATGTGAGACAATGGTATGTAAGTAAATAAGGGTATAGATATCAAAGGTGGAATGGGTAAAATCATCATAAGCATTCTTATGTTCGATACGTCCATTTTCGCCGTTTTGTGTCCTCCTGCAGTAGAATAATGAACCATTTGAATCCAACTGTCGATAAGTTCACCGAACAATGATATCCGTTTCATTCCGGTAACTTTCTACTGACGGCGCTTCGCAACGACATTCCATCACCGCTTAGACAGGTCAGGCTTGCAAGTCGTTAGTGTACTGTGTGCAAGCGATGAAGGTCGTCAGGAAGACAAGTGAAAAGAGCAAGAAAATGTTGATGGTAGATGGTTATAAATTGTTTTCACAGGTGTGTCGTCGATGGCGTTGATAGACAAAAGTGAACGAGAACAGGGATATATTTTCTGAAATTAAATTCCTTAAACTGTAGTGTTGGTTCGCAATTACACTGTAATCATGAGAAGGATAACTGTGGTGCATTAAACCGGCAGAGTGTCAGTAATATTGTGAAGAGAAAGACTTACGAAAATTTGTGTGACAATCCCCCAGATCTTATATGCCTCCAATCAGCTAAGGTGATATTGAAGTACAAGGATAGGTATTAATGTCACTCGATTATGCAAACTTCTGAAATTGTCCAGTAACTTACTAGAATTTTATCAAGCACTGGCATCAAACGTTTTCCAAACAAATAGGGAATTTTATTTCCATTTGTGAAGGATTCTGAAAGGAAACCTGTGGGTTTCTCATGCCAAAGCAATTTGAATTTTCTAAACAGAAGACAAAGGAAGGTATAAGTGAGTCCTATTCTTAATTGCAAATGACACCGACACGTACATTATATACGTTGACTTTGAGGCGGAAATTCGCCACTCAGTTGCTTACGTTTCCCCCAAACAGATATAAAAGACTGCAGATTTCATCTCTGGTAGTCATGGTAGAGAAAGACTCACTTGTTGAGACTGATTTTAAAGCAAATAAATCTGAAATCGGAAGGCTTCTCGAAACTTCGTTTGAACTACCGTCCCTGTCCCTGACAAAACAGAAGACTGCTTCGGCGAGGACCTGACGTCCCGCAAACCTAACGATGAACATCTGAGTGACTTTTTGATTATTTATCTCATACCTACATTCTTGACGATATAGACTTCCCATCGATTATGTTGGCGGACTTTAGTAGTAGTTATGAAAAGACTACTAACTGCTGTGAGGTATTCCACTCCAATCTGAAGGCTCAAGTTTACTCTTTCCGTCACAACATATTCCATCTGTTAGAGACATTAAAGGGTATTCAGACTGAAACTTACATTAAAATGCGAATCGAGAACTCCAAAAAGTTGCGGTACGAAGAAAGCTACATAACAGAACACATGGAAAAGCTATCTGATTCAGCATTTATCGAGTATGAATATCTTCAAAACATCTGCTACAAGTTTCTGCCACCTACATAGTTTTACTACTTATGTTTCACCATTGCGACGATTCTTGTAGTTACACTATAAGAATGTCAAAAAGTCAAAATTTTTAAGCATACGTACTGCAGGTAAACAAACCTACGTTTGTGTAACACAGAAAGGGAAGTGTTATGACACTGTTGATAGCTTATGCTAATCAGTACGTACACTACGAAAAAATAAGCTGCCAACTGATGGTAACAAACGGGAATCAGTACATTCGCTATCGGATAAACATTGTAGCAGCTAAAGGTAATCAAGGCGTCCATTTGGGAATCAATTCGGGGTCAGCTGATGTGTCATAGATGGTCCACAGGACAACAAAAACAAATAATGAAACATTTAGAAAGGGACGACTGTCCTGTGTCAGTAAAATATCTAGGAACCCCAAGCAAATATAAGGAAAGTCTGGTTTTGAGGAGAAATCAATATATTAGGCTACACAGTACAATTCAAAATCCAAAATACAGCATTTTCCAGAGTATTAATGATAAAAGTATGGAAGGAAGTGTATACACAAAAGACATAGAATCCAAGTTGTCTACATTAATTGTGGCATCTAGTGATGATGCTCCTGAAACAATATTTATCTATTCTTCTTGTGAACGTGGGTACTTTTCGTACTCGAGTGTGGCAGTAAGCCGTGTAACTGTGATGTTTCACTATGGAAAGACAGCCAACATACCAATACTGTTCAGCGATGAGCACTCGCTTCTGTAGCAGCAGTCAGTGATGCGAGCTTGTGTGGCGGAGCTATTCCACGGTACTACTTTCAGCTTCTGCTGTCGTCGCGCGTCAAATACAGCTAAAGAAAATTTCTTCCAACAGTAGGATTTGAGCTCGATTCAGAGGAGTCAACTGCCTTTAACAGCATAAGTTAAGGAAAAAAATTCAGTTTGTGAAACAAAATACAATCACGATGGGTACAACAAACGCAGAAAACAAGCAAAAGTTCTTTGAGATAAGGTACATACTGGAGAACTGTGGAATACGTAGATTTCTTATTTCTGAAAAATTTAGGGCATGGGTAAATGGTTCACATTTTCCCTAGAGCTAGAACCGGAAGGCAACAAGTCCTCATAATACAAAAAGTTAAAGGTCGACATACAGTAAGTCACTTTTTACTGAAAATAGGGTATGAAAATGCAATGTAGGAAATGTCAGTTTGTAATTGGATCTAGACCGTACATTGTTCTAAGCTGTAAAAGCTATACCCCTTAGCTGAATGGTTTGTAAAAATACACTACCTGTAAAACAAATTAAAACACCGAGAAAAGGAAGAAGACACGAAAAGAGTCTTCGTGGATTATGAGGGTAATGATTTCAAGTTCAGTGCACAGAAATTTTGACAGCAGACGTAACTTTATGCTTTTGCAGATTGCGCAACCGAGTCACAACCTCAGCCATGTGCGTACTGACTCTACGTAAGGCAGTATCGATCAGTCTGACATTCATGTTTCAAGCGGGCATTGTATGTAAACACTGATAAATGAAAGCTCGTAACGAAGTGGCAAAAGTGAGCGATTGTGCTTGGCCGTGTCCATGGCCATTCGGCGTGTGAAATTGCTGGATTTGTTGGCGTTTTGCAGCGGGCTCTTCGTCGTGTCTACAAGCAGTAGTGTCACACATGTGGCCCCCAATATGCGTCAGAACTGTGGTCGGGAAAAGGTCTTGACAGAGAGGGACTGGAGCCGCGTTTCACAGCTTCTAAATCAAAATCAATTCCAAACCTGACAGGGATTGCTGCAGGTTTATGCCAACCTGTTAGCGAAAGAACATTACCATGCGAACTGCGGTCAGCTCGCAAGAGGGCATTCCTCACACAGGCACATGAAGACAGCTACAACGAAATTCATCGGGCTGGAAGAAAATGTTACTGGTTGTTCTTCCTCCATGTTGCATCTTGATTGGCGTGAAAAATTTCCTGACTGGAGCCCCAGGGAAGATCTTTGGAAGATGCTGCAATAGCGGCTAAACCGCCGGCATCAGCGTCGCCGTAATTTGGTGCAATTGCGAGACCAAAACCTCAGTCAGTAGCTTAACGTGAATATGACGTACCTGCACAACCTTGTGGAATCACTTCCTAACCGAATCCACGAGGTTATCAATACAAAGTAAGGGAATTATACGTACTAATGCTATCCTCTGTGAAAGTGAAAAAGAATTAAAGGATGTGTACAGAATATGGACAGAGAAAATCTAAGAAAGACGAAAGTAATGAGAAGTAGCTTCAATGGGAACAGCGAGAAACATAACATCATGATTGGTGATCACGAAGTGGCTGATGGAATTCTGCTGCAGAGGCAGCAAAATAACCCATGAAGGTCTGAGCAAAGAGAACATAAAAAGCAGATTAGCACTAGCAAAAAGGGCATTCGTGAAAAGAGAAGTCTACTAGTATCAAACATGGGTTTTAATTTTAGGAAGAACTTTCTGAAGTACGAGTATGTTTGGAGCGCTCATCTGTTGGTTGGTTAGTTGATTTTGGGGGATGGAACCAAACAGCGAAGTCGGTCTCATCGGATTAGGGAAGGATTGGGAAGGAAGGTGGTTATGCCCTTTCCAAGGTACCATCCTGGTATTTGCATGAAGAGATTTATAGTAATCACGGAAAATCTAAATATGGATGGCGGGACCCTAGTCTGAACCGCCGTCCTTCCGAAGAGTCCAGTGTATGGTAGTGAGATACGAACTGTAGGAATACCGGATCAGTAGAGAATAGGAGCATTTGAGAGGTCGATAAGATAAGTACTGAGGACATTCTCCGTGTAATCGAGGGATAGGATGATAGGACTGCTATGAAGACGTCACAGAGACACAATAGAGCAGCTGTAGAGGGTAAAAAATGTAGACAGAGAATGAGATACATCTAACAAACAATTGACGACGTACGTTACAAGTGCTAATATGAGATGAAAATAATGGCACACGAGAGATATGCGCGGCAGGATGCATCACATCAATCAGAAGGCCGATGACTCCCAAGAAAGAAAAAATAAAAAGAAGGTTAGATTAATTTTTTGTCCGGTGAGTTTGAGTGATTACAAAGTCGAGTCAGACTTTCCTTACTGGCGAGGGATGAGTGTGGGAGTGGATGCGCATCTGAAAGTCATTTTGCACGTTTTCTTGAATAGCTCCTGAATAATTTCCTACAAAAAGATCCTGTCGATTTTATTTATGTAGGGCGAACACTTTGCTCGTAGCGAGGGAGAATCACGAGAATTTCGCATTTGGTTTTTGATGGCCTGTTAAAACATTGCAGACTGCAAAAAACAGGGGCAGCTGGATCACCCAGAATACGTATATCCACTTTTATAATACGAATGGATGTCGCTTCTTGCCCACCCCCTCCCACTTTATATATGATGTTCCGAAGGGTGCGCATTAACCGATGGGCAAGCAAACATTTACATCTTCCACACCACTTACCCTTCTTTTGATGTTCTGAGTATTTCAAGTTATTACATTTGAATGCTTGCGCAATACTGTTTCACAAACCGGCGCAGCCTTTGAATAACAGTACTAAGCAGAGCGTAATGCCGCAGGGAAGCGGCTGTCCGACCAGTGCCTTGAGAGCGGACCGCTTTAAAGCCGGCGACCCCTGTGGCTACAAGTAATGGTCAGCGGCGAGGCGTCAAATGCCGCACAGCGCTGCGGGGCTTGCCGGGGCGTGCCCTTTCAGCCCTTGGGGCCCTTTGGCCGGCTGACAAAGGGCCTACCCAGTCCTCGTTAGCCGCTGTCCGCTGCCGATTACAGGCCGCGGCTCGCCAGCTAGCCTTCAAAAGCCGCACCGGCTTGTGGCGCGAGTCTCTGCCGGCACTCCACACGTGCTTGCCCCGCATTTAGTCGTAGTTTCGTTTGAAGCGCGCTTTTGACATCCACTTCATTGTATTCGGGAGGATGGAGGCTCCTGTCTTCAACCGCCCATGCTGATTTAGGTTCCCGTAGATTCCCTAAATCAGTACAGGCAAATACCAGAATGATTCTCACAGTAAGGCCACAGCCGATTGCCGGTTTCATCGTGGTAAAGCCAGACCTGTAAGTATGTAAATGCCAATATATATTTTTGGTGCCCTAAAATTGAGATGCCAGACATGTCTATATACCTGAAAAAGTAAGTTACATATTGATGAAACTACAACTAATGTCGTACCAAAACCACCACCATTACTGCTAGTATTATTATTACTGCTGCTGTAGCGTTGGACGAAAATACACTTGAGACATTCGCGTCAAAATTTTAGTCGATCACAGACAACCTATATGTACATCTGGAGCATGTTCAACAGGCACTATACATAATACATATAATATACTATATATACTGGCCCCACATCCCGCCTCAGTTACACGGCTCGCAGACATTTGAACACATTCACACTCTTCCATGGATTACACTAGACACAGACAGCTGGGGTACATTTATTCTATCGTGCAAGGTGCAGGGTGGCAACAGGAAGGGCATCCGGCCACTCTCTGACACTAACATCCCCAAATCCATTGCGACTAGGCTGACCCCACATTGAAGTGGGACAAAGGACCAAAGAAAATCGTGGTGGTGTCAATCCATGTCCACAGGGATGATATATATATTTGTTTCTATCCGGAACACTGTAACTTATAATTTAGCATAATATGGAGTGGTAGTCACATTCCAATGATCGGTTACTGACTATAAACTTCAATATACAGCTCTGGCTCCTAATACACCGTTTGCTGACAGATCTAAGACAATGCCATTATTGTAAGTTATGACTGCAGAATGGGGCTAAGTGGCGCTGCACTCTGATGTAAGAAATCTTCTGGCAGTGTGGTGTATGGAACCTCTTGATGATGAATCTACACTGATGTCATTCATTTGTTGGTGCTTCAGGCAGCAGTTGTACTTTCTTCTGAATCTGTCTTTAGGTATAAACTTTGACATGGGACCTCATTCTTCTGATGACACTCCAAGAGCTACTGTAAAGATTCACATGTGTGGGATTACATGTAATCCCAAAAAAGGCAAAACAGTATGAGGTAATGACATTTGAAATGTAAAGCAGAGAGGTACTCACTATTATAATTAATGGTCTTTGGTAAAATATGCACACTCAATTGAAGACATAGTGCCCCCATGAGAAAAATTCATTGAGTCAAATATTTAATCATCATTTCAACCACCACCACTACCACCACCTTTTTCTTTGGGCATTTGTCCCAGTTCAATGCAGGGTCAGCCTAGTCACTATGTTTGGTGATGTTAGTGTCAGAGAGGGGCCAGATGCTCTTTGTGTTGCCACTCTGCACCTTGCAGGATGGAATAAGTGTGCGCCAGCTGTCTGCATCTAGTGTAAGCCATGAAATAGTGTGAATGTGTTCAAATGTCAGCGAGCTGTGTAACTTTGGCATGATGTGGGGCCAGCCTGGTATTCACCTAGTGGGATGTGGAAAATCACCCAAAAACCACCTTCAGGCTGGCCGGCACACCGGCCCTCATTGTAAATTCGCCAGGAGGATTCGATCTGGGGCCAGCGTGTCTACTTGAGTCATGGAAGCAGCGCATTAGTGCCCTTGGCTAACCTGGCGGGTTGAGTCAAACACGAGGGTCGTCCACAAAGTAAGTTCCGTTTCTATTTCTATCTGCGGCAGCGCCATTATCGCAGTTCAGACCATGTGCGGCAGTTACTCTGACTGAAGGAGAAGACATGTACGACATTTTCAGACCGCTGCTGCCGACGTGTGCTTTGTAGTGGTTCTTTATAATGTCAGCTGTAATAGAAAATTACTGCCACTTATAAAATCAGATCTGTGATTCATTTTCTAAATACAGAGAAAGTTAAACGAAAGGAAATTCATTGGCAAATCAGCGAGGTTTACGGACAAAATGTTATGAGTGATTCAATGGTTAGAAGATGGCTCACACTGTTCAATGAAGGACGTGATCAAGTACACAATGAAGAACGAAGTGGACACCCAGCTGTGGTTACTGATGAACTGCTTCACACAAATGAAGATTAAGCTCAACTGTAAGTTTACACATAGTGCGCTTGTTATGGAAGTTCCACAAATTTCGCAATCGCTAATTCATGAAATTGGTGCTGCAAAACTGAAATTTCGAAAACTTTGCTCACATTGAGTGCCCAAAATTCTATCTGAACAACACAAAATAACAATGGATGGGCAGTGCACTTCAGTTTTCGACACGTTAGAATGAAGATGGTGATAGTTTTCTTTCTCGGATAGTCATGAAGGATGAAAGTTGGGTATCATACGACACCCCTGAAACTAAATGGCAATAAATGGAATGGAACCAAAATTCATCCCCAACAAAGGTTAAGCCTAAGCAAATCTTGACACCTCGAAAAGTCATGTGCACCGTTTTTAGGAACAGAAAAGGTATTTTGTTGATTGACTTCCTACCATGACTCCAAACAATCAGTGTACATGGTTACTGCGAGACCATTAAGAAATTGCGCCGCGCAATACAGAACAAGCGCCGAGGATACCTGTCAACTGTTTTTTCCACGATAATGCCTCACCTCACACGTCAAATATGATCAAACAACTCTTACGGGAATTTCACTGGGGTGCAATTGATCATTCTCTGTACAGCCTGGACCTCGCTCCTAGAGACTTTCATCTCTTCTTTATACCTAAAATATGTCCTTGGTGGTAAACACTTCAACGATGATGACGAGCTGAAGGAACATGTTACCACATGACTGAATACACAGGTGGCAACCTTCTATGAAGAAGGCATAAAAAAACTTGTGCCACACTATGAAAAGTACCTACAAAATTGCGCAAGCTATGTAGAAAAGTAGTTTAACAGTTGTAGATTTTAGTGCAATAAATATTTTTGTATCTGTACACATCTGTTTTATATAACCAAATGTAACTTACTTTGTGGACATACCTAGTATTTAATCAATAAATTAAAAGTGTTACGTGTGTTACACCGAGGCTTTTAATTTTTTCTCACAAGTCCTATTTAGGGGTTACATATTTAGCTTCAGATGTGTCAGTGAATCACATTAGAACTTGTTTTCTTGATGTAGGCATTTTTCTGTCTTAAGATACTGAAAGGGTACAGTACCGCCCGACATTGAAAATAGGTACAACATACTTCATTATTCTTGTCAGAACAACACATTTTTTGTAAAAATAACTCAATTTCAATTAATACATCGAAGCCAGATACCAGTGTGGGAAAGAATCACAATTTATTTATTTAATTGATCACATGTGCACTCCCACAAAATAAATCCCTACATCCAGTTTGGTGAGATCTGTGAAATGAATGAATGTATGGTCATTTGCTAACCACAGATAGTGAATGTGAATATATGATCATCTTTGAGATGACCCTTTGGTTACGTTTGGTAGAACCAAAGAGATAAAATTTACCGGAGCTTTGAGTGCCTGAAATGTGGCTGACCAATACGGTAGCAAGGTGCTCACCTACTTTGGCAGAGGTGCGAGAGGACCTGAAGAACTTCCATGTTTCGGCACTCTGTCGCTGGATCTAGTGTTGGTAAGACCTGTCTTAAGCGTGCTCCGTAAGGACAAAAGAGTGGAGACATGGTATGCATGTGAAATACTTAAGAGTAGTTTAGAATAATAACTTCTCTGTTTCAGGAACTTTTGTGGGGAGAATTAAATGTCAGGCAGTTAATATTAATGGGATCGTAGTAATCTTCGGAAGTGACCAACAGTCACAATGAAACCTTGTGTAGCAATAAGTTGAAATACTTCCGAGTGCTTAAGTTAAGCTGAATTACTAGGGTGTGTACTATAAGTTGAAAATATTTAAGAAATAGCGTGTGCAGGACTTGAAATTAGAGACGAGTACTTCCACGTGGTGAGTACTGTGTGAGTCTCAATCTGTGTTCAATCTGTGTATGAGACAAAGGATAAAGAGAAGTACTCGTCCATGGTATCAGTTGAGGACTCGCATGTGTGATGAATATGTTCTTAATATTACTTTGCGTGTTATGTTTCCGTGTGACGCTTGATTCAAACTATAATACTCTGAGAGAGAAGCAAGGTGAGTCAGCCGTCTATTCAGCAACGCCACTTGGCTTGCATTGCACAGGAAGACGTGCATATATCGTCCAGAGTTCGTAGTAGGAAAGAAAAGTTACAAAGTGGGGCAGTGTCGTGTGAAACTGGGATGAATACTAATTGAAGTGGGAAAGCTGAAAGTGATGTGATTATAGTGTTGTGACTATTCCTTATATTGTATTCCATGTTGCAGTGTGGTGTATGTCATGTAATTTAAGTATGTGTGGTTTGCATGGGAGAGTAGCAAGGTAGTTTCAGAGGTAGTGGGTTATGCATGTTCCTTTTGTACCGCTCGGTCTGGAGGAAAGTTTCGTGGTGATGGTTGCGAGAGTCGAAGTGTGAGGTATAAAAAAAGAAAAAGATCCACCATCCTGTCCAGAAAGTGCACTGTAGCATTAAATAATTTCGAGACCATAAGATAGAGAATCACCAATGTAAATCCATGCCCACTGGGCGGAATTTCTCATGTGTCATTGTTGTAGGTTATAGAATTTGTGTGTTTAGGTTATAGAGTTTACCGGAATAAATAAGATAGTGAAAAGAAAAAGATTGGTGGCCTTTTCCTTCGAATTGTATGTTGTCATGATATCCAGAATTTATAATGTGTGCGTCATTCATATTCAGTGCGATGGCCACGTGTTGATCAAAGCCGTTAAATAAGAAAGAAAATGTGGTATTGCCGGTGCGTAGTGAACAGTCACAGTTCTGTAAATTACTGATAGTCAGATGTACGTTTCCGTTGTGTAATATTCATACAGGAGGATAATTTGTAACTTAATTGTGAGTACGAGAGTTCATGTTACTCGATAAATAAGAATGAATCCACTCGCTTGGCAGACCACTCATCTTGCAGGCCTGACTGCTTGATGCCACAGTATGAGCAAGGCATGTGGGTGCCTCTCAATACGTTTCAAAAATATTCCAGCTAAAAGAATGCTGAGGGTCATTATGATTACATGTGTGTATCACTCCCCATAGCCTCAGTACTGAGAATGATGGTATCGGAACTGAACCAAAATGGCATAGACCATTAATGAAATTGGGTGTCATGAGGCAATTCTTTTCCTGCATTTGGATGGGGAAAGCTTCACTTATTTAATCGTATGGCTAGGGCCGGGTGCCTATCTTTCAAGCTGACGCTACTTCGGGGACCTGCAGTCGATGGAGGAGAAAATTCCCCAACCCAGCCAGGAATCGAACCCTGGCCCAGAGGATTGACAATCCGTCACGCTGTCCATTCAAAGCTCCACTGAGTTGGTGGTGCGTACAGCAGCAATGTGCTACTGGTTAGGTGGCACAGATACTCGCAGTTTTGACACACAAATCTGAATGACGAAAAGAGACATGGCATCTCTCTGCGACAAGCAGATTATAACATGAGAAATGGAGGCCCTGGTGCTTGAAGATCAATCTTAGTGGCGGTTCTAAAAGTGAAAATTACATATGGATACGTTGTCAGCACCTTGGACGTGGTTCAGCACATAAGTCACATCTCACTGGACTCCACAACTGCTCACCTCCATAAAACGCCAGCTGAACCGAGGCAGGCGTGGAAATGCTGCAGTTGTGTCAGGCAGATGCAGGAGATGTCTCAAGCCTCCTAACCACAATGGACGACAGCTGGGAGTAGGAGTATGACTAGCACCCAAAGGAGCACAGCAAGCTGTGGAAACAACTGAATTCACCACTGTCGAAAAATGCCTAGGCCAACCATCATAGGGCAACATGATGCGTCTTCATGGGACTACTGTCATGTAGCACTAATAGATTACACATGTAGAGAAGAGAGGCGCAGACCACAAAATATACCAATATGATTATAGTGTGACATAACATTTTTGCTGGTGATCTGTCAGCTGAGTGAAGTTAACTGATGTAAGTACTGGCATGGCGTGTGCTAAGCCAAAGGGTAAGCCATGGTGGACGCCATACAAGGCCAGAGTGCCCGCTGTACAGAGTGAATAGAAGAGCAAAAGTTTGAGTTTCACTTTGGCCCAAAGGGATGAGATGAAGAATCCAAGCCTCAGGATACAGTTGGGTTTTCGTGTACTGTTGTAAGTTTACTATGGGATTAACTGCAGTTTCGTGATATGTGTAAATAAAGCCTTGTAGTGCTTAACATTTGATTTCATTTAGTTCTATTCTCGATGTGTGATTTGCGTGTAATGGACACAATGATGTATAAATGATGTTGCTACATGTATTATCAATTACATGCTTCATTTCCTGTCACTAATGTTATCTAAATAACGCCATTGAGATGTATAATCAGGTATATCCAACGTATTTTACAGCCATAGGCCGAGTTCAACGTTTTGTGATACTGGTATCTGAAGGTCTCAGTTTCACTTCTATTTTAATCCAAAGTCTACTAGTATATTATGCTACAAGCAATACTGACGAAACGTGGTTCTGTTGTGTTACATGTTTTGTCATTATCACATTTGGTGTACAAAAGTGTTTTTATGAGAAAAATGCATTTTTAAACCAACGGATGTTATGATTTCCTAAGTTGATGTTCAGAGGCACAACGTTAATATTTCGATTTTTGTCTGTGTATGTCAAATATATTTTTTTCCTCTTTATTCAGTTTTTCAGATGATGACGCTTAGACAAGAATAGATGTAATTTATACAATTGATTGCAAATAAAAATGCTTTTCTATAAATGTCTTACGGCAGTAGCCAGTTACCTGCACATGTACACCCTCTTCTGATTTTACTAATATTTTATTTATTCAAACTTGCACTCTCTTTAAATTCTTGTAACCTGCCGATGCTCAAAAATTGTACACTGAAGGGTCACGAGATAAATCAGTTTTGTAGAGAGTTAAGCTGGTGCACATGGAAGTACATGGTTCACAACTTAACCCTACGATGATAACAGATGTAGTGTTTCAAGCAGAATCACGCATTTGCCCAACTGTGTGTGTGTGTGTGTGTGTGTGTGTGTGTGTGTGTGTGTGAATTTTATCAGCATGCTTACGTATAGCAATTTGATTTCTGAGGTGGATAATCATTTAGTGTTGTGCGAGTAAAGTTTCAATGGAGCTGTCAGGACGAAGCAACATGACCAGCTGTACAAGGCTGTGCTTTTGCTCTGTGACAACACGCCAGGTCACTCCTCACAGTACACAGTGACAGAGGCTGCTTCTCTGGTCTGTGACATGTTGCCTATCCTTTTATTCTCCCAACATGACACCCCGTGACATCTGATGATGAAATCACTGAATGGCAGGCATTTTCAGAATGTGTACGAGGTCATTATCAATGCTGGAATATTTCCTGAACACCAAGGTCTCTGTCTTTGTTGCGAAATACGTGTTTTACTGAAAAAAAAATACCATCACAGTGTTTCATGGACCCACTTAGTGAGGTTATTGTGAACACAAATCCAAATGTTTACTTGAATATACTCAGTGACCATCGTTTCCCTTTGTTCTACGTGTTGCTGTGTATGCTTCCTAAGAATACTAGGAACACCCTCCTCTTCCTAGAATAAAACAGCAGTTTTTCATAGAGCTGCACATGTAGTTTTCTAGTTTGGTGAATACCCGGTCTCTGTGGGATTTCTTCCACGCCCGATTAGGCTGTTATCAAGATTATGGTTGTTACAAATTACTAGTTAGTTTCGTGCTCCATGGTGTCATGAAAATTGTAAATCCCCCTAACTGGCGGATGACGTATGTGTATGAGTGTTTGCTTATGTAATAAAGCAGCCAGGAAGTCCGCAACGGTATAATCAGTTTTCTAAAGCTATCTCAAGATTAATTTTCATTTAGTTTCAGTTAATAAACATTATAGTCATAGTTTGCTTGTCGAAGTGACGCCAATGAATTGATGTAGTGATTGACTCAGAATAGTTTTGGGGCGAGTAAGATCTAGAAGATGTGATCGGATTAGCTAGCCTTGTCAAACAGCCAATGGGAAGTCAGTATGGTTCCCGCGCACTGCGAGATACTTAGGTTGCATTAGTAGCTGGAGGGAGTCAGTCGTGGACTAGCTTTCCAGACGCGAAGGTCATGTTAAATGTGTCTGTCCGTAAAATGTCAGTGTAAGATGAAGAAATGTTCGGTCCTTCGCGCTGAGATGAATTTGAAATGGTAGCTTTTGTTGCTACGAACATTTTGTAGAAGTTTGAGAGTCCTGGGGAGATACACGCTTGTGACTTGTTGGACTTTGAAAATTCCGCGTGGCGATGTTCTGTGCTCTACTACAGAATATATTTGGCGAGCAGTCTTCGTAAAAGAAATCCACTGAATGACTTATGTAAGAAATCAACGTTATGTGTAGAAAGTGACTGTATATTCGCGTGATTATTTTCGGAATGGACTTACGGGAATTCTGGCTGCTTTATGTGTGACACAAACTGGGAATTTATAATACCAGTTTTGCATACTAAATGTGGGATGATGTTAGATGTTTAAACGAAGAAAATGAAACCTACTTTTACCAGATTTCCGAACTTTCTATGCAGATAAGGACCCCGATTTTCCACCCGAAAATTTATTATGAACATTTACAGGTCTAACATTCTGCGTGGTGTCTGTTTGTTCTAAGTCGTGTCTCCCTACCACTTTCGCGCAACGACGCTCTGAGCGCGTTTTTTAGGGAATTGACTAGTTTGAACCTGGGACCTGTTGCTGGTAAGGAGACGCCAGACCACACATGACATGTAGAGTTCAGAAGAGTTCAGTGAGACTAACGGTGATATAATTAAATACTTAATGATTTCAGCGTCAGCTCCACTGCACTCCCTGTAAAAGAATCTTAATACTAACTAAATTTAGTGGAAGGGGTTGAAGGCTTTCCTATTTTTAGTTATCTGGTAAAATAACGTCGAAAAAGCAGTTAAGTTTACCATTGGAAATTTTATTCTGCTCACAAAACACTTTATACATTGCACTATTAATAAAAGTAATGTTTTAATACAGGATGATAAAAACCAACTGTGTTCAACAAAAATGTGAACGAATATTCCCTGAATGGGTTTCCGAGTTCTACAATGGATCGAAGGATAACCTATGCCATATCACATCTATAATCTAGATTTAAGTTTCATAAATGCGAAAACTATCAAAATGGTCTACAGAGACCCTCAATTATCTTTAATTACTTATCTAACTTGTCGTAAATTACAGTGGCTGATGTGGCTTCTCAATAATTATATAACAGAAAAATCATCGCATTTCAGATTTTTACTTCAAGTAGCAAATGTGGAAACTATGAGATTTAATTGACGATTGACACTAGTATTACGTAAAAAGGGGATGTAACAGATGAGACTTCTGCAAATCTGAGTGAAGCCTTATGGACTCAAAAATGCGGCATCACATGCGTTCATTACCTTGTCAGTGTTTAGGCAGCGTCAGGGGGCGGTGGGCGGCGCAGCTCCACACCTCACCATCTCGCAAGCAACTCTCCCCTAACTTCTCCTTACTACAATATACCGAAGTTGGTTTAAAAAAAGCTATCTGGTTGTGTTTTCAACTGACCAATCAGGGTCTCAATGTTAACCTTAAGCTCCGCCTACAAAATTCTGTCTATCCAATG
This sequence comes from Schistocerca serialis cubense, assembly GCF_023864345.2. Classification (NCBI taxonomy): domain Eukaryota; kingdom Metazoa; phylum Arthropoda; class Insecta; order Orthoptera; family Acrididae; genus Schistocerca; species Schistocerca serialis. The sequence goes on along the minus strand of NC_064645.1, from coordinate 310,689,717 downwards.
AGAAACGTTATGCTTTTCGTGGTGGGGCATTGTTTTTAGCGTTTGCAACGTAACAGAGACGCGAAATAGGTCTCACGCTAAAACTTGCAGCTGGTGTGGCCCTTTTAGTGTTATCGTAAGATCTATACTATTCTTCTGGAGGGCTCTAGCTTTTAACATGGGCTGGGGGGTCGTCCTAACGTAACAGAGACGCGAAAAAGTCTCACGCTAAAAATTTGCAGGTGGTGTGGTCGTAGCGGTTAGCTGGCGACGTGGGTGTCCGTCCCTTATCGTAGAGCCTTCTAGCTTAACACGGTTCTGCTCTCGGCTCTCGGCTTCTGTTCTCGTTTCTCCCCTCGGAACTGCTTCTGTTTCGCAGTGGGAAGGTATGACATGCATTTAGGCGTTCTTGTGTTAGTCTGTGGTATTCCATTTGCTCATTCGTTGATCGTATTACTTTGGTTAATTTAATGTCAGGATTTATTCGGAGCTAAGTGACATAATGCCGGATTTGCTTATCATGTCAGGGTTTTCATGGAAGGTGTTGGATTTGCCTGAAACCTTACACAGGAACAACCACGACGACATTTACGCGGCCTCAGTAATTGTAGATATTAGGTAGTGTTTTCATCAACGCTGCGTTTTCATCACCTTGTAAGTATCTACGTTGCAGAGTAAAGGGACACTGAGCAGACACCGATCTGAGGTAGTTGAATATCAATTTGCAGCTTGCTTCAGTGACAGTGAAACACAGAGACAGTTCAGTCGCAACAATCGGCCTTAAATAACGGGTAATAAAGGTCATTTTCCCCTCTAGTGACGCAGGCATGGACGTCTCCGATCTCCTCAAGTTGTGATGGATTATTTATGACGAACTTGACTGCCGATCGTATTATACAGGGTGGTCCATTGATAGTGACCGGGCCAAATATCTCACGAAATGAGCATCAAACGAAAAAACTACGTAGAACGAAACTCGTCTAGCTTGAAGGGGGAACCAGATGGCGCTATGGTTGGCCCGCTAGATGGCGCTGCCATAGGTCAAACGGATATCGACTGCTTTTTTTTTTAATCGGACCCCTATTTTTTATTACATATTCGTGTAGTACGTAAAGAAATATGAATGTTTTAGTCGAACCACTTTGTGATAGATGGCGCTGTAATAGTCACAAACGTATAAGTACGTGGTATCACTTAACATTCCGCCAGTGCGGACGGTATTTGCTTCGTGATACATTACCCGTATTAAAATGGACCTTTCACCAATTGCGGAAAAGGTCGATATCGTGTTTATGTGTGGCTATTGTGATCAAAATGCCAAATTGGAGTGTGCTATGTATGCTGCTCGGTATCCTGGATGACATCATCCAAGTGGCCGGACCGTTTGCCGGATAGTTACGTTATTTAAGGAATCAGGAAGTGTTCAGCCACATGTGAAACGTCAACCAAGACCTGCAACAAATTATGGTGCCCAAGTAGGTGTTTTAGCTACAGTTGTGGCTAATCCGTACATCAGTAGCAGACAAATTGCGCGAGAATCGGGAATCTCAAAAACGTCGGTGTTGAGAACGCTACATCAGCATCGATTGCATTTCTATGCATCAGGAATTGCATGGCCACGACTTTGAACGCCGTGTGCAGTTCTGCCACCGGGAACAAGAGAAAATACGGGACCATGACAGATTTTGACCATGACAGATTTTTTACACGCGTTCTATTTAGCGATGAAGTGTCATTCGCCAACAGCGGTAACGTAAACAGGCATAATATGCACTATTGGGCAACGAAAAATCCACGATGGCTGCGACAAGTGGAACATCAGCGACCTTGGCGGGTTGATGTACGGTGAGGCATTATGGGAGGAAGGATATTTGGCCTCCATTCTATCGATGGCAATCTGAATGGTACAATGTGTGCTGATTTCCTATGTAATGTTCTACAGCTGTTACTACAAGATGTTTCACTGCATGACAGAGTGGCGATGTTCTTCCAACATGATGGTTGTCTGGCACATACCTCACGTGCTGGTGAAGCGGTATTGAAAAGCATTACAAATTTCGTGACAGGTGGATTGGTCGTCGAGGCACCATACCATGGCCCGCACATTCACCGGATCTGACGTTCCCGAATTTCTTTCTGTGTGGAAAGTTGAAGGATATTTGCTATCGTGATCCACCGACAACGCCTTCCAACATACGTCAGCGCATTATCAATGCATGTGCGAACATTATGGAAGGCGAACTACTCGCTGTTGAGAGAAATGTCGTTACACGTATCGCCAAATGCATTGAGGTTGACGGACATCATTTTGAGCATTTATTGCTTTAATGTGGTATTTACAGGTAATCACGCTGTAACAGCATGCGTTCTCAGAACTGATAAGTTCACAAAGGTACATGTATCACATTGGAGCAACCGAAATAAAATGTTCAAACGAACCTACGTTCTGTATTTTAGTTTAAAAGCTTACCTGTTACCTACAGTTCGTCTAAAATAATGAGCCATATGTTTGTCACTATTATAGCGCCATCTATCATAGCGAAAAAAGTGGTCCAACTAAAACATTCATATTTATTTACGTACTACACGAATATGTAATAAAAATAGGGTTCCTATTTTAAAAAAACGCAGTCGGCATCCGTTTGACCTATGGCAGCGCCATCTAGCGGACCAACCATAGCGCCATCTGGTTTCGCCCTCCAAGCTAGACAAGTTTCGTTCTTTGTAGTTTTTACGTTTGAAGTTATTTCGTGAGATATTTGCCCCGGTCACGATCAATGTACCACCCTGTATACTGTGACAGCGCTCTTAAAATGTGTAGCTCATTGAAGAGGTACCTACAAGATGCCCACTGGTGAGCATCACGTGTTATTCATACTGCTTGCCTTACTGCAATGAATATATTCTTTATAAGTGACAAGTTACCCCCAAAAAATTATTCCATAATACATTATGGAATGGTTACATGCAAAATATGTAAGAGATTGTGATTGTTTTCAAGATTATAAATTATATGCAGAGGAAAAGTAGCTGCATTTGATTCATTGAGACGGTCAGTAATATGCTTCTTCCAGCTGAAGTTTTGATCAATATGTATACCTACGAAGCATTCTACCTTATTTACTAACTCCAGGCCCTGTTTTTCACAAAATTTAGGGAGATTTCATTTACCGAGAACCACTTCACAATTATTTGGAAAATATCACTTACCATATCATCTCTGCTACTTCCTCGCTAATGGGATTTATTATACTGCTAGTATCGTCTGCTGAAGTACTAATCATAAGTGGAACGTCATTCACATAGTACAATATCTATTGGGAGTGACTAATGTATTGTCTAATGCAGCTACCACCATCATCGAAACAATGCCGGTTTCCAACGGAAAATGACTGATCTGGCAACTAATTCGACAAAGATGTTAGTCAGAAGTGATATCAGTTTCTATAAACCAGGCTGGGAGGTAGTAGTATGATTAATTGATAGCCGATGTTGTTCCATGAATTCCATTGCAAAGTATTTACATATCACATTAATTAACTAAAATTTTATTATTTGCTGTATAGCTAGTCATTCGTTAACATTTATGGACATAATGCAGGAAGTGATTGTGACACACTGATGTGGAAGTAGGCATGGGGGAGTCGGGTGGAGAAATCTTTCTTAGGATTTCAGCGTGCGACAGTCTCCCACAAAAGGATGGTGTGCACATTCAGTTTCTTACATTCCATTTCCGGATGTCCGTTAACATCGCCGATGTCACGTAAAGCATGGAAAGAAGAGCGGAGAGAGTGGCAAACCTCATTCCCCAGAGACTATGTTCCTCGGACTGGACATGTTGCAGGAGATACTTCGTAACATGACTGCCGTATATTGATTTACGGTTTTGTGTGTGCTCTGTTAGGATTACATACCGGTTATTTGCTAGAGCTTCGTATGTTTTTGTTGGGAATGAAAAGATTTCGATTTCTCAACAGAACTGGAAAGCGTCCTGTGGTGTTGGGAAAATGCTGTTCACAGTGTCTCAAGAGCAGGGGACAAGCGCCTCCTGAGTATCAGCCAGTTTTCACGGAAATGTTCCTGTTTCGCGAAATGCTTCTTTTGGACAGTTCTTGTAGCTAATCCGATTGCCACAGACACAGTGCTACCAGCTGCCACAGTTTTACCCTGAGTGAGTTGAGGACCAAATTGGCCTTTGTGTCTGCACATGAAGCGAACTGCCTGCTGTCACTTCCATGGTGTTAGAAACTTCGTTCCTTCCTTCCAAACTTACGGACTGTCCAATCCAAAGTAATGTCCTCACCACCAGGAGCAGTGCAGATGGTGCAGACTATCTAAGATAAAGGCAGTTTGAAAATCAGTACCAAACTCGTGACGACGCGCTTTGTAAGGTCTGAGTGGGATGTTTCTGCCGCTTTCCCCTGGTGTTTGGTAGATAAGGGAACATATTCGTTTGGCAGGCTGGCAGCAGAGTTCAATCTCCCCTCCAAGAGGAGCATGAGAATTTAGGGAATTCTGGACAGAACTTACGGTGGAGAGGATTTGGTTCCTAGCTGTTGTCTGGTGTTGACTGACAACCTTACATTCGTCTTACTGAATGTAAGATTCGCTCAGGTGGTAACGTTCTCCCTCTTCTGAACAGCTTGCATTTAACTCAGTTCCTTATGCATCTGAATATTCATTTAGCTATCGATAAGAACCGCAGGCTACACCAGTTCTTTCCCGATGTAAGGGAGAGACTAAAACACATTGATCCCAGCCACGGTATGGTCCACTTCATAAATGGAAACGGCCCTTATCCCACACACTTAAACCGCGTGAGTCTGAGGCAGACACCAACATTCACATGTGGGGAAGAAAGCTCTCCAGAACGCATCGTCTTTCTCTGCGGTCGATATGCCAACATCAGACACATAATACACTTAAACATGAACAGAATTCAAGACACCAAACACGCAATTCTCAGAGACGAGGACCAATGGACCATGTTACACAAACTAACCGACGATAAGGAATCTATGGGTTGGAAAACAGCACTGATTCAGACATGCAAACAGGTAATGACACTGATCCCACAAGATCGAAAATGAAAATGAAGAAATACCCTAAACAAGAAACATAACAGCCTAAAAAATTAAGGTGAAGGTTTAGTTATTAGGAAATCTAGAGTATATGTTAGATTTAGATAAAGAGCTGTGATTAGTGGTCGGTGGCTTTGTGGACGATTCCAAGATTCTCACTGTCATTCACACTTGGTGAAGGGGCATTCTTCCACTATCATCTTCTCTTTCTATTCTTTCTAAAAACATCGTTATACTTCATAATTAGATTTTCCATTCTTTTTAATTTCATAAATATTTAGTATCTTTCATTTATCCATCTTAAGTGTAAGAATGTTGTATATTTTAGAAAATAACTTTCGAATTCATAGTACGTCTGAAAACTGCAATCTGTCATAATCTCTTATCTGTCTTCACAAATTCAATAGCTAATTTTAAGATTTTCGTTTCTTGATTACTACTAAGTTCATGAGTATTTAACACTGCAATATTATTAACTCTCTTCTAAAATAAGAAATAACGAATAACTATCATATTCTATCATATTCTGTATATATACAGTTTTGCTTTGTGGAAGTACGACTTGACCTGTCTTAGTAACAAGGTGGCATGTCATTTGTAAATGGCAGCAAATAAATAAATGTCCAGATGTGGACGTTTATTTACTTTTGCTTCCTGCAGTCTTCCAATAAAATGTGAGTCCCAAGGAATCATATTATTTTTGTTTGCCACAATTCTTAGAACATGTCCCTGTATTGTTCACTGCCAATTTTCTCACTTGATAAGATAAAATAAAATATTTGCGTGTCTCGATCCAACTTACATTTTGAGATCACTGACCTCTTACAAATTTACTGTAGTTTGGTGACCATTAAGAAATAAATACAGCAGATTGCATTTTTAGGATGTTTGGTTCAATGTGAAGAGTTTCCGTCGTGTTCAGTGACCAAGCACTATTTTTAAAGATATGAGAGCTGCAGAGGTGGTAATGAGTGTCAAACGCTCATACACTTAACGCAGAAATAGTTGGTACACAACCTGTTAACTCTTATTTCGATATCTTTCAGGTCTGTTCACGTTAATTGTGTTACGCTACCGCCGGCCGAAGTGGCCGTGCGGTTAAAGGCGCTGCTGTCTGAAACCGCAAGACCGCTACGGTCGCAGGTTCGAATCCTGCCTCGGGCATGGATGTTTGTGATGTCCTTAGGTTAGTTAGGTTTAACTAGTTCTAAGTTCTAGGGGACTAATGACCTCAGCAGTTGAGTCCCATAGTGCTCAGAGCCATTTTTTTGTTACGCTACCCATGTGGAAACACTTTGAAAACTTTGTGTTTAATCCGTGCAGGTAATTGCACATCAATATTCCTTTTCTTTACAACACGTGGCATGTAACTTTCAATGTAATTTTCATTATGAGGATGTGTCCTCACCATGTAAACTTCACCAGTAACCTTCGTTGGAGAGATATTGGAGACTAGTGAACTTAGTACAGCTTAATTTCAGAATATGACTAATATCACGTCCTGTTTCCGAATGAGTGACATGGCGATTAGTGAATAACTTTGTCCAAAACACGAAAATTCGCATGGTACAACTCAAGTTAAAAATCAACGCTAGTTTATGATTAGTGGAACTATGCGAGCTGTAGGCAGCAGTCTGTTGGAACCATTTGTCTATCCGAACGTCTTACTAGCACCGCCTGCCAAGACCTTACATGTTAGTTGATGTACTTTAGTAAACAAAACAAAAAACTGTTGTGTGTGAGATGGGTTCGTCTAGTTAATTCAGTGACTATACGCAACACGGATACGCTTCGTCACTGAAGGCTGCAGTATTATTCCATGCCACCCGCATCTTTATAAAAAAAAAGAAAGTAGACAATTGTTAAACAGACGAGTGCGTCGTGTCTGAATTTAAGTGAAAGACATTTGCAAAAGCCACTAAAATGTCCCTTAGTTATAAACGGAAAAGCTAAGTGTTTTCAGACATAAAAATATGTAGACCACGTTTCTTTTTTCAGTGACTGGTATTCCTTTTCATATCGACTTATTGAACAGTTTAGGTATGTTCGCATTCCATCAGTATATACAGCGCAGGAGAGATATATTTCGTAAATACCTGTGTGCATGCTGTAACAAAATTAAACTAACTACGATCGCACTTAAGCAGTCATTCTTTTCGCGCATCATATGCAAATGGTACGGAACGAAACCACAACTTCTGGTATAGTGGTAAATACACCGTACCATGCACACCACAGTTTTTTTCAGAGCGCGGACTTAGATGTGGATGGATAACCATGGACACCAACATCAGGTATTATTATGATAAAGCATCACACTAGCCAGGAATCGTAGCGGTGTAGTACAGCGTCAGCCTAGAACACTGGTGTTTCTGAAATGGTGAAACCAAACAATGGGTTCTAAGGCGCTGTCGCAAGCTATACACAGTGGAAAATTATATTGCATCACAGCGAGAAAAATTTCGTATCTGCCTTATCGTAGCATAGAAGTGACTTTAAATCCTAGCATCTAGCATGATCAAACTTGTATATAAGCATTATCTTTCGAAATTCGGGAATGAGATTTGTGGAAAACCAAAGTGACTGTTGCCTGTTGAGTACTCACAGCGTGTTACTACGGTTAGGATGCAGTAGAAGTTATCGACCTGTAGTGGTCATGGCAAATTAGTACCAAAGAAAGTGTAAGATTGCGCAATATGTAGCAAGCCCCCAACTGCTGGGGAAGCCTTACAGAAGGTGTAGGCCTCATTGTAGCGGGTTACAGCGTCACAACGCACGTGTAAAGAGAACAGCAACTTCTTATCGGCTGGCAGAAGCTGACCTGTTTTTGTTTGCGAGGAACCACCCGGCACTGATTGGCTGAAAGTCTTAAAAGACAGAAACTCCGCCGGCCGTTGTGGCCGAGCGGTTCTAGGCACTTCAGTCCGTATCCGAGCTGTGTTAATTATGAATTGTGACTACCAACCATGATTCCAGCCCGCTTCCTCCTTTATAGTATCTAAGATATGGTGGGTGAGTGCGGTACGAAAAGGGACCACGTAAAAACTGTGTTAAGTCAACTTTATATAGTCACTTTCCCTTTTCAAAGCTCATCAGCAGCTGAAAATACATTGACGAGAAACGCACCAAGAATGAATTAATGTAGCGCAACGAATTTTCGAGAATTGATTAGTCTTGATATCATATTTAAGCCATTAACTTTGCAAGATCACAGGTTAATGAAAGCGCGAGATAAGGCACTGTTAATGTGAAATGCTGGTGCATCTATAACCGGTGGAACCGCCAGAATGTCGATTGCAGTCATGCAAAAGTGCATGCGTTGTGTTTTACAGGTGCCAAATGTCAGTTTGTGGGAGCCGTTTCATGCCTGTTGCACTTTGTCCAACAATACAGCTACCGTTAAAGCTGAAACGTCCCCTTTTGAACAATTATACAAGACTGTGCTTATCGTGACACACAATATTTTTTTAGCGCAACGCAATCTGACTTTCAATAATCCCTACAAAAGAATGGCCCTGACTAACATTAACCTATACCTTTCACAAATCACTTACCTCACAAAAATCTTCGTTACTCGAATTACTGCAATACGAGGTGTGGCTAGAAAAAAACCGGACTAGTACTGGTGAAACAATAAAACGAATGCAATAAGGCTGAAAGTCGCGTGGCCTGTCACGTGACTCTCGCTCCGCCTACTGCTCGAGTTTCATCTGCCTCCTGCACTCAGTCTGCCCGTGGCGTCTGTTTTAAGTAGTTGACGTTTTGTCTGTGCGTCGGAAAATGTTGACTGTACAGAAAGAACAGCGTGTTAACATCAAATTTTGTTTCAAACTAGGAAAATCTGCAAGTGAAACGTTTGTAATGTTACAACAAGTGTACGGCGATGATTGTTTATCGCGAACACAAGTGTTTGAGTGGTTTAAACGATTTAAAGATGGCCGCGAAGACACCAGTGATGACACTCGCACTGGCAGACCATTGTCAGCAAAAACTGATGCAAACATTGAAAAAATCGGTAAACTTGTTCGACAAGATCGACGTTTAACAATCAGAGCAGTGTCTGAGTTAACAGGAGTTGACAAGGAAAGTGTTAGGCAGATTCTTCATGAAGGTTTCAACATGAACAAAGTGTGTTCAAAAATGGTTCCAAAGTGTCTCACAATTGAACAATAGGAACGCCGAAGAATGATTTGTTCTGACATCCTGGAAAACATTGAAAGTGATCCCACCTTCTAACAAAATGTTATTACTTGCGATGAATCGTGGTTTTTTACTTACGATCCCGAAACTAAATGCCAATCGATGCATTGGAAAACTCCTGGTTCTGGACGACAAAAAAAGCACGAATGTCAAAATCGAAATTCAAGGCAATGATGATTGTTTTTTTGACATCAAAGGGATTGTGCACATTGATTGGGTACCAGAGGGACAGTGAATCAGCATTACTACATTAGCGTCCTGGCTACCCTACGTGAGCGAGTACGGAGAAAACGGAACGATTTGTGGAGAAAAAAGTCATGGATCCTTCACCAAGACAATGCCCCAGCTCACAGCGCGTTGTCAGTGAAGACGTTTTTGGCAAAACACAACATTCCCATCTTAGGTCATCCACCCTACTTACCTGATTTGGCCCCCTGTGACTTTTTTCTTTTCCCTAAAGTCAAGTCAGCTTTGAAAGGAACTAGATTTGAGACTGTTGAAGCAGTAAAAGAAAAAGCGACGGAAGTAATGTATGGACTTACCGAAAATGATCTGCAGCATAGCTATGAACAGTGGAAAATTCGTATGGAGCGGTGTAGAGACCGAGGAGGAGAGTACATTGAAGGAGATAACATGAAATTGTAAATAATTGTAAATAAATGTTTTTTCCAGCATCAGTCCGGTTTTTTTCTAGCCGCACGTCGTACAGCGAGCGCTACTACTGCCAGCTAAATAAAAGAATCAAACTACGGAAGGCACTAACTACTGATAGGCATAGTTAGCAAATGAAAGATTTTGATAGAGAACAAATGATGTATTTACCTTAATAGTCATAATATATATAGCAGTTCATGGCATCCAGTCTTACAAATTTCAAAACTCCGCCATCTCTCTCCCCACATCCACCACTGCTGGCGGATCACCTCCAACTGCCAAATGCTATGCGCTGTTAACATTCAGCTGCCCAACACTACAATAGCAGACATCAATACAAACCAGCCACAGACCGCACACAGCACAGCCAGCGATCCTCACACAGAGCGCCACGCAACGCTGCCAATAAGAAAACACAAACAGCCTACTTACAAAGCTGTTTGTGGATTACGCTGGAGTTGTCGTCCGATGCTGTCCCATATGTGCTCCATTGTAGACAGATCAGGTTATCGAGCAGGGTAAGGCAACACGTCAATCTCTGTAGGGCACGTTTGTAGGCGAGCGCTATCCTGTTGGAAACCACCCCTTGGAATGCTGTTCATGGATTGCAGCGCAATAGGTCGAATCACTAGACTGAGGTACAGAATTGCAGTCAGGGTGCGAGGGATAACCGCGAGACTGCTCCTGCTGTCATACCAAACAGAACCCGAGACCGTAACTCCATGTTCAGGTCCAGCGAGTCTAGCACACACAGGTCCTCAACTGGCCTCCTCCTAACCAACACGAGGCCATCATTAGCACCAAGGCAGAATCAACAGTCATCAGTAAACACAACAGTCTTCAACTCTGCCCTATAACGAGCTCTCGCTTTAGACAAATGAAGCCACAAATGGCGGTGGTTTGGGGTCAATGGAAAGCTCGCCACAGGGCGTCTGGTTCGGAGATGTTCTTGAAGTAACCCACTTACAACAGCTCGTTGCATCACTGTGGTATCAAGTGCTGATCACATTGCTACTGCCTATGCAGTACGATTCACCAGAGTCATACGCTGAACACTATGGTCTTGCCTCTCCGTAGTGCCATTTGGCCCAGCTGTCCGGAGTCCGGACTACTTGCGACCATACATTCTCGCTGCCAACAAACATACACGGTAACTACATTACTGGCAAGACTTTTTGTATTATCGCAGAAGGAACATATAGCTTCTCGAAGCACTATTACACGGCCTGGTTCAAACTCAGTGATGTGTTGATAATGGCGTCTTTGCCTCCTCAAACGCAGTTTTGACTAACATCAACTCTCTGAGTTCAATCTAAGTGGCAACTAACGCTCACGACCGTTGCAGCCTGTGTTTAGAGCAAACTTGATATGCGTGTTCATAGCTGCGCTGCTGGTGCCGCTATTATGTGACTGGCGCGAAATTTGAAGGAACATCGTTTCAGATGTATAAAGGCGTCTACCAACTTCCTTTTATGCCCTACAACGGCCATTATTGGCTTGGTGTTGCGACTTTTTTCCGACAGTATATAAGAGGAAATATACTGTCGACGCAGGAGTTCTATAATAGCAGGATTTACGCATAAAATGATTTCCAGAAGTGTAAGAATATCGACCATGCGTGTTACTTAATCCATGCCTAGTGAGAAAGAGAGCTGTGCCGGCTTCCTTTCATTTTACAAATTGCCTGCCTCTTCCGTATACGTTTGCAGCAGTGGTATAGAGTGCGCTGCTCACCCAAGAATAGTAGTGGTGGGTGTCGCAGTGCGGCAAGCGAGGTACTGTCGCAGGCAGTATTGAGCTCGTGCTTACATAGGGACGTTGTCCTCTCTCGATGTCGAGGGGTCTTGTGGTTCCAATTTGTGGTGAGGCACACCGACTTTGGAGATTGGGAAATTTGTGTGTGTACAACAGCCTTCTTAACGTAGAGCTCGCTTATGTCTTCCGGAACTGATTTATTTGCCTTTTGGTAGCCTAGTTGCACATGGCAGCTAATTAGTAGCAGCCAAATTATGGCGCTTTGTTGCTTGTTCGCCTTATGTGATTTTTTGCTTCGAGAATCCACTTCTGATGTGAAAGGGTAGATCGAACTTCTGTAAGTGAGAGGGTGAGAGTCTCACTGCTCCGCCTGTCTCGTTCCCGGTACCTTTGTAAATCGGGTGGGAGCCGATCTGGTTCAGCATTACGTCCAGCGTGGTATGACGCCTATGTGGCTCCTGGACTGTAGTGCCTTCGCAACGGTGCTTCTACACGCCCCGCCGGCATGCACCATCACCTACATCTACATCTACATTTATACTCCGCAAGCCACCCAACGGTGTGTGGCGGAGGGCACTTTACGTGACACTGACATTACCTCCGTATCCTGTTCCAGTCGCTTATGATTCGCGGGAAAAACGACTGCCGGAAAGCCTCCGTGCGCTCTCGAATCTCTCTAATTCTACATTCGTGATCTCCTCGAGAGGTATAAGTAGGGGGAAGCAATATATTCGATACCTCATCCAGAAACACACCCTCTCGAAACCTGGCCAGCAAGCTACACCGCGATGCAGAGCGCCTCTCTTGCAGAGTCTTACACTTGAGTTTGCTGTACATCACCGTAACGCTATCACGCTTACAAAATAACCCTGTGACGAAACGCCCGCTCTTCTTTGGATCTTCTCTATCTCCTCCGTCAACCCGACATGGTACGGATCCCACACTGATGAGCAATACTCAAGTATAGGTCGAACGAGTGTTTTGTAAGCCACCTTCTTTTTTGATGGACTACATGTTCTAAGGATTTTCCCAATGAATCTCAACCTGGCACCCACGTTACCAACAATTAATTTTATATGATCATTCCACTTGAAATCGTTCGTCTAGGAGGCCACCGCTCGCCAAGTTATGTGATTGAAATATAATAACTTTCATGCAGCTGTTGTTTTTCTTATTCTAAAGGCCTAAGCAGTCAGTGGAGATCGCTACGCGCTAACTTACGTAACTGTAATCTAGTATCTCTTTCACGTAACTGCTGTGCTTTTTTTTTCATTCTAAGGGCCAAACGGCAGTTTGGTACCCCTTGTTTCAACAGCTTAACACGTTTTCAACCATGCCCAAGTTTTTAATTACTATGGGAGACTACCCCTGTTGTACACACTTTCTTGATTTAGTTGTTTATTTAATGCGGAAGCTCCCTTTATTTTAATGTGGAGGACTGTAACGGCACTGGCTTTGGAGACCTCGCAGAGATGACTGTGTTTTGCAGGCGCGGTGCTTAGATGCAAAGAGATTGATTTTATTCGTTCCTTATTTTGTCAGGTCATCGCCCTGCTGGATTCCGTTTATTGTGTTTGATTTTACCAGCAAAATCTTGTAAGAGGAAAAGCATATAACCTGCACAGCGGGGCTTAAGACTCGTGATTAAGGGATTTATCTCTCCTCAACATCCTGGCCGAGTGTTGTCGACTGTGGCCGGTCTTGCGAAGTGTGGAGTTCCTCCATACTGAATGCCTTTTGATTTTTTGTTGTTTATTTACAATCTACTTTTTAAGGAGCAGGGGAGAAGAAAATGTCTCAGTGACTAACACAAAATTTGTTCCTTCACTCACTGAATCCTAAGGTTAACAATGAGGCAAGTTTGCAACGTTCTTGTCAGAGGTAATGGAAAATTGTCTTTAACTTAGCTGCGTCCCCAGTCCCCCAAATCTGCACTCTTTCTTAAAATATATACAGTCTGTGATTTAAATGACAATGGCATTTGGTCGTAAAGGTTCCAGTTTGTGGGCTTGAGTGTAAGGAGTTACAATTCGATAAAAGGCCCTGTTTCGTGTTAAAACTGTTGTCCTCTTTTTAACTGCTGTTTAAAGTACTTGTTGCTGACTTCCGACACTGTTCGTCTTAGAATATATAATAATTTTAATGGTAATAAAGTTTGTCAAATGGTGAATGATATGAAGATAAAACCATTCTCCAGTCATTTCACGTGTCTGATCTTGGTTAAGCCGCTGCCGGATACGTGACGTTTCAAAAAGGTCACTAAGTTTCACCCGAGCAATGAATTCTACATCCGTTGTTGATTAGTAGGTACCAGCTTTTCCGTTTGAAGGATATTTATTGTAGTCTGACTAATAATATGCTCAAAAATATGCACCGAAATGCTGCTGGATTTCCTCCCTGTACGAGTCCTTGTTTCGAGGCAGTGACACCACGGGGCTATTACACAGTTGGCAGATGAACGGCCGTTCCGAAGGGAGGGAGTCTGCAGGCGGCGGTGCCCGGAATGTGCTGCGGCCAATCCCCCTGCAGCCAGCGCCGCCCTCTCATGTGTGCGGCCTGCTCAATCAGGCGCGGAATGCTTTGAAGGGGGCCGGCGGCGACCTGCGCGCCGCCCAGCGATAGCTGCCCGAACTTTAAAGCTCACAACGGCGAAAGCTTTCGAGGCACGGCTGGCGTCTGGCGTAGAAAGGGAATGGATAGCGAACGCCATTGAGTTTAGATGGTGAATGTGAACGGCGAGGTCGGCTCGACAAGTAGAAAAAACCTTGGGAAGTGTTGTACGTAAATGAGATACGTGACGTGCCTTACGTCGCTTACAACACTTATTGATTTGCAGTGGGTACGTTAGTTAATTAGGTCACTACGTAATTTTTACTTTGTAGCCCCATAACTTTATTCTTAACAAAATAAATTAAAACAAGATCAAGTATTATATCTGAGCCGTCCCGGCTTTCGTCCTATCGATATTCCTCCAGTGGTTGTACCCTTTCGGCACTCGTGATGCAGTCGCGACGCAGCGCGCACGTGAGAGGATCAGCCGAGCAAACGTGCGGAATGAGAGGCAGCTAGTAAAAGCGTATGGTTGGTAGTGGATACGAGGGACAATCTCGGCGGTGAATAATGTCGTGATGGACTGCGTGGTGAAGAAATTTGTGGTGGTCGTTAGCCGATACACGTTCTTACGGGTCTTGATTCGTCACCTACATTTACGATGCTGTTGGACACTGACGTAAAAAAGCTCTGAACACTATGGGACTTAACTTCTAACGTCATCAGTCCCGTAGAACTTAGAACTACTTAAACCTAACTAACCTAAGGACATCACACACATCCATGCCCGAGGCAGGATTCGAACCTGCGACCGTAGCGGTCACGCGTTTCCAGACTGAAGCGCCTTTAATCGCACGGCCACACCGGCCGGGGTATCATTGAACAGAACAGATCGATGCGCCAATGTATAGTCACTCCGCCAGAACTTTCAGCGAGTCTTAAATGTTTCGGTCTATCAGGGACGTGTAATTATTGTAAAGTTAATTTATCATTTGATATCTTTCCTTGAAATAATCCTATGTCACTATGATATGATTTGCTTGTTTTAAATAACGTGGTTTGGGTGTCATTCGGTTTCTGTCTGGAGGCAGTGACAATTTGTCTAACGCTTTTTGGTACTAATTTGATGTTTTATGTAATATTGTTCTAAGCGCACTGCCTTGCGTTCATGAGGGCAGGATTATTTATTTAAGGTGTTTAAGTTGTAGCGTTTTCGTTTTAGTATTGGGGCGCATGATTTATGGGATCATAATTTCTTACGATATGTTGTATCTCTGAGCCCGGCTTCTGAGTTTGACCAAAGCATTCTGGACCTTGCGTGTCTGTCTTAGTAGGTTCTAACGTTCCGTTTTTGATCCAGGTACACCCTGATCTGAAATTAGCACTGTTTAAGGGAATATATGTGAGGCTAAGTCGGCTTGAATACCTTGCACTGTTGGTCGGGCCGACAATTTGTGGTCGAGCGGGACAAATGACCGTTGCCCACGCTGCCTGTTGTGTACGACGTTCATTTCTAGACCTCGATGGCGTCTGGAACTCAGATATTGGTCGAAGACTCACAAATGTAAAAAAAATTTTTGGATGTGTAATATCACCCATCCTTTTCAGGCGTTAGCTAAGTTGTATTTCACAGGGATGACCGGCATGGTTCAAGTCACTTATTCTATTTATTCAGTTATGAATGCATTTGTCAAGAGTGTTATTTACTAAGTCAATTTCCTCACTGCTCAGTTTGTCTTCAGTCTAGTCCTTGGGATACTTAACATCGAAAGCATTTTATTTTAATCGCATTACTAGAATCCTACGAAATTTGTATTAACGAAATCTGGCTTCTCCGTTTGATATGCAACGACTCATCCCTATCATTCTACTGTTATTCATGGTACAATAATACCATGAAAGTTGCTTTAGCGTAAATTGGATGCTGCCTTCTGATGTTTTAATGTCTCTTTATGCTACAAGTTGTATGAGAATTCTATTAAGTTCGCGAAGTTAAATTTCGTAAAGTTATCTTTCATAAAACCTCGTAAGAAACAATTACAAATAAGGAATATTATATTTGCAGGTTGCCAAATGAAACTTTAAATTCTGATTGATAACGAGCGCCAGGCGCTCTATAAATAATATCAGATGCGTTAGCGTAACAAAATTTATGCAAAGAGGCACCGGACTTACAATAAATTGTATCACTGAAAATATTCACTTTATGATAAAATAAATCTTTTGATTTGATGCTAATTAATTTTGATAGTAATTAAAAATAAGTTCTTTTGCTCCGGCTTCGTCGTATTTCCTGTGGAAATAAAAAGTTAAAATGCGCCGCGTCATGGCGGCCAACTTTCTCAGTCAAAGATGATCGCAGCTAGCTCCGCAGCAGCTGCAAAAAATGCTACACAAACTCTTGCGTTATAACAAATGTGGTGTAAGTTTCTTAAATGATTATTCTGCACTCCAGATTAGCTTTTTATATTTTCGTAACTCTTTTACACATCAGTTATGTTCCAGTAATTAAACGAGAGCAAGATAAAGCTATCGCAATACAATCGTACCTTCTGCACTCAAACAATAGCTAAGACACAAGAAAACATCAGAAGACGACTAAATTCATTGTCTTCTAGTCCTTTTATAACATATCAAAGATTATAGTGTTCAGTTCTTTAGTTTACACGTATGATCTTATATCAGGGAGAATAATGTCTTTTTTCTATTATCAGAATTGTCTTTAAAGTTATTTCGTCACTTTGTCCGTATCACAATTAGGCATTAAAGTTCACACAACATTTCGCATGTATAGTTCATTTATATTGTTCATGTCCAACATATGGAAAGGGACACTATAATGTGCAACTAGCAATCGCTGTTACGAGCAGCTGTTCAGGGAATTGTTATAATTCTAGTTAAGTGCATTTACTGATTATATCAGAAATATTGTCTTACCCATTGATTTGGCAAAATTCTCCATTGTAATTGTTTTTTGAATTGATTGTTTTCATTAATAAAACTTTGTATGCAATAAATGGTGAATGAAGTTCTCCCTCCCCCAAGGGCTAGTCCCTCACTTAGTGCTTCAGGCGCATTTTGTGAGGTGCCGATGTATCCGCTTATCATATTAAGGTAGCTGCCCAGAAAATAACTATGAATTTTTCCACAACTTGTAACAGCTGTTAAATAATGCGATTTAAATAAAGCACTGTTAGATTTTCGAGTTACCTTAATATTCGGACGGTTGGGAGCGCAGGGTTTGTTTTGATCGTTAACGCAAAATTACTTACTTTGATGTAGAAGGCAGTGTTTGTTTACCAGCACTGTCGACTGTCCAGTCTGTAAAATGCAACGCAAAATTGATATTGTGGCGGTTTTGATGCAGAACTTGTGATTTTTATCGTAACGCGAAAGTTAAAACATGTAGGCATTTGTTGCCATCCTCTACGTCCTCAACTGGAGTAACAGTACTGTGGTAGATACAGTCAGACGATTCAGAAACGGCGGCCGTGTAGACTCTATACCTCAAAAGCACCAAGCAAAGAAGTTGGATGCACGTGACAAGAGGAATCTAATACGAAAAATAAAGGATGCTACACTCAGTACACTCAAAAAATTAGCAAGTGAGCTTCTGAACGATACTGGAAGGGTGGTACATCCTCAAACGATGCTCACAGCATTGAAAGATAGTGGCTAGGAAAAAACCATATGTGAATGAGCGGAATCGATAGGTCAGAATTGCCTTTACTAAAGAACTTATTAAAGAGGAAGAAATATTGTGGAAAGACGTAATTTTTTCCGACGAAAGTTTAATATTTTTTTGGGAGGATGAACGAAGGATGGTGTGGCGGAAGAAGAGTGAAGCATCTGAAGTCACATGTGTTAAGCTGACCGTAAAGCATGGAGGTTCAAAATGGTTCAAATGGCTCTGAGCACTATGGGACTTAACATCTGAGGTCAACAGTCCCCTATAACTTAGAACTACTTAAACCTAACTAACCTAAGGACATCACACACATCCATGCCCGAGGCAGGATTCGAACCTGCGCCTAGAACCGCTTGGCCACCACGGCCGGCAAAGCATGGAGGTGCCAGTGTTCTTGTCTGGGGGTGTGTATCCACATTTGCACCGGACTAGTTAATGGTCATCGACAGTATTTGGAGAAATATGCCAATTTTAACAAAAAAAAATTACAACTAACGCCAGTGCTGAAAGGAATATCACAACTTGGTTTACCAGGACAATAACCCGAAAAACAGGGCTCGCATTGTGCTGTAATATTTGTTATAAGCCTTACAACCACCACTCGGACCTCAGTCCCGTTAAGACTGTATCGGGTGAACTAGAGTGTCGATTTAAATAAGGATGGGAAGAACTACGTACCGACTAATAAAGATAATTAGCAGTATGGTTCAGCGTTTGACGGAAGTGACAAAATAGTATCGGTAACGGACAAGATACTGAAATACATATTTTTCACAAAAAATTATCTTGAAATAATTAGTTCTGAAAAGTTTCCAAATATTAAAGTAGCGTGAAAGTAGGGTCGATTTTTTAAAATCATATTAGTAAAGAACTCTTTTACGTTATGTTAATACAGTTTATGCTATTATTTACAAAACATACAACTTAACACAGTACTTCTTGATGTGTTGTTTATATTGTTAAAAATAATGAAACGTTGCTACAATGTAAAAATCTGATAATGGCGTCAAAGGAATTCTAGATTGTTGCTGGGAATCGACACCACGATCTCTGCGTCAGTATCTAGCTGCGGTAACTGCCACATCACAAAGATTTTGAGTATCGAAAAAAAGAATGCATTATGGATTAAACCTGTAGCTTGAAGTGTCCCTTAGACAATTGTTCACGAAAGTAGGTATATAAATAAACACTCCACAGTACATTAATTTCCTTGTAAAATTGGTTGATAGCAATCCCCCAGAATTTGGAAGCGACAGTGGAGCTCATAAGAGAAAGCTAGGCACGAAAGTTATCGCACTTCTCACGACGTAAGCTCGCTGTTAAGCAGCG
Source organism: Schistocerca serialis cubense (assembly GCF_023864345.2). Lineage (NCBI taxonomy): Eukaryota > Metazoa > Arthropoda > Insecta > Orthoptera > Acrididae > Schistocerca > Schistocerca serialis. Next base: position 310,670,481 of record NC_064645.1, on the reverse strand, counting down.
AGATATGCATTGCGTAGCAGCGAACACATTCACAAACGTAATTAATGTACTGATTAATACTGAGATCAGCCTGAACAGACTGTTTCACTGAAAAGTTGTTGAGCATATGCTATTTTGTGTGTGTGTGTGTGTGTGTGTGTGTGTGTGTGTGTGTGTGTGTGTGAGTACAGTCGTCTGTCTAGTAATTAGCATTCACATGGATTGAATTACTCCTGTATATCATATCAAATTCTCATTTGCATAATGGTTAGAATTTCCTCTGAGGAAGTTCATTAGCCTATTAAACCAGTGGACACGTTTCACATCACAGCGAGATATCATCAGCATTATCCATGCAGCCAGAATATCAAGAACTTAATAAGTAACTAACAAACAAAGTAATTCTACTAGCAGCACTGCAAACTGCAAAAATATTTGTGCAATCATTCTGTGCTGTTCTTCTGGTAGAGGCAAAGAAACGTAATGACGTATAAAAAGTCAAGAATGAGTTAAATTTACTTGCAGAAGCTAGACGTTCATAAGCTGTATGCCTATTTCTCTCTACGTTCTTCAGAAACATGGAATTACCTCCCTAGTCCTCTGTTGTAGCCTGGTCTACATTTGTAGGGTGAATCGGACAAGAGGATATAAAAACGTGGAACAATGAGTGGGACATATTTGTGAGAAGTCCTGAAGCAAGAATGATGAGTCATTCCAACTGAAACCATGGCAAAATTGCATGCTGGGAATATCCAAGGCAGTGATTAAAGCGAAAAGTGGCTATTTTAAGGAAAATGAAATTAATAGCTGCATTTACCTATGGTATTGTTTGAGCTGAATAAAAATTCATACAACAATAAAATGCAATTTTGTACTGTATTTCCATCATATTGTCCATAATCACCTGCTCTTTCCAAACTTATGGAGAATGGTGTATTTTGTCTACTGAAGCCTAAAACTGCTAGAGACTTCAAAGTATTTGATATCATAACACTGACTGCAGATTTCAACTCTATTACGTGTTTCCATGTACAACATCAGATGCTGCTAATCATCTTTTTGTTCCCCTCACTGTGAGGATATTAGACGTTAGAGAGACACGTTAAATTAATTTTAAGTTAAAGATCGAAGTAACTGTATTCGATGAAATATCCACTGAATAACTCCCAACTCCCCTATGAGCTACCATGTTATAACCGCAGTAGCCATCTGGGTGCAACTCTGACTAACGTTTTGAAGATGGTACTATTACCAGTAAATATATACAACGGCTTTCCCTGAAATACTGTCATTGCCTGTAAAGATAATGAAAATAGTTCTGAGTTCTATCTTGACTCATGAATAAGTCTAAGTTTTGCTTGATCTGTCCACAGAATAGACAGACGTTACTAACTGCAGAGCACATGCACTTACAGAACCATGAGGGTGGACACCACTAAATTCGGAAATGTGTTATTTCCTACGAGAAACATTATTTCTGTGAATTTAGTCTCATCTACTAGCGTGTTAATTTTTTATTTAGAATAATATTGCAGTAACGAACCATAAATTGCTTTCCTTCGACACTTGTTGTGGTCTTCGTTCACAAGACTGGTTCGATCTACGCAACTAATCCTTAGCGTACTTTACAGCACCATGGACGTAGGCTGTTTAGGTTTTTATGTTGGTAACGCCACGCAACGCTCTGTATGAAAATCACTGACAGTGCTGTGTGCAGTCTGTGGCTGGTTGGACTCATTGTTGGAATATTCGCTATTTTAGTGTTGGGTAGTTGCATGTGAACAGCGCAGCGTTGTGCAGTTGGAGGTGAGCCGCCAGCAGTGGTGGATGTGCAGAGAGAGAGAGAGAGAGAGAGAGAGAGAGAGAGAGAGAGAGAGAGAGATGCGAGAGTTTTGAGAGGTTACTATAAGCGGACGATCTGGACGTGTCCGCCAGAAAAATGAAATTTGTATATATATATATATATATATATATATATATATATATATATATATATATATATTTATTACAAAAAGGTACGGCCAAACTTTCAGGAAACATTCCTCACACACAAAGAAAGAAAATATGTTACGAGGACATGTGTCCGGAAACGCTTACTTTCCATGTTAGAGCTCATTTTATTACTTTTCTTCAAATCACATTAATCATGGAATGGAAACACTCAGCAACAGAACGTACCAGCGTGACTTCAAACACTTTGTTACAGGAAATGTTCAGAACTGTCCTCCGTTAGCGAGGATACATGCATCCACCCTCCGTCGCATGGAATCCCTGATGTGCTGATGCAGCCCTGGAGAATGGCGTATTGTATCACAGCCGTCCACAATACGAGCACGAAGAGTCTCTACATTTGGTACCGGAGTTGCGTAGACAAGATCTTTCAAATTCCCCCATAAATGAAAGTCAAGAGGGTTGAGGTCAGGAGAGCGTGGAGGCCATGGAATTGGTCCGCCTCTACCAATCCATCGGTCACCGAATCTGTTGTTGAGAAGCGTACGAACACTTCGACTGAAATGTGCAGGAGCTCCATCGTGCATGAACCACACGTTGTGTCGTACTTGTAAAGGCACATGTTCTAGCAGTACAGGTAGAGTATCCCGTATGAAATCATGATAACGTGCTCCATTGAGCGTAGGTGGAAGAACATGGGGCCCAATCAAGACGTCACCAACAATGCCTGCCCAAACGTTCACAGAAAATCTGTGTTGTTGACGTGATTGCACAATTGCGTGCGGATTCCCGTCAGCTCACACATGTTGATTGTGAAAATTTACAATTTGATCACGTTGGAATGAAGCCTCAACCGTAAAGAGAACATTTGCACTGAAATGAGGATTGACACATTGTTGGATGAACCATTCGCAGAAGTGTACCCGTGGAGGCCAATCAGCTGCTGATAGTGCCTGCACACGCTGTACATGGTACGGAAACAACTGGTTCTCCCGTAGCGCTCTCCATACAGTGACGTGGTCAACGTTACCTTGTACAGCAGCAACTTCTCTGACGCTGACATTATGGTTATCGTCACCTGCACGAAGAATCGCCTCGTCCATTGCAGGTGTCCTCGTCTATCTAGGTCTTCCCCAGTCGCGAGTCATAGACTGGAATGTTCTGTGCTCCCTAAGACGCCGATCAATTGCTTCGAACGTCTTCCTGTCAGGATACCCTCGTTCTGGAAATCTGTCTCGATACAAACGTACCGCGCCACGGCTATTGCCCTGTGTTAATCCATACATCAAATGGGCATCTGCCAACTCCGCATTTGTAAACATCGCACTGACTGCAAAACCACGTTCGCGATGAACACTAACCTGTTGATGCTACGTACTGATGTTCTTGATGCTAGTACTGTAGAGCAATGAGTCGCATGTCAACACAAGCACCGAAGTCAACATTACCTTCCTTCAATTGGGCCAACTGGCGGTGAATCGAGGTAGTACAGCACATACTGACGAAACCAAAATGAGTTCTAACATGGAAATTAAGCGTTTCCGGACACATGTCCACATAACATCTTTTGTTTGTTTGTGTGTGAGGAATTTTTCCTGAAAGTTTGGCCGTACCTTTTTGTAACACCCTGTATATGATGACTTTAGAAAATTATTAAGGTAAATACATTGCTTGTTCTCTATCAAAATCTTTCATTTACTAACTAAGACTATCAAGTAGTTAGTGCCTTCAGTAGTTAGCATATTTTATTTAGCTGGCAGTATTGGCGCTTGCTGTTTTGCAGTAGTTCGAGTAACGAAGATTTTTGTGAGGTAAGTGATTCATGAAAGGTACTGGTTATTTTTAGTCAGGGCCATTCTTTTGCACGGATTTGTGAAAGTCGGATTGCGTTGCGCTAAAAAAATACTGTGTGTCAGATTAGTGATGATCAAAATAAGTAAAGAGAAAACTGTTTCAGTACTTTGAGGTTTGCACAGCTGTTTGAAAATAAAATAATGTAGTTCACCAGCACAGTCATTCATACTTATTCTAAGGGGATGTTTCAACCACAGCTCAATTGTCTCTTGCCTGAACTGTGCATCGTCCATATTTAGATCCGGAACAAGGCTGCACACCGCTGAAATACATTATGAAATCAGTATCTGAAATTTAAATTTATATTCTAAGTTAACAATTTTATCTTTTTCCAAAAAAGACGTTTTCGCTATTGTCACTCTGCATTTTAAATTTTCGCCAGCCGTCGTCAGCTAAACTGCTGCCGAAGTAGTGAAAGTTACAGACTGCTTCTAGTGTGTCATTACCTAATACGATTCTATGAGTCTCATTTAATTCTATTACATCCAATTACTTTTGATTTGCTTATGTTGAGTTTTCGTCTTAATCTCTTGTCAACATATTACTCATTCTGTTTAAATTATCTTCTAAGTATTTTTCTGTCTCTGGCAGAAATACAATGTCATCGGCAAACTCAAAAATCTTTATTTTTTCTACCCCCCCCCCCCCCCCCCGATGAACCATGGACCTTGTCGTTGGTGGGGAGGCTTGTATGCCTCAGCGATACAGATTGCCGTACCGTAGGTGCAACCACAACGGAGGGGTATCTGTTGAGAGGCCAGACAAACGTGTGGTTCCTGAAGAGGGGCAGCAGCCTTTTCAGTAGTTGCAGGGGCAACAGTCTAGATGATTGACTGATCCGGCCTTGTAACAATAACCAAAATGGCTTTGCTGTGCTTGTACTGCGAACGGCTGAAAGCAAGGGGAAACTACAGCCGTAATTTTTCCCGAGGGCATGCAGCTTTACTGTATGGTTAAATCATCATGGCGTCCTCTTGGGTAAAATATTCCGGAGGTAAAATAGTCCCCCATTCGGATCTCCGGGCGGGGACTACTCAAGTGGACGTCGTTATCAGGAGAAAGAAAACTGGCGTTCTACGGATCGGAGCGTGGAATGTCAAATCCCTTAATCGGGCAGGTAGGTTAGAAAATTTAAAAATGGAAATGGATAGGTTAAAGCTAGATATAGTGGGAATTAGTGAAGTTCGGTGGCAGGAGGAACAAGACTTTTGGTCAGGTGAATACAGGGTTATAAGTACAAAATCAAACAGGGGTAATGCAGGGGTAGGTTTAATAATGAATAAACAAAATAGGAGTCCGGGTTAGCTACTACAAACAGCATAGTGAACGCATTATTGTGGCCAAGATAGACACGAAGCCCACGCCTACTACAGCAGTATAAGTTTATATGCCAACTAGCTCTGCACATGATGAAGAAATTTAAGAAATGTATTATGAGATAAAAGAAATTATTAAGGTAGTGAAGGAAGACGAAAATTTAATAGTCATGGGTGACTGGATTTCGAGAGTAGGAAAAGGGAGAGAAGGAAACATAGTGGGTGAATATGGATTGCGAGAGAGAAATGAAAGAGGAAGCCGTCTGGTAGAATTTTGCACAGAGCACAACTTAATCATAGCTAACACTTGGTTCAAGAATTATAAAAGAAGGTTGTATACATGGAAGAATCCTGGAGATACTAGAAGGTATCAGATAGATTATATAATGGTAAGGCAGAGATTTAGGAACCAGGTTTTTATGTTGTAAGACATTGCTGGGGGCAGATGTGGACTCTGACAACAATTTATTGGTTATGAACTGTAGATTAAAACTGAAGAAACTGCAAAAAGGTGGGAATTTAAGGAGACGGGACCTGGATAAACTGACGAAACCAGAGATTGTACAGAGTTTAAGGAAGAGCATAAGGGAACAATTGACAGGAATGGGGGAAAGAAATACAGTAGAAGAAGAATGGGTAGCTCTGAGGGATGAAGTAGTGAAGGCAGCAGAGGATCAAGTAGGTAAAAGGACGAGAGCTAGTAGAAATCCTTGGTTAACAGAAGAAATAGTGAATTTAATTGATGAAAAGAGAAAATATAAAAACGCAGTAAATGAGGCAGGCGAAAAGGAATACAAACGTCTCAAAAATGAGATCGACAGAAAGTGCAAAATGGCTAAGCAGGAATGGCTAGATGACAAATTTAAGGATGTAGAGGTTTATCTTACTAGGGCAAGATAGATACTGCCTACAGGAAAATTAAAGAGACCTTTGGAGAAAAGAGAGTCACTTGTATGAATATCAAGAGCTCAGATGGCAACCCAGTTCTAAGCAAAGAAGGGAAGGCAGAAAGGTGGAAGGAGTATATAGAGGGTTTATACAAGGGCGATGTACTTGAGGACAATATTATGGAAATGGAAGAGGATGTAGATGAAGATGAAATGGGAGATACGATACTGCGTAAAAAGTTTGACAGAGCACTGAAGCAAGGCCCCCCGGAGTAGACAACATTCCATTGGAACTACTGACAGCCTTGGGAGAGCCAGTCCTGACCAAACTCTACCATCTGGTGAGCAAGATGTATGAGGCAGGCGAAATACCCTCAGATTTCAAGAAGAATATAGTAATTCCAACCCCAAAGAAAGTAGGTGTTGACAGATGTGAAAATTACCGAGCTGATAAGTTTAATAAGTCACAGCTGCAAAATACTAACGCGAATTCTTTGCAGACGAATGGAAAAACTGATAGAAGCCGACCTCGGCGAAGATCAATTTGGATTCCGTAGGAATGTTGGAACACGTGAGGCAATACTGACCCTACGACTTATCTTAGAAGAAAGATTAAGGAAAGGCAAACCTACGTTTCTAGCATTTGTAGACTTAGAGAAAGCTTTTGACAATGTTGACTGGAATACTCTCTTTCAAATTATGAAGGTGGCAGGGGTAGAATACAGGGAAAGAAAGGCTATTTACAATTTGTACAGAAACCAGATGGCAGTTCCAAGAGTAGAGGGACATGAAAGAGAAGTAAACGAAACAAAAGAAAATTTCGGAGTAGGTATTAAAATCCATGGAGAAGAAATATAAACTTTGATGTTCGCCGATGACATTGTAATTCTGTCAGAGACAGCAAAGGACTTGGAAGAGCAGTTGAACGGAATTGACAGTGTCTTGAAAGGAGGATATAAGATGAACATCAACAAAAGCAAAACGAGGATAATGGAATGTGGTCAAATTAAGTCGGGTGATGCTGAGGGAATTACATTAGGAAATGAGACACTTGAAGTAGTAAAGGAGTTTTGCTATTTGGGGAGCAAAATAACTGATGGTGGTCGAAGTAGAGAGGATATATAATGTAGACTGGCAATGGTAAGGAAAGCGTTTCTGAAGAAGAGAAGTTTGTTAACATCGAGTATAGATTTAACGGTCAGGAAGTCGTTTCTGAAAGTATTTGTATGGAGTGTAGTCATGTATGGAAGTGAAACATGGATGATTAATAGTTTGGACAAGAAGAGAATAGAGGCTTTCGAAATGTGGTGCTACAGAATAATGCTGAAGATAAGATGGGTAGATCACATAACTAATGAGGAGGTATTGAATAGAATTGGGAAGGAGTTGTGGCACAACTTGACCAGAAGAAAGGATCGGTTGGTAGGACATGTTCTGAGGCATCAAGGGATCACAAATTTAGCATTGGAGGGCAGCGTGGAGGGTAAAAATCGTAGAGGGAGACCAAGAGATGAATACACTACGCAAATTCAGAAGGATGTAGGTTGCAGTAGGTACTGGGAGATGAAGAAGCTTTCACAGGATAGAGTAGCATGGAGAGCTGCATCAAACCAGCCTCAGGACTGAAGACCACAACAACAACAACCTGAACTATAGCTCTCCACTTTCAAGAAGAACTAAACGTGGTTGCCCCTTTTTTATCCCTCATTTTTGTAGCAACGAAAAACACATATAATGCCCCAGACTACTGCACGCCATTATTATCACAATAAATTTAATTTATAATTAATAAATGCTGAAACGCTAACGAGGAGAAAACGCAAGTGCCATAACCCGATTTCCCAGAAACTTTGTTCAGTGTAAAAGGGGTCAAAATAAGCGAACACGTGTCTCGGCTTCTACGTAGATACTACACCGTTTCTGGAAAAACGGTAGTCAATGTTTTCGAGACACATTACTCGTGCTTTAGCGTGTACGCTCTTCGAACGAAACGGTGGCATAGTGGCTATCATCACGGGTTAATCCTCCTACACTCCGTTTCAGAAACTAGACTATTAATATTATTTTATTTTCTTCATTTTCTTAGCCTTCTCCATAAAAGGCAACGACATGAGTTTCTTTCCAATGTGCAATGAAATGACATGTTTCCTATTCGTCTTCTAATTGTGTGGTGAATGAATTACGAAAGATCAATAAATGAATGGAAAACTTGAAATTGGTGTCGGTGGATTTCCTGTGACGTATCGACCAGTTGCAAGCGACAAATTTCAGTGATTTGATTCGTTATTCGTGGTTTATCACGATATTATTGCCAATGCATGAAATCTTTTGTAATGTTAACGACGTTTCGTTGCCGAGTAAAACAAAATGAAGGAATGTCGCTGTGGCAAACTTGCATTCATACGAAGCTCATATTGTTCGCAATTTCTACGTTTCGAATGTTCCTACGATCGGTATCTTTCAAGGGAATGCACCAAACCTTCCTGAAGAATAAATATAAGAATAACATATAAGAATTACGAACTGATATAAGAAAGAAAATAAAAATATGGGAATTTAGAGAGATTGTAACCCCTGAAAACATCAAAACATACGTGATAAATGTATGACACGTATTGTGAAACCTAGTTGTAATTTTAGAGTTAATGTAACGCCCTTGTATCCTCTGGATATGGGAATATCTGTGTAAAAAATGGATAAACAGTCGCGTTTCGAACAACGGACGCAAGAGTGAGATTCCGCGACCCCAGCCACTGCGCCACCAATTGGGATGAGCTTGCCGCCCACTAAAAGGCACCTAATATACGTCGAAAAGTTTGATGGTCATTTTCTCAGAAACTGTAGAATATCTATGAATAAGCCGACATACGTATTGGCTTATTTCCATTTCTCTTCCACTTAGCGATCTTTATGGGAAATCGGGTTGTGTGACATTAAGTGTTCTGCTCGTAATCAAGGTATGCACGTACCGGAGACCCCTATATGTATTGTAATACTGTACCTGTGGACGATCTGAAACGGTGGTTCGTCACGCGGTTAGCACGTTTGACGTGCTTTAGCAGGTGCTGTTTACAAATGGCTATTGTACTAATACGAGCGTGAAGCGACGGAATTCGCTGCTGTTTGTATAGCTGTAAGTTCACATATCACATTTTACGCTTCGTTAAATATGTTTTGGTGTTAATCCCGTATCGAGCAACAAAATTAATCGCAGCGTGAAACTCTAGCTCATAAATAAAAACGCATCCACGAAACAATTGTACTTAAACATACAGTTACATACGAGAAATGCACTTGATTAATTAATCGAAATCAATGCCGTTGAAATACGGAACGTATTTTGAATATTAGTAACTCGCATTTATCTAATACGATGACCTCAGACGAGTCTGTAGACACATTTATAGTCGGTAAGAAAGTTACGTGATTAGATTAATTGAATTGATTGCTTCTAGAGGACCCTTTCTCATTTTAAAGCGTTTTATTGTGAATTGCTGTTCTCCAGGTCATATGAAGATGGTACGCGAAGACAAAGAGTTACTACAGCTTCTTCTTCTTCTAAACAAAGTTATGATTCTTTTCGAAAATAACACCGCTCTACTGCACAAAACCATGTCTTTTTAACGTCGTGATTTTCTACATATCTGATACGGCTCAAATGACGTCCTATACCTTAAGCCTCGTTATGTTACGAGTAAAACATACACCATTCGATGTTAAATCCGGTTTACTGTTATACTTTTTGCTTCTTTTACGGCACTGGCACTTCAATAGTTTCACTGTCTCATAACGTATTCTAATAGAAAATCCGCAGTAACAGCGGCTTATTTCTTTAATCTACTTTTGACGTGCAGATGAATGCGGATACGTTTGACGTAAGAGCTGTTGAGTGCCAACTTAGATCCCTCGGACTAAAAGCACAGTTTTTAATTTGAGTTATGTTCACGAAGCTGCCTCCCAGTATATACACAAATCTTATCCGTTTTGTATTCGGAATTTTCACGTACCCTATCACGGTTTAGTCGTGAGTGGAATTTTCAACAGGAAATCAGGATAGTCCTGTTTAAATCGAGGTATCTGGTGGTAAGATCCCACACACGAGTAATCATCAAATTTTCAATCATTAATCAAATTTCTATGTTAAAATGTATGGGCAAAAATAGTAAGTTAAGACTGGTAACTACTGTAATACCTGGTGGCTGTTACATATTGAATTATTTATGTCATTGATCTGAAGCTGGCTCGTCAATGAACTGGAACTAGTTATCCATAGAGGAATTTTTTAAATCTTGACTTAAGAGTTTTACCCGCGCATTTTAACATAACACATCGTCTGTCTCACTATTTTACAATGTCAAATAACAAACGTATGACCATTTGACAAGAAAGTAAGTGATTAGTATCCTATCAATGTAAACAAGTGGATAAAGCTCACGCACTCTGCCAGCCGCGGCGGCCGAGCAGTTCTAGGCGCTACAGTTTGGAACCGCGCTACCGCTACGGTCGCAGGTTCGAATCCTGCGTCGGGCATGGATGTGTGTGATGTCCTTAGGTTAGTTAGGTTTAAGTAGTTCTAAGTTCTAGGGGACCGATGACCTTAGAAGTCAAGTCCCATAGTGCTCAGAGCCATTTGAACCAAGCCTCACGCATTCTTGTTTACAATTTGTGCCTACTTCGGTTTGTACGAGGAGCGTTGAATAAATTATGCAGCACATTTTTTTTCCTGAACTCCGGTTGGTTTTGTTCACGATTCCAATACATTTTATTATTCCTCAGTCTTCTGGCTACAAAACCCTATTTTTAAACATAATCTTCGTTCAATGCGACGGCCCTAGACCACCTTGCTGAAACGGCCTCCATCAGCGCGTGGTGCCACTCAAGTGGTCGACATGGGGAGCAACGTCTTGTTGCATGAATAACCTCGGCATAATCCACGTAGTGTTTCCTGCGCAGTGTATCCTTCATTGGGCCAGACAGATGGGAGGTGCGAGATCTGGACTGTATGATACGTGAGGAAGTACAGTCCAATGAAGTTTTGTAGGCTCCTCTCGCGAGCTCTGTCTTGCGTGAGGCCTTGCGTTGTCATGGAGAAATTAAAGTTCGTTTGCATTTTTGTAACAATGAGCACGCAGAAGTCGTTATTTCCTTTTCCTGAGGTTAGCACAATACACTTCAGAGCTGGTCGTTGCACCACAATGGAGGATATCGAGCAGAATAACGCCGTAAGCGTCCCAGAAGACCTTCCCCATGACTTTCGTGGCTGAAGGTGCAGCTTTGAAATATTTCTTCGTAAGAGAGTCGGTGTGGCGTCACTCAGTGGACTGCCATCTATTTTGTTTCTGGTTTGAAGTGATGAACGCGAGTTTCATCGCCTGTAACGATGGTCGACAAAAAATTGTCACTATCGGCTTCGTAAAGCACTAGAAATTCCGCACAGATAGTCTTCTGTTAGGCGGCGAGGAGCTAAGTGGGCACTCACCTTTCAGTACCCTAACTGGTGAACGAGTGCGTCAGTACTGAGAGAGTCGTGTTGTTGAGCAGCGAGGCGTTTAATGGTGACCTGTCGATCATCGCATCAATGCCACAATCTGTTCCACAGACAAGATTCAAGCTTAGTATTATGTAATTTGCAATCCGAGAAATCATATACTGTGGTTCACTATTTTAAATTTTTTCTCCTTCAGAGAACCACGTGGCCTTCAGCCGAATGAATAAGTCCATAATGAGCCCTCTCATGTTTTTGATCATTGTTTTGCATTATGTTGTCATTACTTGTGCGATTTTACAATGTTTGCGATGGTTTGTGTGGCCTTTGTCATGAACCAAAATGACTATGCTTTCCACATCTGTACTGATGGGGCATATAAATACTTCAGGGGTTTCTCAACACTCAAGTGGACAGACTTTGTTGTAGCTGGATCTGTTTCGTGGTTGCGAGTTTCTTGTTTTACTTATCAATCTGTGGTGATTCAAGATAGCATGCTACCCCACAACCCACACCGAACCCTTCTGGTGATAAATTTACGTATGCGAATAAAGTTCATATTTACTACAAAAGAAATACTTGTAAAATTAATCTGTGACGATTATACTAGTCTTACCCCAAGTTGCAGTCATGTACATCAGGTACACTTAACAGCCCAGTTTGTTATTCAAAGGTCTAGGATTTTGGGTACAGACTGACAGAAGAAACATCGCAAAGTCAAAATGTAAAGTAATGATATTTTCAGAGTACATTTGTCTAGGTAACGTGTGTCGGTGATTTAACATTACAAAATAACAGATTAATGTAAGTGCAAGGTAAGGCATTGCCAATATGAAATGCTGGTACATTAATACCCGTTGTAACGGCCACCATGCAAGTGGGAATTCATTGTGTCGCGCGGTGTATGGGAAGCAGCTCCATGCCCATTGAACTTCGTCTATCAATACAGGAATGGTTAATGATCGTTGTTGATGACGCTGGAGTTGTCGGCTGATGAAGTCCGATGTGTGCTCGACTGGAGGAAGATCTTCTGATCGAGCACAAAAACGCAATGTGTAGACACTACATGTAGCATGATGGGTTACAACAGCGAGATGTGAGCGGGTGTTATCATGTTGGAAAACACCTCCTGGAATGTTGCTAGTAAATGGCAGAATACCAGAACGATTCACGAGACTGAAGTACGAATTTGTATTCAGGGAACGTGGGATAACCACGAGAGTGCTCCTTTTTGTCATACGAAATTGCACTCAAATTGCAGTTCTGTCTAGAACGAAGGCAACTTGGTTGCAGGTCCTCAGCTCGCCTCCTCCTAACCAACACTGGCACCGTGGTACATCAGTTAACATAACACATGTGAAGCCTGACCTCGAAGAACTCTCTCTTGACACCACGGAAATTAGAAATGGCGGTGGTTTGGGGTCAGGGAAATGCACGCAAGAGCGTCTGGCTTGGAGATGGTCTCGAACTAATCGATTTGTAACAGTTTGTCGTTACAATTAAATCAATACAATAAAATGATTACCCTTAGCTGCATACAGGCATTTATATACGTCAAGAGGGCAGTTGAAAATGTGTGCCCCGACTGGGACTCGAACCTCGGATTTGCTGCTTACATGGCAGACACACTATACATCTGAGCCACCCGGGACACAGAGGATAGTGCGACTGCAGGGATTTATTTCTGGCACGCCTCCCGTGACACCCACATTCCAAACTTATTGTCCTGCACTATATTCATAGTGCCCCTGCCCATTACACTCACGGCTTTACCGATTCCCGTAACAGTTTAGGCACTGTTTGTGCATCGGCACACAAGATGGTGAAATGGCCGGTGAGCTTTAACTATATATATGAAGATCGTATCTGTTCTTTCAGACATGTCCGAAAGAACAAAAATGGTTCAAATGGCTCTGAGCACTGTGGGACGTAACGTCTGAGGTCATCAGTCCCCTAGAACTTAGAACTACTTAAACCTAACTAACCTAAGACATCACACACATCCATGCCCGAGGCAGGATTCGAACCTGCGACCGTAGCGGTCGCGCGGTTCCAGACTGAAGTACCTAGAACCGCTGGGCCACACCGGCGGGCCCGAAAGAACAGATACCATCTTCATATATACAGTGTGTCGTGCCACTGTGGGGTAAACTGCTACTCAAATTGGTGCTGCAGATGCAGTACCATGCGACGGAGCCACACCACGAAAACTAAGGTCTTCCCTCTCTGTAGTGCCACGTGGCCATCCAGAGCCCGGTCTTCTTGCCACTGTACATTCTCGTGACCACCACTGCCCGCAATCGTGTACAGTAGCTATACGGCTGCCAGATCTTTCTGAAATATAGCAGATGGAAAATCAAGCTTCCGACAGACCCAATACACAACTTCGTTCAACTGAGTGATGTAATATAATGGCGTCGCCTTAAAGGTATTCCTGACTAACGGCACACCACAGCTAATCACAGAAGTAACTAACGATGACGACCAATACAGCGTGTATATCAAGCAAACCTGATTTTCATACTCATAGTGGCGCCACTAGCGACTCATCCGAAATTTCAGTAGATGTTGTAAGAGGTCCGAGCAGATGTATTTTCGATGTATTGCTCACGCGCTGCCTGCGATATGTAAGGTATAAGAGAATCTCAGACCAGAGAGCAGTGTTGACTGCAGTAAGAACTGTGTAGCTGTAGCAGTAAGTTGTTGCTAGTGAGCTGTCTGCTCTGGTCTGGTCTGGTCTGGTCAGGTGTATCGTGTTGGCTGGGCCGGTCATGGTGAGAGATGCCGGAGCCTGAGCATTATTGTATAAGGTAAAAAGCAGCCTCGCGCGTATGTACTATTGTTGTCTCAAGTCCCACGTAAATGTTTTAAAAACCTTCTAATAATAATCTTTCTCATAAAAAGTAACTTTTAACAACCATTCATTTCAATTTAAAGAATTTACTAATTTCTCCAATCCATGATCATCCCGATCGCTGCAAAAGAAAAATCAGTTGTTTGCTTTCATGAATGACAACTCTAGCGGCCAGCATTACACAGGGCTGTGCCAGAAAAATTTATTGTAAGAGCAGATATATATGCGTTATCCGGCGACTTCATTGAGGTAAGAATTTTTCTCTCTTATTCAGAATGATCTTTCAGGGCCATGACGCAGCACTGCTGACGTCCAAAATTTACCAGGTTAAATTCACAGTCAATTATTGAAAAGTTATACGTGAGCGACAATTTAATTGAGAGATTAGTTACATCGTATTATCACCAGGTTACTGAATTTATTTTTTGTTGGGACGTTACACTGAATGTGAACGACATAATTATATTTTTTACTGTTGAGAAGTTTAGGAATTTTTCTGTTTTGAGGTTACACTAAATGAGAAAGATTTTTGTGGGGAGGTTACAACGTCATTTTTCAATTGTAGAAACACGCCTAAAAACTTTAGTTTAATGAAATTACACTGAAATCCTGACGATTAGCTGATTGCAGTCGTTGATAAATGTCAACGGGTACCGACCGGGACTCCAACGCGGGATCCCCTGCTTCCATGGCAGACGCTCTATCCGACTGAGCCACCGAGGACACAGAGGATAGTGCGACTGCAGAGACTCATCTCTGGCACGCTCCCAGTGCGACGCACGTTTCCTACTGTCCACACACTGCATTCGTAGTGCCTCTGCCCACTATCCTCAATACTCACGGCAGTCAGTCTACCAATTCCCGTAAGAGTTTGAGCAATTGGAGTGCATCCGCACTGAAGATCATTGGCCGGTAAACCTTATCTACATGAACATGTCCGGACATGTCCAAGAGAACAGATACCATCTTCATATAGGTAAGACTTACCGGCCAATGATCTTCAGTGCGGATGCACTCACATTGCTCAAGCTCTTCATATATTCATATTTCGTTTATACCGCAAAATTCCTCGTTAGTGTTGCGATTTTTGCGTCACTGTATTTTAAATAGGTAAGTGCTTTACCGTTTGAATTTAATTATTAGGCAGCAAATGTTATTGGACATCCGCCTCAAAAAGTTGTTGTGCAGTTTACGGAAAAATGGAACAGCAATGTTTGCCTGCACTGCCCAGTATAATACAAATACACATACCATATTTTAAGCCGAGGATTGCTACCACTAGTGTCACTGATATATTTTTTGATGAGCTGAAAATCATAGACAGATTTTAAACACGTAGGAAAATTGTTTTAATCGGTTATTTTATGACATTTTTGTGATACTTTTATAAAATGAGGCGTTACAATTATGGAATACTGTCGGTAATAGATTGTCCCTTTCATTATCATTGTTCAAAGGTTAAATGAATTATGTTCACACGCGTCAGCAGAATGTTTAGAAGCTTTTCATCATCACCTTATTTGGAGTCAGTATTATTATTCTGGTACGTCTCATTGGCAGCCTGTAGCCAACCATATTTTCAGCCTTTTTGAAACGTTATTTTATGACGGAGAAGGCAGTTTAGCAGGTTAAAATGTCTTAAGAACAATAAATTACCAACCCACATAGATAGCGTGTAGAAGGGTTCAGATTTACACAGATAATGACCGAATTTTTATAGGGAAGGTGGATTCTCTACGAAATTTCGAGGAAAAGTGGTGGAACGTCAATCAAGACTAGCATTCAGTCCATCTAGTTGTGCCGTGCATAGAATCACTTTTGGATATCCCGCCACTGTGACAGAGTTCGGCAGGTTCTGGAAGGCGCGCACCACCAGTGGGCTACGTCTAACAGTGCACCTCAGTGCGAGCGCCACTGGGGCTGTCCTCTCGTGGCGAGCAGAATGAGGAAGAAACAGTGGTGGACGAAAGGACAGAAGTTCGACTGGTATGATGTTTGCCGAGGAGCCACACAGTCTATGATCCATACGGGACGTGTCCAGGCTGCTGCGGAAATCACCTAGTTTGAGGGCAGACGTGCTTTTACCTGGTGGCAAAAAGGTGGCCACCGGAACACAACATGGGATACAGTGATTTAATTATTCCTCGAGTACAGGAATTCACTGAAGTAACAAAAGTCATGGGATTGTAGTAGGAACATATACAGATGGTGCCAGTATCACGTGCACATGGTATAGAAGTGCATCGCGTTCGTGGAGTTGTCATTTGTACTCAGGTGATTCATGTGAAAAAGTTTCCGACGTGATTGTGGGCGCACGATGGGAATGAACAGGCTTTGAAAGCGGAATTGTAGTTGGAAGTAGACGCATGGAACATTCCATTTCGGAAATCGTTATGGAATTTAACAGTCCGAGGCCCATACTGTCAAGAGTACGCTGAAAAAACCAAATTCCGCGCATTACCTCTCACCACGGGCAACGCACTGG
Source organism: Schistocerca serialis cubense (assembly GCF_023864345.2). Lineage (NCBI taxonomy): Eukaryota > Metazoa > Arthropoda > Insecta > Orthoptera > Acrididae > Schistocerca > Schistocerca serialis. The sequence continues at coordinate 310,653,671 of NC_064645.1, read as the reverse complement.
CTGACAGCCTTCGCTTACCGACTGAGAAAAATGGCGTTTGAATAAAGTTGTCGGTGGTGACAGCAGAAATCAATGTGGGACGTACGACTAACGTATCCGTTACCACAGTGGAGGGAAATTTGGCGTTAGTGGGAAGCAGGCGACTGAAACTAGTGCCCCTGCTAAGCGCACGACATCGTCTTCAGCGCCCATCACCTGACCGTATGGGTTGGATCCTAGACTAGAAAAAAGTGGCCTGGTCAGATGAGCCCCGATTTCAGCTCCTAAGACCTGATGGTGTGGTTCGAGAGTGGCGCAGAGCCACGATGCCCTGGACCCAAGTTGTCAGCGGGGCACTGTTCAATCTGGTGGTGGCTCCATAATGGTATGGACGGTGTTTGTACGGAATTCAAATGGTTCAAATGGCTCTGAGCACTATGGGACTTAACATCTGTGGTCATCAGTCCCCTAGAACTTAGCACTACTTAAACCTAACTAACCTAAGGACATCACACACATCCATGCCCGAGGCAGGATTCGAACCTGCGACCGGAGCGGTCACGCGGTTCCAGACTGAAGCGCCTAGAACGCACGGCCACACCGGCCGGCCTGTATGGAATTGACTGAGTCCTCTGCTCCTACTTAACCTATCACTGACTGTAAATGGTTATGTTCGGTTACTTGGTAACAATTTGCAGCCATTCATGCACTTCATTTTCCCAGACAACTATGAAATTGCCGGCCAGTGTGGCCACGCGGTTAAAGGCGCTTCAGTCTGGAACCGCGCGACCGCTACGGTCGCAGGTTCGAATCCTGCCTCGGGCATGGATGTGTGTGATGTCCTTAGGTTAGTTAGGTTTAAGTAGTGCTAAGTTCTAGGGGACTGATGACCTCAGATGTTAAGTCCCATAGTGCTCAGAGCCATTTGAACCATTTGAACTATGAAATTTTTATGAATGACAATCCGCCGAGGTCACCATTCCTCAATCGTTCGCAAATTATTTTAAGAACATTCCGTACAGTTCGAGCGAAAGATCTGGCCACCCAGATCGCTTGACATGAATCCATTTGAACATGTGTGGGACAAAATCTAAAGGTCAGTTCGTGCACAAAATACTGCGCTGGCAACATGCATGCAGAGGCAGCATGGCTCAATACTTCTGTAGGAGACTTCCAACGACTTGGTGGGTCCATGTCACGTCGAGTTGTTGTACTACGCCGGCAAAACGCGGCCCGACACGATATTAGGAGGAATCTGACGACTTCTCTCATCTCAGTGTATATGGAACCCTGGAAGTGCACTTTCGTGATCTCATTGTGGGAAGAGGTCTGTAAAGCTGTTTGTATGAGAATTATTGTGTGACACACACGTGTACAGCGTGAAGCTGGTGTACATGTTTTGAATTCGAAATACTCGTTACCAGCCTGATATGGCACGGCATGGCGGCACAGCAGAGTACTAACTCGTGTCTTATGTCAGTCTGAGGAATATTATAGTGTATTAGAAAAGTGAGTGCTGCTTTCCGTTTGAAAATATGTGTGGCCTGCTGTTGTATAAAGAGAGTCCTGTGTTCATTTTCAAACTGTGCTCAAGAAATCGTCACCATAGTACATTGCCATAAGTCTTGCATTTTATGTTCCTGTTGTACAAAGGCTAGGCAGTTGAATCAAGCAGTTCAGAGTCTCACAGTACCTGTCAGCTTTAACTGTGGTCCCAGCGATTCAGCTCCGACGACGAGGTGAAAGAAGAGGTTCATAGCTTTCTGAACAACATGGCGGCGAGCTGGTATGACATGGGCATACAGAAACTGCCGCAGCGTCTACAAAAATGCATCGACAGAAATGGTGATTATGTCGGAAAACAGCTAAATGTTCAAGCTGTAAACTGATGTAGACCATTGTAGAAGTAAACAGGTCTATGTACTTATAATAAAGTAGGAAATCTTACTTTTGGAATTACCCTCGTACGCTCCGTTTTGTTTCCCTTCATGACAAGCCATCCTGGGCTAAAATTTCAGCAAAATAATACCCGCACGCACAAGTAAAGATTTTCTATTGCTTTTCCTCGAGCTTGCCAAACACTACCATGGCCGGCAAAGTTGCAGAATCTGTCCCGAATTCATAACTTTGGACCATTATGGGCAGGGCTTTCAGAACATCTCTAACGCGCCAACTGGACAAAATTTGGCTCGACATCCCTTAGGAACACATCCAACAATTCACTCTATTAATTAATGCCAAGCCGAAAAATGGCTTGCATATGGGCCAAAGGGAAACCATAGCATTATTGATTCTCTCAATTTGTGAAGCTCCTTCTCTTGAATAAATCATCCAGCTCATCTGAAATTATAATCATTTGTGTCCCTGTACATGTACATTGTATTTACTGGTTCCTGTTCCATTCGGATAATTCCTTCGCGGCGCATTGTTTTTGTCTTAGAGTGTATTATTACGCCATCTGACTATCCTCAGGCAAAATTCATCACAGACACGTCACATAACAGAAATTCCCTCGGCATTTGAAATTATCTCCTATAGATTATGTTGACCTAACAATGTGACGTTTTCACATAACGTAATAGCGATACGACGAATATTCTCTGAAACTTTTTCCAAGTCCCTTCAAATGTTCTTTAACCATGATCTTGCATTTTCGTCCAAAGAAAGATGATTCTCCACGAGTAAGTCAGGAAGCACTCGGCTTGACTGTATTGAAACACGTTTCCCAAAAATTAATTGTTTTAATAAGTGATTCAATACTTTTCTATGGTCAATATAAACGATAATATTGTATCGGATCATTCATTAAAAAATTTAATGTATGGGATCTCTCCAGGCGTCAACCTGGAGAGATTACTTTGAACTGACCGTTTGAGAAAATGTCTGCAAATAAGTTAAAGTCTGAAGACTGATTTCAACTACCATGAACTTTCTTTGTGAAAGGTATGGCTGGTGAGAAAAGCGGTAACTTCGTCTTTAAGCTAACACAGTTTCGAAATAGTTCTACCTCGACATAGCCACTGAACTTCAATGAGGGACAATAGACACTTATAAATGCTTCCCACTTCCTCAAAAAAGCACTGCAAAGGTGAGGAAATTAGTAGGCTGAGACTTAATAAAAAGCACTCTGTCTTCAGGCCACGAGTGGCCTACCGGGAATATCCGACCGCCGTGTCATCCTCACTGGAGGATGCGGATAGGAGGGGCGTGGGATCAGCACACCGCCCTCCCGGTCGTTATCATGGTATTCTTGACCGAAGCCGCTACTATTCGGTCAAGTAGCTACTCAATTGGCATCACGAGGCTGAGTGCACTCCGAAAAATGGCAACAGCGCATGGCGGCTGAATAGTCACCCATCCAAGTGCCGGCCACGCCCGACAGCGCTTAACTTCGGTGATCTCAAGGGAACCAGTGTAGCCACTGCGGCAAGGCCGTTGCCTAGACTTAACAAAATTAGTTATTTTTTCTATGCCAATGAGAGTGACTGGTGGCCAATAGAAAAATACAAATCTCTTCTTTGCATATACAGCAGGTTTGTCATTGAAGTCGATAAGGAGCTGGCTGCATAGTCGAGGTGTACGACGACTAAAATAATTACAAGTGGTAAAAAATATGTTGTACTTAACTGGTGGTACAGGAGTCTTCATACTCAGGAGGAATATAATTACAAACAGAGAGCTATAGCGGCATCAGATAGGCCATACTTTGACTAAGCGCCTTGTTAGAGGTTGCCTCCTATCAGCTGAAGGCTATACTACTTTCCTACTTGACGTCCCGAGCAAGAGTGGCCGAGCGCACGCTAGAGTCTTGTTGCAAGCCGCGGAGTGGAGCTAGCCTTGCCTCACTGATCCAGCGATCTAGTACGGACCGCGGTCGATAACTCCAACCCCTAACAAGTGTGATATCGAACTCTGATACCACAATTTTCACTGGATCATCCAGCACAGATTTCAATCCATCGGGCATGACTTTAGAAATAAGAGCCTGTCTATGAATGTAATAATGTGTCCAAGATGCTTTCGGCGTTACTGATTTCACTTTGGCAACAAACCCAGCTTAACTCCCTGTCGTACATTTCGCACCATCTGAACACACACTACACAGCGAGACTATTGAATTTCCGTGAAATTACTAGTCGATTAAATTAAATATATCTCCTCCCGTAGTTCTCTATTGTAAGGGTCTACAGAATAGAAGCACCTCTTCTACAGATTCGCCGTTAATATAACTAACGAAAAGTAACAAAATGGCTAAATTGGCAACGTCAGTCGATTCGTCAAGTTTAATAACAAAAGAAGGACTGGCACAAACTCTTTCCAAAATTTCATACTTGACGTAATTTGACACGTCTCTAATCCGACGGTTGATCGTATTGTCGAACAGTTGTACCATAGTCTTATTTTTGAAAGATACTCCAATTGTATATTATTCATACATGGTCGCACTACATCTTCAGCTACTGTGGTAGGTTTTGAAGTATTAGTAGTTCTGTAGCTAACACGATAGGACGCTTCCTAAAATTGTAACATAACTGTCCCGGCGGAGGTTCGAGGCCTCCCTCGGGCATGGGTGTGTGTGTTTGTCCTTAGGATAATTTAGGTTAAGCAGCGTGTAAGCTTAGTGACTGATGACCTTAGCAGTTAAGTCCAATAAGATTTCACACACATTCGAACATTTTTTTGTAACATCACTGTAAATTATTATTGTGACAATGCCGCAGCGACAGGAGCCTAACCTCGAAACCTGTCGTTACGGGAAAGAGTTTTGGCGAAGCCCTTGAAATGTTTTGCGAACCTCCAGATGGGAAAAGGTGATCTACGTTAAGTTTGTATGGTTTCAGGTGACAAAGCGCGAAAGGAAAGTGCAATAAAAAGCATTAGGCGTTTGCCCTACGAAAGAAGTGTATTTGTAAGCAAACATTCTGAAAAGCTTCAACGTCAACGTTATTATCGTAATTCTGTGATTCCCTTTTGCTCTGTATTGCACCCCTTGATGTTTGAGAATATAACATTTCATTAACAGTCGAGATTTACTACTTCTTCGTCTATAGTATCTTTTCCCTCTATGTTAGGGCAGAAAATCGTATTTTCTTCTTTAGATTAATACAACTGGGTCCATAGATGACGTAAAGAACATTCCTACGGAGTAGCAAGAGCATATTCTTCCGAGTCTGCTACAATCGCTGTGTAATTATAAAACCGATTTCGGTCTTAGCAAACTGTGACGGGTCTCCTTCGACAGCCGACAAGTGGTAAACTGCTGTTGTGGTCAATATTTGCAGCAGGAGGGTGGAGTGTCCCTGTGGAAATAGAGGACGGATGTTGTGCAGGGATACTTAGCCACGTTTATTTTATTCTGGAAATGGGCGCCCAGCGAGTTGAAACAGTCTATTTGTGAAGCTCGATAATGACTGTATCAGAAACGGACAGAGGGTAGTTTGTTGACTATACTTCCGCAATTTCGCAACTTTCTGTAACCTCCACATTCACTCCGAATGAATGACGTGGCTGAAAAATCTCCTGCCCCTTCCTCTCTCCCTTATGCGCCAAAGGATAGGCATAATTTCCAGAGGAAAGTTAGTAACTCAGATTTCAGAAGCGCCAGTGCACCTCTTTCCCCTCCCCTTGCCCTCCCCATCCCCCCAACGCCACCATGGCCAATGGTGGCAGCGTCGAATTACCCATTCTATCCAGCGTGTTTTGTGTTTCAAACCATATTAGATCCAAATGCAACGAAACCTCCATGATTGTGATAAACGACTCTATCTACAGCAGGAGCCCAAATTTCGTGACCTTATAGGTTATGACCTCTATAAGCCCTGAAAGGTTATCGACAAGACTAAAAAATGGGTATATATGTTCCTACATTTATGCTTCAGTTGTAGGCAATTTGTAATTAAAGTATCATAACACACGACCCACAAAATCACAAAAGTAAATTTCCCACTCCGAAAAATGGCTTCTTTAGCTTATGTCACTCAAAAATACGTCGGAAGTACCTCAACGCGCACGAAAAATATAACAGAATTTATTGGCGACAATACATATTGAAATTTAAATGAAGCTTATACTGTTTCAATTTAAATTTCATAGAATCAATTATGTACTTCCAGTTTTCTCCAGTAGTTCATTTCTGAATTGTGACACTGTTCTTGCTGAGGAACTATTTAATTTAAACGTGTCTTTAGATTGTAATATTACCAAACACTTTCACTGTTATGAATCGCTCGAAGGTTATAAATTTACGATGCTTTCACGTTATTTTCAGCATTCTAAACGTATATCACATATGAATTTGTGCGTCTCTGTAGATGCAGAGAACATTTTGTGATACCATACAAAACATTTAGTGCAACGAATCCATTTCCCGCAGTGATTTCTCCATGAGTAAAGTTCACCATGGGCACGGCATTCAGCAAAAGCATCGTTACCGGCTTCGTTTTCAGTCGACATATAGACGATGTCACCACTGTGCTCACTTTCACTCAAGTCACCGGGTTTTCTCATGGTTGTTTTTGTTGTCGTAAGTTCTCTACGCCGAACAGGTGCTGTCTTACTTTTCTTGCCACGCGGGGTAGCCGTGTGATTTAAGGCGGCTTCCCCCGTCGGAGGTTCCAGTGCTCCCTCCGATGTGTGTGTATGTGTGTGTGTGTGTGTGTGTGTGTGTGTGTGTGTGTGTTGTCCTTAGCGTAAGTTAGTTTAATATGTGTAAGCCTAGGGACCAATGATCTCAGCGATTTGGTCCCATAGTCCTTACCACAAAATTCCAATTTTTACTTTTCTTACGTCACAGATCCTTTTTATACTTAAATCTTTTTAAGACAGTCTTTCAACGTTGCTCGTTGGATATTAGATGGTTTACGTGCACGTCTGTAAACCATTCTCTTCTTCTTGACGACGTCGGTAGCCTCTTTCATAACCTCTGTGTCCCACTATTTGCGTACCATCCGAAAAAAACTGAAATAATCTCTGTAACATGCAATTAAAATCAGAAGTTCCAACTTTCGTCCCCGGGACGAAAATAGGAACTGGAAGGGGGTCGAAATTACGAACCTCCCCAGATTTATTGTAATGGCCACTATGCTGAATCCCTGATTGTAGCGATTACACACCAGAAACTACAATACACGATTGCAATGCAGTGCTTACACCAGGGATAGCAGACTGTTGATTCGACTGCTGCAGTAACTCACATCAGGCTAAAAAATGAGCTTTCTCGAACATGGAAGTCAATTGTGCTGCATACAGCAGACAATGGAATATGGTCACGTAGGTATGCGCAGCTGAACATTAGTTAGCAACCATGGAAATGAGAAACTGTTAGGACGGATACTTTACGAGCAGGGACCTAACTGCGGCCCCTAACCTCACAGTTCTGTGCAGCTGAATATTTGTTATCAACTGTGGAATTGGGAAATTCCTAGAACGAAACTATGGGTAAGGACGGAATTGGGGCCCCTAACATCTTATGAATTCATTCTGGGCGTTAAATACCTCAAAGTTACGTGTGAATGTATGCACAACATACGCCATCGTAAAACCGGATGGCTTCTTTGAAAGTAAAAACTTTGTAGTCGTACGTTTAAGTTAAATTATAGGCAAAGCTCCTATCCACATTCCTTAGAAATTAAATTAGATGGATCTTTTTGGAACATCACGTTTTGCACAGGTTATTATTGAGAAATCGAAATTTTATTAGACGCTACCTTCATTGTTATATGGAAGTAAAATATGGCAATACATTTTTTTTTTAAAAAAAAGAGCAAGAAATTACATGTTGCTGATTAGGGGCCAAGTTTTCATCAGCACTACGGAGACCGCGCGACTTTAAACCGTCTCGGCTCTGCTCTGTGGAGAACGCGAAATCTGCAGCCTGATGAGGTCGCCATCTTGGCATGGATTGTTATACGACGTCCAAGAACGTAAAATGTTGCTGCCGTCGCATCCCATTTCGCTTTTTAATTACTTTAAGCGGACGGGGCTCGTGGTTGATGAGCACAGGTTACCGCACCGACTTTATTATAAAACCCTTTTAAGCTAGGAGCGCTTCTGGGTTTACCACTGCCTGGGGCACTTCCAGCATGCAATGACGAAATTCTAATTACGGCTCGGCGTTCTTGCAGCCGCAGTTACGCGTATTCGGAGAGGTAGCGATTCAGGCGACGGTGCTGCCGCGCGGTGAGCAAAAACACGTACTACTCATATAGCGACCGAGTTCACCTGCCATCTGGCGGCAGTTGTGTCAACCTCAAGCGTCAGCCACCGCTTCCTATACGATATTCAGTATCCTTCCCGCGCAGGTAATTTGCGCAGTTTCCGAAAGAGTTTGCGGGACACGACAAAGGGGTGAGTCCGTACGCACAGGAAGGAAGAGTTGGCAACAAGTTTGAGGATGCTACACGCAGGAGGCCTTTGTGCGTGGGCAGAATGCGTAATAAACTGCGAAGAGAAGTGTATTTGCAGAAACTCTACGAGGGAAGGACGCTTCCTCTATACAAGAGTAACGTTCCTTGCTTTTGAATTATTGTTCGAAGCTACAAGGAGACGGAGTTTAAAAGTCCCACTATAGACATAGTCTGTTTCAGTAATCTTAGTAATTAATTCAGTTCATACATCAATTGTAGGTTGAAGGTAGAGAGGGGAGGAAGGAAAGGGATGGATGGTGTCTGCTGCATCGGGACATCTGCCGAATCAGCGGCGACGAGTGAAAAATTTGTGCCAGACCGGGATTCGAACCCTGGATCTTCTGCTTACTAGGCAGTTGTGTTAAGCACAGAGCCCCTGACAAAGTGTTTATTACATCTGCACGGATTATATTGGCATGCTAGGCCGACCCACACTCTCATCTAGCACCACCTATCTCCCGTCTCTGTCCATTCCCTTCATACTCCCTACTCAGAGATACCAACAGGAAGTCGGACATATTCGTGCATCCACAGTGAAGATCGTGTATTCGTTGCCCATTGAGGCGAACCAAGTACACTAATGCGTGGTGTCTGTCCTTTCACACAGTTAGTGCATTCCTACAGGAACAGAAATTCCTGTGATAGGACGCTGATATTGAGTTAATTTCTCCTGATGAGAGAGAGAGAGTAACACATGAATCTCTATCACTTCGTGAATGGAAGAGCAGGGCACAGCAGACAGCTAATTGATACACTTACCTCCACTATCAACAAAACGTCATTCATAAAATATGACAAGTGAGAAAAGACTCCTGCCGGAGAACTCAAAGGGCGAAAACATTTCACTTTAAAAGACTCTGACAAAAAGTGGGGAACCAGCCACCTCGATTCTCTTTCCATATTCCTCACCGAAAGTTTTGTCATACAAACATATTCGCGCTCTTTTGGCAAAGTACATTCATTGCCTCGTCTCCAAATTGAGAATCTTCAGGGTTCAAGAAAGTTTTCTCCTAATTTCAGCCCAAAATGCGTCCCACCTATAGCTACATGTTAATGTTCCCCTGTTTGGAAGAGTCCCAACCGCTCAATCCTATGTATGGTCTCAATACGTTTGTATACTTTATTCCCACTGTCTCTTCTCTCGTTTGCTCCCACTGCTTCTGTCTCCATTCAACTCTTATCTGTCTCTGTATCTCACTGACCAGTATCTCTTCTCTTTCGGCTCCTCCTGCTACTGTTTTCGTCCATTTCTCTTTTACTGGCACTTTCTCTCCCGCACCATCACAATTTCGTCTCTCTCTTTCTCACACATTGGTGCCGTCTGCTTTCTCCACCGCTGTTACTTTATATCCAGCCGTCACTTTCTCTTTGCAACTCTGTTTTTGCACAAAAAGCGAGAATTTGATCGCATACCAAAATTTTTGATTAGGAAATTAAAATGATGATTGAGGCAGCTAGTTCCCCACTTTTCTGCCAGACTTTTTAAAGCGGAACATATTCGCCTTTTGTGTGCTCTGATAGAGCATTTTTCCGCTGGTTATCTCTTTTTCCCAGCGACAGCAGGGCGTGCTGTATATACCATTCTATAGGTCAATTCTATAGGTCAATCAAGTCTTAACAGTCTTATACACTTTGACAGATTTATATTCTTTGACATATCTCAGTACCAAATAAGTACGCATATTATGTTAACAAAAAACGTTTTGGTTTTTTTTTTTCTGGATACTTTGCTCATCGATCGCAAATCATCGAAAGGTACCGGATTATGAGGTGTTTCTTGAAAGAGTAAAAATCTTACAAGTGAAACTTTATTGAATTTGGATTCTTTACAGTTTTACATTCCTTTCCTTTCCAGGGATGTTAAGACCCTTTTAGGCCACGTCTGGCACTGTGGTACCACTTTGCGAATATTTGCAAACGCGTGAAGTTCTCATTATACGGAGACAGCCTGTCAAAGCTTTACTGGTGAAAATATACTGACTGAAAGCAGTTGGTGACCTCAAAACCCTATCGATGACCTTAAAACCCTTCCTTTTTGTTCACTACGACAGTTAAAACTACATTTGCTCCTCATTTCGGATATTAAGTGCATATTTTATGTGCATAAGTACGCTAAATTTTTAGCCTGGATCTCGGTAATGGATTATGGTAACTAAAAACGTTTCAAGATTCTCTGACAAAAAAAATCTTATGGGACTTAAACTGCAAAGGTCATCAGTCCCTAAGCTTACACACTACTTAACCTAAATTATCCTAAGGACAAACACACGCACCCATGCCCGAGGGAGGTCTCAAACCTCCGCCGGGACCAGCCGCACAGTCCGTGACTGCAGCGCCTTTAGACCGCTCGACTAATCCTGTGCGGCATTCTCTGACAACTTCACCTAATGAACAAATGGAAAAAATTCGAAAATTCGCAATACGACTAAAGAAAAGAGCTCTTCTGGAGCTCAGAAGCGAATGAAATGAATAAAATATTGTAAGAGGCCTAGGCAACGAAAATAATATATAGTTATTGCCAGTATCTCTTGGATTACTACATTCGAAGGAAACAACACACACACACACACACACACACACACACACACACACACACACACACACACACAGGTTTCGGTCAGTTTCATTCTCCAGTCATCGGCATCAAATGACGGGCATTGTGACTCCATATTGTAGTTGCTGGAGTATTAGTGGAAAATGTAAACAATGTCACACTTTTTCTCAGTAGTCATTATGGCTTGTGACAAACTGAATTAAGTTATCGTATACTAAAATCCGAAAACAGTAAAGAGAAAATTTTTAAATTCTGATTCCTTCTTGCACTGGTACCTGAGCATGGTCAAATTGTAAGAATGAAACAGGCTGTAAAATTAGGGTCCAATCATGGTCAGTCTGTAACAGTTGTGAAGTAAGGCACTTCTGTACAGCTAAGTTACTGTGGATAACGAATTTTTTTTAAATTACAGTTGCTGATTCATCGTCTAGGGAAGTCTGTGATCCTACTGTGTTCAACAACCACTGCTAATACTCACTGTAACGGCCCCTTAATGGCGTGCGCACAGTGAAGAACAGTTCCGAAACTTACGTCACTCACATGAAATCACACCGGAGTGAGGGAAGTTTACCTTTTCTCAGCGTAGTTTAAGACCTAAGACTTTCCGAAGAGGGTTCACACGAAGGAAAACGATAAACAGTCTTATGCTTTACGTTCGGCTCAAGAAAAAGTACGGAGATTAAATCCGTACCATCCATGTGAGGAGAGTGGGAAAATGTACATACGTTTCTAAGGATTCCAATTAATGTAGGAGAAAAATAATACCGCTTATCCTAGTTCGGACTCGCCATTGTCGGAGTGAACAGCATCGTGATACAATGATGAAAACCTGTTGAACGTCTCCAAAGCAGCCTACTGCCAGAGAAGAATGCAAAAGAATGCGAAGAAGAATGGTGGCAATTCAAGGGATTAGTGACTGATCCACTGTCCTGAGAAAGTTATGTTAAGAGTCGACTGTATCTTTTGCATGTAACTTTTATGTTTTTCTGAGCATAATGTGGTAGCTATGCTATTATGTTCTTTGATGCAACACATGTAGAAATAATAGCTGTTATTTTCTGTAAGATAATTTAACACGAATTGATTTGTGAATGTAATTTTCAAAACTACATTCTTTTATAATGTTAAAGGATTGTTTATAAAATGGTTCATGCATAGAGAACGTAGGTTTGTGAACATGTAAAACCAGTGAGGAGGGGGGGGGGGGGGGGGAAGGTCCCTTCGCAACAATAAACTGTAGACAGTAGCGTAAAAGGTGGTTTGGGGGAAGTACTGCAAGAAGCTATTGTGGCACAGAAAGACGGTGGCTAGCACTCAAACAGTTGACATTTTGAGTGCTAAAGGAGGCAAGCATTGCAGCAAGATTGGATTAATTATGCTTCGGATGTGGACGTATATTTGCTGTTAGATCGTGGTACTTATTGTTTAGCTCTGAATCATAAAATTCTCTCTGCAGGAAGATAATTATATGGATCGATTTTGGTTCAAAAGACATGATCACATATAACGACTTCATACATGGGTCACGGAAGATGGGCACTGCCACCATATTCACTAAGTGAAGTTTAATGTTGCATTTATATTCATGGGCTGGTAAGTTCTTGATGCGCAAATAAAAAGTGATCCAATTTCAATTTTGTGTTAAAAACACTAATTTTTTCCTCAGTCATTTATCTGGATAGTTTCCTTTTCCTAGTGGTTTAATAATTCCGAGTGTCCGAATTCTAATCAACTACGTAATTATTACTGTGTTAAAAAGTGTTTGTTAACTTTCGTCACATAATGATTGTTAGGTCTTCAGGTAGTCTTTTATATGAAATGCTCCACGTGATCAGTAAAGTGAACAGTTAAAGTATTTCAATGAAGTGCGAGCAAAGTAAACTGCTTGATCTAGTATCTAATTTTCTTTCTCATTAAAAACCTTGTCCGGTACTAAAAGTAACAAAAAAATGGTTCAAATGGCTCTGAGCACTATGGGACTTAACTTCTGAGGTCATCAGTCCCCTAGAACTTAGAACTACTTAAACCTAACTAATCTAAGGACATCATACACATCCATGCCCGAGGCAGGATTCAAACCTGTGACCGTAGCGGTCGTGCGGTTCCAGACTGTAGCGCCTAGAAGCGCACGGCCACCCCGGCCAGCTAAAAGTAACAGAATAGAGTTTTAATTATAAGAAACATTCCCAGACCATAACAGTTAAAAGGCCTACTCAATTGTTATTTTCTTTGCAAGTTTTTAATAGTGCTCCTATTCGTATGTTCATATTTATGTTTGTGTCCTTTTTGTGTTACGTTTGAAGTGTTTCTCCCAAACCTAATCAATAGGCAAAACAGTTCCCAGCACCAAATTCTGATTCAGTAGTTCAGAAATTCTCACAGTGAAAGTGTTTATTAAATGCAATGATTGTTGTTTTGTGTTCCTCTAAACGTAACTGCCAGCGATTTATAGAAACCCTAACACACACATGGTCCCCACGTTTAGCTTATGCTCTACATAATAGAATGACATATATTCTGTATTTGAAAACGAGTATTAACCATGTTAGTTAGATTAACAATTTGCTAATTATTTCTACTTTACTATCTTCTAATAGTAAAGTGTTGAAGCTGCCTCAAATCCAAATCAGCTGTGCTGCTCGCTAATTGAATGGTAATGTGCAATGAATGCCAGTTCTCTTGCTTTAGTACAGATGGTGCACGTTATTGGGACACAGTTTGTTGCCAAAACATTTTAAAATTTTATCTGTCTTCTTCATGAGTAGCTATCTTACCAACACCTACTAGATTGTGCTGTTGTTTCGCGTTCAATTAACAAAGTAATTTCAGTCCCAAATGTAGTCTCGTACAGAGGTTTTTTTTCTTAATTAGTATATTTAGTTGGAATCACTTTGCCTAATTAGCTTGGCGACCGGTTTTAATTTAAATAACTACAGTATTACTTTACAACCCAAAGAGTGTTTGCTGAATCCATGCCAATATAACTACTACTCCCTATCAACATGTAATTTTCTGGTGACGAAATATTTTCCAATTAATTTCCTCCCCCTGCTTCTAGAAGGAATTTGCCCTGCGGTAGGACTTTTGGCGGGGGATTATATGCTGGCAATGAAAGGGGGCCTGAAGAGGATAATTAAACGTGCAAATACTCTTAATAAGCACATGTCCACTCATATAAAGCCAGTCTTCGTACATCTCCTCATCTGTATCCATTGAATTAAATTAAATTCCGTCCGGACAGCTCTCGGAAGACCCTAACATACTGACCGACTGCAGTGTCGTCCTCAGCTTCGCTTCACTGGATGCGGAAATAAAGGGGCCTTTGGCCAGCACATCGCTTTCCTGGCCGTTTTCAGTTTTTGTGATCGAAACCGCTAACTCTCAGTCAAGTAGCTCCTTCATTTACCTCACAAGGGCTGACTGCATCCGGCTCCCAACACTGTTCAGTAGACCGGACGGTCACACATCCACGTGCTGGCCAAGCCGACCAGTGCTGAACTTCGGGAAGCGGTGATACTATTGCAGCAAGGCCGTTGGCCCATCCATACTCAAACACGTTCAAAAACCTCAGGTATACAAAGGCATGACAACTATCCACAATGCGTTCCCAGAGTTCATCAACGCTACAGGGTGATTTTTTCCTCCAAGCTCTAGGGATTGATCGATGGGAGTAGGCGGAACAAAAAAGATCTAATGAACTTATGTCCGGAATTGCACGGTTTCAGTGGTAGAGACCATTTATTCAACCATACATTGTTTTCGAGATTGCGGTCTCATACGCGCTGTACCGTGCAGAGTTACACTATGCTTGGTTTGCTCCTAGAGGGTGGTACGGTCCCTCATACGTCATGCCCTTGCTCCTTTTCCTGCCATAGTAATGTTGTGTCCGATTCACTTCTTTTGATGACTCACCTTGTAGTGGATATTATACCGTTTTGTACACAATGGTTCCGTATTCGAATCGAGAGTTTGCCGGCATGGTGTTTTCTCACGGAAAGGCAAATGGCAACGGGCAGCGAGCAGCAAGGTTGTATCAGGAAAACCTATCCCCGCTGACAACCACCATAGGATTCAGTGTTTGCAGCAGCGTATCACCGTTTGCCTGAATCAGCGTCGTTTCAGGAAGCACGAAATCGTGAAGGACGTACCCGAAGTGTCGGGACACTAAACTTGGAGGGAAATGTGATTTACACTGTGGAAGGTGGCCGCTGTCTCAGTACCAGGCAGTCGGCCCACCAGTACAGGGTAAGCCAGACGACCGTGTGGAACATTCTCCATGATAACTGTTACTACATGTATAATTTACAGCGTGTGCATGGCTTACTATCGACAGCTTTCCTCATTGGGATCAGTTTTGACACTGGTTTCTTCACCAAGCAACCACAATTCCAGGATTTCTTTAATCTATCCTATTCACAGATGAGGCCACCTTTCCGCCGAGCGGTATCTTCAACTTAACAGTCATCTGGGAGATAGTATGCAGAATCCCCATGGCATTGTGAGAGCGAATTATCTGCATCGGTACAGCCGGAATGTGTGGGCCGGGATAATTGGCGACCGTATTTTGGAACCAGTCATCCTTCCACGTTGCCTAAGAGGCCAAAACTATCGATGACTTGGCCTCCCCTGCTGGAACATGTGCCATTGATGATTCGAAGGGTTAGGAGGTCCTAGGTCATGCTGCTCTACACCAGTACCTCGTTAACATCCGAACGTGTCTCAATAGTGCCTTTCCTGGCAGGCGGATCGCACGAGGGGGTCCAGTTGCATAGCCTGCTTGTTCATCGGAACTCACCCCGCATGATTTCTGCTTCCGGGCCATCTCAAAAGTACGTGTATGCAAAGCACATTCCAGATGTGGAGACACTCGAGCAGCTTATTCAGGCTCCCTTTGACACTGTTCGGATGCAGCCTGCTCTATGTGAACATGTGAGACAGAACAAGAAATGGCGCGTACATGCATGCGTTGAGGCACGTGGAAACCATTTTCAAAACATACTCTAACTGACACGATAGACACGAAGCCTACGCCTACTGCAGTAGTACAAGTTTATATGCCAACTAGCTCTGCAGATGACGAAGAAATTGATGAAATGTATGATGAGATAAAAGAAATTAATCAGATAGTGAAGGGAAACGAAAATTTAATAGCCATGGGTGACTAAAATTCATCAGTAGGAAAAGGGAGAGAAGGAAACATAGTAGGTGAATATGGATTGGGGCTAAGAAATGAAAGAGGAAGCCGCCTGGTAGAATTCTGCGCAGAGCATAACTTAATCATAGCTAATACTTGGTTTAAGAATCATAAAAGAAGGCTGTATACATGGAAGAACCCTGGAGATACTAAAAGGTATCAGATAGATTATATAATGGTAAGACAGAGATTTATGAATCAGGTTTTAAATTGTAAGACATTTCCAGGGGCAGATGTGGACTGACCACAATCTATTGGTTATGACCTGTAGATTAAAATTGAAGAAACTGCAAAAAGGTGGGAATTTAAGGAGATGGGACCTGGATAAACTGAAAGAACCAGAGATTGTACAGAGTTTCAGGGAGAGCATAAGGGAACAATTGATAGGAATGGGGGAAAGAAATACAGTAGAAGAAGAATGGGTAGCTTTGAGGGATGAAGTAGTGAAGGCAGCAGAGGATCAAATAGGTAAAAAGACGAGGGCTAGTAGAAACCTTTGGGTAACAGAAGAAATGTTGAATTTAATTGATGAAAGGAGAAAATATAAAAACGCAGTAAATGAAGCATGCAAAAAGGAATACAAACGTCTGAAAAATGATATCGACAGGAAGTGCAAAATGGCTAAGCAGGGATGGCTAAAGGACAAATGTATGGATTTAGACGCTTATCTCACTAGGGGTAAGATAGATACTGCCTACAGGAAAATTAAAGAGATTTGGAGAAAGGAAAACCACTTGCATGAATATCAAGAGCTCTGATGGAAACCCAGTTCTGAGCAAAGAAGGGAAAGCAGAAAGGTGGAAGGAGTATTTAGAGGGCCTATACAATGGCGATGTACTTGAGGACAATACTATGGAAATGGAAGAGGATGTAGATGAAGATGAAATGGGAGATATGATATTGTGTGAAGAGTTTGACAGAGCACTGAAAGACCTGAGTCGAAACAAGGCCCCCGGAGAAGACAACATTCCATTAGGACTACTGACAACCTTGGGAGAGCCAGTCCTGACAAAACTCTACCGTCTGGTGAGTAAGAGACAGGCGAAATACCCTCATACTTCAAGAAGAATATAATAATCCCAATCCCAAAGAAAGCAGGTAGCAGATGTGAAAATTACCGAACTATCAGTTTAATAAGTCACCGCTGCAAAATACTAACGCGAATTCTTTACAGACGAATGGAAAAACTGATAGAAGCCGACCTCGGGGAAGATCAGTTTGGATTCCGTAGAAATGTTGGAACACGTGAGGCAATACTGACCCTACGACTTATCTTAGAAGAAAGATTAAAGAAAGCAAACCTACGTTTCCAGCATTTGTAGACTTAGAGAAAGCTTTTGAGTATGTTGATTTTAATGCTCTCTTTCAAATTCTGAAGGTGGCAGTGGTAAAATACAGAGAGCGAAAGGCTATTTACAATTTGTACAGAAACCAGACGGCAGTTGTAATAGTCGAGGGGTATGAAAGGGAAGCAGTGGTTGGGAAAGAAGTGAGACAGGGTTGTAGCCTATCCCCGATGTTATTCAATCTGTATGTTGGGCAAGCAATAAAGGAAACAAAAAGTTCGGAGTAGGTGTTAACATCCATGGAGAAGAAATAAAAACTTTGAGGTTTGCCGATGACATTGCAATTTTATCAGAGACAGCAAAGGACTTGGAAGAGCAGTTGAATGGAATGGACAGAGTGTTGTAAGGAGGGTATAAGATGAACATCAACAAAAGCAAAACGAGGATAATGGAATGTAATCGAATTAAGTCGGGTGATGCTGAGAGAATTAGATTAGGAAATGAGACACTTAAAGTAGTAAAGGAGTTTTGCTATTTGGGGAGCAAAATAACTGATGATGGTCGAAGTAGAGAGGATATAAAATGTAGACTGGCAATGACAGAGAAAGCGTTTCTTAAGAAGAGAAATTTGTTAACTTCGAGTATTGATTTAAGTGTCAGGAAGTCGTTTCTGAAAGTATTTGTATGGAGTGTAGCCATGTATGGAAGTGAAACGTGGACGATAAATAGCTTAGACAAGAAAAGACTAGAAGCTTTCGAAATGTGGTGCTGCAGAAGAATGCTGAAGATTAGAAGGGTTTATCACATAACTAATCAGTAGATATTGAATAGAATTGGGGAGAAGAGGACCTTGTGGCACAACTTGACTAGAAGAAGGGATCGGTTGGTAGCACATGATCTATCGAAGGATCACCAATTTAGTATTGGAGGGCAGCGTGAAGGGTAAAAATCGTAGAGGGAGACCATGAGATGAATACACTAAGCAGATTCAGAAGGATGTAGGTTGCAGTAGGTACTGGGAGATGAAGAAGCTTGCACAGGATAGAGCAGCATGGAGAGCCTCATCAAACCAGTCTCAAGACTGAAGACCACAACAACAACAACAACAACAACTCTAACTGTAGTGTTTGGCACAGGACGTATTAGACCGCAGTCTCTGGACCAATGTACGACTGGATAATGGTCTCTAGCTTGGAAACCATGCATTTTCGGACATGAGTTCATTAGACCTGTTTAGTTCAATATCCTCCCATCGATCACTCCCTACAGTTTGTACACGGTGGAATAAAATCACCCTGTATAGTTATGACTGGAATACGCTGAAGCTTTTAAATACACCCACACGGCAAAGTACCACAGGTTCAAGCCAGGGGTCCGGGGAGGCCGTGGTATTGGCGAAACGCTATTTACCAATGCTATGTGTTTATCGGGGTTCTCTGATAGTTTCATTGCCCTCCATCCGACTCTTCCAATTGTACCTATAGTAATGGAGCAGCCGGTGTTCCAAGTGCAACATTACCAGCATTACTTTTTCTGCCGCACTCCACACTGGCAGGTATGGTTAAAAAGTGATGCCTGAAAAATACTGGAGAAAAGTACGAACCCCATACGCCTACACACTGCAGGTTCTTTTCAAGTATTGAAAGGTGGCTACACTGAGCCACTGCGCCAGAGATTGCGCCAAAGAGTATTATTCAGCCGCCTTCACAGTGCCTATCGAGAGGTCGTAGTAATCAGTGCTTGTTAAGAACTCGTAGCAGAGAGTGCTTGTTGAGATGTGCTAGTGAAAAGTAGTCGGTGCTGAGATGTCGTAGCGAAGAGTGTTTGTTGAGATGTGCTAGTTGGCAGTGCTTGCTGAGATGTGATATTGGAGAGTTCTGGTTGAGATGTGGTAGTAGCGAGTCGGTGTGAAGATATTGTAATGATTAGAGTGCTTTTCATCAATATAAATTAAGGTAACAAACTACTTTTATTTTTTTTCTCATTATTTCAATGCCCTGAATAATGCGTCATTACAGTTTCAGTCAACAAAGCATCTGGCTTGTGTTCTTGTATTAGAGTGTAATTCTGCTTTCCTTACGCAATTATAGTATTTCTATTTTTTAATTACTTCAGTATAAATGATGTTTAAAATTTCTTGCCTTGTTGAAGAAGAACCGTGCCAGATGTGTACGTTGAGTCACACTCCCACACACAGAACAATTACACTTGTGCTTTGATTTCGTAGGTTTTATAGTTGCTGGGGACTTAATTAATTAATTGTGTTAACAAGAAATTTTCATTTCATTCTTTGTTGTTGTTCCATGCAGTCAGATTGCGTAATAATACTAGTCAGGGCCAACCGTTTACGAAACAGCGTAATCGGACATATAGCTACCAAAAACTAAAAAATATTTGCATTTTATTTAATTAAGCCCCCATGCACGTGGCGACCACTGCTTCGAGTCGTCCCTTGGAATTCTTCTGATTGTAAAAATAGTAGACAGTAGTATTGTTGTAGTAATTTGTAGTTTAGTAATTGTAGTCTAAATTGCATGTGTAGATTTGGTAATTGTCATTCTTGTAATGGTATTTTTTCTCAGAATTTGATTTGTTGTCTTGTATACGCGTTTGACAATTTAGTGCAATTATTTCAATTGTTCGTTAATCGTGTTTGAGGGAAACATTTCGTGTGAATGATATTGTTGATGATAAAGTGTCATTGTGTGTAACTTTCATATAGTGACGAGTTTTGTATATTTTGTAAATGATTACGCAGTCAATGAAACAGGCAAAAATGATGAATAGTCAGAATAACGAAATTGTTGACATGGCGAACTCGCCAACACAGGATAACAGTAGGATGAATAATGGTGTTGAAAACAATTTAATAAGCAGGGAAAAATAGTCCGAAACCATTTCAAAATTTTTCACAATCAAAAAATTTTCAGAATCAGAGATTAACGACAGAAGATTCTGGAATAGTATCGAACTCAGATAGCTTTGCAGCTATGACGAAGGAAACTGGTTTCGTGGGAAATGTTAGGAGTGAAAAGAATTCTAAACCATTTAATATGGAGCAGTTGATGGTTGCAATATTAAATTTGGGATCACAGTTACGATCTGAATTAAAAACAGAGATGGGAACTTTGGCAACACAGTTAGACTCACAAATGGAAACACGGATGGGAACAATGGAAACTCGGTTAGGATCTGAATTTAAAACAGAGATTGGAACAATTAAAACAGAGATGGGAACTTTGGAAACACGGTTAGATTCACGAATAGGGACATGTTTCAAAAATATGAAAGATGAATTAAAGAAAGAGATCAGAGAAGAAGTACAACCGATTTTGAATGCTCACGATAATAGATTAGTTGCAGTAGAGATTAGACAAAGGGAACAGGATAGAGAACAGGAAGAAAGAGATCGCGTGATAGTACAAAAATTTTCAGAGTTTAATTTACAACGTGCACACGATAAGAAAGAAATATTTGAGAGAATCGAGGAATCCGTACTAAATGACAGAATAAATAATCTAACACAACAATATGAACAGTTAACTACCAAATGTGTCAATACTGAAACCCGAGTCGCGACACTTACGGAAGACGTAAATAAACAGAAAGAAAAAATTGGTGATTTAGCGGAAAGAGTTGAGGAGATATCAGATAAATTGACAAATCTTAGTTTACATGGGGACAGAGATTCGGATGATACAGCTCCATTACCATTTGCAGAAACCGAAGAGTACCAGAACATAAATATACATGTTGAAAATCAGGGAGAATTTACTGAACGCGTTAAAAGGGAAGTTGAGGCATTACAAAAGCAAGTCAAACAGATTGAAGGCGAAATCGTAGGAAAAGACAGCAAAAGAAATTTAGAATCACAGATACCAGAGGGGTTTGAAAAAAATAATTTATTTCATTTACGAGAAACAATAAGAGAGCGCCAGGCGCGCGAACTTGACAATAGTAGACATTGGGACTGGGACAGACGCGGTAGGTCTTTGTCGCCACGAGGCGAAAACTTTGGCTATAAACACTTTTTGACTGTTCGGAAATTTAAGATCTTCCGCAATTCTAAGAATGACATGCATCCATGTGCATGGTTAGATCAATTTACGTACGCACTTCCGCCAAATTTGCCACTAAGTCACAAACTAGAAATTATGTGCGGCTATTAAAGTCCTCAGGGGATTCACTACTCTAAGTGAATATGCGCCGTAGCGAGCATGGGGCCCCGAGCTGTAGTGGTGCTATTTCCCTTTTAGTTTTCTGCACCGCTGCCTACTCTTTTACTATTCTTTGCATCTGCCAAAACAACTCTTTGACTATCAATCTATCTAGAGAGTAAGTAGACAATAACCGGATATGACGATTTTACCCAAAAGAGATTTCGAAAATTACTGTTTGGACTTACTGTATCTTCAGCAGCATTCATTCGTAGCTTAAACGAAATTTTACCTGTTTATCTTCATAACAATATTACTTCATATGTTGACGATATTCTTGTTGCTAAACGTTCTTGGAGTGAGCATAACAAAATTTTGGATTCATTATTACGTATGTTTGCAAGAGTTGGAATTACAGTGAACTTGGAAAAATCTGAATTTGGTCGTTCTCAGGTGAAATTTCTCGGTCACATTATTTCTACAGAAGGTATTCTTCCTGATCCAGAGAAATTAGACGCTATTCGTAATTATGCTGTACCTACCACAAAACGTGATGTTCGTAGTTTCCTTGGTGTCTGTAATTTTCTTAGACGCTTTGTTAGATTGGACGATTTGGCCACACCTCGTTTTTGCGATCCATCTGGAAAGTTCTTTTTAAACGAAAATCTCTCGACAACTCTGTTTGATTGATTTGTATTCCTGATGAGTGGGTCAATAAATTGATTTGGTACACACATTTCAGTTATGCACACTTTGGTCCCAGAAAATGCTCTCATAAATTACGGGAAAATTGCTACTTCAGTAATATGGAAAAACGTATTCGATCTGTTCTGGCCAAATGCAAATTATGTCAAAAGGCTAAGCCGCCAACAATTTCTCACAGAGCACCGTTGTTTCCTATCATTCCAGGGAAATTAAAGGACATGGCTGCAGTTGATTTGTTCGGTCCAGTGGTTCGTTCTACTAATGGTTTTGCGTACATTTTCGTAGCAGTGGAGTTGACATCAAAATATGTGTGTCTTACACCTTTACGCAAAGCAACAGCTCGTTCAGTATCTAACGCTTTCATCAAACATTTTCTTAAAGAAGTTGGTCATGTTGATAAGGTTATATCAGATAATGGATCACAGTTTCGCTCTAAAATTTGGCTTCGTACTCTACAGCGTCATAAGATTAAACCAAAATTTGGCTTCGTACTCTACAGCGTCGTAAGATTAAACCAATCTTCATTTCACTTTTTCACCCTCAATCTAACGCTTCAGAGAGATGGATGAAGGAAATCAATAAATTGTGTCGTCTTTATTGTCATCAGAATCACAGAACGTGGGATCAGTACCTTCATATTTTTCAAAACATCCTGAATGAACTTCCTAATGACTCAACTTCTTTACCGCCAATACTGATATTAAAAAACAAAGCACCGACAAATCGCATATCTGAAATCGTTCCTTTTCCGCCTTCACGGAAACTGCGGCATTCTGAAGTTGTGAACATGGCTCTACAAAATATTGCATCTGCAGCTGCTAGAAGAGAGAAATCAGCTAAGCGTCCTGGTCGTTTAAAAACTTTTTTAGTGGGCCAAAAGGTGTTAATTAAGTCTCATCGTTTGTCACACAAAGGAAAAGGCTTGTGTCGCAAATTTTTTCTGCTTTATAACGGTCCATATAGAATTCGCAAAATTATTCATGATAACGCTGTCGAAGTAGAAACACTTAAATCTCGACGCTCTAAGGGAATACATCATATATCTAACGTTAAAATTTTTGTGGAATGACATACTTGTGAGAAACTAACAGCTACATGTAAACACGCAGAGAATACAAGGATACCGCGCTGTGTTTTGGCGGCGGCACATACTCAAAGCAACAGTGAAGTCTGCGCGCCGCACAAGGCAGTCGTTGACCGCAAACAATTACTTCCTACGTCACGCGCCTACAGCTGATCGAGCGCTCAGTGCGAATGCACTGACAGCCGTAAACAAATACACAGTCTAATTTCTCCGACTAAATTCAGTATAAAGCTATAGTGACTTGATGAAATATGTTATTAACATTCAGTATTTTTCAGGATACGATTCTATAAAATATTTAAGAACTTCAGGTAAATTCTGTGCGTGTCCGACGTTAAGACGACTTGCTATCGAGAAATTTTCGGGAAGAATGTAATTTCCAAGAAGAAACTATTAAACTAAAAAGGTAACTATTAATTGAGTTTATTTTTCACGTAACCTATTTCCACTTAGGTACGTACTTTAGACGTAATTTGCTGCTCGCAATTACGTGATTCATACTTTGTGCTAATTTCATGTTCTATGAATTTACTTGTGAAGCGACGTGCTTGCGTACGTTAAATGATTTTGACAATGATTATTAATGAACTGGGTTGTAACTTGTGTATATTATGCATCGCTTGGCTGCACTGCTTTTTCACTGATGTCATATTTTTTTAATTATGTGCCTGCTGTGCTTATTTACTTAAATTATAATTGTCACCTGATTAGTTGTGCTGATATAGTTAGGTATGTAAGGTATACTTTGTGATTTATCTGCTTGCGCCTTCATGTTTACTTATTAAGATTACATATGAACATTTATTTGCTTATGCTGATATGATGCTAATGACCTGTTTATTACGTAAGATATATGTTTACTGCTATGCGTATGGATTGCATATTTATACATTTCTGTTTGTCGTCACAACTACTCTTTAATTTGGTATATAGAAATGCTGATGTACTGTGTACGAACAGAGAGTTTAGGTCACACTATTGTATTAATTATAGATTGTTTGCTTGGCAGAGCCTCGTTGTAAGAATTGTGCTGCATCCACTTGTTGAAATTCTGTTCACTGCTGGTATATTTACTCGCTATTGCATGTTTTGCTTACGCTCAGCGCCTTATATTTTTAAGATAGGAAAATGAACTGATATAATTCGACGAACGACATTAGTACAAGAAACTTCATAGAAGTCACATGAGCTGGAGGTTTTATGGAAGCTGTATAAATTTATGCTAATAGGAAGGAAGCTAACGACATGACATACCAAAACTAGGTTTAGACCATTGAGCTATTACACTGCATTTTTCGTGAGCAATTGAAATAGGAAGTGACACTTGACACAAGAAATACTCCACATGTTTGCTTCTGTTTGCCATAATTCTTGAAGTGGTGTACACACTGTGAAATATTATGATCATTCACACTCCGTAATCGTACTTAATTACTGAGAGTTATTCGAACTAAGTCTGTTAGAGGTCATGTATGCATTTCTTTTGTTTATAATTCATAATGAGTAGAAGATTTGGGTCAGATGGATTACACAGAGGTTGTGTGTTGACAATGTGTCTTCGGATTGTATGGGATGATGAGGTTTGCATTAGGATTTTATCTGTACTTGTTCGAGGAGACTGACTAGAGGAAAGAGTTGTTATGGAAGTGAAATGATATTGGTAATAAGGTTTATATGTATCGACGTATTGAAGAGGTACTATTGAGGTATTATTGAGATTCTATGAAGTTGATGATCATTGGAGTTTTTGTGGATAAGAGGTAAGGTAAATGCTATTAATGATAAGGTTTATATGTATCGATGTAAGAGGTATTATTGAAGCATTGAGATTATGTGATGCTGATGATTATTGGAGTGTTGGTGTATAAGAGGTAAAGTAAGTGAGATGTATATTTTTTTTTGTTGGTCTACATGGAACAAGGAGGATGAAGATAGCAGACTAGAACACTACAGTGGAAGGAAGATTGTCTACACACACTCTGTTAAATCACTAAGCAGTATATAACTTTTTTTTTGGAAAGAGGAAGTATTTGCATATCTTGGCTCACTGACAGTTGTTCAGCAACCGTACATTTTGATCTGGCTTGGCAAACATTTGTCTTGACATGATGACTATGACGTTGACTAACTATTATTGACTGTATACATTGCCGCCACTACTACTTGATACACAAGATGAACATCAAATTTGGACAGAATTGCATTTACACAGTTAACACTATTCAATTACACAGTAGTACTTAATGTGGATGAAAGATGAGTGAGTGTGTTTTGTGTGTTTTCCTTTCCTAATCCTACCCACCTATCTCCTAAATATTATTTTATTTGTTTGTAGTGGCTTGCACTGACACCCATAAATATTATAGGTTTACTGATGTTTGAGTATTTGTAATAGTTAATATGACAATTATCTGATATCATTTGTGTGTTTATTAGAATTTGTATGTTTAGTGTAAGAGCATTGTAAAAGCATTTGTATACGTATTCAAACTATTGTTCATACTTGAACTGTCTGATTAGTGATGGTGAATATTATGAACTGTTACCTGCACTTTTCAACATAATGGGTGCCACTTAGGAATGATTAATTTCTGCTGATGAACTGTGTGATTAGGATAGTGAATATTATGGACTGTTACTTGTACTTTTTCTACATGATTGGTGCCACTAGGACATGTTTAATTTCTGCTTATAAACTCTGATGAACAGTGTGATCAGTGATAGTGAATATTATGGACTGCTGTCTGCACCTGTTCAACAGTACTGGGTGCCACTGATGAACTGCTTCTACTGAAATGATGTCACTTGTTGGTGTCTGCACCTGTTCAACATTACTGGGTGCCACTGATGAACTGCTTCTACTGAAATGATGTCACTTGTTGGTGTCTGCACCTGTTCAACATTGCTGGGTGCCACTAATGGAACTGCTTCTGCTGAATGATGTCACTTGTTGGTGTCTGCACCTGCTCAACATTGCTGGGTGCCACTGATGGACTGCTTCTACTGAAAAGTTGACACTTGTTGGTGTCTGCACCTGTTCAACAATGTTGGGTGCCGCTGATGGAACTGCTTCTACTGAACTAATGTCACTTGTTGGTGTCTGCACCTGCTCAACATTACTGGGTGCCACTGATGAACTGCTTCTACTGAAATAATGTCACTTGTTGGGGTCTGCACCTGTTCAACTTTGCTGGGTGAGACTAATGGAACTGATTCTGCTGAGAAATGTGACTTGTTGCTGTCTGCACCTGTTCACCATTGCTGGGTGCCACTAATGGATTGCTTCTACTGAACTGATGTCACTTGTTGCTGTGTGTACCTGTTCAACATTGCTGGGTGCCACTAATGGAACTGCTTCTACTAAGATGATGTCACTTGTTGGTATTTGCACCTGTTGACCATCGCTGGGTGCTACTACTGGAACTAATCACTGAAAGCATTTTATGTGAACATTTGTATAAACTGATTTTTTGTGTATTGTGTGAACTATTATGTAAAGTCACATGTATGGAAAGAATTTGTATTGCTTACTGTATTTTATATATTAGGTTATTGAAAAGTCAGTGCAAAGCCAAAATTTTAACTAATTATGTGATATTTAGGTATTAATATTATCTTTTATTTTTGTCTGTATTTTGTGGACGAATTTGGTGGTATTTTCACCAACAATGCTGGCAAAAATACCGTCAAATTCTGGCCTGTGGAGGAGGGGCATATGAAAGGTGGCTACACTGAGCCACTGCGCCAGAGATTGCGCCAAAGAGTATTATTCAGCCGCCTCCACAGTGCCTATCGAGAGGTCGTAGTAGTCAGTGCTTGTTAAAACTCGTAGCAGAGAGTGCTTGTTGAGATGTGCTAGTGAAAAGTAGTCGGTGCTGAGATGTCGTAGTGAAGAGTGTTTGTTGAGATGTGCTAGTAGGCAGTGCTTGCTGAGATGTGATATTGGAGAGTTCTGGTTGAGATGTGGTAGTAGCGAGTCGGTGTGGAAATATTGTAATGATTAGGGTGCTTTTCATCAATATAAATTAAGGTAACAAACTACTTTCCTTTTTTTTCTCATTATTTCAATGTCCTGAATAATGCGTCATTACAGGTTCAGTCAACAAAGCATCTGGCTTGTGTTCTTGTATTAGAGTGTAATTCTGCTTTCCTTACGCAATTATAGTATTTCTATTTTATAATTTCTTCAGTATAAATGATGTTTAAAATTTCTTGTCTTGTTGAAGAAGAACCGTGCCAGATGTGTACATTGAGTCACACTCCCACACACAGAACAATTACACTTGTGCTTTGATTTCGTAGGTTTTATAGTTGCTGGGGACTTAATTAATTAATTGTGTTAACAAGAAATTTTCATTTCATTCTTTGTTGTTGTTCCATGCAGTCAGATTGCGTAATAATACTAGTCAGGGCCAACCGTTTACGAAACAGCGTAATCGGACATACAGTTACCAAAAACAAAAAATATTTGCATTTTATTTAATTAAGCCCCCATGCAGTATCTTGTTTGAAAACTACAACAACAAAGAAGCTCTCTAATATCTGATAAGACCAGCAACGAAAAACTATAACGCTCTCAACACACATGTATTGCACCACGACCATGTGCTCTAACACACACACACACACACACACACACACACACACACACACACACACACACAATATCATATACACTGAAGAGACAAAGAGACAGGTACACCTGCATAATATCGTGTAGGGTTCAAATGGCTCTAAGCACTATGGGACTTAACATCTGAGGTCATCAGTCCTCTAGACTTAGAACTACTTAAACCTAAGTAACCTAAGAACATCACACACATCTATGCCCCAGGCACGATTCGAACCTGCGACCGTAGCAGCAGCGCGGCTCCGGACTGAAGCGCCTAGAACCGCTCGGCCACAGCGGCTGGCATCGTGTAGGGCCCCCGCAAGCACGCCGAAGTGCCGCAACATGACGTGGCATGGACGTGGCTAATATCTGTAGTAGTGCTGGAGGAGACTGACACCATTAATCAAGCAGGGCTGTCCATAAATCCGTAAGAGTAAGAGGGCGTGGAAAACTCTTCTGAAAAGCACGTTGCAGAGCATAAAATATGCTGACTAATGTTCATGTCTGTGAAGTTTTGTGGCCAGCCGAAGTTTTTAAACTCAGAATAGTCATCCTGGAGCCACTCTGTACCAGTTCTGGACGTGCGGGATGCCTCATTGTCCTGCTGGAATTGTCAAAGTCCATCGGAATGCAGAATCGACATGAATGGATGCAGGTGATCAGACAGGGTGTTTACGTACGTGTCACCTGTCAAAGTCGTGTCTAGACGTATCAGGGATCCCATAACACTACATTTGCACACGCCCCATACCATTATAGAGCCTCCACCAGCTTGAACAGTCCCCTACTGACATGCAGTGTCCATGAATTTGTGAGGTTGTCTCCATACTCGTACACGTCCATCCGCCTGGTACAATTTGAAACGATACTCGTCCGACCACTCAACATGTTTTCAGTCATTAACAGACCAATGTCTGTGCTGACGGGCCCAGGCGTTTCTTTGGCACTTCAGTGTATATATCACACATACTACTCGGGTTGTAAAGTGAGAGGTTCTGGTACCGTGACCTTCCAGGAGGTTATTTAAAATTAACACTTCTTAAAACTTCTCTGGGCATTATAAAAGTGTGAATACAACATTAGTCTTCCATTACTTCCACCACACCTCAAAATCTGCTGTTCTGATTCTTTCTCGTCTGAGGTACAGGTACAGCGAACAGTCAGAAATCAAGGTAGAAGGTTTAAGTGCAGATATCCTTATGACTGAGGACGGTATACATAACAACATTGCATCAGTATCTACGTCTTCTGCAGACTAATAATAATTATAGCCATTCCAAGTCGAATCATTTTAGGTTGGTTGGTACCTCCAAGTACATGTGGCAGCAGGTGAGGTGTTGAAGTGTTGACACACGGACACACAATTGTTGGTCTACAATGACAGGCTTAGTCAACTTAGCGGTGCAGTGCGACCATACAGAATACATCAGGTCGTGAAGTTTGTGACTTTTTTGTGGGAAGACTGATCGCGCAGAGAAGAAACAACCAACTCACTGAGGTGTGTATGAATAACAATACCTTCACTTATATCAATTACACCGTCTATATATACAAGCAGAGAGCGTGTGTACACAGATATGGAAAAAAAAATGATCTTATGTAGCATACTCATTTGCGATCGCTCCCGCAAGCGCTAAAGCCAGAATGAAATATCCACAACATTCTTCGTATTTCGTAAACAAAGATATTGCAATGAGAGTTTGGCAAATCATATCACGTGAGGAGGAGAGTATTTTGCAGTATGGTTATTATACAAAACTTAATTATCCACTATATTATTCCATTAACTAATGATTTTTTCGAGGAAACAATGTAATTTTTAAGGGCCATCTATAACTGGTGAAAAGACAGATGCTGTTGGTTTAAGAACAACATAAGTGAAGACATTTAAGGTTTATTTTTGTACTGATGATGTCCTTTTCACAAGCTACTACTGACCTTTTATTGTATTGTATTGTATGGAACCGGGAACTTAGAAACGACGGAGAGGCTTCGTCTCCGCCGTAACCCTCAGTGGTACACAACCCCACAACATGCTACAGCTGTCCACTCACCCCACCGCCGCCCCACGTTGAACCAAGGGTTATTGTGCGATTCAGCCAGCCGCCCCCCCCCCCCCTCCCCCCCTCCTGGGAACGTGTCTCACCAGACGAGTGTAACCCCAATGTTTGCGTGGTAGAGTAATTACGGTGTACGCGTACATGGAGAAAGGGTTTGCGCAGCAATCGCCGAAATAGTGTAACTTAAGCGGAATAAGGGTAAGGCACGCCTTCTCGCCCGGAAAGCAGTGCGTTAGACCGCACGGCTAACCGGGCGGGCCACTATTGACCTTACTTTCCCTTAATTACTTAATAAACTTAATAAATCATCGTTTCATAATTCTTTCGCAAACCAGGAGAAAATAAATTGCTGTTTTTGTTGTATTTTCAGCGAATTTCTTGTTAGATACTAACCAGTGCAGAGGGGACAGTAGATTCTTTTGAATGGTCACCAAGCAAGTGTGGGCATGGAGAGGCTCCACATAATATTTACTAAAAATGAGAGTGTTGACTTCAGTTTATAGCGGCACTTACGCTCAAGTACTTGGCATTTTCCCTACAGCGCCTTGCACTACCGCCATTACTGATGTTCTCCTCATGAGTGTCCTGCAGACTGCAAATCTATTGGCTACATGAAATTATTTTACAGGATAGCTTCTATAAAATCATTAGAGAAAGATTGCAGGGCGTTCATTTCGATTCTACTATAAATTTTTACGAGCTTCAAACAGGTGCGACTGCAGTAATGGATAGGAAACGTGATTGTTGTGTACAGATGCGAGCTGAGCCGGCGACCCTTCCCTCACAGCTTCAGGCTGCATTGGCTTCCGTCACACAGCTTGAGGCTGCTGCCAAGGAGCGTCACTGTGGAGGATCGGACACGGCGATTCGAGGGACATTGAGCAAGTCCCACGTGTCCTCCGATCGGTCCTTTGCTGTGACCACCACGAGTACTGCCTGCACTGAGGATGACCCCTCACCCGTGGTCGAGTGGGAGATCATACCGAAGTCTGGCAGGCAGTGAAAATCTTCCGAGGGGCCGATCGTAGGGCCTCCCCGGTTCGTTTGACGAACAGGTTTCGGGCGTTCTCTGTGGCTGACGATGTCTCTGAGCCGGATGCAGTCAACCACCGTGTTCCAGAGGAAGCTTCTCGGCCAGCAAGGTCTGGGCATTCACAGAGGGTCGGTTTGCTGGCAGTTGGGAGCTCCAACGTTAGGCGCGTAATGGGGCCCCTTAGGAACATGGCTGCCAAAGAGGGGAAGGAAGCCAGTGTGCACTCCCTGTGAATTCCCGGGGGGAGTCATTCCGGATGTGGAAAGGGTGCTTCCGGATGCCATGAAGAGTACAGGGTGCAGCCAGTTGCAGGTGGTGGCTCATGTCGGTACCAAACACGTGTGTCGCTTTGGATGGGAGCAGATTCTGTCTGGTTTCGGGCGGCAAACGGAAATAGTAAAGACTGCCAGTCTTGCTTCCGAGATTAAGGCGGAGCTCACCATCTGCAGCATCGTCGAGAGAACCGACTGTGGTCCTTTGGTGCAGAACCGAGTGGAGGGTCTGAATCAGAGGCTCAGGCGGTTCTGTGACCGAGTAGGCTGTAGATTTCTTGACTTGCGCTGTCGGGTGGTGTGTTTCCGGGTTCCGCTTAATAGGTCAGGAGTCCACTACACACAGGAGGCGGCTACACGGGTAGCGGGGGCTGTGTGGAAGGGACTGGGCGGTGTTTTAGGTGAGATGGTCTCAGGGAACCACAGGAGGGGCGTCCGTCTAAAACTAGGCAGGTAAAACACAGTAAGGTAGTTGTAGAAACGACTGGCATTGTAGTTGTAAATTGTCGTAGCTGAGTTGGGAAAGCACCAGAACTCCAAGCCCTAATAGAAGACACTGAAGCTCAAATAGTTGTAGGGACAGAGAGCTGGCTAAAGCCGGAAATGAGTTCAGCCGAAATTTTTTCAAGCCAACGAACAGTGTTCAGAAAGGATAGATTAAATATAGTTGGTGGTGGAGTATTTATTTGCTGTCAGAGGTAGTTTGCCTTGCAGCGAAATTGAAGTAGATAGTTCATGTAAAATAGTATGGGTGGAGGTTATACCTGACAATCGGACTAAACTATTAATTTGACCGTTTTACGGATCCCCCGACTCAGAAGACATAGTTGCTGAAACTTGAGTCTCATTTCAAATACGTACCCCGCTCATACAGTTATAGTTGGTGGTGACTTCAACCTACCCTCGATATGCTGGAAAAATTATACGTTTAAAGCCGGCGGCAGGCATAAAACATCATCCGAAATTGTACTGCATGCTTTCTCAGAAAATTATTTTGAACGATTAGTTCATGGGCCCACTCGAAGCGTAAATGGTTGCGAAAACATACCTGGCCTTTTAGCAACAAATAATCCTAGACAAATAGTGAGTGTTGCAACGAATACATGGATTAGCGACCACAAGGCAGTTGCTGCTAGGCAAAAGAAACGCAAAGTATATATATTTAAAAAAAGCTGATAAAAATGCTCTTAACGCCTTTTTAAGAGAGTCTTCACTCCTTCCGATCTGATCATGTAAGTGTAGAAAAGTTGTGGGACATTTTCAAAGAGATAGTATCAACAGCAGTTGAGAGAGATATACCACATAAATTAATAAGTGATGGTACTGATCCCCCGTGGTATACAAAACGGGTCAGATCGTTGTTGCAGAAGCAACGAAAAAAGCATGCCAATTTTAAAGAACGCAAAATCTCCAAGATTGGCAAAGTTTTACAGAAGTTCGAAATATAGCGCGTACTTCAAAGCGAGATGCTTTTAATAATTTCTACAACGAAATTCGGTCTATAAATCTGGCAGAGTACCCAAAGAGATTCTGGTCATATATAAAGCACACCGGTGACAAGACGCAATCAATACCTTTACTGTGCGAGAACAACGGTGAAGTCACTGATGACAGTGCCACTAAAGCAGATTTATTAAGCACGGCTTTCCGAAACTGCTTCACCAAAGAAGACGAAGTAAATATTCCTGAATTCCAATCAGGAACAACTGCCAAGATGAAAAACATAGAAGTAGATATCCTCGGTGTAGCAAAGCAGCTTAAATCACTTAATAAAGGCAAGGCCTCCGGTCCAGATTGTATACCAGTCAGGTTTCTCTCAGAGTATGCTGATAAAATAGCTCCATGTTTAGTAATTATAAACACCCACTCTCTCACAGAAAGATACGTACCTAAAGACTGGAAAATTGCTCAAGGGAAGTAGGAGTAATCCGCTGAATTACAGGCCTATATCACTAACGTAGATTTGCAGTAGGGTTTTAGAACATATACCGTATTCGAACATTATGAAGTACCTCGAAGGAAACGATTTATTGACACATAGTCAGCACGGATTGAGAAAATATCGTTCTTGTGAAACACAACTAGCTTTCAACACTCATGAAGTAATAAGTGCTAACGACAGGGGATGTCAAATTGATTCCCTATTTTTAGATTTCCAGAAGGCTTTCGACACCGTTCCTCACAAATGTCTTCTAACTAAACGGCGTGCCTACGGAGTATCGCCTCAGTTGTGCGACTGGATTCGTGATTTCCTGTCAGAAAGGTCACAGTTCTTAGTAACAGACGAAAATCGAGTAAAACAGAAGTAATATCCGGCGTTCGCCAAGGAAGTGTTATAGGCCCTCTATTGTTCCTGATTTATATTAACGACACAGGAGACAATCTGAGTAGCTGTCTTAGATTGTTTGCAGATGATGATGTCCTTTACTGTCTTGTAAAGTCATCAGATGGTCAAAACGACTTGCAAAATGTTTTGGATAAGATATCTGTATGGTGCGAAAAGTGGCAATTGACCCTGAATAAAGAAAAGTGCGAAGTTATTTACATGAGTACTAAAAGAAATCAGCTAAATTTCGATAACGCGATAAGTCACAAATCTGAGGGCTGTAAATTCAACTATATACTTAGGGATTACAATTACAAATAACCTAAATTGGAAGATCACATAGATAATATTGTGGGTAGAGCAAACCAAGGACTGCGATTCATTGGCAGGACACTTAGAAGGTGCAACAGGTCTACTAGAGTGACTGCTTACACCACGCTTGTCCGCCTATTCTGGAGTATTGCTGTGCGGCGTGGGATGCGCATCAAGTGGGATTGACGGAAAACATCGAAAAGTACAAAGAAGGGCAGCTCGTTTTGTATTATCGCGAAATAGGGGAGATAGTGGCACAGACTTGATACGTGAATTGGAGTGGCAATCATTAAAACAAAGGCGTTTTTCGTTGTGACGGGATCTTCCACGAAATTTCAATCACTAGTTTTCTCCTCCGTTTGCGAAAACATTCTGTTGGCACCTACCTGCATAGGGAGAAATGATCATCGCGATAAAATAAGAGAAATCAGGGCTCGCACAGAAAAATGTAAGTGCTCGTTTTTCCCGCGTGACGTTCGAGAGTGGAACGGTAGAGAGACAGCATGAAGGTGGTTCACTGAACCCTCTGCCACGCACTCTATTGTGAATAGCAGAGTAATCACGTAGATGTAGATTCTGTCGTCACCAGACAGCCAAAGGCAGTTAAAGAATGTCGGTTTCCCATTCCGAACAAACGAACTCGCCTAGCGCTTTGGACGAAAATTGGTCACTGCACAACAGCCACTGTATCCTGTCCAGGCTGTCTGGAATATCCTCCCAAACATAAGATCAATTTGAACCAAATTTGGGTTAAATAGGTAGAGAGATATGAGCAAAAATGTGTTTCTTCCCGTCACTTTATTGTAGGCTGCGCTGCACAGCAGACATGCTGTGTGAAAACAGTATTGGCCTGGCAAATCAATCTGCCTTGCAGGGCCGACTAGATGTTGGAGACAAGAAACGGTTTTCTGGCCTCTGACATGTCGGCTGCCCTCATTTCTTGCTTTACGTGGCGGCCTGTGTATCAGAGCCTACCCTGCATGACCTGCCTACTTCATTGACTGAATTTCAGGAGCTACACATGCTGATGAGTATGGCTGTGGATACATTGAGACGGCTGGAAGAGGGGATAGACAGAGTGAGAAGTGGGAAGAAATAGAGATAGGGGAGGAGGGAGCATGCATGAGGCAGCTATAAGATGTAAAGGGGCAGTGGCCAGATTGGCAAGGCAGAGGCGGGAGGCAGAAATGAAAGAGAGAGGGGCAGAGGATTTGCTCAAAGGGAGAGGGTGGAAGACATTGACAGAGAGAGAGGGTGGAGAAAATAGCAAAAGAGAGAGAAAGAAGATGAATAGATCGAGTGGAGGAGGAGATAAACTGAAAGAAGCGGTGGGATGATTGCATCTTCTGAGGAAGAGGCAGGGAAGGAACGAAGCTGATGGGAAAAGGCTAGTACCATTAAAACACCCACCCATCAACTCCCACATACCTTCCATAAGGTAGCATTGTGCACACGATATCCTGCAGCAGCCCGAGTGTATGAGAATCTAGTAACGATTACACCAAGGTCACTTCGTTCCAAAGACGTATGTAGATTGTGTATGGCCAGTGTTCTAGTAAGTACAGATGTTTTCTACTCTTGCTTTCATTAAGAGGAGCCTACATGTAGACTGTATAAGAAATCAAAAATCCAAAACATGAAAACATCCAGGATTCTGGCTATGCTTCTCTTAGTTGTATACTGCGTGATGCGTGTCAAAAGCAGTGAAGCAATAAGTAGGTGTATCATAGTTGTATATTATTGTGTGGTCTTCTTGTTATCTTTGCTAGACGTCTCATGAGGTTGTGTTGTTGCTGTGTGCCGCGCGCAAAACGCTACGCTTTGAAAGGTATGTGGGGATGGGCTGGTGGGGATTGTAATATATTTTTGGTATTTGTGAATTGTTTACAGTTCTTGCGACCATTGTCTCGCCCTTTCAACGAAGTGTCTTGATTATTGTATTAATCTCCATTCATATTCTGCATTACTTGATTTTTCCGTTCTGCACAGGATCTTTCCGTTTTCCTCTTCTATGGAGGTTGGCAAAACAGTACTTTTTTCGGCCATCGTTCATCCCCTAACTTCATCATATTCCATACAATTTTAAACGTGGTTTTTCCATCTCTTCGGTATTGTGTAAGAGTTTTCATTCGCTTCCTTATTTCCTGATTTAGGATTTTCTCTCACTTTGAAACTTCAGAACTTCTCAGAAAATCCATATGGACAGTTTCAAATCTTCTTATATCTTGTTTTCTCCTCCAAAATTTTGCACTATTTAAACAAATGCTTTGTGCTATTAATTAATACAACTTTAGTTTTTGTCCGTCTCTTGGTTCTATCGGACCAGAGAATGTAATCTAGCTAATGAATTGCGTATTTTGCTTGCATTGTCCCGTTCCTTATTTGTCGTATACTGGAATCCTTATCTGACATTTTAACTTTCATGCACAAATGCGTCTGACATGCATCAATAGTACTGCATGTTTTAATTCTTATTTCTAATCCGTCTTAAGCATTTTTGATTGCAATAACATGTATCTTATATTTCATGCTCTTGTGTAGATATCGATATAGATTTTGTAATTGGACGGTGTCATATGTTCTTTGTGAATCTATGACAATCAGATGTGTGCATCTTCAGCTTATTCTTCTGTTTTTAACTCTCTCTTTTATGGTAAATATTTTATTCACAAAGGATCGGCCTGCGGTGAAGTCACTCTGTTTTTCCTCTATTACGAAATCACTCTCTTCTGTTATGAATACAGCCGTCCCAATGTTGCGGCAATGCAAATTTCCCTAGTTGTTGCAGACTTCATTTGATCACTTCTTACAAAAGTGGAATGAAAGAAGAATTCCTTCGCAACAGGGGTCTTCTACAAATCCGAAAGAAATTGTCTGTTAGTGCCGCTTACAAAGTTCAGTCACAGAAGTTGCTCGTGAAAAGTGGAGATCATAAATCAACCATCAAAGTATAGCTCAGTTCATCACTTCACGCCCCACCCGATATTTGACACGGACGGTATTACTGAAGACAGCCAATAATGAGGGCACACCGGTCCTTCATCGTTCCAATTTCAAAGTTCCGAACAAATCACTCCAAAAATTTATCGAAGTAAATCTCATCAGAGATAGAGCTCGAAAAGACAGAAAAACAGTGCCGCATTACATAATATATAGAACAGCTTATCTGACGGTCCATAGGGGATGTCGTGCAGCGGCACGGGCGTCTTTTAGATCACCTGCTCTGCACAACTTGTGACCGCTTCTGCCTCTACCTTTCTGATCATTATAGCTGACCTTCGATTTCCCATTTGGTATTTTACAGTGATCAGATATTTTGACGCTGAAAAAGGATATTATGTGAGTGAACCTCAGTAAAAAGTATAATTACATTTTGCAATATGAAACGAACTGAACTGTTAACGATGTTATGCAGACGTCAGCATGACCTGAGTTACACCTGTAGATGTAGACTTCGGGTAAAATATGTTAGTCAAAAGTCACAACTTATGGCTTTTTGCGTTTAATTCATGGCCTCATGCGTCCAGCTACGAATCCATAAATGCCTATATTGTGACAACATCTTCCTCTCAGAATAGCTCTTGCACCCTATGTTCTCAATTATTTCTTCTCTGTATCCCAATCTCTGTCTTTCCTCTACTGTTATTACCATCTATAGCTCCATCTAGTACCACGGAAGTTATTTTCTGATGTTTTCACATATATATCATCCTGTCTCTTAGTCTTGTCAGTGTTTACCATATGATCCTTTCTGGGCGGATTCTGTTGATAACCTCCTCATCCATTATCAGTTCACGTAATTTTCAACATTCTTCTGTAGTACCACATCTCGAATGATTTGATTCTCTTGTGTTCAAGTGCTCTCAGAGTCTATGATTCACTATTAAACAATGCAATGCTCCAAACGTACGTTCTGAAAATTTCATTCCTCACATTGAGACCTATGCATGATACTAGGTCACTTAGTCACTGCTTCCATAGATCATTTTAACAATTATTTTATCGAAATGACGTCTAACCAGTCAGTTTACAGCATATGTATGCATGAGCAGCGTTAACATTAAAGAGCACATTATCTGAAACATCCTGGCAGATTGAAATTGTGTGCCGAAACGAGACTCCAACTCGGGACAACTGCATTCGAGGACAAGTGTTTTACCAACTGAGCTGCCCCTACACGACCCAGACTCGTACCTTCGAGAAGTGCTAGTCACGCAAGTTTCGAAGAAGATCTTTTGTGAACTTTGGAAGGTAGGAGATGGGTACTGGCAGAAGTAAATCTGTGAGGACTGGTGACTCGTGCTTGGGTAGCTTAGGTGGCAGAGTACTTGCCCGCTATATGTAAAAGTCCCGAGTTCGCGTCTCGATCTAGCACATAGTTTTAATCTAGCGCTCCCTGCACTCTATAGGGAAAAGTCTTTCTGAAACTTATTACCTGTTACTCCTATTTATGCAGTAACACTTAAAAAATGGTTTTACGGACTACCAGTGTTTGAATAAAAACTCGTCCATAAGATCGAAGTTGTCCACGAGAAACGAATTCAGGTTACATTCAAACTTGCTTTGCTAACCTTTTCCATCTCAGGTAGTAATTGCAACCAACCTGCGCAGTTATTTGCTGGACGTATTCTAATCTACTTCTTTCTCTACAGTTACCTTAGTAAAACAATGTATTTTATAGTGGTTCGATGGCTTTAGATAACTGATAGGAAATGTTAGGAGAACTCTGTATGGTTGTTTTATAGAGCAAATCTAAAACATTTTGTCGTATCTGGATGCTGATGCGTGGCTTCAGAGTCAATGCGTGGTACTATAGTTAAACATTTCATTGTGTGGACGCGCATGTTGTGTTTAGAGTTCAAAGTGAAGTCAGTGTGAGACCATATTATTAATTATGAGGCACAACCAGCGTGACAAGCGTGGGCAGATGTTTAATGATCCAGCAACATCAAAATCCTGGTCCATAATAAAGTATGCCTGGTAGATATAGCCTAAACAAGCATATGACAAGACACCGAAGACATCGTCTCAACGACTCCAACGAGCAGAAACACTGCTTATTTTCGTTCAGACCTTAAATATTGTGACGCATAACACTTTTTATATGTTAAAATTTCCGCCCCCTAATCTCTTCATTCTCCTATGACTTAGAAGAACAGGGCCTATGTCTTTGGCAGCTTGACTTCGGTCACGTATCTTTCGTGCTGTAGAAAATCGGAGTTTTCTTCGTTAACGAAGGACAGCATTAAAAATGAGTAATACTGCCAGCTTTGATTCGTTACTGAAAATATGGTTGAAGACTGACAGTAATGACGCCACAGTAAGTTAAGCATTCAATTCCATAACAATCGGAGACAATGTTCGTTATCACAATTTAAATGAGAAGTAAGGTAAAGTAAGTCCATTAGTGACAAATTAAAATTCGCACATTTCTCTTGCTGGTGCTTAAATTTACTCTATCTTCGACATAGTATTCAAATTTATCCGTTATTTATTCACGCAAGTGACTCCAAAATTATTTAAGATACAAAATTACAACAAGCTGCTTTTGCAAAATCCATGAGTTCTGTACATATAAGTAAACTTTACTGTTGAAATACGTCAACAGAAAACTAAACAGGCCAGGAAAAATATTTATAAGGTACGAAATATGTAAATAACAATTATAGTGTGTAAGAAAAATGTTTTGTGAAATTTATTTAAGTTCGTTGCTTATCGATGATGACAGTGAAGTATCTGCACCAAACTCTTTGTTGGCGGGACAGCCCGCGCATTGATACATACGGAGCGTGGCGAGAAGCGAGCAGCATTGTCGATAGAACACTCTTGAGTCAACCTTTGAGCAGTGAAGTTGTGTGTAGAGACAGAGTGGTGTGCCTGTTCGCCACCAGCTATATATTACTGGAAGACATCAAAGGTATTTAAACGCTAACTGCATATCGTAAGCTTGTTGTTACATTTTTAATCTGTTTTATCTGAAACTAAAGTTTTATAAATTGAATCATTATAAAGAGCTAAAAATTTATATTCAATCATTTTCAAAATAGATCACTTTATCTCAGTAAATATCGTATTATTTTCCATTGAACCCAGTAACCACAAGATTTAACTTTTGTTGAGATTTCTCAATTTTTTAATTTAATAATGGCATTGAATTTTGCACTATTAACTTCAATCAAAAAAGCAAATGAATAAGAAGTATAGTTTTAGCTCACATATTTGTAAATGCCATCCCAAATAATTATCAACAATAGATCAGAGTGAGTATATTCAGACATGCAGTCAGATGACATTATCCAGAGGCGACCCAATAAAATAAAAGGTAAGGAAAATATATATGTATATTTTCAGGTTCACGGCATAGATAACCAGTACTAAGGGCCATGGCGTAAGCTTGTGTGTTCACGTCGATATAATCTCCTTCTGATTAGTCACATTAATACTGCTACCAATAAAAGCACAAGGCGTGCAACATTGTGTATGCTGAAGACTATCAGATCAGAGACGTTGTCAAAGCAAGTCCAGACAGGAGAGCTGCAAGGCACCAAAAGTTCCATTCTCTTTCTTTCATTAGACGCAAAGTAAGTTAAATCATTTTATTCTAGACGGTAAAGTTATCGTCTAAACACATTAAGTTGAATTATTTCTTTTATTTATTCGACGGGAAGGTTTCACTGTGAGGTTACATAATTATTGCCCTAATAGAAAGATTTTTCTATTCAGATACTTCAGTAACAATCACTTCTTTATTATTTCAAATTATTACTTCCGAATTTATTATTAGTTTAAAGCGGTTGGAAACACTTCCTCACTGTTGGTTTGTACCGTTTTGCGCTGGTTACATGTGTGTGAACCTTATGTGTGCACACAATTATTTAAAAAATACGTAATTATTGCTGTTATGACTATCGGTTACGTAACGAACATGTACTGATCAACTGGACTGGTGACCATTTTATTTTACGTATTCTTTCATATCATTTTGCTGTGGACTGTTCGAAATTTCGTCGTACTCCTTTTCATTTTGCATGTTGCCGTGTGTGACTGTACTGTTTCAACATCCAGATAAGCAGAGAATATAAAAATTATTTTTGACAATACCTTATTGTACACTTGTTCCCAGTAATCTCTCTTAAACACTTCAAAAACTATTTCCTTAAAATCTTATTATTATGACTAGGGTCACACGATGGCGGTCAATAATTTTGAATTGATAGGTTAATAAGGAGGGAGATTCCATAAAACTTTCGTGAAACATTATTGAGTGGAAATATGAAAAATATGCTACGAGGTCGATTCGTTATCTCCGAGGATAGCAATTACATAGAGAGTAAAAGTAGCTGAACTAATTAGTTGAATTTATTTGGCTTGCTGTACGTACTTGCTGATGTCGCTTTGTGTATTAAAAACTTAAGGAAATTTTTTGCTTCTTTCCATTGTTTTCATTTGTATTTGCATTATTGGCTAGGAAAAAGGAATTTATTGACAAAACGTCCTAGAATGATTCAGTTTTTACCGACTGAGGCACGCAACCCTAAAAAGCGACTGTATGCAAAGATCCTTCTGTAACTTCCGTTGTGAAACAAGGTCGTATAGCTAGTCATTTATATGCCTGTGCTTGTATGAATCCGTGAAGATCCCACACACTCGTACGTTCATATATTAATGAGAGTCTGGTCTCAAGCATGCCGAATTACTTCATCGTAGATTACGTATGTATCTGGTTACTGCAGCTACCTTAGCCAAGTTCAGCACTTGCTCGCTGACAATGGTTTCCGAGGCAGTGACAGATTTTGCGGGACGTGGCAGTCTAGCAGTTGAGTTACACTGCGGACTGCGTGTATGTCGGCTCCGGAGAACTTGCTCGCTAATATCTTTTCGGCAGAATTATTCGCGCAACGTTCTGATGGTCTTAAGGCTTCAGTGCGGAACAATTAACGTCGTGCAGTCTGTGAAACATTAGCAACCGTTCTTTGTCCGCTTCCTCTAGGTGCCAGCAAAGAAAATATATAATGAGCTCCTTGGAGGGGGCAGTGTTACAGGTTAATATAGTAAACCGGTAGAGCAAGGTATAAACCTGCCTCAGACCTATGAAGTTCTGTTTTTTTTTTATTTCCATTAAATAAATGTGTTACTTTGCTTCCAAGCCAGCAGAATTCCTTTCCTTCGCATACTTTGCGGACCCTAACTTTGATGTTAAGTTTATCGTAAAAAATCGTTTCTGCTTCTCATCACTTTCGTCGTACTTCGATTCACTCTTAATCCGTGTTCCGTAACTCATTACACTGGCCATTCCATTCAATAGATCTCGCAATTCTTCACTTTCAGTGAGTATAGCAATAGCAGCATGAATCTTATTGTGAGCATCCTTTCAGCCTCAGTTTAAGACCTATCCTACATCCTTCCTTTTTTATTTCCGTCATTGCTTCCTCGATGCATATACTGAACAGTAGGGGCGAAAGCGTGCATCCTGTCTTACCCCCATCTTAATCCTAACACTTCGTTCTTGGTTTATTGTTCCCACTCTGTTCATTACATATTGTTCGTTACCCGCCATTCCCTACAGCGAGGTTCAATTTTCCTCAGAATTTCGAAACTGGTCATCTGTTTCACTCAATGGAAAGATTTTTCTAGCTCTGCAAATCGAATGGTCTTGATACATGTCACATTTTGCCCCCATTATCAAACGCAACGTGAGAAACGTCTTCTGACGCCTTTACCTTTCCCAAAATCAAACTGTTTCTCATGTAACAGCTCCTCCATTTCCTTTTCCAATCTTTTGTATTTTATTCTTGTCGGAAACTTAGAAGCATGACACAGTAAGCCAACTACGCATATTTTTCGAATTTATCTTCCCTTTTTACCTGCGGGATTGTGTGGATCATGTTTTCCCTGAAATCTGCTAAGTGTGATATGTCTCCAGACTGACAGGTTCTACTCATTTCCCCCAAAGCTTTCAGGAATTCCGAATAAATGGACTTTGCCCATTTTCACAAGCCACCTGTTAGAGAGAACAAAGCTTGTTATGAGCGGATATGTCCAATGAGGGTAAGAAACTTATCACTGATAGTATGGTTCATATGATAACTTTCGTGTTTCGCACTTGGAGTATACTTGGTCTGAACAGCTCTTCTTTTCTCACCACACTTAAATTTATCTCAGACCTGCGTTGAAGGATGTCACAATTGTAGCTACAATCTACGGTATTATGTTTGTGTATCTGCATAATATATATGTTATTACTGTGGTACCTTCATTACACTGTGTTGACTTATTTATCGCAGGTTTCGTCGTAATTCTGACACACTTTGACGTAAGGAATTTTATTATATGGTCCAATATGATTGCTCAGATAATCAGTTTACTTCGCCATCGTAGTAATACCACCTAAGTTATTTGTGTGAGACACAGTGGACCATCACATCGCAGTTTACAAGAAATTTAATATAGCAGAGATTAAACAAGGTCTTTAATAAAATTATTCGATCAGCATCTGTCAAAATTACGGTAACAACCATTATAAATACGTCAGTGAGACACGTAGCATAACCAATAAGAACAAATTCGTCACTGCACATAAAATATCGTTGTAACGTGGATCACATCATGCTGCACCATGGCAATACCACAGTAAGAAAATATATATTACGCACATACATATACCATAATACTATAAAGTATAGCTACAGTTATGACATCCTGTAACGCAGGTCTTAGATACATTTAAGTGTGATGACGTAAAAAGAACTGTCCGCACATAGTATACCCCACATACAAAATATGTAAGTATTACCAATGATACCTTTATTATCCTCATTCGACACGCCCACTCATAACAAGCTTTGTTCTCTGCAATGGGCAAAGCGTAAAAACAGTCAGCCAAGAAACAAATAGCAGATTTGGTGTTACACAATAGAAAAATATCTCAATACTTGAGAACTGTACGAATCGACGTATTGAAAAGATTTACACCTACTGAAAGTGTTTCTCACGTCAGATTGCATGTTATAAACAACACTGATCTTTGTATATCACTTTTCTCTGTCATAAAAAGAATTCGTCAGATGTTTTTATCTCTTCGACCGCCACAACTTATTGACAGAAAAGTTATTATAAATTACAAATAGTTATTACTACAGTCAGGTGACCGTAGAAGAATGGTGACGTGATTCAGTTCGATAGGAACAGACATCATTAGGGAACTCTTGTTCTCGTGATGAAAACGCTTTGGCGGCTTGGACTGAAAACAGACATTCGTATGAACATTAGGGAGCAAGATACCGTTCGCTCAGTCTCATACTCGCGTCAGTAACTGACTGTCCCGACAATAAGGGCACTTCTCAGTTACGGTCCTCCCCACGGAAGGTCGTACCATCGTTCTCACAGTCTGTGCACATTAGTGTATAACACTTCCTGGAAGCAGACTAATGCAATTATTACACTGACGGAAAGAATAGCAACACCAGAAAATGCTTAATGTAAAGCGATGACATTTACGAAATACGTATGTCTAGGTAATATATTTAGGTATTAAAATCGCAGTATCACAGGTTAATATAAGCGTGAGATAAGCCACTGCAAATGTGGAGTGCTGGGACGTTGACAACCAGTGAACTGCCATAATGTCGACCCCAAGAATGCGATCGTGTATATATTGTGTTGTACAGGTGCCGGATGTCAGTTTGTGGGACGGAGTTCCATGCTTCTTGCACTCGGTCCGTCAATACAGGGACAATGAATGCTGTGTGCGCGAAACTGCAGTGTCCCATGCGGGCTCGACTAGAGACAGATCTGGTGATCGATTTGGCGAAGGCAAGATGTCAGCACTCTGTAGAGCAAGTTAGTTACAACAGCGGTGTATGCACGAACGTTATCGTATCGGAAACATACTCTGGAATGCTGTCAATGAATAACAAAATGTTCTTATGTCTGTGAAATCTTATGGGACTTAACTGCTAAGGTCATCAATCCCTAAGCTTTCACACTACTTAACCTAAAT
The DNA here is from genome assembly GCF_023864345.2 of Schistocerca serialis cubense. Lineage (NCBI taxonomy): Eukaryota > Metazoa > Arthropoda > Insecta > Orthoptera > Acrididae > Schistocerca > Schistocerca serialis. The sequence goes on along the minus strand of NC_064645.1, from coordinate 310,608,693 downwards.
TATTGTAAGGACAAACACACACACCCATGGCCGTGGGAGGACTCCAACCTCCGCCGGCACCAGCCGCACATTCCATGACTGCAGCGCCTCAAACCGCTCGGCTAATCCGGCGCGGCCATGAATAACAGCACAACAGGTCGAGTCACCACACTGACGTACAAATTTGCAGCCAGTGTGCGTGGGATAACCACGAGAGCGCTCGTGCTCTCACACGAAATCGCACCCAAGGCCATAACTCCACGCATAGATCCAATTATAGATCCAGTACTTCTAGCGCGCAGACAGGTTCGCTGCACGCCCTCAACTTGTCTCCTTCTAACCAATACTTGGATATCTCTGACCAGCTATCATCAGAAAACGCAAGTGACATCCACCCTGCCCTCTAATGAGCTTTTGCTTGATACCGCTGCAGTCGCAAACGGCTGGGGTTTGGGATCAGAGGAATGCAACCTACAGGGCGCCCGGCTAGGAGATGATCTTGAAGTAACCGATTTGTAGCTATTCGTTGTATCCCTGTGGTGCCGACTGCTTCTCCAATTGCGGCTAGAGATGAGTCACAGTCATGCGCCGAACGCGATGGTCTTCCCTCTTGGTAGTGTAACGTGGCCGTTTGGAGTCTGCAACCGCACGTTCTCGTTATCACCGTTACCAGCAGTCCGGTACAGTGGCTACATTCCTGCCAAGTCCTTCTGCAGTATCGCAGAAATAACCTCCATCTTCTCGTAGCCCTGTTACACAACCACGTTCAGCTTCAGTGAGATGTTCGTATAACGTCTTTGTCGCCTTAAATGTATTCCTGGCCAACATCAACTCACCACGTCCAACCTCAAATGTAACTAAAGCTGTGACACCAATACCTCCCGTAGAGGTGTAATGCATATCGATCAATACACTTTCCGTATTAAGTCGTGAAAACGACCACTTGTATTCGTGTGAGATTAGATGTGATAGGAGGTATTATCGGAGGAAACAGCAACATAATGAGAGTGCCAGGAACGATTATAAAACTGAATTCAATGCAGTGGACTGCGTGACTCCATTTCAGCCAATAAAAGGTGAAGTCAAACTGTGGATAATACCACGTACAAATGAAGATCTGATCGTTCTGTTTGCTTTTTTCCGTGATAATAGCATTGTCTGTGAACGAAAGAACTGTGCCGAAATGTGACGCTGCCGGAGGGAAAACAAGTAAAACAAATGACCTCTCGCGCTTCTGTGCCTACAGTCATAGTGCTTAGTCTTGAAACAGTCAAAAAATTTCGCTTCCTGCGAAAGATCAGGTGGTGTTTTCAAGAAAGATTTTCATGTATTTAAATTCCGTTAATCAGCTGCTTTCGTGGCCTGGTGGAAAGCATTGCATGCCGCCAATGCGAAGCTCCCAGCTTCGATTCCCAGTTAACGCTGCTTAATGTTCAAGCCTTTTGAGGACAAATGAGAAGCAGTTTCATGAAATAAGGGCAGAAACTGACACATAGGCAACCGAAATGGAAGAACATTTAAAAAATAGCATCACGGCGGGAGTCACACAATGTAATCTTACTCCTAATAATTTAAAGTGTTCAACCCACTCGTTAATGTCCATTTTCTGGAAATTTGTAGCACAAACTGTATAAATTGTTTACCAGCTTATTGATGCAGCGAAGCAACAACGCATTATCTATTATGGTTTCGTTGACTGGACACTGACAATATGTTATTAAGTACTGTATTGTAATATTTAGGAGTGCAATAAAGTGTTCACGCTCGTGAGAGAGTATGAAACTGCGCGTAGTTAATTAATTAGTTATTTGATTTGTAAGGACCATACCTACGAAATGAGTAGAGCATGCGACGATAGTAGGAGTGACATTACATACGTCGATGGCCGTTCGATTTTTACCCGTCCTGTTCAGTACTTGGATTTAACCCTGTGATGCAGTTGTCCACAGTAGTGGAGAACTGTAATTGTAGCTACTTTGGTGTTTTTGATCGGTTCTTCGGCTGCAAATTCACACAGGTTACAGCACCAGTAGGGTGGAGTGAACTACGTACACATACAACTTCGGAACCGAATAGAAACGCCAAACAAGCGAAATTAACAGCGGCAGTAGACAACTGCTTAACAGTGTTACTGAGGGCTAAGCCCTATAGAGGAGACATGAATTTAGAAAACAATGGAATATATCATCATTATTCACGGAAGCAACGTCTTGTTAATTTGAACACCCTCTTCCTCTCCGCAATTGTACTGTAATTGATAAATAAAGAGGAGAGACAGGTCAGAGACAACATCAAGGCAGGATATAAAATTCTAACACTGAGACCGCTGCTTTGGTAGTATAGCAACAGACGATAAGAGAATAATGGTTATTAAAAGAGACAATGAGAGGCCGAAAGTAATCTTCTGAACTAAAAGTAGCTAGTAACTAACAATCATCTTGAAATTAGGATTCAATCCGAATTCCACAGCAAAGTTTCGAAGATTGCTCAGGGATATTTTCTGATCATTTTGACATGAGGATCAAGTAATCCCTATGCCGAGCCACTAGAGATATCTGGTATCTATATCAAAATGATCCGGAAAAATCCCTGAACAATCTTTGAAATTTTGTCGATGGAGTTTGTATTCACCATATGAAAGTAAGGAAGAAATTTATCCGGATATTTATTTCGAGTAGTTATAACACTGATTTGTATTACACCAAATACGAGGTACGAAGAGTTTTTGAATCTTGCACTACACTTCAATAGCCGTAGTAACATGTAGACCACAAAGGCGAACTGTAGATTGTTTAAATAATCTCCTGATCCTTTGTCTTCCAAGCAACAACAATGCGGAAGGGATAGGGCACGGACAGACTACTGCCTACCTGAAGAGTTCTACGTCACCCAATTAGCAGATAAAGAGCCGAATTCAAATCCCCCATCAGATATTCCGTGGTTCCCATAAATTATCTCGGGCAAATGTCGTAATGGTTCCTTTCAAAAGACCGACGTTAATTCGTACTCCTCTTCTTATGCTACTGCACTAGTGTTTCCACTATAACGGTCCAGACGTCACCGAAATGTAAAGCCCGCTTTCGTTTTAATGCGAACACTTCACGTTAGCCTTTACCGTGACTATTGCTGATACCGAATGAAGCAACGAGTCTGCTGTTGTAACTCACTGTCTAATTTATTTCCACGACACATTTCAGAAGTTCAAAGCTCCCTCGTCAGGTGGATTTATTTCCATTTATACGACATGTGCGTATTGTATTACAACTATAGACTAACCCTTGACAACGTCTAGTAGAGAAAACACATTCCTCGTCACACTGTATGACTTTAATATTTACTTAGTTATAACATGTAACAGATGTACACCAAAGAAATTCACAGCTCTGGCTTAACCAAAATTATGCTCTCCTATCACTCCTTACATCCCTTATCTCTGAGTCTTAACGTAAGTTATTTAGGTATAATCTGGCCACTGTTAGCGCTTAATGTTTTCAGCACGATTACAAAAAAAATGGCTCTGAGCACTATGGGACTTAACATCTATGGTCATCAGTCCCCTAGAACTTAGAACTACTTAAACCTAACTAACCTAAGGACAGCACACAACACCCAGCCATCACGAGGCAGAGAAAATCCCTGACCCCGCCGGGAACCCGGGCGTGGGAAGCGAGAACGCTGCCGCACGACCACGAGATGCGGGCAGCACGATTACACAAATGAGTACATGGTTTTAGCTTAATAAACTTGACATAAAGGATTCATGTACCACCTCAAAAAATTTGCCGTATCTATTCATCTGCTTAACCAAATACTGCCATAACGCTTATTAAATTAAGGTTGTTCTTATTATATGTCCGTTGTGCTTGAAACAGTGCTTCTTTTCATGCTGCATTTTATTTCCACCTATCAGTTTCAAGACACCGCCTTTGTTTACAAACAGTGATAGTTTGTATATGATGTACTGCGACATAGAAACGAGCCTGTGACCGATGAATGTATTCTGTTTTAGTTGTTTCATTTTTTTTTATTCGCACATTTATGTTCAGGTTTTAGCCAAAGACCTCCACAGGGCCATGTTCTTAAAGAGTGTTTTGTTTTCTCCAGTAGGCAGTACCACAGGCTACACTTAAATCGTAACACAACACATACATATCTTATTAATATAAATAAATTCACCTGACGATAGAGGTTTAGCCATTTGAAACGCCTTCTGAAAGTAAATTAAACCTCTTATTTTCTTCGCAGTTCGCTCGTATATTTCTCGAATCGCTGCTGTGAGCCACACAGCTTGCTACGCTCTCACGGCCGACTATATTAATGATGCGTCGTCACATAAAAAGTTCTTACGCCACAGATGTTCATAATAATACTTCGCTACATCGTAGTCTGCAGCGCTAACGCTGACAAATAGGGGACGGGTAAGTAAGTAGTGGAGCCGGGACACATATGGATGACCAGTGGCTTCAGTATGCCAAGTAATCTACTTGTCGCCATTAATTACCTTACGCTACGGGAAGAGCTGGTGGACATTTTTCATCGCACAGTGGTATGGTGAAAGAAGAGGAATGTGTCGTCCCTCCATACATCCTCATCTGTCACCACAGTGTACCACACATTTCGGACTCTGGCAAGATGAAACAGTGGCCATGCCAACCCTGTACGAACAGCTCTCGCAACAACAGATAGGTAATGCTTTCCTCAATTAGAAAACTGTTTATGCTTTAGTGAGCATGTTGCTATTCGTGGTAAGCATCTGCATTCTTCCAACTTCTGAACTGACTTAATCAACCAGCTACAGAGGCTGAAACACACGGTTAGACTTGGTATTTTTCAGATTATCAAATCACTGCCAGAGATGAAAGTCGCGGTAAGTGACAGAAGAAAATAGCAGGACCGACTGAGGATTAAATATTGGACATTTGTATCTGCGACTGATACCAGCTACGCCCTTTACTTTCCTTCAGTGTACTTTTTTGTAACATTTTTAGCACCTTCACACTCCCTTAAAGGCCTCAAAATCTCACACCAATTATTGCATTCGTCACCTGCTTTCTCTGCCACAGATTTGGGAAAACTGTATTACTTTTGAAACTGAACCTGAGCGTTGACGTAAGATCACAAAAATTGTTTCTGCTGTGAGATAGATCTCCAAACATTAAACATAATCCAATCTGACGCAATGTTTCGAAAGTGGCAAAGCTTTCGTAAAGCGCACGAAATTTAATCCGGTTGTTCATTTCACTTTTACTATACAAAGATTTTTAATTCAGTTGTAAGCCATCGACATTGTTATGTTACAAAATGTTGTTAATTATCATTGGGATGATAATAATAATAATAAAATAGACAATCCACCAAACGTAACAAACATGGAACACTTCTGGAGCAACATATGGTCAAACCTGGTACAACATAACAGACATGCACGGTGGATACAAGCAGAAACACTCATACAAGATGATACTACAAATGGCTGAAGTGATAATTTTGCAACATGAAGTCACCCGAGCAATTAATTCTACACACAATTGGAAAGCCCCTGGAAATGATAAAATAGAAAATTTCTGGATAAAGAAGTTCACTTCAACACATTCACATCTAACTAAATTATTTAACAGTTACATTGCAGACCCATACACATTCCCTGATACACTTACACATGGAATAACCTATCTGAAACCTAAAGATCAAGCAGACACAGCAAACCCAGCAAAATATCACCCCATAACATGCCTACCAACAATATACAAAATATTAACTTCAGTCATTACACAGAAATTAATGACACATACAACACAGAACAAAATTATAAATGAAGAAGCTAAAACTAGACAAAGGTCGCTACACTACGCATACATTGATTACCAAAAAGCTTTTGATAGAGTAACCCACTCATGGTAACTACAGATATTGGAAATATACAAAGTAGATCCTAAATTGATACAGTTGCTAAACATAGTAATGAAAAACTGGAAAACCACACTTAATATCCAAACAAATTCAGATAATATCACATCACAGCCAATACAGATTAAGCGTGGAATATACCAAGGAGACTCATTAAGTCCTTTCTGGTTCTGTCTTGCTCTGAACCCACTATCCAACATGCTAAATAATACAAATTATGGATACAATATTACTGGAACATACCCACACAAAATCACACATTTCCTATACATGGATGATCTAAAACTACTGGCAGCAACCAATCAACAACTCAACCAATTACTAAAGATAACAGAATTATTCAGCACTGATATAAATATGGCTTTTGGAACAGACAAATGTAAGAAAAATAGCATAGTCAAGGGAAAACACACTAAACAGGAAGATTACATATTGGATAACCACAGCAACTGCATAGAAGAGATGGAAAAAACAGATGCCTATAAATATCTAGGATACAGACAAAAAATAGGAATAGAAAATACAAATATTAAAGAAGAACTAAAAGAAAAATATAGACAAAGACTAACAAAAATACTGAAAACAGAATTGACAGCAAGAAACAAGACAATAGCTATAAATACTTATGCTATACCAATATTGACCTACTCATTTGGAGTAGTGAAATGGAGTAACACAGACCTATAAGCAGTCAATACACTTACACGATCACAATGCCACAAATATAGAATACATTACATACATTCAGCAACAGAAAGATTCACATTACGCAGAAAGGAAGGAGGAAGGGGATTCATCGACATAAAAAACCTACATTATGGACAGGTAGACAATTTAAGAAAATTCTTTATATAACGAGCAGAAATTAGCAAAATACACAAAGCAATCACTCATATAAATACATCAGCTACACCACTGCAATTTCATAACCACTTCTACAACCCTTTAGATCACATAACATCAACAGATACGAAGAAAGTAAATTGGAAAAAGAAAACACTACATGGCAAGCACCCATATCATCTAACACAGCCACACATCGATCAAGATGCATCCAACACATGGCTAAGAAAATGCAATATATACAGTGAGACGGAAGGATTCATGATTGCAATACAGGATCAAACAATAAACACCAGATATTACAGCAAGCATATTATAAAAGATGCCAATACCACAACAGATAAATGCAGACTTTGCAAACAACAAATAGAAACAGTAGATCACATCACAAGTGGATGTACAATACTAGCAAATACAGAATACCCCAGAAGACATGACAATGTAGCAAAAATAATACATCAACAGCTTGTCTTACAACATAAACTTATAAAACAACACGTTCCCACATACAAGTATGCACCACAAAATGTACAGGAGAATGATGAATACAAATTATACTGGAACAGAACCATTATAACAGATAAAACAACACACATAACAAACCTGACATCATACTCACCAGTAAAAAGAAGAAATTAACACAACTAATCGAAATATCCATACCCAATACAACAAACATACAGAAGAAAACAGGAGAAAAAATTGAAAAATACATCCAACTGACTGAGGAAGTCAAGGACATGTGGCATCAGGATGAAGTTGACATTATACCGATTATACTATCAACTACAGGAGTCATACCACACATAATCCACCAGTACATCAACGCAATACAGCTACATCCAAACGGATATATGTTGTTGTTGTTGTTGTGGTGTTCAGTCCTGAGACTGGTTTGATGCAGCTCTCCATGCTACTCTATCCTGTGCAAGCTTTTTCATCTCCCAGTACCTACTGCAACCTACATCCTTCTGAATCTGCTTAGTGTATTCATCTCGTGGTCTCCCTCTACGATTTTTACCCTCCACGCTGCCCTCCAATACTAAATTGGTGATCCCTTGATGCCTCAGAACATGTCCTACCAACCGATCCCTTCTTCTGGTCAAGTTGTGCCACAAACTTCTCTTCTCCCCAATCCTATTCAATACTTCCTCATTAGTTATGTGATCTACCCATCCAATCTTCAGCATTCTTCTGTAGCACCACATTTCGAAAGCTTCTATTCTCTTCTTGTCCAAACTATTTATTGTCCATGTTTCACTTCCATACATGGCTACACTCCATACGAATACTTTCAGAAATGACTTCCTGACACTTAAATCAATACTGGATGTTAACAAATTTCTCTTCTTCAGAAACGCTTTCCTTGCCATTGCCAGCCTACATTTTATATCCTCTCTACTTCGACCATCATCAGTTATTTTGCTCCCCAAATAGCAAAACTCCTTTACTGCTTTAAGTGCCTCATTTCCTAATCTAATTCCTCAGCATCACCCGACTTAATTAGACTACATTCCATTATCCTTGTTTTGCTTTTGTTGATGTTCATCTTATATCCTACTTTCAAGACACTGTCCATTCCATTCAACTGCTCTTCCAAGTCCTTTGCTGTCTCTGACAGAATTACAATGTCATCAGCGAACCTCAAAGTTTTTATTTCTTCTCCATGAATTTTAATACCTACGGATATATACAACTACAGAAATCTGTAAATATTGACACTTGTTCCATCACCCGAAAGTTTCTAAATGCAATGTAACATATACCGTACAGTTAAAAGGAAATCACGCTTGATCAAGATCCGTGTCACTTTCCATTTTTAACCAGACATGACGTCTGAGAAAGGAAAATAATAATAATAATAATAATAATAATAATAATAATAATAATACTTTAATAAAGAAAAGTTATTATTTTAATATTCATGCAGGGTATATTAGGAACAACAGACACTTATACCAAAAAGTTATTCTCAACAACCAACTGTCCATCTGCTCATATGATTTTCTTTCCTTCTTACTCACCGCAGTTTGGACCCAAGTAGGTATCGTGTGTTTTGCATACATGTTTATTACACTTTTCACGCAACATCTTTGTTTTATTGTCATTGCTTGAAGGACAGAGCTTACAACGTGCACGTTTAGTAGAGTTTCTAGTTATATTTAGCCATACCTGCCTCTCCTTCAGGGCCTTGTATGCTCCTGAGCATTATCATAGATCCTTCTGTTCTTGGAAAATGCTATCTTGATGCAATGTGACTTTCCAAGTTCCTCCAAAAATATTCTCCTTGTAGTCAATTTTCTTGCATTCCAGTTAGGGTTAATCGAAGTCCACAAGACATATGCATTATAGGCCTAAGCAGCAACATCAAGACCATAGTAGATAACTATCATGGGTCATCTATTGGTTTTTCCTTTGTGTGTATAAAAACCTGTTAGCTGATCGAGTAGTTTACAGCCCCTTTGGTTGAACTATAATCTGAAATCGCTTTTGGCTTCTTATCAGCCCCGTCACTTTTTCCCCACCTTGGTGGAGAGTGCTCATTATTTCAACGTTCTTATTCCTCTTAGGAATATAATTGACCACTGTAGTGTCATTTGTGAAGTAAAATGAAGAGCTATTTACCTCTTCGTTGGTCATATTTTGTGGAAGTTCTGACTTATATTTACGTATGGTTCGTAACATTGTCAGTTCCCTTTACAGGAGCACCTGTCAAAAATGGTATGACATAAAAAAAATTGTCACATGTTACATTCTGACCTCGTAAATCAGAGGTAAGATCAGCAACTACTCTCATTCCCTAATTTTTTTCTGGTGCCGCTTCACTTTCCTTCCCCTTGTCAATTTGGGCTTTCAGTACATATGAAGATTTTCTGTCACACAGTGTCCATATGTTGATCCCGTATTTTGCCGATTTCTTTGGGATGTACAATTTGAATGGACAGCGGTCTCTAAATGCTACCGGATCCTAGTCGATGGTCACATTTTCCCCAGGATTATACAGGATTTCTAACCACTTGTCCCTGATAATGCAAACTGCGGCGAGTTTATCAATACGTCGTCTTTCCTCTGTTGTGGATTTCTTACCAAATCGCAAGATGTGTGATATTTTGCTGAATGTTTCTAGGCTCGTGGTTGCTCGAAATATGTTCCGTTCAGTATCCTTACCCCACAAACCTTTTGTGGATTCGCCATGTCAGCGCTACACGCCTGCAAGGAGCAAGAGTCCAAAGTAAGGCTAGAAAAGAATATCATCAATGTTTGTCCACTGTTCACCATAAACTCTGTCACGTCTCTGGGCAAGACATTTGTAAAGGCTGTGTAATATATACAAAAAAACATTTATATGTGTTCTTACATTTCATTTCTCTATAAAGAGTTATCGATTATGTGGATACTGTTTAAAAAAACTAATCTTTTGCATTTTTATGTTTGTATGATATTATGTACGTCAATTTCGCAAATAACGACTGTGGTCGGCGAGTGTGGAAACCGACGCAGACAATGATAACTAAAAATGTAACAAAGATATATATTAGAATATTAAATTTCTTATAAAAAGTGGAGGCTTCGACATTACTGTCTCTGTCTTCTCGTAGCCGTGAATGCTGTAAGAGGCCGTGACGCTTTCTCGAACGCTTGCTTCTCTTTCATTTGTTTCTTGTTCGAGAAAGACGCCACTGGACACTGATGTATTTAAAAAAAGGTGTGTACTATGAATTTTATGTTAATTATGAATGTTTATGAAGATAGAAATTGTTAAGAATACTTGTAATAAGAAGGATGTAGGTTGCAGTAGGTACTGGGAGATGATGAAGCTTGCACAGGATAGAGTAGCATGGAGAGCTGCATCAAACCAGTCTCAGGACTGAAGACCACAACAACAACAACTTGTAATAATTTGTAGCTAGCTTGCCCAGTGTTTCATCTCACATTTTTAGCCCTTTTCAGCAATTTTAGCATTTTTTTGTAGCGCAGTGCTGCGCCACGATCGCGGGAGCCGCTGCCGCGGCAAATTCAAACTATAATTGAATGAAAGCAGTTTTCTCGCAACTAAACGGGCAGGCAATTGTACATTAAAATTATTTCTTTTGTTTCTCGGAGACCACAGAGGAGAATTGCAGATTTTATAATGTCATTTTCAGACGGACATGAGCAACTGCTAGTACAATATTAGTGACGTAAATAATTTATGTAATTCAGAGTGTTAAAATTTAACTTGTGTGAGAGCAAAGACTTCGATGTTGAAATCTGGTGTGGCTAATAATATTAAAATCAGTTTCATTTTTAGTTTCATGCTCTCGTGTTAGCCGTGGCAATCAATAGTGTTCAAATATTAGAAAATCCACTGCAGCTTTTATGGTTTGCAAACACTGCATACTGTAACTTCTGTGCGTCTAGTAAGAGTAATATTCAGTGCATTTCAGAGACGAAAGTAGAGAAACACATGTTTAATTTCGTAATCAGTTACAGTAATGATACAGTGTTTCATTTCTAACAAGCCAGATCAGGGCCATGATAACAAATTTTTGCAAATTAAAGATTATACGTTCACAGCAGGAAATCTTTTAGTGTTGTGCCACATAACAGATCAGAGTGCACAAACTTAAATTTTGAACTATAGGAATCAGTAGTGAGAACTGCATTTTATCTTTTGTGTTTGCAACGATAATCAACACATGGTTTATTTAAAGTGCTATGTCATATAAACTGTATTATAGCCAAAGATTAAAAAAAGTTCAATCTATGATTTTATTACTACCAAGCAAATGAATAACATTCTCTTGCATTTAACCCAACTGTATATAAAATCAAAGTCCACGGGGATATGTAACAACTCTTTTCTCCCCAATACTTGACATCTCTGTTATTTCATTCAGTTTAACTTTTCACATCACTTTATCTGCTGCTTGAATATCTGGTAACTCCCAGGGTACTCCTGATGATGTCTGAGGAAGGTAGGCGGCCGTGTTGTGCTGGTGGTTGCAACGGCCATTCCTCGTTCCCATTTTTAGAAACAGATGGCTATTCACCACTTTTCGTCTGTTGAAGCTATTCACTAATTCTTCCAACACAGCGTGAGTCAATGATGTAATCGGCATGATGTCATAATTCAGCCTGATAGTGAACACGAACTGACAAGTATCATTGGATAATTCGAACAGTTGACAATTTCCAATGACAAGTCCATGTTGTAAATGCAGCGCCTTTGTTGACTTGTTGAATGTTATAAGTGTGAACAATGAAAGTCATTACTACTATACAATGTGAGACAACCTGAAAGTATTTGACTTTACAGTAATCATATTAATGTTGTATCATACCAAGCTGAACATTACCTTCAATAACCTTTACGATTTATGACCAGATCACTTACAACATTTTAAAACTTTTTTAACCACATACTGCCCTTGTATTTTCACACAAAATCACAAAATATTAAAGTTATTTTAGTCATTAAATAATATGAAATGAAGTTTATAACCATTTCAGTTCATATAGATCCGAATAGAACAGCAGGGTTAAATTAGAACATTGAATGCAAGCATACTGCTTCAGAGTGTAATAAATTGTACCATACAGGCTCAAGTTGTGCAGCACAGATGTGTTTTTTCGTATGTGAGATATGTTGCTTAAGAACTTGAAACTTTTTGAGCTTGCGTGTTGGAGAAAGTAAGTTTCCATAGCGCCGTCTTTGCTGTTGCGTGTCTCTGAGTACTGTTACGTTAGCGGTGCTGTAAACGGCTTTCGTGACCTCTGCACTAACTGCAAGGAGGCTGCATATTTTTATGAAGCAAATCCCACACTCAGAGATTTGAGAGACGTGGTGCACTCGTGAACGTAGGAATGTGTGCAAGATTAACAATTTGCGAAGGCTAAATGTATGTAAAATAACAGTGTTGAAAAGGAAAAATAAAAAAATTAAAAAGTTGCGTGCTTCTGAAGCATGATCTTATGAGCGAAAAAAAGTGAAAGTTACTTCCTTTCCGCGGATGGTCAAATCAGAAACGGATACCGATTACCACGTGTTGCGATGAATTAGAAAGACAGACCAAAAGCATAACATTTCCCTCATTGAGTTCGAATGGAAGATGCGGTGTGAAAAGAAGAGCCATCTGCATGACCTTGAAGCATGCATAAATTGCAGCAACGTTAATATAACCAGATTGCACGATGGATGTTAGTTGTCGGTTGAATGGTTGCATATCGGAAATCAAGACAAAAGTCTAATCTAGATTCATACAGTACGAGGAGAATCAGTAGAGCCAGTCGCATCGGAAGCCGAAGAGTACTTGTGCTTTGTGTTTGGTTTCACGAGAAATCACAACAAAACACACTCGCCTAGCGCTCTGATTGGCCAGCACCGGCCGGAGACTGAACGTGCCCTTAAGTAATACCTCGCCATTCCCTCGCAAAGATGCACTGTTCTAGTGGACACAACACCGCTAGCGATTAATTTGTTTGAGGTTGACAAATGTTTTACGTAGATCGCAGGAGTGCACGCTATGAAGGACGCTCGCTGTAACAGTGGACTACTTCAGTTTCTCGATAGCACTTCTATGGTGCCCCATTTGCTCAGCAATAAAGGCACAAAAAAGACATGTGTCTGACGTTGGGCTATTTTTAATTTTGTTCTGGAAGATAGCAGTCATACTTTCACAGTTTATTATTTCTTAAACATGAGTACACATAAACAAATTAGAAGAAACTTCAACGTTTTTTCTTGATATACTGAACAGAGAATTTGGACTGCGTAGAGCTACTCTAGACTGACATATAACTTTTTTAGTTCCTACATTAGTTGAAAACCTGTTGGGGTTAAGCATTAACCTGTGAATTATTTAGCTTCATTTTAGAACATAGCTGATGCCTTTGCACACAAACGAACTTGTAATTTTATAAATGTTGTAATTCAATTCTCCCAGAGACGTTTCAGTATCACCTTAGAAGCTGAATAAATAAAAATAAAATTTGTGCTGTGGTCGGGACTAGAACGAAGGTCTCCTGGCTGACTAGGCAGGAATGCTGGCAATTACACCACCGCAGTACTTATTAAATGCAGTGCCTTCAGCTATGTACTCACATGTAAGAATTTGGAGTCTCGTTTGGTGGAGATAAGCTGTCTTACTGAGAGTAATTGGCTGTGTATCGCTTGAATTGAGTCCGCTACTGTGATTCATCTCTATAATTTCAGTTACAAAAATGTACAAATGTGTGTAAAATCTTATGGGACTTATATGCTAAGTGAATCAGTCCCTAAGCTACACACTACTTAGCCTAAATTAACCTAAGGACAAACACACACCCATGCCCGAGGGAGGACTCCAACCTCCGCCAGGACCAGCCGCATAATCCTTTCAGTTGCAGATTATGTTACCTTAGATAAAAGATTTCAGAAACATATTGCGACAGCGATGTTCAACCCTAACAGCCAGCAAACCACAGGTAACAACAGCGACTATAAATACCTGAAGAGACCCGTTGGGAAGCTGCTAGTATGTTGACTCATCACAGAATGTAATACTTTATCCCAGATTGGAATAAAGCACGTGGTACTCCTCGTTAGGCACACAATGCGCAGTATATGAAAGTGGTATACCACTATAGAAGACTGATGCCGTGGTGTACTGTACTGCACAGTACTGTACTGATGCTGCTTCGATCAGTATGTGCTCGGTGTGTGGCTAGCAGTGAAGACCATGTACATGGTTGGCCTGGTGATTCATGTTTCTGGTTGCACCAGACCGGTGGTAGTGTCCGGATATGGCGTCAACTTATAGGCTGCTCGCAACATTTACTGCTCCATGGACGCAGGCCGTCGGGTTAAGTTTTATGCTACGGTGAACATTCATCTTATTCTCCATGCAACCTGCGGTAGTAATTGGAGGTACCATGACGGCTAAGGACTATGTGAACACCTGAATCCCTTGTTTCATGCTTCTGACGTAGTAATAGTATTTTTCTTTATAAGCAGTTGATGATTTCAAGACTCCAAGAATTCTATAAGATACAACTGAAAGTTGTTTATTTCTTCAAGTTGGACTGAACCAAGAGATAAACCTTTGCTTCTCGAGGTAACAGATTTGAAATTGTACATTCATCATTAACTGGACATAGAATTGCCGTTGAGTGGAATTGCGAAATATTCTGTTCATTGAATTCAGTAGCACTGAATATGGTGGGAATAAAATCATCGCAATTACAATAACTTACCTATGATGATGAACGTCGATCTAATTCAGTTTACTCGCAGAGTCGACAACGCTTGCTTCCTGAAAGCAAACGATGCCAACCGCTGTTGTGCATAATAGTAAAATTGTATGTGAATAGATGGCGCCTTTTAAATTCTTTATATCGGCGTGTATGATCGAAATCGCGTGATAGATTACGCTTCTACTCGTATAAAGAATCTGAACTGCAACAGCTGTTGTTCATGTCAGTTGAACAGATTGTCAGTCGATGGCACCTCCTACACTGTTTTTATAAAAATGATTTAAAAATAAATTATTTTGTGAAAAAATAGCTTTAAACTATTTATATGTTTTTCGTCATTAGTAGTGAACGAAGTGTTGAAAATCATGTTTCAGTCATTAAGTTTGATTACGTAGTACGGCATATCGACAGAAGAACAGCATTGAGAAGTAATATATATGATTATGATTACTGTTATGTAACTGGGTCAACTTTTATCATTACTCTATTATCACTAACATAGTAGGTGTTGATTACATTATACATCCATTTCTTTGTTATTACAATGCCCCCATGCTTACTTGACCTTGGTTTCCACTATATCGTTTTAACCGCGAATAGTAAAGGAAATTTTTTGTCTTTGCGAATGTGATACAAGAAAAATAGTCTAAGACAACCGTCACGTAAGAACTTAAATACACTGCGTATTTAACATATGAATCTTTGGTAAGCTAGACACAGACACTAAACGCACAAGGTGCACTACTTGCACGCAGCTAGCGTACTCCCCGCGCCTACAGGCTGCGTCCTCCAGTCAGTATTTTAATTTCTTGGTTTCCTCCTGAAGAGGCTTTTTGCGTGATGGACGATGTTGTGACGTAAATCAACTCCCACTGCAGAAATTAAAACCATTCCCATTAGCCCCGGGGTCGTTAGCAGCTATCAGCTTCCATCACAGCCTGTCCAGTCCAAAGCACGCAAAGCACTCCCGCACCACCAACGCAGAAAACGCGGGCGAGACCGGCGTAAAGAAGTGCGTGAGTCTGTGACACCTCCTTACGCCACAGACACCTTCAACTGCATATCTATTCCGCAAACCACTGTAAGAGCTGGCGAAGGGCACATTGTACCTGTATTGTGTTTCCTATTGCATTGCCTACTGATCGAGGGATACTGACTGTTTGAAGCCTCTGTACGCAATCTGACTTGTAGCAATTCATTCTTGTGATTTCTGAGCAAGATAAAAGGTGGTGGCAGAATAATGGTCATACAATCCCCCTGGAATACAGCTTCTCTAAATTAATTCAAAGTGGTTTCGCAGAAAGCACGTAGTTTTTCTTCCAAAGATTCTCATTTAAGTTCCACGATTATTTCTGTTACGCTCTCGTATGGGTATCTGTTACGATCCTAGTAGATCTTCTCCGATTTCGTTCAGTCTATTGTCATACCTTCCTGGCAAGATATACTAAATGGTCGTACTTAGTTTTGTACGGAAGTTCTTTTTCAGATAAGTTTCATTCTCGTAGAACCCTTGCAAAAAATCTAAGTCACCGCCTTCCGTAATACCTATTTAAAGTTATCTCGCCATTTCATATCGCAATATTTATGCCGTGTTACGTGCTCAAGACAAGAGCCAGCGGCGATACAGCACCTGACAGTGAAGATCTTAAGAGCTGCAGCGACCGTCTCGAAGCTGACATTTGAGACACGTTAATACTTCGTAGCTGCGCATTTAAATAGATCCATGCACTCGATAATGTATGAGATCGAGTACGTATGCATTGTCGTACTGATTTCTCGCCTAGCGACGGACAGAGCAGAGCGCTCGCGAAGTACGTCGGGCTTGGGAACTAGCGTGACGTTACTCATAATAATCCAGTGGGCCTCGGCTCAAGATGTAAACTTGCAATCAGGTACTATCACAGTCCTCTCTCTTTATTATAGGTATTTTAACATGTTTTATTAGGGCGTTTGCTTGTGTGTTTGTTTGGTACAAATTTTCCGATTGATTTTAACTAGTTTTCCAATAAGCTAGTAACTTCAAACTTTCAATATAGCTCAAAACTGGATGACAATGCAACATTAACTTCCTTTCTTGGCTGGTGGTGGCGGAGGGTGATTAGTAAAGCATTGTCATTTCCCGATGAGTTAGAGATTTTAAACTTTCAACATAGCTTAGAACCCCATGCAAATCTAATATTAATGCGTTTATGTATCTATTGCGTTGCGGAGGGTACTTTGTTTACCACTGCTACTTCCCCTTCTCCTGTTCCGCTTGTGATGAGAACGGTTGATAAGTCCCTGTGTGAGCTCGATTTACTCTCATTTTGAACGTCGAAGTAAGATATCCGTAGGCGCCATGTATTGGTGACTCAGGTGAAGAGAAACTGAAATAATCCTGAATATTACCAGATGGCTTTCTTGTAAAATCATGGAAAAGTTTGAAATCGATCGAAAAATTTGACACGACCAAAACTAAAAAGGAGAAAAAAACTAATTTAAAAACTTTTTTTTAAAATAACACTTTTTTAAAAGGGACTTAAAAGTATAGAATAATTTCTCCTAGCCATACGGATTCCTAACCCCATGGAGATAGCGCTGGAAACCTGTCCTTCTGAATTTTTAACAGCTATGAGAATACTGTATAATTTTAATCGAAAGACATGGGGAGCATGCAATTCGTAATGATAAACAGGTGAACAATTCATGCGTCGTTTATGTACTGCTTGCACCCCATGCTTTAGGTTGTAGTAATAGAACTATTTTGATAGCTATTTAAGTTCACGAGCACAAATGTCCAGGATAATTTGCATGGGTTTAGAAATCTGTATGGGGTTAGGAGAAATTATTGTATCTTTCTATCGCGTTTTCAAAACGTGCTGTATTAAAAAGTTGTTGATTTAAATAAGTATTTTTTCTTACATACAATAGCATGTAGAGAGCTGCCACTCATTGAACGAAGTTGAAATGCTGTGCAACTCGTTCTGCAATTCCATACCGGCGTCCAAGGACGATACTATCCTGTTTATGACTGTTCTTGTAATTTCGTACATCTTGTCTCATAAATCGATTACGGACAGGGTGTTTCGAAAACCATGCCACATAGTACCAATAGGATGAACCAAACTGCACTGACAAACTTGCATAGGTGGCAGTATGGACCAAAAAAAGGTTGTAAAATGGGCTCTAAAATGGACTTTTCCATCTTCGCTACTGCGAAGCACATCTCATCTATTGAACAAATGTTCAGAGCTTGTAAGTTATGCACTTCAGAGACCTTGTTTACCGGACTTTTTTCCTTGTTTTGGTACATACTGCCATCTTTGAAAAGTTGTTGGTAGAGTTCTGATTCATCCTGTTTGTTCTATGGGACCCTGCATGCTGATAACATTTACAGGTCTTATTTTACGCTTCCCCGGAACCCACCCGATGTTAGAAAGACGCTGACTCTGTGACCTGAGCTACAGATGTCATCACTATCATACACGAATGTCTAATTTTATGACTCAATTTGACGAAATAGTTTTGCCTCACTATCACTAATAGGCTACGGAAATTTGTGTTACATTTCATGGCTAGAGTATCAGCGAACTGAACTCATATTTAAAAGTCGTAAATGTAATCTACGTATATAATCCGTCATCGTTTGTGTACGTCAAGGCAGATGGTCTTTGTGCCACTTCTTGTCATTAGTTTTCCACTTTCACTGGCAACTAGAGAAATGGAACAATTTATACCCGTCTGATTCCGCAAGGACGTGTATCTCCCTTACTTCCCCCTTATGGTCCTTCGGGGAGGTGGATATTAGAGACAGCACAAAAATTTTTCATTTCGTTACGAACAATGCTTACTCAAAATTTTTCACGAGCGTTGCACGGAGAGATCATCATCTGCCTTCAGACAAGTCCCACCTAAGCGCGTGGAGCATTTTTGTATCTAGTAGAGCTAGAACCGACTAGAGATAAATGTAGGAACACGCTCTTGTATTGTTTCAAATTATTCCTTAAGTTCTACCTTTAGGGAATCCCGACCATTCGAGCAACATTAAAGAATAGGACGCCCAAGCGACTTCTCTATAAAAAGGTGTATCATAATTATTGGCGTGAAGGCGTACTGTAACCTCTCTACAATATTTGCACCGGTCTGAAATTCAGCCCAACATTACCTACCATTCTATAGAAGTCTACGTATTATCAGAACTGTGTCCCCACAAACTGCTATCCAAGTTAAACTCAAATGCTAGCATTTCACTAAACACAACCTAATTTGATCAGAATGCACCTGGTCTTTATATTAAACTCGTAACCGAAGTAACTAAGTTATCTACCCCTAATCATAATTTCCACTTACCTAGCGTCTTGACGACATTGTTGCAGATTTCTCGAAATCACAAAAGCGAACAGCAAGAAAGCAGCAGCTAAGCTAAATTTCTGTTTCTAAATACCTATTCAAACTGTTGCATGTGGTAATGCTTAATGAAAATAGTGGAATGGAGAGAGTAACTATTTCTGTGAAATGATATGCCAAGACAACGATTTTAAGTTTATATTAAAAAAGACAGAGTAATACTTCGTGCGATCCTCACACGTAACATAAGTCTGAGCATAACTATATATAAGAAAGTGAACAATGATTTAGAGAGCGTACAATGTTAACAGGGAATTTGAATAAAAACACCGAACAACTTAATCAGTTAATACATTAATGCATGACACAGGGAAGTGATGTGGTCTTTCTTCCAGCTCTGAGCAAGTTAAATAGCTGAGAATAATCAGCCTAGCTGCGCAGTGCTGCAGTCTTAGCTCGAACTATCTCTCTTCAAAAAAAAAACATTTTTCAAAATACATATTCTCTTCGCTTCCTAATGTATTCGTCTTACTCATCCTTGCTGTCCTTTCTTCATCTAACAGATACGAACACAAATCAACAGAGCACTACTGAATACATCCATCACCTACCACACTTCAACTAATAATGTATCACACTGTGCAGAAGCGAGGACTGTTCCACGACAAGACCAAAGATTGTTTAACAGGAACGTAATTTGCGGTCTCTCTCTCTCTCTCTCTCTCCCCCCCCCCCCCCTCTCTCTCTCTCTCTCTCTCTCTCTCTCTCTCTCTCTCTCTGATGTGCACATCGATGACATACAAAAACCAAATGACATGACCACCTTACAGTACCGTTGAAAGTACACATTATTGGAAGGGAAAAAAGCCTATGTAAACATAGGTCCGCAAACGACTCGTTTGGAGATAACTGAGACCCTCTGGTTACCAGCTAACAGTACTTTATTCAGTGTAAACGTCGGCTCAGTTAGGGAAAGGTAATAACACTGCACACCATTATAAAAACTTATTAAAGACACTTTGGTGCAAGTGGAAATGTTTTGAATGCGCGCTGCAACAGTTGGTGATAGTTTTCGTAGTTAAAGGATGCGTTTGAAGAGTCATCCTTGTACCAGGATGCGGGACTGTACCCGTCACCGCAATGAGTTCCGAATCCTTTCAAACACTCCCGAATCTTTTCGAAATTCTTGACAAACAGTGACATTGTCTCCGCTCCAATACCTCAACCGTGTTAATCGGAAGGGCTTACACTAAACCTTTAAGGTGGCCCCAAGCACAGGGATTCATGGGGTTCAGATCAAGTGATTTTGGAGTTCAAGATCAAGTGATCTTAGAGGTCACGAGGCAGATACTCCTCGTCCAATCCATTTTTGACCATATCGCCGCGTTAGATGTCATCTCGCCATAGCATAAAAATGTAATGGGGCTCCACCAAGCATGTACCTCATCCTCTGGCGTTGCCTTAAAGCAGTCATGCAGATGAAGGCACAAAAACCGAAGGTCTTTCCTGTGAGTTTGTCTGGCAACAGGTACGGTGTATAACACTATCATTTAGTACCCATAATCACACACCTAATGAGAAACGTCCAAGATGTGGAGGCTCATGCACAGCATATGGGTTGGAGCTTAGATGGGTAAAAACGTGGGGACTGCTTCATATGTAAATGAAGTGTCCGTCTAACGTGGAGCCCCCTACAGCTTGTTCTTGCATCCGCTGACAGAACGTTGATCATGGACCTAAGTCGTCCTCATTCAGACACTGAACTCTATGGAGGTAATACAGATATTTGTGGGTAATCTGTGTGCTAAGCTTCCCTGCCGAGATTGCTGTAGTGTTATCGCAGTGGTTAGTACACTGGAGGATGGTTCAAACCAATTTCCTGACATCCAGTTTTAAGTTTCCCATGATTTTCCTGAATGGCCGCAGGCAGATGCCGGGATGGGTCCTTTGAAAAGACAAGGCTCATTCTATACCCCGTCCTTGACACGACTGGAGCCTATGCTCCGTTTCTTTTGACCTCGATGTCGACGGGACGTTAGATCCAAGTCTCCTCCCTTCCTTCCCTAGAGGTGTTCCGGGCTTCTTGTTATATGCGTGCAGCCTCCCGTGTAATGTCATTAGCCGCGCTATACACGAAATTCACATCCACATACTCCTCATTACTGTAATGCTCCATGCTACCGCCAACACTCGTTCAAAGAAAATGATGCTTCGCAAACAATTGACGTTAAGTTGCACTCTGTACTGTACTGCGGTATCCATTCTGTTCAGAGCTCCATTTCTCGAAAACGTAAACAACGACCACACCACGGTTCGCCATGTGGTGTCTACAGAACCGCTTCAGTAGTGGTTGGTAACCACAATGTCACTATTATCTCCCAAACGGTTCGTTTGCGAACCTACGTATACTTAGACGGTTTTGCTTCTTGTAGAGTGTACTTTAAACTCTATGCATTTACGCCTTTAATTATGGTACATCTTGCTCCCGTATTGTTTCAAAGAACTGCTTTAGTTCTACCACTACGGGATCCCGATGATTCGAGCAACACTTAATCAGTCAAACAAGCGTCTTCTCTGTATGTCCGCTACGTCATTCCTGAATGGGAATTAACCGTGCACGTATGGACACTTGTCTTACACCTGACCTTACGTGCCCTTCCATTTCATTTAACTGCCGTGTCTGCATGAAACAATATTCGATTACTGTTGTATTCGAGCGTTAGCGATACATTCATCCTACCTATTTGTATTTACTTATATTTATGCACAACTGAGTCAAATTGCAATTAATCAGGTCAAAGTAAAATATTGTCCCAGTTATCTTCAATCCTTCTAAAACCACTCAATGACAGTCTCTAACGTATCATCTACGCCTAATAATTGCATTGCTGAGTGTTGTCATCCCGCTTGTGGTAGTATAAACTATAGATTGTGAACGCAGTGTCTACATTCTTTTCATTTTCAAGCTAAATGGGATGTTAAAGTGTACTCACCAACGTTAAATCGTGACATGTTGCAACATACTTTCCAGCAGTCAGAATGTAAACTAATACGGCTGAAGTGGAATTACGCTTATACTATCTTACTTATGTACATTCCGATTGCCGGAAATTATGTTCCAACGAGTCACAACTTAGCGTTGTAGACCATACTTAAATATCCCACTATGTTTGAAAATGACAAAATGCCGAAACTTAAATCACAATAAATATTTCTAACAGCCACAATCAGGATGATTATGCGATCCATTGTTTCCCAGGATTATTTCTAACGTGTAGAATTGTCGGGGTGCGACTCGGACAGGTCGTAATTTGCCCACGATATATCTGCAAACATACCACCTGAAGATGGAGACAAGTTTATTAATGTCATGTGGAAAGTTTTGAGGACTAAGACTGTATTGCAAATTTATAAAAAGTTTCTTCTGTTCCAATCTTGTTTTATAATTATTTAACTAGCACGACACATTTCGGCAACATGCTGCCATTATCAGGTACATTATGTTAATCTGAAGTGTGAGTAGTCTCATTTGCCGTATGTGCCAGTAAGGTTGTGTGTCTAAATAGATTCCTGTACAGAAAGATACATACATTTTAGTTTGTACATTAAGTAATTTCCACATTAAATTTCATTAGCTGTATCCACTTACACTTTTGTTGGAAATTTCGTTGTCTGCAGAACGCAGTGTTAAATTTTCATGTGTTTGTCACTGTGCTCTGTGTATCAAGCAACTAAATTAAAATAAAAGTAAGTAAATACATTAAAAGGTGTACAGTAAGTGATTTAGATTTTAGCCCATCTCATTAGTCCATTTACTAACATATTTTTTGAAAATTTAGTTTTCCGGCACACAAAGCACAGTGTCAAGCTGTGTGCGAGAGAATTTTTTAAAAAAAGTAAGTACTCTAGTGAAATGATGTAAACCTAAAAATCATTTACTGTACAAACTAAAATATATATGTTTTTATGTACAAGATTCTGTTTCGAAACATAACCTCATTGGCCATACAGCAAATGGAACTTATCACACTTCAGATTATTATAATGTAAAAATAATTGTAACGCACCTTATGATGCCGGCATGCTGTCGAAACGCGCGGTGCAAATATTAATAAAAACATTATTAATATTAATAAAAACGTGATTGAAGTCGCAAAAATTATTTCATAAAAGGCAACATATCTGTTTGCCATAATATCGTGGAGAACTAACGACGTGACCTGGGCGGTCACGTAAGAATGCTACGTATTATAATGAGTGTATTGAATAATAGAAATAGAAGGCATAGATGCTATGTTTCAAAATGTGGTCGTTGAGTGTCTCCAGAGGGGTTCAAGATGACTATCAGAGAATTTCTGTCTGGTGTGATGAACAGCTGCTTGCCTGCTGTGAACCTGATGGAACACATCTGGTACGCTAATAGGTGCCAGACCCACACACGCAACCACTGCCCGTAATACAACGAATGACTGATCTTTGCGGAGACATCCGGTACCACGTACTCCCTGAAACCTACCCAGGAATTATCGAACCAATGCCACGCAGACTCGCTGCTGTATTGCGTTCCATAGGTGGACCAATACGCTATTAACACTAGCAATACCGAGGCATTTTCCGTAATGCTCATTACCATGGGAGAGAAGGGGTGTACTTTGTGCCCACCATAAAAAAAAAATTGAAAAGAAAATTTTATTAATTGTTGTTGAATTATTTTTACAACACACTTTATAAAGATTTACTGAAAAGTAAGTAAAATCCAGAACCTGAAAATACCCTTTTATCCCGCTTCTTGGATTGTCAATGCACTTTTAATAACATGTACTACCAAATTTATGATTAACATATAAAAATAACTTCCTCCATACAAAACACATTGAACGATGACAGAATGATACCTTATTGAATCATTAGGTAATATAATATTTATGTATTTATTTAACAGAAAGCCCATTGGTGTAAGGCTACTGGCTGTGACATTCAAGTTAAGAAGGAAATTGTATACTTTGTAAGTAAAAGAATTTAACGTTTATTATGTAGTGGATTATTTAGAACGTGAAGGTGGTCAATCTTTGATTATTTAAATATGTTAAAATGTAAAATAATGTGGAATAAGCTGTAGCCAAACCGATGGACGGCTTCAGGAAAGGGAACTGCCCCAGTTAGTTGAGCGAGTATCTACATCTACATCTTCATTTATACTCCGCAAGCCACCCAACGGTGTGTGGCGGAGAGCACATTACGTGCCACTGTCATTACCTCCCTTTTCTGTTCCAGTCGCGTATGGTTCGCGGGAAGAACGACTGCCGGAAGCCGCCGTGCGCGCTCGAATCTCTGTAATTTTACATTCGTGATCTCCTCGGGAGGTATAAGCTGGGGGAAGCAATATATTCGATACCTCATCCAGAAACGCGCCCTCTCGAAACCTGGACAGCAAGCTACACCGCGATGCAGAGCGCCTCTCTTGCAGAGTCTGCCACTTGAGTTTGCTAAACGTCTCCGTCACGCTATCACGTTTACCAAATAACCCTGTGACGAAACGCGCCGCTCTTCTTTGGATCTTCTCTACCTCCTCCGTCAACCCGATCTGGTATGGATCCCACAATGACGAGCAATACTCAAGTATAGGTTGAACGAGTGTTTTGAAAGCGACCTCTTTGTCGGTGGACTACATTTTCTAAGAACTCTCCCAATGAATCTCAACCTGGTACCCGCCTTACCAACAATTAATTTTATACACTACTGGCCATTAAAATTGCTACGCCACGGAGATGACGTGCTACAGACGCGAAATTTAACCGACAGGAAAAAGAGGCTGTGATATAGCTTTTCAGAGCATTCACCCAAGGTTGGCGCCGGTGGCGACACCTACAACGTACTGACACGAGGAAGGTTTCCAACCGATTTTTTATACGCAAACAGCAGTTTACCGGCGTTGCCTGGTGAAACATTGTGATGCCTCGTATAAGGAGGACAAATGCGTACAATCACGTTTCCGACTTTGAAAAAGGTCGGATTGTAGCCTATCGCTATTGCGGTTTATCGTATCGCGGCATAGCTGATCGCGTTGATCGAGATTCAATGAGTGTTAGCAGAATATGGAATCGGTGGGTTCAGAAGGGTAATACGGAACGCCGTGCTGGATCCCAACGGCCTCATATCACTTACAGTCGAGATGATAGGCATCTTATCCGCATGGCTGTAACGGATCGTGGAGCCACGTCTCGATCGCTGAGTCAACAAATGGGGACGTTTGCAAGACAACAACCATTTGCACGAACATTTTGACGACAATTGCGGCAACATGACCTATCAGCTCGGAGACGATGGCTGCGGTTACCCCTGATGCTGCATCACAGACAGGAGCGCCTGCGATGGTGTACTCAACGCCGAACCTGGGTGCACGAATGGCAGAACGTCCTTTTTTCGGATGAATCCAGGTTATGTTTACAGCATCTTGATGGACGCATCCGTGTTTGGCGGCATTCCGGTGAACGCACACTGGAAGCGTGTATTCGTCATCGCCATTCTGGCGTATCACCCGGTGTGATGGTATGGGGTGCAATTGGTTACTCGTCTCGGTCATCTCTTGATCGCATTGACGGCACTTTGAACAGTGGACGTTACATTTCAGATATGTTACGACCCGTGGCTCTACCCTTCATTCGATCCCTGCGAAACCCTACATTTCAGCAAAATGCGCGACCGCATGTTGCAGGTCCTGTACGGGCCTTTCTGGATAGAGAAAATGTTCGACTGCTGCCCTGGCCAGCACATTCTCCTGATCTCTCACCAATTGAAAACGTCTGGTCAATGGTGGCCGAGCAACTGTTTCGTCACAATACGCCAGTCACTACTCTTGATGAATCGTGGTATCGTGTTGAAGCTGCATGGGCAGCTGTACCTGTACACGCCATTAAAGCTCTGTTTGACTCAATGCCCAGGTGTATCGAGGCGTTATTATGGCCAGAGGTGGTTGTTCTGGGTACTGATTTCTCAGGATCTATGCACCTAAATTGCGTAAAAATGTAATCACATGTCAGTTCTATAGTATAATATATTTGTCCAATGAATAACCGTTTTTCATTCGGATTTCTTCTTGCTGTAGCAATTTCAATGGCCTGTAGTGTATAATCATTCCACCTCAGATCATTCCGCACGCATATTCCCAGATATTTTACAGAAGTAACTGCTACCAGTGTTTGTTCTGCTATCATATAATCGTACAATAAGGGATCCAGTGGTCTAGGGGTAGCGTCTTTGATTCATAATCAAAACGTCTTCGGTCCTGGGTTCGATCCCCGCCACTGCCTAAATTTTGATAAATAATCAGCATTGGCGGCCGAAGACTTCCGGCATAAGAAGTCAGCCTCATTCTGCCAACGGCCTTGTCAAAGAGGGCGGAGGAGCGGATAGGTTCAGGGCACTCTCTTGTCCTAGGGGTGGGAAATTGCCCCTAAAGGCGGAAGAATCAGCAATGATCAACGACATGAGGATGCAGAAGGCAATGGAAACCACTGCATTAGACACGTAACGTGTATCCACAGGAAATGTGACCTGTAATTGAAGAAGTGTCATGATGATCTCTCAATTGGCGAAAGATTCCGGAATAGTCCCCCATTCGGATCTCCTCCAAGGGGGAGGTTACCATGAGAAAAAGATTGAATAATCAACGAAAGGATAACGTTCTACGAGTCGGGGCGTGGAATGTCAGGAGCTTGAACGTGGTAGGGAAACTAGAAAATCTGAAAAGGGAAATGCAAAGGCTCAATCTAGATATAGTAGGGGTCAGTGAAGTGAAGTGGAAGGAAGACAAGGATTTCTGGTCAGATGAGTATCGGGTAATATTAACAGCAGCAGAAAATGGTATAACAGGCGTAGGATTCGTTATGAATAGGAAGGTAGGGCAGAGGGTGTGTTACTGTGAACAGTTCAGTGACCGGGTTGTTCTAATCAGAACCGACAGCAGACCAACACCGGCAACCATAGTTCAGGTATGCATGCCGAGGTCGCAAGCTGAAGATGAACAGATAGAGAAAGTGTGTGAGGATATTGAAAGGGTAATGCAGTATGTAAAGGGGGACGAAAATCTAATAGTCATGGGCGACTGGAATGCAGTTGTACGGGAAAGAGTAGAAGAAAAGGTTACAGGAGAATATGGGCTTGGGACAAGGAATGAAAGTGGAGAAAGACTAATTGAGTTCTGTAACAAGTTTCAGCTAGTAATAGCGAATACCCTGTTCAAGAATCACAAGAGGAGGAGGTATACTTGGAAAAGGCCGGGAGATACGGGAAGATTTCAATTGATTGCATCAAGGTCAGACAGAGATTCCGAAATCAGATGCTGGATTGTAAGGCGTACCCAGGAGCAGATATAGACTCAGATCACAATATAGTAGTCATGAAGAGCAGGCTGAAGTTCAAGACATTAGTCAGGAATAATCAATACGCAAAGAAGTGGGATATGGAAGTGCTAAGGAATGACGAGATACGTTTGAAGTTCTCCAACGCTATAGATACAGCAATAAGGAATAGCGCAGTAGGCAGTACTGTTGAAGAGGAATGGACATCTCTAAAAAGGGCAATCATAGAAGTTGGGAATGAAAACATAGGTACAAAGACCGTAGCTGCGAAGAAACCATGGGTAACAGAAGAAATACTTCAGTTGATTAATGAAAGGAGGAAGTACAAACATGTTCCGGGAAAATCAGGAATACAGAAATACAACTTACTGAGGAATGAAATAAATAGGAAGTGCAGGGAAGCTAAGACGAAATGGCTGCAGGAAAAATGTGAAGACATCGAAAAAGATATGATTGTCGGAAGGACAGACTCAGCATACAGGAAAGTCGAAACAACCTTTGGTGACATTAAAAGCAACGGTGGTAACATTAAGAGTGCAACGGGAATTCCACTGTTAAATGCAGAGGAGAGAGCAGATAGATGGAAAGAATACATTGAAAGCCTCTATGAGGGTGAAGATTTGTCTGATGTGATAGAAGAAGAAACAGGAGTCGATTTAGAAGAGATAGGGGATCCAGTATTAGAATCGGAATTTAAAAGAGCTTTGGAGGACTTACGGTCAAATAAGGCAGAAGGGATAGATAACATTCCATCAGAATTTCTAAAATCATTGGGGGAAGTGGCAACAAAACGACTATTCACGTTGGTGTGTAGAATATATGAGTGTGGCGATATACCATCTGACTTTCGGAAAAGCATCATCCACACAATTCCGAAGACGGCAAGAGCTGACAAGTGAGAACTATCGCACAATCAGCTTAACAGCTCATGCATCGAAGCTGCTTACAAGAATAATATACAGAAGAGTGGAAAAGAAAATTGAGAATGCGCTAGGTGACGATCAGTTTGGCTTTAGGAAAAGTAAAGGGACGAGAGGGGCAATGCTGACGTTACGGCTAATAATGGAAGCAAGGCTAAAGAAAAATCAAGATACATTCGTAGGATTTGTCGACGTGGAAAAAGCGTTCGACAATATAAAATGGTGCAAGCTGTTCGAGATTCTGAAAAAAGTAGGGGTAAGCTATAGGGAGAGACGGGTCATATACAATATGTACAACAACCAAGAGGGAATAATAAGAGTGGACGATCAAGAACGAAGTGCTCGTATTAAGAAGGGTGTAAGACTGTAGCCTTTCGCCCCTACTCTTCAATCTGTACATCGAGATAGCAATGATGGAAATAAAAGAAAAGTTCAGGAGTGGAATTACAATACAAGGTGAAAGGATATCAATGATACGATTCGCTGACGACATTGCTATCCTGAGTGAAAGTGAAGAAGTATTAAATGATCTGCTGAGTGGAATGAACAGTCTAATGAGTACACAGTATGGTTTGAGAGTAAATCGGAGAAAGAAGAAGGTAATGAGAAGTAGTAGAAATGAGAACAGCGAGAAACTTAACATCAGCACTGATGGTCACGAAGTCAATGAAGTTAAGGAATTCTGCTACCTAGGCAGTAAAATAACCAATGACGGACAGAGCAAGGAGGACATCAAAACCAGACTCGCTATGGCAAAAAAGGCATTTCTGGCCAAGTGAAATCTACTAATATCAAATACCGGCCTTAATTTGAGGAAGAAATTTCTGAGGATGTACGTCTGGAGTATAGCATTGTATGGTAGTGAAACATGGACTGTGGGAAAACCGGAACAGAAGAGAATTGAAGCATTTGAGATGTGGTGCTATAGACGAATGTTGAAAATTTGGTGGACTGATAAGGTAAGGAATGAGGAGGTTCTACGCAGAATCGGAGAGGAAAGGAATATGTGGAAAACACTGATAAGGAGAAGGAACAGGATGATAGGACATCTGCTAAGACATGAGGGAATGACTTCCATGGTACTAGAGGGAGCTGTAGAGGGCAAAAACTGTAGAGGAAGACAGAGATTGGAATACGTCAAGCAAATAATTGAGGACGTAGGTTGCAAGTGCTACTCTGAGATGAGTACTGCACAGCAAAGGAATTCGTGGCGGGCCGCATCAAACCAGTTAGTAGACTGATGACAAAAATAAATAAATAAATAAATAAAATGGATCCTTCTTTCTGTGTATTCGCAATACATTACATTTGTCTACGTTAACGGTCAGATGCCACACCCTGCACCAAGTGCCTATCCACTGCAGATCTTCCTGCGTTTCGCTACAATTTTCTAATGCTGCAACTTCTCTGTATACTACAGCATTATCCGCGAAAAGCCGCATGGAATTTCCGACACTACCTACTAGGTCATTTATACATACTGTGAAAAGCAATGGTCCCGTAACACTCCCCTGTAGCACGCCAGAGGTTACTTTAACGTCTGTAGACGTCTCTCCATTGAGAACAGTATGCTGTGTTCTGTTTGCTAAAAAATCTTTAATCTAGCCACACAGCTGGTCTGATATTCCGTAGACTCCTACTTTGTTTATCAGACGACAGTGTGGAACTGTATCGAACGCCTTCCGGAAGTCAAGGAAAATAGCAACTACCTGAGATCGTGTATCTAATATTTTCTGGGTCTCATGACCAAATGAAGCGAGTTGGGTCTCACACGATCGCTGTTTCTTGAATCCATGTTGGTTCCTACAGACTAGATTCTGTGTTTCCAGAAACGACATGATACGCGAGCAAAAAACATGTTCTAAAATTCTACAACAGATCGACCTCAGAGATATAGGTCTATAGTTTTGCTCGACGACCCTTCTTGAAGACTGGGACTACCTGTGCTCTTTTTCAATCATTTGGAACCTTCCGTTCCTCTAGAGACTTGCGGTACACGGCTGTTAGAAGGGGGGCAAGTTCTTTCGCGTACTCTGTGTAGAATCGAATTGGTATCCCGTCAGGTCCAGTGGACTTTCCTCTGTTGAGTGATTCCAGTTGCTTTTCTATTCCTTGGACACTTATTTCGATGTCAGCCATTTTTTTTCATTTGTGCGAGGATTTAGAGAAGGAACTGCAGTGCGGTTTCCTCTGTGAAACAGCTTTTGAGAAAGGTGTTTAGTATTTCAGCTATACGGGTGTCATCCTCTGTTTCAATGCCATCATCATCTCGAAGTGTCTGGATATGCTGTTTCGAGCCACTTACTGATTTAACGTAAGACCAGAACTTCCTAGGATTTTCTGTCAAGTCGGTACATAGAATTTTACTTTCGAATTCACTGAACGATTCAGGCATAGCCCTCCTTGCGCTAACTTTGACATCGTTTAGCTT
Organism: Schistocerca serialis cubense; assembly: GCF_023864345.2. Taxonomy (NCBI): domain Eukaryota; kingdom Metazoa; phylum Arthropoda; class Insecta; order Orthoptera; family Acrididae; genus Schistocerca; species Schistocerca serialis. The sequence continues at coordinate 310,577,713 of NC_064645.1, read as the reverse complement.
CTGTTTGTCTGAGAGATTTTGGCTGCGTTTGAACTTGCAGTGAAGCTCTCTTTGCTTTCGCAGCAGTTTCCTAACTTTGTTGTTGAACCACTGTGGGTTTTTCTCGTCCCTCACAGTGTTACTCGGCACGTACCTGTTTAAAACGCATTTTACGATTGCCTTGAACTTTATCCATAAGCACTCAACATTGTCAGTGTCGGAACAGAAATTTTCGTTTTGACCTGTTAGGTAGTCTGAAATCTGCCTTCTATTACTCTTGCTAAACAGATAAACCTTCCTCCCTTTTATTATATTCCTATTTGCTTCCATATTCAGGGATGCTGCAACGGCCTTATGATCATTGATTCCCTGTTCTGCGCTTACAGTCGAAAAGTTCGGGTCTGTTTGTTATCAGTAGGTCCAAAATGTTTTCTCCACGAGTCGGTTGTCTGTTTAATTGGTTAAAAAAATGGTTCAAATGGCTCTGAGCACTATGGGACTTAACTGCTGAGGTCATCAGTCCCCTAGAACTTAGAACTACTTAAACCTAACTAACCTAAGGACATCACACACATCCATGTCCGAGGCAGGATTCGAACCTGCGACCGTAGAGGTCACGCGGTTCCAGGCTGTAGCGCCTAGAACCGCTCGGCCACTCAGGCCAGCCTCTGTTTAATTGCTCGAGGTAATTTTGGGATAGTGCACTTAGTATAATGTCACCCGATGCTCTGTCCCTACCACCCGTCCTAAACATCTGAGTGTCCCCGTCTATACCTGGTAAATTGAAATCTCCACCTAAGACTTTAACATGCTGAGAAAATTTATGTGAAATGTATTCCAGATTTTTTCTCAGTTGTTCTGCCACTAATGCTGCTGAGTCGGGAGGTCGGTAAAAGGAGTCAATTATTAACCTAGCTCCGTTGTTGAATGTAACCTCAACCCATAATAATTCACAGGAACTATCCACTTCACTACAGGATAAACTACTACTAACAGCGATAAACACGCCACCACCGGTTGCATGCAATCTATCCTTTCTAAACACCGTCTGTGCCTTTGTAAAAATTTCGGCGGAATTTATCTCTGGCTTCAGCCAGCTTTCTGTACCTATAACGATTTCAGCTTCGGTGCTTTCTACCAGCGCCTGAAGTTCCGGATTTTACCAATGCAGCTTCGACAGTTTACAATTACAATACCTATTGCTGCTTGGTCCCCGCATGTCCTGACTTTCCCCGCACACTTTGAGGTTGTTGCCCTTTCTGTACTTTCTGAGGCCATCTAACCGAAAAAAACCGCCCAGTCCACGCCACATAGCCCCTGCTACCCATGTAGCCGCCTGCTGCGTGTAGTGGACTCCTGACCTATCCAGCGGAACCCGAAACCCCACCACCCTATGGCGCAAGTCGAGGAATCTGCAGCTCACATGGTCGCAGAACCGTCTCAGCCTCTGATTCAGACCCTCCACTCGGCTCTGTACCAAAGGTCCGCAGTCAGTCCTGTCGACGATGCTGCAGATGGTGAGCTCTGCTTTCATCCCGCTAGCGAGACTGGCAGTCTTCTCCAAATAAGATAGCCGCCGGAAGCCAGAGAGGATTTCCTCCGATCCATAGCGACACACATCATTGCTGCCAACATGAGCGACCACCTGTAGATGGGTGCACCCTGCACCCTTCATGCCATCCGGAAGGACCCTTTCCACATCAGGAATGACTCCTCCCGGTATGCACACGGAGTGCACATTGGTTTTCTTCCCCTCTCTTGCTGCCATATCCCTAAGGGGCCCCATTACATGCCTGACGTTGGAGCTCCCAACTACCAGTAAGCCCACCCTCTGCGAACGCCCAGATCTTGCAGACTGAGGGGCAACTTCTGGAACAGGACAAGGAGCCATGTCCAGCCGAAGATCAGTATCAGCCGGAGACAGAGCCTGAAACCGGTTCGTCAGACAAACTGGAGAGGCCTTCCGTTCAGCCCTCCAGAATGTCTTTCGCCCCCTGCCACACCTCGAGACGACCTCCCACTCTACCACGGATGAGGGGTCAGCCTCAATGTGGGCAGTATCCCGGGCAACCACAGCCGTAGTCCGATCGGGGGATGCGTAGGACGAGCTGGCCGTCCACGACAAACCCCTATCCGTACCCCCACAGTGATGCCCATTGGCAACAGCCTCAAGCTGTGTGACCGAAGTCAACACTGCCTGAAGCTGGGAGCGAAGGGATGCCAACTCAGCCCGCATCCGAACACAGCGTTTGCAAGCCCTATCCATGCTAAAGCTGTTGTGCAAAGAACGTCTGAACTAATCTACAGAGAGCACAAACAATTAGACACAAAATTTAAACGGTTATTAAAATACAATATTGCCTAGTAAATGCACTAATGGTGCTACTTGCGCACTGCTGACGCACTCCTCGGCGGCGGAAGGAGACTACGCGATTTTACACTATTCAGGTACCAAAACGCGATGCTGCAACTCTCAAACACTATAATACGCCCGAAATATACGAATTAAACAATGCAAGTACCCAAAAACACGCAAATAAATTAAGAATGAAACTATGTAACAAATAAGTGAGCTAAGAGTATTCGACTTGCTGCTGGCAGCTGCTTATCCAACGGCGGCAGGGAGTATGTTCGGTGTGCGGGCAGATAGACAGTGCTGATGGAGACACCAAAGTGGACGTACAGTCCTTAGGCAGCTAGGAAATGAAAATAAATTTCACGTAGTGTGGTATCGAGAGACTTAGTCTATGAGCTGTGAGCAGCCGCACGCCTGGTGTGAACTCTTAAATTTTTGTGTTGAGAATCGGACTTGGGTTTCGCCATGAGATTGTGAATGATCGAACTATGTCAAATGGGTACACGCTCGAGTTTAATAGTAATTTTAAATACGACCCCGTTCACTGTTAGTTTGCTTTATGAATAAACATTATTCTAACCAAATCGCAATTACGTGGCCTACATCATTTATGGGTTGCTAATTTTGCTCCCGATATTATTATTGTTACTGTTGTTGTACGATATGGTTCAAATGGCTCTGAGCACTATGGGACTCAACTGCTGTGGTCATCAGTCCCCTAGAACTTAGAACTACTTAAACCTAACTAACCTAAGGACATCACATACATCCATGCCCTAGGCAGGATTCGAACCTGCGACCATAGCGGTCGTGCGGTTCCAGACTGCAGCGCCTTTAACCGCTCGGCCACTCCGGCCAGCTGTTGTATGATATATTAACGTCGTATGTTACATACAATTTGATAAACTTGCCATCAGCCAGACAAATTAACCAAATGGTCACAAGTGTCCAATCTAGGGCGTGTAATGCGACACGTGCAGTTCAACCCCTAGACGAGCTTGAGTCAATACATTTCGAGGAAGGGGAACCAGAAGGGGAACCACATGTGTGCCCTAACATCTTTGGGATGTCAGCTCGCACTGTTTTACCTCTGAGTAGAGCAACCTAAGCTAAGGAAGCAGGTACGGATTAGGACAGAAATATTCAGTAATAGTACCATCCAGCAGCAGTGATTGTCTTACAAGTCCACTATGTTTCAAATTTGAAATAAGCAACAGCTTTCTCAGTAAACAGTAGGCTCCTGGCCACCATATTTGAGAGTTCATGCGTGTGAATATAAAACTGGAGAGATGTTATCGTAGTTCTTTGAAAGGAACTTCTTTCCTCGAGATTTGCTTTTATGTACGAGCTTTTACGTTGTAGACCAATAAAATTGTAGTACCACGAAGGATACCAGATCATGAAATTTTACTTATTATGTGCGTACAGCGAAGGAAGAAGACTAAGTGATTAAAACCGTAAGGGATATGCTTGTACTCAAGTATGCGAAATTAAGTACACAGTGATTCCAGCTGCTCGAACCCAGTTACCATGGGTTGATCTAACTTTGATGATTATATGGGTTGGTGATTCATACTAGTTAATCACCATAATAGTCGTAATAGCTGATGTGTGTGGTAACCCAAGAGCAGATGACAAACTTTTTCTGGGTAGGACATCGCGTCACACTATAAACAAGGAACAATTATTACTGACGAAACCACCTTTGGGCCACCAGTAGTAGTAGTAGAAGAAGAAGAAGAAGAAGAAGAAGAAGAAGAAGAAGTAGTAGTAGTATTTTTTAGAATATAACGTGGTACCATATCCAGAAAACTTGTAGGTCAATTTACTCCGGGGGCAAAGCCTATGTATTAACACCATGGCCATATGTATTCTGTGGTGTCACCGCCAGACACCACACTTGCTAGGTGGTAGCCTTTAAATCGGCCGCGGTCCGCTAGTATACGTTGGACCCGCGTGTCGCCACTATCAGTGATTGCAGACCGAGCGCCGCCACACGGCAGGTCTAGAGAGACGTCCTAGCACTCGCCCCAGTTGTACAGCCGACTTTGCTAGCGATGGTTCACTGACAAATTACGCTCTCATTTGCCGAGACGATAGTTAGCATAGCCTTCAGCTTCGTCATTTGCTACGACCTAGCAAGGCGCCATTATCATTTGCTATTAATCTTGTGATGCATGTACGTCAAGAGCGATGTTCACCAATTATGGATTAAAGTTAAGTATTCCAGAAGCCACGTACCTTTTTTACTAGTCTCACCTCCTTTAACTGTTCCAGACCTCACGCCAGCCTGCGTGAGCTTAAACGCGTGCCTTTCGGCTTCACCTCATAGTGGCTTGGCTGTCTAGCCAAGTCACAACATATTCAATGGCTGTAAGGTCTGAAACGCGTGCCGGCTAGGCCACAGTGAAGAATTCTCCGTATCCAGGTAGCTCAGCATACGTAAAGGTACCAAAACAAGTAAGAATTTTTCAAAAAAATCATGATATTTTCCTGGGATTTGTCACCTTAAAAGCGTTCGACAATATAAAATGGTGCAATATGTTCCAGAAAAATAGGAGTAAGTTCAAGGAAAAGAGGGGTAATAAGCGTTGTGTACAATAATCAGAAGGGAATAATAAGTATGAAAGACACCGATAAGCAATGAGAGAAGGGAAAGGAAGGTTCTAGAGAGGGATTAAGTTTCCGGGTGAAAGGATATCAATGATGTTATTCGCTACCCTCAGTGAACGTGAAGAACAATTGCAGGACCTGCTGAATGGAATGAACAATCTAGTGAGTACGGAATGATGTTTCAGAGTAAACCGAACGAAGACTAGAGTAATGAAGAATAGCAGAAATGAGATTGGTGACGAACGTAACATCAAAACGGAAGACCACATTATAGACAAACTTAAGGAATGGTGCTGCCCTGTTAGCAAAGTTACGAGTGACGAACGAGGCAAGTAGATTGCAAAAAGCAGATCGTCACAGTTAAAGAGGGTGTTTCTGGCCAGACCATACGCGTTAATTCGCGGAGAATCCTCAAAGAACGTACATTTGGAGTACAGAATTGAACGGAAGTGAAACATGGACTACGGGAAAATCGGAACAAAGGAGAAAGAATCGAAGCATTTGAGACGTGACTTAACAGAGAATCGGTGAAAACTAGGTGGGCGGATAAGGTAAGGAATGATGAGGTTCTCCGCAAAATCGGCGAGGAATATGTGGGAAACAATGACAGGAAGTAGGGACAAGACGGTAAGACATGCGTTAGGACATCAGGGAATGACGCCCTCGGAACTAAGGAAGCTGTACAGGGTAGAACTGTAGCGGAAGATAGAGACTGGAATACAGCCCGCAAATAATTGACGACGTAGGTTGCAAGTGCTAGTCTGAGATAGAAAGGGTGGCACAGGAGAGAAATTCGTAGCGGGTAACATCAAATCAGTCAGAAGGCTGTTGATCCAATAAATGTAAAAACAAAAAATTCCGCGTTTCAATCTGTATACAAAGCGTTTCGCTGCAGTAAATCTCTCGTCTAAAAACAAAATGCTGATGTTAAGAGACTACCCTATTAGCTAATTTATATACATTACATTCCACACGTTTGGCAGTGAATTTCATGGGGAAAATTTGTTGAATGGTTTCATGATGTCTGGTTTGACAAGTGTAACGATCAAGAAGAATTGAGTGATATGTTTATTAATTAGTAAGACATGCTGATTTCCATTTAGCAGGGTGCATACTAATTCTTATTTAATGAGAGGCTTGATATAAACCTCTTATGTATCAAACCTGTGCCATTAGATTTGGCGCGCAACTTTGCGGCGGTGCTGTAACAAACGAGGCCTGAATTTCGCCAGCTGGCGCGTAGCGCAGGCTGTTGTTTTAGCAGCGACCACATGCTGCTTTATGCGTTCCACTGCTTGCTATCGGCCGCCGACTCGCTAAGCGCATTATCACTATTGCACCATCCCCCTGCCTACCTCCCTCCCCCCCTTCCCCCACTCGTACCAGCTCTGTTGTACGCTCCCCTACCCGATACTGTTCCTGCACGCACCTGGTTTGCGGTTATTGGCTACGTGACGACATAGCAGATTGGTTGCTGTAATTTCCGAAACAGTACTGGGAGCGAATGCCGAGTTGACTGATGAGAGCGTCACGCTGTTGACCGACAGGAAGAATTATTATTGTACGAATATCCTTGGTGAGATCCTAGATAGCATACGACAGTATTGGCCATAAATACAGCAACATCATGAAGGCGTCAACTTCGATCAAATTTGCATGATGTGTACTCGTTGCTTCGATAGGCTACGGACATAAATTTTGTGCAGGTGCGCAAATTACTACCTGTGTCATAATGACTAACAGCGAATGTCCAGCCCTTACTGTGATGACGTCGCATGACGAACATCGATGTTGTAATCGTGGAAACGTTTACTTTTATTTGGTGTGTGAATATCAAATTTTGTTGACAAGAGGGTTACGTAAATGGTAGTATTTAAGAGAAATCACGCTTTTCTACAATTTTTTGGGGAGTGTTAACTTTGAGGCAGATAGAAGTCACACAGGTATTACGAGAAAAATTTCCTCCACAGTCTAACCTTCGCATTATAAGGGGTGGGGGTGCTTTATTCCCACATTTTGAAAATATTGTAATCCAGTTCTGTGCTTCATATTTAAAAAAATTGAAAAAAATATTTTTTAATGATGTCTTATACGAGATTAGGTAATTGTTTTGAATTTTTCAGTTAAATGTAGGCCAAAAATTTAGTCTGAGTAGTATATGTGAATTTTCACCACACATGTCGTACCCATATTTTGAAGTTCAGGACGTTCTTACAGAGCTTTGAATCTGTAGAAAGTATATGGTAAAAAAAGTTTACGATAGTGTATGAAATCTGTACTTCTATAAAAAATGTGGTTTTCATCAAGTAGCGCTCCTCTCAGCGTACACACTATGGGAAATGTGTTGGTGCTGCTAAGATTATACTGAAAGATATTACAGGTTCTGAACACTTCTTATGCGTCAGTACAGCTTCAAAAAGGTAATTGATTGTTAAAGTTAACAATCAACGATTTCTTTGCGGTGGACAGAACGTACACCACCCACCCCCCGCCTCCAAGCCCCTTCGAATTTGCGTTGTGAAAAATACGTCTGTATTGCTATAGCTAAGGACAGAACCCTTCTCTGATTACACTGAAAAGAGAAAACATTATGAGAGCGCTGCCCACCACGACGTTGGAAGACGGAGGATCACCCCAATGAAGATATGGGCTGCTGATGGAGAAATCCACTGACAAAGGGCACATCATTATTAGCAGAAGCTACGAACCAGTATCTCGAGAACAGCCAAGCTGGTCGAATGTTCACGTGCTACTGTCGTGGGCATCTACAGAAAGTGGTAGGACAGTGAAACTGACACCAGGCGCAAAATGGTTGTACATCCACGACTCTTCGCAGAACGTGAGGTTCGAAGGCTTTCTGCTCTATACAGGGTGCTTCAAAAAGGATGGCGCAAACTTACACGGCTGAAAGTACACGATAATAGAAGCACAAATATCCTAGTAAACACGGGTCCGCAAACGAGCCGCTTGCGAGATAATCACAACCGTATGGTTCCAAGCCGCCACTGACATTATTGTAAACATCGTCTTAGTTAGTACACATTAACTTGAAATTTAGACTTTACAGTTGGGTTGTACATCGCAATTAGTTCATATTTCACTTATGGGGTCCCTCTTAAAGGAGGTATTCGAAGTGTTTTCCTTGCATCTAGATGCAATACTGTGTTCGAATCCTTTCGAAAACCCCTGCATCATTCCGGGATTCTTGACAAGTATGTACAACTCTCTGCCCCAGTTCTTCAACCGTGTTAACGGGTGTGCTGTACACATTGCTTTTGAGGTGACCCAAGACACAAAAATCCAATGGATTTAGATACGGTGATATTGGAGGCCAGGGTACAAGTCCGCCTCGATCTATCCATCTTTGGCCGTATCTGCGCGTTAGATGCCGTCTCACACCAGCAGCAAAATCTGCCAGAGTTCCATCATGAATGTACCACATACTCTGACGTTGCTGAAGGGGAACATCCTCAAGCAATCCTGGGAGATGACGTCGCAGAAAGCTAAGTATCTTATGCTTCTGCGGCGTCAAGTTGCAGGATTGGTTGAGGATGTTCCCCGTAAGTTGTGGTGGAAGAGTGTGTGGCCCAATGAGTTGATCGCCTGTTACCCTGACCTCACGTGCAGTGATGAACATTGCTGATGTGGTGGCTCATGAACAGCATGTGGGTTTATTTCACACCACAAATGTATATTATGATAGTCAAAGCACACCATCGCGTGTGAATCCTGCTTCGTCTGTAAATAAAATGTTACCTGCGAAACGAGGGTCGGCTACAGCCTGCTGTTGCAGCCACTGACACATCATCACTGTAGGAACAAAATCCGCATCATTGAGACATTGAACTCGTTGGAAGTGGTAGGGGTACAGTAAATTTCGATGTAAGATTCTCCATGCACTACTGTGGCTTAGTACAGGCACTTGTGTGGCACTTCTACCCGTCGAGGTTCCTGGAGAGCGCTGTACAGCTTCCAACACAATATCCTCAACTTCAGGCGCAATGCGAGCAGGCCTACCTTCTGCTCTGCCATGTGCAAAACCCCCGTGTTCTCTCAGACGCTGATGGACCCTTGTAGATCTACGACTTTCTGGGTGTCTTCGATCAGGATATGTTTCTTGGTACAAGCGTGCAGCCTCCCGTGCATTATCATTAGCCCTACCGTGTATGAACCGCATATCCGCATAGTCTTCATTACTGTACGGTTCCATTGTAACTACAACACAGCACACATGGCACTCCTCAGACGCGACTGATGCCGTTTGAGACTGTGTACTGTGTCCGACCTGTACGTTCGGCGTATATGGTGTGATTCCAACTCCACCTATCGGCAATGTTACGTTGTGTAAACAGCTAACATAGGACGGCCTGAAGTGCGAAAGGGTGGAACCGGACTATGTTACAAACAATGCCGTCAGTGGCTGCGTGGAAGCATACAGCCGTGATTATCTCGCAAGCGGCTCGTTTGCGGATGCGTATTTACTGGGACATTGTGCTTATATTATCGTGTACTTTCAGCCGTGTAAGTTTGCGCCGTCGTTTATGATACACCTTGTGAAGTAGGAGACATGGAAATCTGTGGCATCTCTTCCGAAAGAGCAGAATTTTAAGCAAGCAAAGGCTTTCGGACCACGCCGTTCATCGTACATTGTTGAACACGGAGCTCTGCATCAGACCACCTCTCTATGTCCACATGTTGGACAAACGACATCGTCAATTACGACTGCAGTGCGCACGGGACCGTCCGGATTCGATCGCTGATCGATAGAAACGTGTTAGCTTTACCGGTGGATCACACTTTTGCTACACTAGATCGATGGTCGTCTCGACAAACGCCGTCGTCAAGGTGAATGGCGGCTCGGACCATGAAGCGCATCAACGACGCAGCTTGGTGGGAGCAATATTATGCTATGGGAGACATTGTCCTGCACTTGCATGGGACCTGTGGTAGTACCCTAAGACAGCTGTGAATCAGTTGCGTCCCTTCATGCTTGATGTCTTCCCTGACGGCGGTGTATCTTTCGGCAGTGTAGTTGTGCTCGTCTCGGAGCCAAAACCGTGCTACAGTGGTTTGAGGAGAGTTATGGTGAACTCTAGTTGATGTTTCGGCATACCACATTCACACGTTAATCCTATGGAAGCCATCCAGGTCGCTATGTGGCGCCATCACCGCGTAGGCATATCAGCGACTCGTTATTTACGCGTATTTCATGACCCCTGCCTTGCCATCAAATGCCATATACCTCCACAAAACTACCAACAACGATACGCAGAATCAGCGATGTAGTAAGTTCCAAAGACGGACAAACAAGCAATTAAGCATCAGATCATAATGTTTTGGCTCATCAGTGAACATGCGTGTTTTTGTTGCTTACTGATAATGTCGTTTCGTCTTAATAACGATGGATGTACATAGCTGCTGTTTGCCTAGTTGCCCTCTTGAGATACGTATTAACACGACGAAAACTGTAAAGTACAGCTATGCCGTTGCTTTTCACAGCCGTTATGTATGTGTGATAACTCGTGGTCGTGCGGTAGCGTTCTCGCTTCCGGCGCCCGGGTTCGATTCCCGGCGGGGTCAGGGATTTTCTCTGCCTCGTAATGACTGGATGTTGTGTGCTGTCCTTAGGTTAGTTAGGTTTAAGAAGTTCTAAGTTCTAGGGAACTGATAACCATAGATGTTAAGTCCCATAGTGCTCAGAGCCATTTTTTTGTACCTAATGCACCAATATAACAATTTATTTGCATTTGCTTCTTTATACACAGAGTGCTCTTGTATGCTGTGTTGCCGGATCTGTGGACATTATTTCCACGTCATTGTTCATTGTTGCAGAACTTACGTCGGCGCGTCCGTTAGGTAGGGAACAATAGTGCTCAAATTCGTCATTTTACTCGTGTGGGACAGTCCTCGATTTTGAGAAGCCATACACGTCAGATCGTAATTACGATAAAAATTTCTTTGCACAGTTTACAGATACAACCATTTTCTACTTACAGGCGAATTTTCGTTGCTTTCCGATTAGTTGTATTGCATTAATAGTGGTGGATGTAGATCGCCGCAGTTCGCCTAATGGTAATATGTACTAACAAGACGAAAAATGTAAATACAAGATTGTTGTCGCCTTCGACAGCTGTTGCGGAGTTATGGTAAAGCGCTAATACAGGGTGTTCCATGTGAAATTGGTGCGCCTCGCGTCTCGGTTAATCATCTGCAGTCTAACTGCTTGTGAAGTGGCAACACTGCCTCGAAAGCTGGCAACACTACATTGTACTGGGAAGTAGAGGGCAGCTGTGTGTTCGTGCGTCAGTGTTGTGAGAAGCTCGTATTGCTGAGTTGTTACAGAAATCGGGCAGGTTGCATTAGAACAGAGAATTGACATCGTGGTGCGTTACATAGACGCCATCAAAGAATGTAAAGAAATGTTTCAAGTGAGGTATCCTGTTAGAAAACTTCCCACGTCCAGAACTGTTCAAGGTCTGTATAAGAAATGGAGGGCTGTGGGATCCGTTCAGAATGTGCACAGGAATAGGCACTTGACAGTGAGGGCCCCTGAAACTATAGATACAATTGACATGGACATTGTCCCCACAAGTCGGTAAGGAGATTATCATAGGAGGTTGGTGTATCTGGTGCAGTGTCTCATTGTTTACTAAAGGATATGAACAAAAAGCCTGTCTTGTGAGTGTGGTGCAGAGTTGAAATTTGACAATCAGGGAAAAAAAAGGAGTTCGTTATTGTATCTCGCTGTTACCTTCAATTTCAGGTATCTACTTGGAACCCTTCCCTTACTTCACATCAGCCATAGCCTGCTTTCAATTGTTGGGTTATGTTAGCTACCAGATTTGCAGATACTGGTGTAACACCACAATAGGTGTCGTTACGTTACTAAAAATGAATGCAAGAACGAAAGACAAAAAGATCTTTGAATGTGTTAATAATTTTTAATCTCAACAATTACTAATCTGGATGTTCCGTGCAGAAATGTTTAGCCATGCTATCTTCATAGCCGTCCATAATCGTGGAAGTATAACCGGTGCAGGGTTTTGTATACGAATTGACCACTCGATTATGTCTCATAAATGTTCGATGGGACTTCTGTTGGACAACCTGTGTGTCCTATAATTCGCTCAAATTGTGCAGAATGTTTTTCAAACCCATCGCCAACAACTGTGACCCAGTTGACATGGCCCATTGTCATCCATAAAACTTCCATCGTTGTTTGAGAACAGGAAGTTCATGAATGGCTGAAAACGGTCTCCAGGGTGCCTAACATTACCATTTACAGTCAATGATCGATTCAGTTGGACCAAACGACGCAGTCCATTCCATGTAAACATAGCCCACAGCATTATGAAGCTACTGCAGTTTATGCAGTGCCTTGTTGACAACTTTGGTCGATGGCCATCAGTTCATACCAACTGAAATCGAGACACCTGAGACCGAACCACGGTTTTTCAGTCGTTTAGGGTCCAACTGATATGGTCACGGGGCTAGGAGAGGCGCTGCAGCCGATGTCCTGCTTTTGGCAAAGGCACGCGCGTCGGCTGTTTTCTGCTGTAGCTCATTAACGCCATATTTCACCTCAGTGTCCTAACGAATACGTATTTATTTATTTATTGTTCCGTGAGACCAAATTAAGGAGAAGTCTCCATGGTCATGGAACGAGTCAATACATGAAATTATAACACGATAGTATAAACAGATAGAATGAAATATAAAAAACATATTCAGGCGACAAGTCGTAAGTTTAAATAAAGAAAATAAATTTGCTTAATTTTTAGCTCTTCCAGGAGCTCCTCGACAGAATAGAAGGAGTGAGCCATGAGGAAACTGTTCAGTTTACACTTAAAAGAGTTTGGGCTACTGCTAAGATTTTTGAGTTCTTGTGGTAGCTTTTTGAAAATGGATGCAGCAGAATACTGCACTCCGTTCTGCACAAGAGTCAAGGAAGTGCATTCCACATGCAGATATGATTTCTGCTTAGTATTAACTAAGTGAAAGCTGCTAACTCTTGGGAATAGGCTAATATTGCTAACAAGAAACGACATTAAAGAAAATATATACTGTGAGGGCAATGTCAGAATTACCAGACTATGGAATAGGTGTCGACAAGAGGTTCGAACTTACACCACATATAGCTCGAACAGCCCGATTTTGAGCCAAAAATACCCTTTTTGAATCAGAAGAATTACCCCAAAAAATAATACCATACGACATAAGCGAATGAAAATATGCGAAGTAGACTACTTTTTGAGTTGAACTGTCACTTATTTCAGATACTGTTCTAATGGTAAATAAAGCAGCATTTAATTTATGAACGAGATCCTGGACATGGGCTTTCCACAACAGCTTACTATCTATCCCAACTCCTAGGAACTTGAACTGTTCCGTCTCGCTTGTAATATGCCCATTCTGTCTGATCAAAATATCGGTTCGTGTTGAATTGTGAATTAGAAACTGTAAAAGCTGAGTCTTACTGTGATTTAGCATCAAATTATTTTCCACAGGCCATGAACTTATTTCATGAACTACATTATTTGTTACTGTTCCAATATTACACACAAGATCCTTCACTATCAAGCTGGTGTCATCAGCAAACAGAAATATTTTTGAATCACCCGTAATACTAGAAGGCATATCATTTATATAAATAAGAAACAGCAGTGGCCCCAGCACCGACCCTTGGGAAACGCCCCACTTAACAGTGCCCCACTGGGACTGAATATCACTACCACTCTCAATATTGCGGAGAATTATCCTCTGCTTTCTGTTGTTAAAGTAAGAGGTGAACCAATTGTAAGCTACTCCCCTTACTCCATAATGGTCCAACTCCTGCAATAATATTTTGTGGTCAACACAGTCAAAAGCCTTCGTTAAATCAAAGAAAACACCTAGCGTTCGCTACCTTTTATTTAATCCGTCCAAAACGTCACAGAGAAAAGAGAATATAGCATTTTCAGTTGTTAAACCATTTCTAAAACCAAACTGTACATTTGACAGCAAATTATGTGAGTTTAAATGCTCCAGTAACCTTGTATATACAACCTTCTCGATAACTTTAGCAAACAGTGATGGCATAGAAATAGGTCTAAAATTGTTAACATTATCCCTGTCTCCCTTCTTATAAAGTGGCTTCACTACCGAGTACTTTAATCGATCAGGATACCGACCACTCCTAAAGGAAAAGTTACAGATATGGCTAAGTACTGGGCTAACATACATAAAACAATAATTCAGTATTCTGCTAGATACCCCGTCATATCCATGAGAGTTCTTGGTCTTTAGTGATTTAATTATTAACTCAATCTCCCTCTTGTCAGTATCATGGAGGAGCATTTCAGGTAACAGTCTCGGAACTCTTTTTTCTAAGAGCGCTATATGATTCCCTGTTGGGACTAGGTTTCTATTTAGTTCACCTGCTATATTCAGAAAGTGATTATTAAATACTGTACATATATGCGACTTGTAAGTAACACGGACATTCCCACTACGCACTGATTCTATATCCTCGACCTGTCTCTGCAGACCAGTCACTTCCTTTAGGACTGACCATATGGTTTTAATTTTATCCTGAGACTTAGCTATTCTATCTGCATACCACATACTTTTTGCCTTCCTAATAACATTTTTAAGCACCTTACAATACTGTTTGTAATGGGCTGCTGCATTTAGATTTTGCCTGTTTCTAACGTTTTGATATAATTGCCACTTTGTTCTACAAGATATTCTTATCCCTCTAGTCAGCCACCCAGGCTGCTTGTTTGTGGTAGTACCCTGTTTTGAACGTTCTAACGGAAAGCAACTTTCAAAGAGCACGAGAAAAGTCCTGAGAAAAGCATTATATTTATCATCTACTGTATTAGCGCTATAAACATCTTGCCACTCTTGGTCCTTGATAAGAATTACGAAGGTCTCTACAGCAACTGGATCAGCTTTCCTAAACAGTTGATAACTATATTTAACATATGTTGCAGCACAAAAATCTTTTAGAGTTAAAATTTGTGCATCATGATCTGAAAGGCCATTCACCGTTTTGCTAACAGAATGCCCTTCTAGTAATGAGGAATGAACAAAGATGTTGTCTATGGTTGTTCTACCTTTTCCTTGCACTCTCGTTGGAAAGAATACGGTTTACATAAGATTATATGAATTAAGGAGGTCTACCAGCATCCTCTTCCTTGCACGATCACTTATACAATTAATGTTGAAGTCACCACATAGAACTAACTTTTTGTATTTCCTATAAATTGAACCAAGAACTTCCTCTAGCTTTAGCAAAAGTGTTGTGAAATCGGAGTCTGGGGATCTACAAATAACAACAGTTAGAAGTTTAGCTCCATTAAATTTAACCACACCTGCCCAACATTCAAACACCTTTTCAGTGCAGTACTTTGTAACATCAATTGACTCAAATGGGATGCCGTTTTTCACGTACATGGCTACTCCTCCACACCGCAAAAAGCTCCTAGAAAAGCTGCCAGCCAACATGTATCCTGGTAAAGGAAGCCTCTGAATTATCTCCTTATTTAAGAAACGTTCAGTTATAGCAATAATTTCAGAGTCAACATCTATCAGCAGTTCACTAACTTTATCTCTAATACCTTGTATATTTTGATGAAATATACAAATTCCCTCATTACTCGGATTTCTGCAGTTAGTTCACGCAGTATCGCTTGTCTGTTAGCACTGACAACTCTACGCAAACGCTGCTGCTCTCGGTCGTTAAGTGAAGGCCGTCGGTCACCGCGCTGTTCCTTGTGAGAGGTAAATCCTGGAATGTGGTATTCTCGCCACACTCTTGACGCTGTGAACCTCGGAATATTGAATTCCCTAACGATTTTCGAAATGGAATCTACCTTGGGTCTAGGACGAGCTATCATTCCACGTTCACAATTTGTTAATTCTCGTCGTGCACACATAACCGCGTTGGAAATTTTTAGATGAATGAGCTGAGCACAAACGACAGCTCCGCCAATGCTCTGCCCTTTTATACCTTGAGTACGCGAAACTGCCGCCGTCTCTATGTGTGCGTATCAATGTCCCATGACTTCGTCACCCGAGTGCAAATTCCCGCCGTGCGGCACGGAGTGCTGTTGCTACTCAATTTTGCGATTGTAACGAACGGTCCAATCCGCGCACTGCTCTCGGACCGCAACGTATTGGCTTCACGTTTGTGATTCACAACGTTTTTGTATAATTCAGTATCTTCTGACGATACTATTCTACGCTTGTGATAATGTAAAATTAATCTGTTTATTTTGAAAGATGGAATGGAGTGTTGCCTTAAAGATTTTACGGCAACAGCTTGTATCGAAAAATGAAAAGTAGTTCGCCCGGAAGATGGTGTGAACTTCAAATGTTTCAAATCAAGACTATGATACTCAAGAAGGTGACACACTATTGCGAAGCGAAATAGTTGCCAACTAACATTACCAGAAAAGAAATTTTCAATACGACTAACAATTTTTTGAAGGAAAGCATCTGGATTGGAACAATTGTGTCAATATTTGAACAGATGGGGCCAAGGCAATGATTTGTAAAACAACAGGACCGGTATCGCTAGTAAAAGGCGAAGCGGCGAACTGTATTTCCAGCCATTGCATCCTACAGAGACAAGAACTCGCGGTAAAGAAGACGCTGCCGCATTTTAAATTGGTTCTTGATGAAGCAGCAAAAGTTATCAATTACTTTAAATCAAGGCCTGTTCAGTGTCGATTTCTTATAATATTGTGAGAAGATTATGGGACCAGGCAAACTTTACTGCTCCACACTAAGATTAGATAGTTAGCTCAGTGTAAAACCTTAACAAGATTATTCGAACTAAGAGATGAATTACAAGCTTTTATGACTGACATTTGGGGGCGCTCAACTGCGTGGTCTTCAGCACTCGTAAAAAGTTCTAATTTTTTTCACAGTCCAATTTTGTTACACATTCCAATCTAACCACCGTCACGAATGATGATGAAATAATGATGATGACAATAAAATAATGATGACAGCACAAACACCCAATCCCCGAGAAGAGAAAATCCCCAACCTGACCGGGAGTCGAACCTGAGACCCTGTGATCCAGAGGTAGGAACGCTAGCCACTTTTTTTTTTTTGTTCGTTGTTGATCGTTTGTTTGTTTGTTGCGGACGTCACATGACATCCGGTGAAGTTCGTTTGTTGATCCTTTCCACTCAGTTTATTTTATTACAGCGGCCAACCAGCTCAACCACTAGACCACAAGCTTCAGACGTTTGAGCGCTGTGACTTGATTGTTCAGACTAGCTGTTTCGGCGGATACATCTGGGAAAGTTAATGAATCAAACCTACCTTTACACGGAAAACAGACATAAGTTATAAAAATACTTGTAATAGAATAATCGCCTTAAAATTAGATTTTATGTTGTCTGTTTTGTCAAGAGAGAACTGAATGTGTACATTTATGAGACATCAGAATTACTAAATAGAATATTTGAACAATTGGTCCAATGAATCTTCCTGGCAGATTAAAACTCTGTGGCGGACCGAGACTCGAACTCGGGACCTTTGCCTTTCGCGGGCAAATGCTCTACCATCAGAGCTACCCAAGCACGACTCACGCCTCGTCCTCACAGCTTTACTTCTCCAGTACCTCGTCTCCTACCTTCCAAACCTGCCCGCGAAAATCAAAGGTCCCGAGTTCGAGTCTCGGTCCGGCACACAGTTTTTAATCTACCAGGAAATTTCGTATCAGCGCACATTCCGCTGCAGAATGAAAATCTCATTCTGGAATTGGTACAATGTCTCAATGATATGCGTATTTCGAGACTTATTTTCCTCAAGAGCAAAATACAAAACTAGGAATGAATTCATGGATTCAGAATAATTTTGTACCGAATTTGCAGAAGTTGGAAAGTATGTCAAACGAAACCTGTGATTGCTTTACAGAAATTACATCAGACTGAAGCATCTGATCACTGTAAAAAGCAATGTACTTGGCGGTTTTTGTTGCACGGTTGGGCACAAAGGCTCTGACCGTTCTTCTCCCATTCCAAGTAAGACACTTATGTGAAACGGGATTATCAGCATATGCAGCTACAGTCACAAAATACCACAATAGACGAGATGCTGAACCTGACATGCGTCTTGAAGTTCATTTTATCAACCATGACATTAAACAAGTCATTATAAAAATGCTTCATATCTCTCATTAAGTGGAAACAGTTTTATCACTTTATAGTGGAAGCAATACAGTATTACTCTGCGTATTGCCCTACTGCCTGATTTTTGTATATTGTTGTAGAAGTCAGTAACACATAATTACCTATTTTTGTATGATTTTTATTACTTGAATATAGTTAAAGAATGGACATAAAAATGTTTTATTTACTTTAGGGCTCTGTGAAGTATTTGCATTTCTAAATGATTCCGTTGCCAAAGCAGTTTCGAACCACCGTGCTCGGTATCATATTTTGGGCAACACTGTACACTGGCCACGAATTTTAGTAGGCATCTATGGTATCAGTTCGTGAACTAATTGTAGGGCATTGTACAAGTGTCTCGAGATTCTAAATCTTCCATCCGTGGACGCAATTTGCATCATGGTATTTTTTGTGGACAATACAGACTCATTCAGAAGAAACAGAAGCATTCGTTCAGCGAACACCAGACGAAAACCGATATGCTCTTGCATAACATTTCTTTGCTCTCCTAAGTGCTTTACTGTCTCTCACAAAATTACTGTGTCACAGGAAAACATCTAAGTTTTTATTTCTTATCGATGACCTTCGAAACCTTTTTAAATTTCTCTTTAGTTCTTTCTATTGCTTGCTCACATTAGTGTTTGAAAAACATAACATCCTTAGCTCACTCCCCTCTTTACCACTGCTTACGTTCTACGTCCTACGACCCTTATAACAGTAGTTTTGTTTCTGTTCGAGTTGTAAAAACCTTTCGCTCCGTTCACTTTATTCCTGCTGCTTCTGTAATTTCAGAGAGTCTATTCCAATCAACAGTTTCAAAATGTTTCCCTAATTCTGCATTTGCTATAAACATAGATTTGCCTTTCTTGAACGGTTATGTTCTTATTTAAGTCATACGGTCAGTGTGGCATCACTTGTTTCTACATTGTTATACAGTACAGAAAGAGAGAGCTTCACTTAATGGCTTCATCAGTATGTAAAGAACATTACAAACCTTAGTGTAAAATTCAGCATATTAGGAACAACGCAAACTCATGTACCAATTATGCACAAAAAATTGAAATTTCCAAGCACTAATCAAAAGCAAATTGGAGCGCTATGATACGTGAAACCAACAAACTGGATAAGGCAAACGATACTAAATTCCCTGCTGCAAGACAGATGAGGCCTAATTCAAATCATTGGCCACTAAATTTAACAGTCGCTGAAAGCACATGGGCAAAAATAAATAATCATCTAAAGTTGATTTAGTACACATTTAGACAGGCAATGCGAATTTGGTGGGCAGTGTATCGACGTTAGTCCACTATCACGCACGTCAGATTCCTGTAGCAAGTCTGTCGCAGTGTGACAGAAATAGTTTATCCGTGCGCAAACTGCCATCACCGCTGGGGAAATAATCAAGCATGAAGTTATGTAGGTGGGCTGCAAAGATATTCACGTAGTCCACAGCTATCACGATGTCTCAGATTGCTGTCCCACGTCCCATGAAGGCTCAGGTGAACGTCCCCCTTAGTAAAGTAATGTCCCCAGCGGTCTCGACGATCCGCATCTGCGTCGTGGTTCATGTTTTGGGTAGACTTTCGCCTGACTGAAAGCGTATTGACCTAGTGTAACAAGAAATGTGGTTCACCTGAGCCAGGGACACATTTCTACTGATCAACGGTCCGAAGTCGACGATTCTTTTGTCGCTTCAGTCGCGATACACGATGACGCTGGCTGAATACAGCAACACGTAGGGGTCTTCAACTACGGAGACCAGTGTTCAACAATGTCCGCTGCACGATGAGTTCTGTGAAACTGTGCGTGGATGAAAACTGTCGTCATATCTGTTTTACAGAGCAGGCTAGTCTCCGACCTCCATAATCTTTGACGAGACGCGGCGTCCAGAACCTTGTCGCCTACAAGTGGTTTCACCGTCGTTCAACCACTTTCCGCAGTTGATCACGTCAGCAAGCACGCCAATAACCGAAAGGATTCGCTGTGTCCGAGCCGCTCGTTACCAGAGATTCATAACAATGTATATTTTGTCAGTCGCTTATGTCTGTGGATGCCCCCACTGGGACACTGTATCGTCACTATTATGTTTCCCATTCGGCTATGCTCCGCATATATACACTTCTGGAAATTGAAATAAGAACACCGTGAATTCATTGTCCCAGGAAGGGGAAACTTTATTGACACATTCCAGGGGTCAGATACATCACATGATCACACTGACAGAACCACAGGCACATTGACACAGGCAACAGAGCATGCACAATGTCGGCACTAGTACAGTGTATATCCACCTTTCGCAGCAATGCAGGCTGCTATTCTCCCATGGAGACGATCGTAGAGATGCTGGATGTAGTCCTGTGGAACGGCTTGCCATGCCATTTCCACCTGGCGCCTCAGTTGGACCAGCGTTCGTGCTGGACGTGCAGACCGCGTGAGACGACGCTTCATCCAGTCCCAAACATGCTCAATGGGGGACAGATCCGGAGATCTTGCTGGCCAGGGTAGTTGACTTACACCTTCTAGAGCACATTGGGTGGCACGGGATACATGCGGACGTGCATTGTCCTGTTGGAACAGCAAGTTCCCTTGCCGGTCTAGGAATGGTAGAACGATGGGTTCGATGACGGTTTGGATGTACCGTGCACTATTCAGTGTCCCCTCGACGATCACCAGTGGTGTACGGCCAGTGTAGGAGATCGCTCCCCACACCATGATGCCGGGTGTTGGCCCTGTGTGCCTCGGTCGTATGCAGTCCTGATTGTGGCGCTCACCTGCACGGCGCCAAACACGCATACGACCATCATTGGCACCAAGGCAGAAGCGACTCTCATCGCTGAAGACGACACGTCTCCATTCGTCCCTCCATTCACGCCTGTCGCGACACCACTGGAGGCGGGCTGCACGATGTTGGGGCGTGAGCGGAAGATGGCCTAACGGTGTGCGGGACCGTAGCCCAGCTTCATAGAGACGGTTGCGAATGGTCCTCGCCGATACCCCAGGAGCAACAGTGTCCCTAATTTGCTGGGAAGTGGCGGTGCGGTCCCCTACAGCACTGCGTAGGATCCTACGGTCTTGGCGTGCATCCGTGCGTCGCTGCGGTCCGGTCCCAGGTCGACGGGCACGTGCACCTTCCGCCGACCACTGGCGACAACATCGATGTACTGTGGAGACCTCACGCCCCACGTGTTGAGCAATTCGGCGGTACGTCCACCCGGCCTCCCGCATGCCCACTATACGCCCTCGCTCAAAGTCCGTCAACTGCACATACGGTTCACGTCCACGCTGTCGCGGCATGCTACCAGTGTTAAAGACTGCGATGGAGCTCCGTATGCCACGGCAAACTGGCTGACACTGACGGCGGCGGTGCACAAATGCTGCGCAGCTAGCGCCATTCGACGGCCAACACCGCGGTTCCTGGTGTGTCCGCTGTGCCGTGCGTGTGATCATTGCTTGTACAGCCCTCTCGCAGTGTCCGGAGCAAGTATGGTGGGTCTGACGCACCGGTGTCAATGTGTTCTTTTTTCCATTTCCAGGAGTGTAGTTTCGTTACCGCACACCACCACCAGGTGCCATTCAACATGACAGCCGTAAGTGGTCATAACGTTTCCGCTAATCAGTGTATGTACCAATACATATAATCCCATAACGACACTTGAGGTTAATAACTTGTGTGAATTTAGGATTAATTGTGCAGTTCACAACCACAATATTTAAAGTTTGAGCCATTTCTATGTACAGAGTGGTTATAATTAATCTGTCACTATTTGAGAGGGTCCACCTTGAAAAATGAGTGTTCGTACGACAATGACATTTCGTGGTGGTGGTGGTGGTGGTGGTTAGTGTTTAACGTCCCGTCGACAACGAGGTCATTAGAGACGGAGCGCAAGCTCGGGTTAGGGAAGGATTGGGAAGGAAATCGGTCGTGCCCTTTCAAAGGAACCATCCCGGCATTTGCCTGAAACGATTTAGGGAGATCACGGAAAACCTAAATCAGGATGGCCGGAGACGGGATTGAACCGTCGTCCTCCCGAATGCGAGTCCAGTGTGCTAACCACTGCGCCACCTCGCTCGGTATTGACATTTCGTGCAAACATTTGTAAGGACATGCGGAAGGGAAGTCACGAATAAAGCTTTGAATGAAACACATTTTAATTTCCACATGAGATGGTAACATTTCTTAATGGGGTACCAATGTTACCTTCCAAGCTACAAGCGTTGCCCAATGTAAGGAACATCTGCATCCACGACAACAGGGAGCCGCAATGGAGATTGTTCTACTGCCCGCAATATTTCAGTTGGCATATTGGCTACCTTCCTCGATATGGCCATCTTCAACTTCCATTATCTGTTAGTATCCTGCTGATAAACTCTGTCCTTCTGGTAGCCCCACAGTCAAAAATCAGACGGGCTCAAATCTGGCGATCTTGGTGTCCACGCAGTCTGGAGCAATCGGAAGTGATTCAGTATCCTCTAAATATGTTACCGAGCAACCCGAATGACCTCTCGAGGAATGTGGAGTGGACCTCCATCGTGCGTTAGAACAGTTAAGTCCAAAGCACCTCTCTCCCATAGAGCAGGGATCACATGTGGCGAAGTTAACACTCGTGCTTAGTCCCTAGGGTCCGAGTTCCCTCCTGTGTTGCCGGCGGCTAGTGGCAAACCATGACAGTGATCCTACTAACAACACAAATCGAGCCGTGCACAGTCTGAATATAATTCCTATAAAGTTAGGTACACATTCGGTAAATAGCTTTCCACCTACACTCGCTCCAGCAGGAAAATGTAATTATGGCCACCCTGTAGATTACACATCCCTGTCTGAGATTCAGAATGGAGTTTATCTTCCGATAGGAAGGTGTGTAACAGATAGCCGGTAGATATAAGATGGGAAACAAAAAATTCGCATATAATAAAATACATAGTAAGAGAGAGACCGAGAGAGGCAGAGAGAGAGAGAGAGAGAGAGAGAGAGAGAGAGAGAGAGAGAGAGAGAGAGGGGGGGGGGGGGAGGGGGAGAAAGGGAGGAATTGGGAAGGGCGGAAGGGGGGTGAAGAGAGCAGCATAAAAGAAGCAGCGGAAAGCGAGCAGCCGCTACAAGAGATGGAATACATTTCTGGCTTGCGGCAGTAACTTTTGAGTGACAGCAGGCACGAGGGTAAAATACGTCTGACACTTTGTGACAAATGACCCGCGTAGAGGCGCAGATACGCCTGCAATTCGTGGCGGAAACATCACTCACTACGGGTCGTCTTCTGGGGCAACATTCTGCCTTCCAGTTTGCGGACAGAGTCTCTGTATAAAGCCCACGGAAATTCCAC
Organism: Schistocerca serialis cubense; assembly: GCF_023864345.2. NCBI lineage: Eukaryota > Metazoa > Arthropoda > Insecta > Orthoptera > Acrididae > Schistocerca > Schistocerca serialis. The sequence continues at coordinate 310,554,278 of NC_064645.1, read as the reverse complement.
TCAGAGACTAGTGAAGTCGATGGAAAGCGTCCACGTGCAACACACAATTCATTAAAAAGAGGTAAATTTGTTCAGTTCATCAGCCTTCTGAATGGTTTGATGCGCTCCGCCATTATCATGTCTCACTTGTCAGTTGTTTCACCTCAGAGTTATATGTACTCCCGACGTCATGGCCTCCTCCAACTCTTGTGTGTACCTTTTCTTTGTAGACTTAGTCTCTTGAACATCCAACGCTCAAATACCAGGGGATATTGTCATAAAATAAGTGTAAATTTCTCATGATCCACATTCCGAGTGATGTTAGGTTTAGATGATGTGTCACCAGTCGACTACACTGTCCAGGGGCCCAGTGATACTCATTGTAGCTTCTCGAATAATGTAATAATACTGCACGAACAATCGTCATTTTGATATTGTTTTATTAGGTAACCACTTACGACGTTCCAATCACATCTTCAGGCCTGTCGCATGAATGACACCAAGTACCACTCACGCATGTGTAAGGTAAGGTAAGAATAATCGTATTTGGTCCCATAGATATCCGGATTTCATGCACGTGCTCACAAGGTATGGATAACTACGGGGCCAGATACGATTATTGGTGACAAGTTTTAGACACGTACGAGTGGTAGGTACCTGGTGCCATTCATGCGACAGGCCTGAAAATGATGTGACTGGAACTTCGGAACTGGCTGCGTAATAAAACAATATCAAAATAACTGCTGTTATCATATATCGCCAATTAGCCGCTGCTACACTCTGCTGAATCCAAGATGTAGTAAACTTTATCTTCGAATAATGGTGGAATCTTGTTTTCAAGAAAGTATAAAGGCATTGGCTGCATTGGGTGCGGTGGGCTTGGTCAGCACCAATATCACCTCCATGGCGGTGACTAAAGTTGCTTGGTTCTGTAGCATGAGGAAAGAAAAAATATTTTTCGGCCTTTCATTCCCGACACTTATGCGAGAGAACAGGCAAATAGAGAGCTTATGACCTGCACCTGACATTTTCGTATCCACAGACGTATTTTACCTCTAAAATAGAATGTAAACAAAAGTTATTCTAATTCAGTACTTGAGACAACGATATCAGTTATCTTAAATACGGTGACTTTGCACTGGTAACTGTGCAGATCGATGTTAGGGTGCTTCGACAGGTTTCTACACGAAATAGGTTCGTGTTGCAAAACTTGGGAGCATATATCACATTCTTTCACTGTTTTACAGCATGGAAGCCTGGTTGAAATCTCACAAACGGAACTTTCCACGATTGTAAAACGTGTATTTAACAGTTATGAGCAGATTTCTCAGTATGGTATTCCTGCAACAATTCCACGCCTGAGAAGATTTCTTCAAACTGCCAAACTTGACCATCTTTGAGAATCTTATACTTCGTTATTGAACATGTATTTCCCGAATCTGTTCTCAGCATGGTCCTGCGTTTACATTTTTCTCAACTCCGTGATTTTCGGTAGCGTTGTGTGGGAGGAGTTCCTCAAAACTGAAAATAATTGACAACTATCTTAGCTCCACTATGTGTCATTCACGATTCTCTATTTTGCAGTTTTGTCAGTCTATAACACACATGTCCTGCTATTGCTATACCATAACCTTAAAGCTGGAGGCGGGTTGTGAAATAAAACTATCTTGAATCAGATTTTCAGTCTGCAGCGTAGTGTGCGCTGATATGAAACTTCCTGGCAGATTAAAACTGTGTGCCTGACCGAGAGTCGAACTCGGGACCTTTGCCTTTCGCGGGCAAGTGCTCTGCCATCTGAGCTACCGAAGCACGACTCACGCCCGGTACTAACAGCTTTACTTACTGGCAGAAGTAAAGCTGTGAGTTTCTTTAAAAGAAACTGCAATTGTCTTTACTACCACAGTCTTCTACTTGCAAGTAAATGATTAAATAGGAGACTTTGAAACTCCACAAAACTTTAAATTAGACTGTTTCCATCCCTGGGAGGCTTTCACAAGACTACATTTACTACCTCCCACAATTTCACTAAATCCACAGTAAATCTTAATACCCCCTTCTTACTAAAGATCAAACAACAGTATTTAATGTTCTGAGGCTTTCATTTTATTCCCACAAACTAGGACACTTGGTAATCATAGTTTAAATGGAGAGGAACGGGAAAGGTATTGTGATAGGGAAAAAATCAAGGTAGGTACATGAATTCAATTACAAGTTACCCTATATTTGAGCACACTAACACATCGAATAAGCTGATCCTTCACTGTACATTATTATAGCATTCCGTTACAGTGAATGCGCAATGTGGTGGGAACTGCATGTTGGTAGGTGGATTTGCTGGCAGAATTGCTGGACTATAACCCTTCTTGGTGGCGATGATGGATACCAATTCCAGAATCGTTCCAGCTATTTATCCATCCATCCGAGGCATTGGACAGTGGCAGAAAAAACCTCTCTCAGAACCAGCACAATAGACAACTTCTACATGGCAGTGCACAGTTTGGTAGCTCGTCCCCGACTGACTCTCAGTTCCACCTTTTCTACCTAGGCCAACCACAATTTGCGCGCGCTACACAGTTCCGCTCCCGAGGGGAACCACAACAACTTTTACATACAGAATAACTAAGAACCCTAAGTGAGGATCAGCAGTTTACATAACAGCAAACAAATACATTAAATAAAACAGAACATTTGCACATATTGACATTTCTACCAAAAATTATTCACACAAAATTACAATTATATACAGTAAGTTTTGTTCCCTCCAAATGGGACAAGGAATTTAAATGACCGATATACTACATTGCATAGAATCAAACGACGACATCGAAGATTTAAACAAAGAAAAGAATATACAATTTTGTGTTATCTATTCAATCAAACAAATTTACAGAAGCTCAACGATGTAACATTAAACCAAAGCGGAAGGAAAAATAAATCCGTACAGCATTAGAGCCATGGTGTTACAAGTCGAAAATACATTAGCTGAAGACATCGATTTTGATGACACAATTTCACAATTTGCTGCAGAAGAAGTTAGAAGATATTCTGAGCTACATGTTTACGTCATCTTAAGAAGTACTGCTTCATTAATAATCACTCTGTGTAATTTACAAATTTTACTTATATCTTTCCAATCATAACAACTGCTTCCAATGCAGTGTACGTCATCGTTTTGATGCTCAATCATCGGTATTAAAAATCTAATTCCAAAAAATAAATATTTGACTTTGGGAGGGGTGGGAGGCGTGGTAGGGCTGATTGTGAGGGGGAAGAAGATGTAACTCCATACCTGTAGCTACCCCACTGGGTAACAGTAATCTTTAAATCGAGCGCCGGCCGGAGTGGCCTTGCGGTTCTAGGCGCTACAGTCTGGAACCGAGTGACCGCTACGGTCACAGGTTCGAATCCTGCCTCGGGCATGGATGTGTGTGATGTCCTTAGGTTAGTTAGGTTTAATTAGTTCTAAGGTCTAGGCGACTGATGACCTCAGAAGTTAAGTCGCATAGTGCTCAGAGCCATTTGAACAATTTTTTTTTTTAAATCGAGCGGGAAAGCAACAGCCAAATCAACTACTTATCTACCAAAACATCCCCTACATTATTTACAGACAAGCCCTTTTGAAAATGTCTCTCTACAAAGGCATGTATGGTTTCCTCTGACCATCGCAGCGAGTAACGATTGTTACTGAGACCGTCACGAATGAAAGTGGCTTCATAGAGAAACAGTATTGATCTCATTACTCGACAAGTAGCAATTAACCAACGACAGAATTCAAGTAGTCTGCCCTTCTTCTCGAAGTGATTGAATACCCTGTTCCTGATAAGGACAGAAGTCATGTATACGTAATTTCCGCCATATTTTAGAGTGAGGAACAGCTATACGTCTAGAAAGTTTGCGTGTGCCCCTTGAAGACTTCGTTCTACCCCCGAAATAGTGTATTCTACTTGACGTACACCCTGTTCATTTGCACGTTCCAATGGAATGTGACAGCTGGACAACTACTGATGAATATGACACTGTGCACCAAGGACATTGAATGCCGTGTTCTCTGCAAGCAGCAGCAGCGCTTTCAGCACAAAACCCACACATAGAAAAATTATTCCCATACTAAGAATTTCTAAATTCGTGCTGCATGTTAAAAGACACAGCAGCATTCACCAATGAATCACATTCACAATTACAGTTTCAAGATTTAGTTATGTAATCTGAAGCACAACTTGAACTAGAAACAAAAATGAAAATCGGTAACAACTGGAGTACCAGCACGGGAAATGAAACTTTTCTCTGTAAACATACAGTAAGAAATTGACATGATACATGGAATATTTATTTACACTCCCTTCAGACACCACATATATCCCAACTTCTTATTTCTCCTGCAATTGTTACACTCTACAATTCTTACTAGTATCACGGACGCTATTCGCTGGTGGTGTTACACGTGTCGTACCATCCTGTGCACACATCTAGTTAGAGTTTCTCACATGTTCCGTTCTCACTGATCCTGCGGCGGGGGGGACTCTCTTCCTCCTCCCTTCCCCTCCCCCACTCGTCCCCCCCCACCCTGCGCCTCGCCACTCGCCGTTTCATTAAGGACTCGAACGAATATGTGTACGAGGCGTGTCTGGAAAGTATGGACCGTTTCGTACTGGCGCAATTGCAGCAGTAGTAGCACAGTTCTACGCATTCGTACTCGTCTCTCTGGACCATTGTCTTTCCACTGACACCATTACAGCGTGATCGTGTTACGTTTACATTTGTTGCTGACTGTTAAAAAGGTGTACGTCTCTGAGCCCGCCGATTGGAAAGTACGTTCTGTAACACGGTCTTTGAAAGCAAGTAGTTCATCTTCACCTTGTAGACATTCATGGTGAAATATGAAACGAAAATCCGATGGCGTAAGTGGCTAGGGTTCCCCGTCCACCTGGGAATTACGGCAGTCGATTTGTTTTTCCAGCTGACCTCACAGTGGGCGACTTCCGTGTCGAGGATGAAATAGACAGCACAAGAGTCAGTCCCCGAGCGGAAAAAATCCTCGACCTGGTCAGGAATTGAACTCAGGCTAGCTGTATGGCGGTCAGACATGCTGAAAACACAGCTAGCGGGGCGGACCTGAAAGGGTAATGATTGATGGAATGGTGAGAAAGAAAGAGCGTGAACTTGAAACTTGCTTTTAGACGATGGCGCTTTGACAGCGATTATGACACAAAGAAACGGTATTCACCGGTGGCTGTCGTCACTGGGGACATCTTTGTACGACGTCGGCACAAAAAAGATAGTTCCCGCTGTGACAGATTCTGGACAACGGTTGCAGCTATGTAGGAGAACAGTCTAAGAAATGCTGTTTCTTGTAAAAATAAATTTTCCTTTGAAAATATGTTTTGAGTTTGTTTTCCAAAATGGTACTTACTTTCCGGACATGCCTCGTATAACATCTCCGGTTAAAGAAAAACTAATTTTCACGCATCTTAATGTTTATAACGTGATATCTCCTGAACAATGTATCGTACAGCATATAATTTTGCGAGTACATTCAGTGATAGACGTGGATACTGTATGCAAAATGTGTTTTGGATACACTAATAAAAAAGTGATCAATTAAAACACAATCCCTATGCTGAGGTTTTGCTGTGTAAACAGCAAAAATGTAGGTTAATTTGTCCGGTAGAAAATTGTTAGGAAAGGTTTTTAAATAATTTGTATGCTTTGTTGGACGTAGCTAAGTGCTCTCAGTCTCGAACACTAGGATGAATATAGTCTGGGGAATTTGCGCACCCTGAGTAACACTGCCTGAAGTGCACAGATACACAGACGAGTTTGCCCTCACACAGTTTGGTACTTAAAGACAGAATTCGCATAATTGTTTACACTAGGGGGAACTTTCGCTGGTAGTTACAAAATGATAATTCCTCTCGAGTACTTAGTCTTAGTTTTGTGATAGCATATGCCGAAATCGTTTACACACAGAGGGGTGAGAGTGTCTTTGAGACCTGAGATATCGCTCACTGCGAAATGTTTCTGTTATAATTCTGCACGTGAAGGAACAGGTTGCGATGAACTGCAGCAACACTTGTAACACTTTTAATGGCAAAGAAAAAACGCAACCGACCGTGTTCCTGTTAGATAAGAGTGCTCATTAGGTGGTGGAATGATTTTGGAGCATCCAAAATCTCATTCTGTGATGGAAAATCTTGTAACAGTATCTACATTTTACGCGAGAGGCAACGAAGGAGATGGAAGAAATACTCTTGATAAATGGACAGAAAGTTGCCAATCTAGGTACTATTACGCGTAAATATATTAGTGTTAAAAGTAGACTGCTTGTGACGTATTTCTAGCTTCAGCTACGTTTACACTCTTTTATATCTGTTGAAGAAACAATTACAATGAAACAACGTCACACAAATTTCGTCTTTATACCCATACACGCAAAAAAGCCAAATAGGGCCAATACCTGATAAATGAAGAATTTCTGGGCATACGTTTATCTGAGCTTTTTAACTTACATGGACTTAAGGAACCAGTCCTAAATTCCTGAACGTCTGTTCAACAGCCAATATAATAATATAATCAACAAATTCAGCCACATATAATTATAGATACAGCTGTACTACAATAGCAATTTTCCGTGCAGCAAAGAGATTACTTTCAATAATAACTTCACAGGTGTCTTTGGGTTAATTAATCTATGTTGTAAGACTACTTTACCCGATTCCTTAGACAGTGGATCTTCTACTAAGCCACTACTAAGCTACTTTTAAGAACTGTAGCCATATCAGTCAGCCATTCTTATCTCACTTCCTGTAGTCCAGTAACTTTACATCCCATAACGCAGGCCTTTCCTCATACAAACTAATTAAAAGCACAACTTCGTCCTGAGTCCACTTCCTGGCAGCTTTCTTCATTACTTTTTATTGCCCACACATCGCTAAGGTTCACTCACGGTGCGTATCGTTTGCGAAACTAGTCTCAAATGTCTTGTCAATGCTGTACGGGCTTATAGAGAGGTTTATTGCAACGTTGATGTGACGTAGTGGCTTCAGTACTTGTCTCTAATTTGCATTTATATGTCAGTGTGAGATAGAGTCTCCGAAATTATAATTTTTCTTAATTTTCGCTTGTTAATTCCTTAGCATATCTCTATGATGTTTTTGTATGTTACTTGTTGCATAGCATTAAGTCTAGAACTCGAAATAGACCAACAGCTCGTGTTGTTCAGCTAACAGATAAAATTGGCAATTTCGTCGCTCATGAACCGTCACAGACAAATATTATGCTCAAAACAGGCAGTTTCGATTTTACTTTTATTTACTGTCTGCATGATTACAGCGAAATTTGTTACCAAGGTGTAGTAGTGTTCGAACTGTAAAATAGGGCACAAGTATGGGACACAATAGAGCCACTCAACACTGTCAGAGTACACTCAGATCTCCTGACAATCCTGCTACATAGTTTTTCTTGTGTGAGTTAAATGGCGAGCAGCTCTCCAGAGGTGGAGGTCTGGAGTCCAGAATATCGTGGGGAGAGCGGCAGTAGTGGGGGTTGTGGGAAGGCGCTGTAGGGAAAAACCGAGCGCTGGAGAGTAAGAGCCATCGTAAATGGAAGCCCACAATCACATTTTCTGTAAATATTAAGTGGGGCACCTCGAAGTCCATGCTCACCTGAGGAACATTCAAAAAGATCTGCCACCTCTGCTTTGGTTAGTATCTATAAATCATTCCGCCGAAAATGGAGCAATTTATTTTCGCCTGACTTGTTACCCATTTGTAATTTTCAGAGAATCATCATGATTGGAGATTTTTGTGAAACCTACACATTGTTCCCATGTTAAAATTTGTTTCTTTTGTCGAAACACAGTGGAGTTTGCTCAGTTTCACTCCGATAATATGTTGTGAAGACACTGTTGCGAGAAAATTCTGAAACAGTGGTTTATTAAGGTTATTAAGTGAGGAACTGAGGGAAAGTAAAGTTAGTACCTTATGGAAAAGTACATCCACAGTACAGAATAGATGTCTAATGTATTCACTTACGTTGTTCCAAATCCCAAAGCATTTCTCGTTTCACCAGCTACCAGTGGATCTCATAAATTAAATTCTTTCATCGAAAAAGTCGTAGTTAGTGGAATAACACATTAGATAATGAAGTTTTGCAGAATTTTTCCAATTTATGCCGACTGAGGACTGGAGCGAGACGCGAGAGTGGAGGAAGCAAGCGAGAAACAGTGGATGGGATATTTAATTTCCCTTCTCCTGCAGGCAGTAGTTTGGCTGTTCCCAAGTTCCGGTTTGTACAAACTGGTGTGACTGATTAGTCGTATGCTGTGAGTTTTTAGTTAGTGTGCCTGTGGTGTCACCGCCAGACACCACACTTGCTAGGTGGTAGCCTTTTAAATCGGCCGCGGTCCACTAGTATACGTCGGACCCGCGTGTCGCCACTGTCAGTGATTGCAGACCGAGCGTCACCACACGGCAGGTCTAGAGAGACGTACTAGCACTCGCCCCAGTTGTACAGCCGACGTTCATAGCAATGGTTCGCTGACAATTACGCTCTCATTTGCCGAGAAGATAGTTAGCATAGCCTTCAGCTACGTCATTTGCTACGATCTAGCAAGGCGCCATAGCATTTGATAATTAATATTCTGAAGCATGTACCGTAACGAGAGATGTACATCAGTTGCGGATTAAAGTTAAGTATTATATCAACTACGTACTTTATTTGCTACTATTAATTCCCTTAACTGTTCCAGACCTCGCGCCAGTAAGCGTGAATTAAACGCGTGCATTTCGGCCTCCTCTAGCAGCACAGTGTTGGCTCTTCTGCCAACACTTCAGTGCCTATAGACGACCACATACTTTTCATCTGACAGTCAGTTGAAACCTCGTGTAAAACGTATGCTATGAATAGGTCGGACCGCTGGAAGTAGCCCTTACTGGTGTATATGGCATTGCTATTATTACCGTGTGAGAAGCCTCAGAAATATGCTAAAGCATCGAGATTCATAACTTCGTTTGCTAATCGCAGTGCCAAACGCTTAACCCCATGTAGTGTTAGTATCGAATCCCACTGGAAACTGAGTTCAAAATGGCCGTGAGCGCTACGGGACTTAACTGCTAAGGTCATCAGTCCCCTAGAACTTAGAACTAGTTAAACCTAAATAACCTAAGGACGTCAGACACATCCATGTCCGAGGCAGGATTCGGACGTGCGACCGTAGCAGCAGCGCGGTTCCGAACTGCAGCGCCTAGAACTGCTCGGCTACATGGGCCTGCGGAAACTAAGTGGTTTCGCTGTAGCTATATGTAGGTGACGGTCGTATGCGGCTATAGGAATCAATCACGACGAGGTGAGTAGCGCTATTGGTGGCTATCTGGGTCGGTGGGAGTTGGTTTGATCATCGACGGGCCATAACCAATAAGGTAAGTATTTTGAAACTACCTGGCAGATTAAAACTGTGTGCCCGACCGAGACTCGAAATCGGGACCTTTGCCTTTCGCGGGTAAGTGCTCTACCATCTGAGCTACCGAAGCACGACTCACGCCCGGTACTCATTGCTTTACTTCTGCCAGTATCTCGTCTCCTACTTTCCAAACTTTACAGAAGCTCTCCTGCTAACCTTGCAGAACTAGCACTCCTGAAAGAAAGGATACTGCGGAGACATGGCTTAGCCACAGCCTGGGGGATGTTTCCAGAATGAGATTTTCACTCCGCAGCGGAGTGTGCGCTGATATGAAACGCGATGGCCAACACACACACACACACACACACACACACACACACACACACACACACACACACACATGCCCGAGGGAGGGCTCGAGCCTCCCACGTGGGGATAAGGCGCCCAAGACCTCGCGGCTACCCCGCGCGGCAATACATTAAAGGGCTATACAAGAAGGTTCATATTTAACCTGTATAGGAACTGACTGAAACGCTGCAGAGGTAGTCGTATGTACTGTAACTGCAGACTGACTAAACTAAACGGTTCTGTTATTATGCTATATTGTTTAATGTGACGGAGCGAGCTCTTTCAGGTATATAAAACAATCGCTGTCAAAAATGTTGTGACTTAACGTAGAAATCAGCCTATAAGAGGCAGACAAACGAAAACTAGATAGACAGGAAAAAGGAAGTAAATTGTTTCTATTTCATAAGCAATCTCCATAATTGTTCATTCATGTATCCAACTGTGAGACATGATGGTGAATTCCTTTATAGAAAAATGTTTGTGGTTCTCAGTGAAACCATGATTTACCAAGGCATACACCTCTTCTTCTGAACCAAATAAACGACTACTAATGTCTTTCTTGAGAGCTCCAAAAATACAGAAATCGTATGAGGAGAGGTAAGGTCTGCTAGGAGGATGTGGAACGGCTTCCCACCGAAACTTCCGCAGCTTACTCAAAACAACCTTAGCAACCCATATACTAACCTACGAGAATAGTTTGAAGAGTTCTCGCAATTACGACGAGAGGTCAACGCTAGCGCAACGAGTTGTTCACGTGATATTCATTGGATAGTTGCCTATAAACACGTGCCACGTCTGTGCTCTTAGAATAGAGCTGTGGTGGTGACGCGGCTCTGCTGTTGTTCCCTCATAGTGATCTGCGATGCTGGAAAAAAACTGAGACTCGAGTAGTAAGTAAGTACGTCGTAAAGAAAGGAATGAAAGGAAAGGACATTCATGCAAATTTCCAGAATATTCTAGGGGGACTCTGCTCCTTCATACTGAACTGTTGCCAACTAGGCAGATTAATTTAAATTTGGTCGGGGGACCTGTGTCACTACTCCAGAAATCATTGCAGAAGTGCACAAAATGGTCAAGGGGGATCGTCGATTGAAAGTGCGTGAAACTGCTCACGCTTGCCAGATGTCATCTGAAATGGTATAGCACATTTTATCCGAAGAATTAGAAATGAAAAAACTGTCTGCAAGATGAGTTCCGAGATTCTTAAAGCTGGATCAAAAAAGCGTGAGAATGGACGTATTGGAACAATGTCTGGCCCGTTTTATGAGAAACGAACAAGACATTTGGCGCCGGCTTGTGACCACAGATGACACTTTGGTGCGTCACTATACCTCAGAGACAAAACAACAGTCAGATCAGTGTAAACATACTGATTCTCCGCCACCAAAGAAAGCAAAAAAGTTCCTTCGGCGGGAAAGGCCATGGCATCAGTACTCTGGGATGCGAAGGATATTCTGTTGGTAGATTATCTCCACACTGGGCAAACAATTACTGGAAAATACTATGCTAACCTCCTGGACAAATTGAAACAAAAGATACACGAAAACAGGCCAGGTTTAGCAAGGAAAAAAAGTCATCTTCCATGAAGACATTGCGCGCCTGCACACATGTGCCGTCGATATGGCAAAATTACACCAACTATAGTATGAATTGTGGCCACACCCGCCTTATTCACCTGATATGGCTCCGTCAGTCTTACACCTCTTCGCAAAATAAAATTTTTCTTGGTGGACGAAGATTCAATTCATAAGAAGAACTGATAGCCGGCGTTGGCTACTATTCTGCAGGCCTGGAGGAAACTCATTTTTGAGATAGGATCAAGGAGTGGAACATCGTTGGACCAAGTTCATTAACCAACAAGAAGACTGCATTGAAAAATAAAAATGTTTCAGTGATGTAAGTACTTTTTTAATATTCTGTTCCGAGAACTTTACAAACTTTGTTGTAGAAATTAATGTCTAGCAATAGGTACAGTTATAACTGAGAGTAACAAAAGTATAAACGTAGATGGTCCAGCAATCAACATGAAAAGCTTTCATTAGGCGATATAATTTGTTACAGGAAGTATATAAACGTCTGTTGACGTTATTTTCTCGTTATGAATGTGTAGCAAGTGACAGTGCAAGTGGGCGTATTTACCCATTGTAGAGAGAGAGAGAGAGAGAGAGAGAGAGAGAGAATAATAATAATACAATGTGTAAATGTATGATGGACTCCAAAATGTTATATCTCGATCATGTTATGAGTAACTCCTCATCAAGAAGAGGGAGTCTTTTTACATCTGGCTTCCCCATCGAATCAGGGTCATTAACACACAAAAAATAAGGAGCATTTATCCTGTGGCGCGCCAACTTACGTCCTCCAGAATACTATCCCCTCCTTACGGCATTCCAGCACTTCAATCGTGCCGATGGTAACCCTCAACACATACCTTCTTACGTAGAAATCAGCTCCCTTACAATCTCAACCATTGGGCGTACCTGTCAGAATACTGCCAGGAAACCAATCTTGACTCTGCAGATGAAGTCAAGACCAACTTAGATACCAACATTCAAAACTACTAGTTGTTCCGGACTATTATTATTACTGAGAAAGAGGTTAATGACTGATCTAGCAATAAGCCATATTAGACCTGGGTCACTCAAGTGAATGAACGTGACTACAGGTACAAAAATGGTTCAAATGGCTCTGAGCACTATGGGACTCAACTGCTGAGGTCATTAGTCCCCTAGAACTTAGAACTAGTTAAACCTAACTAACCTAAGGACATCACAAACATCCATGCCCGAGGCAGGATTCGCACCTGCGACCGTAGCGGTCTTGCGGTTCCAGACTGCAGCGCCTTTAACCGCACGGCCACTTCGGCCGGCACTACAGGTACAGGTGGAGTTAATTTCCACACATCTTCGTCGGTTTCACGGTGAAGTTCTTGAGACAAGGACGTCAGGTTGTGTCACGAAACCAATTTTGAACTCTGTTGTCCGTTAATTGCCAAAATAGTTCTGAACCGAAGTATTACACTGTTAACGGTCCTCTTTCAGCAGGATAAAGCACTGACATGTTGGTCAAAATCTTTTTTAACACAGCTGCAGCCAGAGATTCCTGCTAATAATTTTTATACGACATCCAGGTTGTTTATTGAACGTACTTTAGTTCATGATTCAAGTCATAAGTAACAGTGTTACCAATGAACTATTCTTAAACACATAGTATCTCTGTTGCCAACTTTCCTTTTATCGCCATCATACTGGCTTTTGATACTGTACGTAACAGTGTTTGTTGGTTCAAAAGATCCGAATCTCCATGTCAACCACTTTCAAAGCATCTTTGACCCTACATTCTCTAACAACTTTTAACCAGTGATTTACAATAGAAAACTAGTCTTGTTCTCAAGTTTTTTCCTCACTTACACCAAAATCCCTGTCAATTGGCATGAAACCGTGCCCGTATATGAGAAAGGAATGAAAGATTTCATAAAATTACGTAGACCAAAATATAATACAATAATAAAAACTACCATAATCCTATTTTGCCCACTGCAAGAGTCAGAAAAGAACTGCAGCTTATTTTTATGGTGCACGATAGTAGTGTCTAATAGCACTTTGTATACACAGGACCCAGTTTCACAGGAGCCAGGAGACTATGTTTCCTGGCCACATTCATACGGAGAGTTTGTTATTATTACGTGCATGAAAATAAGGTTATAAATCCACAACTGACTCAAATTATTTTTCAATGGGTATTTTAGGCAGTGGCATTGCTTCTTGTAGGTGCGACGGTACGTCACTTAAATATTGACATTTTTATAGGTTGTAAACGTATTTAGTGAATATAATTAGTATAATAGACATAGTTAATGTACTTCAAACAACTTATACTCACCTATAATTTAAGAGTAGCAACTTCTTTTAATGCCTATGAAAATAAAAAAAGGATCGAAAGAGACGCGATTGTACGGCCGAGGAGGAAGGACGTATTTGATGACACAAATACACTGTTTTGTTTCGTGGTACGGAAGGCAGCCATTGAGCGGCTACAAATATTTTATGTAAGTTATTCGTATTTACTGCTAAAATAAAATTGTTATTATCACAAAATGAATTTCTTTGTAATAGTTGTCACCTCAAATGCTCGCAGTGGTTAATTATTTTTAATAAGAATTTTTTCAGTAATTTGTGCTGCGAGAAGCTAACCTTCCGATGCAGCTTCAGGTCGGCCATTACGCGCCGCAGTGTTAATTTATTTTTCAGTGTTAACAGTATCTGTAAATGCGAGAGATTTCGTTGTAAGAACCTTATTAAATTGCTACAGATAATTAATTTACGTTAAAGTTAATTTTTTTTTAATTATACAGATTCCACTAGTTCAGTAAATTTTATCTTGGCCGCTCCACGGCAACAATCTAAATTCTCTCGAGCCTTGCTTTGCAATCAATGAATAGAAATTAACAAAATTACGTTCAATTCAGTTAATGGCATCTATATTTTAGTCATCACGTTCAAAGTCTAAAGTTGGTGCATGAATAACTGAGGCCCTTCAACAACCAGTTTCATATTTACTTATGCACTAAGTAAAAGTAATAAGAAAAGACAATATCCCTAAGAGAAAGAAGCATGCAAATAAATTAAAAATAAAACATATAAAATATATATGTAATTTCTTTTGTATATGACGTAACAAATGGCACCGACGTCACGTAGGTCACACATTATGACGCTATATTGAAAAGGAGTGGTTGCGATTCAAGTTTATTTTCGAAAAGCAGCCTTGTGATATTGGTAATTTAAACGCAGTATTAAAGTTTTCGTTGATAATACCCAGATAGTTTTCATATTTCGCAGGTAAGCCCATATTATCTCCACATGTGTCTTTTATGTATAGTCTGTACATTTCTCTTATAGATGAAGCACTTCTAATGAAACTTTTGTTGAGATTTTTGTTCTTACTACAGTGAGTGGTATTATTATTTACATTTTTTGGCCTTCACTGGACCACTCTAGCCAACTTTATACAAAAAAAGTTCAGTTTCCTGTGAGCCCAGTACCTCTTCAGTCTCTCGGATCTCATCCTTCTTTCTTCATTGGAAATCACCCTCCCTATTGTCTGTTTATTGATTCTCATTTGCAGTATGGTTTGTTTGTCTGTCAGTTTCCTGATTTCCTCAGTTTTGTTTCTTACGTCTTCCAATGTGAATCGTACATTAAAGAAACATTTTAATATCGTTGACTACAATAGTAGTTTTAAGATCACTAAGCTTTTTTTTCAGTTACTGTGTGTGCCACGTTCGTCTGAATGTTGTAACGACATAGAATGACTGAAGAGACTGACTGACTTTCAACATCTGTATTTACTTCATCCCTGAAACCTACATGACTCATGGCTCCTGTCGTAGCGGCTGTACACGTTTTTTAGGAATAGAAACTAGATCTAAAACGGTTTCGAACTCATCCTTACACACTCAACATTTCCATTTTTCAAAGAAAATAATTATATAGCAGCTCTCCCCAAAAGACAGCATATTGCAAGGTATATTCGCTTAATTTACAAAATCCTAATAAAACATTGTCTTTCTCAATATCTGTCAATATCAAACTGGTACCAACCTTGTGTAGCTTTTACATTTTTCGTAACGTACTCATATCCATTCCGCTGAATTTTTCCTGGAACATGTTTCTCGGTTTTGTCACTTACACCACTTTCACTACTTTTCCTTCCGTCTTTTAGTAACATTTCTTTTCCAAAAACGACAGTTTTGTATATGTTTACAAATTTCAAGCAGATATTATAATAGATGATATCAAAGACATCGACAGAAATAGAGAAGTATTAGCCTATCGGAGCCAGATTGGTCTGAAAGCCTCGGAACTACTTCGAGCCCTGCAGTCACAGTTTAGTTTACGGATTGTTATCTGTAAACACTACTTTCCAAAACATTGTAACTATTATGTACATTAAGAAAGGCACTGTTATGTTTGAGTGCGAAGTATGTAATTTCTTTGGTTTATTAATTAACCTGCACCGATGCAGAACCGACTTTCATTAGGAAACAACAGATCTCTGCTCCGCCATCCAATGAATTCTAGCTTGGCACCACCGAAGTTCCAAACAGCCATGGTTTCCGATCACTGAAATGCACGCTATAGGTGTTGGGAACTGTGCTTGAAGTAACCGATTTGTAACGGTTCGTTGTGTCACTGTGGTGCCCACTGCTGCTCGAATTGCTTCTGTAATTACAGTGCGATCGCCACAGCCATACGCTAAACACGACAGAGCCAAGTGACCGTCCGGAGACGGTCTTTTAGCGATCTGGCCAGCAATTACGTGCAGTGGCTACTTTCCTGCAAAACTGGTTAATTCGGACATAATGCTCTGTTGGCAGAATATGTAGCTTGGACAAGAGATTTTTTTTAAAACATAGAAGTCGCTGTAGGTACTGGATTAGTATTTAGATGTAAAACGCAACGAGGCAAAAAAAACTAACTACCTGTAGTTCGGCTTTTGTGATGAGGAAAGTACATTGCTTTACGATAAATCGATATCATGTTGACCTTATTTTAGTTAACTGCAGACGTGTACTGGCTAAGGATCCACGATTAGTCTCACTCATCAATAGTAATAATAATAATAATAATAATAATAATAATAATAATAATAATAATATTAGAATTAAACAATAGGCCTCCGGTATGTTCTGCCAGTCGTAAAAGGCGACGAAAAGAACAAACCACTAATAGGGCTAACCCTAATTTTAGTGTGATTAGTTGGTTCAGGACAGAACTAAAGAAGCCTCGGACAAGCGCCGTCATGGTCGGGGACGACGCTTGAACCCTATGCCAGCCCACAATGGTAACGATACTGCTAGCCAACTGGAAAATTATTTCAATCCAAATATAAGTGTTTTCCAGGATATGCTTCCTGCAATTACGCTAGAAGGAAAACAGAGACAGAGGATGAGATGGTCAGATGAAGGTAACCAACACCTCATGTTCTGTTATTACCAAGCAACAAACTTAGGAACCAACACAACTGGATACAGATCACAAGTATACCAAATATTTATTACCAGATACCCTGAATTACAATTTTTAACAGAACAACGACTGGCTGATCAGACCCATGTAATAATCAAAACTAACAGGATACCCCAGTCAGAAATAGAAAACGTCAAACAACAAGTACAACAAATACTGGAACAAAATAATGTGCAATCAGAAGAAGAAGAAAATACAGTAATGGACTCAAACATCCCAGATAAAACAAACAAAGAACACCACACATCAATTAAACAATCAGAGGAAAACGAAATCTTAAGACAGCCCCCAAAACAAGCACAAATAGAACACGAAGCTACACACATGTTAGATATAGAAGAAAAATTTCAGCTGACATATATAGAATACAAAGACACAAATACAGACATTAGACCATTCTTGCACAGACCGCCAAATAACTCACAAGTCGAAACAACAATAAAAACTATCAACACAATCATACACAACAAAATAAATGAAAACACAACTATGGAAGAGTTACAACTACTGGTTCATATAGGAGCACTCACTACACTAAATATACACACTAGGCAGAGATCAGAACCAACCAACACACAGAAGAAACCCACAAAGTCAGCATGGCAACACAGGCTACGGATCAGAATAGAAAAACTGAGAAAAAACATCGGACAGCTAACACAATTTAGAAGAAATGAAATATCAGACAAATAACGAAAAAGGTTAGGTAAAATCTAGCAACAAGAAGCGATAGAGCAATTAGATGAAAAGAAGCAGAAATTACAAGCATTGGCCAAACGACTTAGAAGACACAAAAAAAGTGAAAATAGAAGGAAACAAAACAAAACATTCAACACAAACCAAAAGAAATTTTACCAGACAATAGATACCACACATATTAAAATAGACAGTCCACCAAACATAACAGGCATGGAACATTTCTGGAGCAACGTATGGTCAAACCCGGTACAACATAACAGGCATGCATGGTGGATACAAGCAGAAACAGACACATACAAGATGATACCACAAATGCCTGAAGTGATAATTTTGCAACATGGAGTCACCCGAGCAATTAATTCTACTCACAATAGGAAAGCCCCTGGAAAAGACAAAATAGCAAATTTCTGGCTAAAGAAGTTCACCTAACCACATTCACATCTAACTAAATTATTTAACAGTTACATTGCAGACCCATACACATTCCCTGATACACTTACACAAGGAATAACTTATCTGACACCTAAAGATCAAGCAGACACAGCAAACCCAGCAAAATATCGCCCCATAACATACCTACCAACAATATACAAAATATTAACTTCAGTCATTACACAGAAATTAATGACACATACAACACAGAACAAAATTATAAATGAAGAACAAAAAGGCTGTTGCAAAGGAGCACGAGGATGTAAAGAGCAACTGATAATAGATGCAGAGGTGACATATCAAGCTAAAACTAAACAAAGGTCGCGACACTACGCATACATTGATTACCAAAAAGCTTTTGATAGTGTACCCCACTCATGGTTACTACAAATATTGGAAATATACAAAGTAGATCCTAAATTGATACAGTTCCTAAACATAGTAATGAAAAATTGGAAAACCACACTTAATATCCAAACAAATTCAAATAATATCACATCACAGCCAATACAGATTAAGCGTGGAATATACCAAGGAGACTCATTAAGTCCTTTCTGGTTCTGCCTTGCTCTGAACCCACTATCAAACCTGCTAAATAATACAAATTGTGGATATAGTATCACTGGAACATACCCACACAAAATCACACATCTGTTATACATGGATGATATAAAACTACTGGCAGCAACTAATCAACAACTCAACCAATTACTAAAGATAGCAGGAGTAGTCAGCAATGATATAAATATAGCTTTTGGAACAGACAAATGTAAGAAAAATATCATATTCAAGGGAAAACACACTAAACAAGAAGATTACATATTGGATAACACAGCGACTGCATAGAAGCGATGGAAAAAACAGATGCCTATTAATATCTAGGATACAGACAAAAAATAGGAATAGAAAATACAAATATAGACAAAGACTAACAAAAATACTGAAAACAGAATTGACAGCAAGAAACAAGACAAAAGCTATAAATACCTATGCTTTACCAATATTGACCTACTCATTTGGAGTAGTTAAATGGAGTAACACAGACCTACTCGTAGAAGCACTCAATACACTTACACGATCAGAATGCCACAAATATAGAATACATCACATACATTCAGCAACAGAAAGATTCACATTAAGCAGAAAGGCAGGAGGAAGGGGATTTATCGACATAAAAGACCTACATTATGGACAGGTAGACAAGTTAAAAAATTCTTTATAGAACGAGCAGAAACTAGCAAAATATACAAAGCAATCACTCATATAAATACATCGGTTACACCATTGCAATTTCATAACCACTTCTACAACCCTTTAGATCAGATAACATCAACAGATACGAAGAAAGTAAATTGGAAAAAGAAAACACTACATGGCAAGCACCTGTATCATCTAACACAGCCACACATCGATCAAGACACATCCAACACATGGCTAAGAAAAGGCAAAATATACAGTGAGATGGAAGGATTCATGATTGCAATACAGGATCAAACAATGAACACCAGACATTACTGCAAGCATATTATTAAAGATCCCAATACCACAACAGATAATTGCAGACTTTGCAAACAACAAACAGAAACAGTAGATCACATCACAAGCGGATGTACAGTACTAGCAAATACAGAATACCCCAGAAGACATGACAATGTAGCAAAAATAATACATCAACAACGTGCCATACAACATAAACTAATAAAACAACATGTCCCCACATACAAGTATGCACCACAAAATGTACTGGAGAATGATGAATACAAATTATACTGGAACAGAACCATTATAACAGATAAAACAATACCACATAACAAACCTGACATCATAATCACCAATAAAAAGAAGATATCTACACAACTAATCGAAATACCCATACGCAATACAAGAAATATACAGAAGAAAACAGGAGAAAAAATTGAAAATACATCCAACTGGCTGAGGAAGTCAAGGACATGTGGCATCAGGATAAAGTTGACATTATACCAATTATACTATCAACTACAGGGGTCATACCACACAATATCCACCACTACATCAACGCAATACAGCTACATCCTAACGTATATATACAACTACAGAAATCTGTAATTATTGATACATGTTCAGTTACCCGAAAATTCCTAAATTCAATGTAACATATACCACACAGTTAAAAGGAAGTAACGCTTGATCAAGGTCGGCGTCACTTTCCATTTTTAACCAGACATAACGTCTGAGAAAGGAAAGAATAATAATAATAATAATAATAATAATAATAATAATAATAATAATAGTATGCAAATTAAATTCTTGGAATAGAAAATTCGTTGAGGCTGGTATTTAATAGAAGATAAATTTTGAAGGGCTATGGACTAAATACCAATGGTTAATGGGTATTTAACGCTGTGAAAATTTCCTCAATGTCAAATGACGTAAATAAATTTAAGTGAATGCAAGGTAATATTGGTGAAGAGAAGAGTAATTAAAAGAGTAATCGGATTTTTCTGTCGTCCACCTATACCAAATATCATAGCTGGGAGAGCTTTTAGAGATATTTTCGAAAATATAGAGCATAAATTCTCAAATCGTGCCTTATTACTTGGAAAAGATTTTAACTGGCCATTTGCAGGTGAGCAGAGCCAGAGAAGAAAACTTTGCGGCGATACTAAACTGTCTTCGAAAATTGTGTTTAAAAGCTTATTTGAGCCATAACGAAAGTCGTTCGCAAGTATATACCTATCTCCGTCTGCTAATAGATGATATTTAGAATTAAACGTTAAGATTATCATTGTGGATATTTTACTTACGTCTCAGATTCTGACAATTCCTTATTGTAAGCCCTACCACACAGCTTCTGACACCAACCCAAAAATTGTGTGACAAATCTAGCAGATGGTGTAGTATTAATCTTTGTAACGAGTTTTACGAATCTTTTTTGTTAAATTATGGCATGTTAAGGTGCTGAATTCAAAGAATTCTATACTTACTCAGCATCGAAATTGCTTTCAAGACGAATTTAAAATTCATCGTCCTGTATCAGTTACTCCTCGTAAGTACTTCAGCAAAGTGTACTTTAAGTTTGTAGCAAATCTAGATTTTTGCTCGAATGAGTGGAATAATTCGTTGGACGCAAAAGATATTTCAGTCTTTCTCCACCGGCCATGGTGGCTGAGTGGTTCTAGGCGCTTCAGTCTGGAACTGCGAGACCGCTACGGACGCAGGTTCGAATCCTGCCTCGGGCGTGTGTGTGTGTGTGATGTCCTTAGATAGCCTTAAATAGTTCTAAGTTCTAGGGGACTGATGACCTCAGATGTTAAGTCCCATAGTGCTCAGAGCCATTTGAACCAGTCTTTCTCCAGAAGTACCGCTCCGACAATACTGTTACTAAAAGTGAACCGTGTACGAGGATTTGCAGATACGACTAAAAGCAAGACAGGGGGGAAGCGGTGGAAATGGGATACAGCACCATTGATAGCACAACAGACCATCTATCGCAGCAAAATATTTCTGCGTCATGGATGCTGAAAGCACTTTTTTATTGTTTACCTCACTCTCTTCCGTCACCACTGTGGTGTAAAATAGAAAAACAGCTTTCCGTGCATCATAAAATCTATGAAGCCAAAACACTTTACTGTATCTTAATGACAGAATATTGTACTTTTCTACTCATAAGCGGTTCCCAATGTTTACATGCTTTCGATGCCTCCCATACTACTGGGAAGATAAACAGGAATTCGAGATGTAGGTTTGTATAATACGAAACCTGATACATCTTGTGCAGCCACGAGATTCATAGTATTGTATTCCGCTGTTTACAGTGCAAACTTTAATCCGCGTCAAGTTTCAGCCATCTCCAGTTCCTGTGTCACTCTTCAAACTTGGTGCGTCCCATTCCGTCGTGCGTTCCGCATAGCCCGCAGAAGTGTTTACGGAAGGCGTGGCCGGGACCAGACGACGCCACGGAGCTTCTGCCATCTGTCGGACGTTTCTCCAATCTCCAAAGCGAGTAAACTTCGCGCTGCACGCGCTATCTGCAAGAGAATTTGTAAACTTCTGTCGATACGAATTTTAATCACATTTTCTGCGTCTACCAGTATTAATCTAGGCTTGTAGCGTTAATTCGCGTTTTCAATTCATTACAAATTCGCCAGTGGGGTTTGCCGAAAGTTTAGTTATTCATTACGTGAATTAATGTGTATAAGTCAATTCCATTGCTGTTTCTTTTGAGCACTAAATTCCTGTTGAAGCTGCTATTTATTAATGGTACTTTAATATCTCATACTTTTATCAGTGACGCGATTTTTATTCCATACGGTATTTGTTGTTGTAATTATAACATATAACGAGTATTTTTTATCTAGACGACCCCAAATGACATTCTGTGGATATGTAATTTTTTTTTAAAGAAAAAAAAGAAGAAGAAGAAGAAAAGAAAGGTACAAAACAAATTTTATTCAGGTAATGAGGAGAACATTAACCAGTACGACTGTTTTTCACGTAACTTCGTTCGTAAAGATGACATGAGCTGCAGTGCATTATACAGTAACACACTTTGTATCCTCAAGACCTACAGGAAAACTTATCACACTACGCCACTAACGTGAACACGACTTTACTAACGTATGGATAGATAGCGTGGCCTCACTTTGAGTAAAACTGGTTTATGTATTTCACTTTATCACACCATTAGTAATTTCACTGTGAGATATACGTGTGAAATGGCGTGGTTATGGAGAACTTACTGTAACAAAAGCTACAGTATGTGGGAGAACTTCGTAGGAAATGTACTGAAGAGCGTTAAATATAAAGTGAGAACCGTTACCCGATAATACGATGTCTGGTTTGCAATTCTACACAAAATACTCTCCCTCTTTTCCTGCAGACATTATCTTCCCAAATGCTTTTTGCAAAAGGTCCAACCTCTCTCACTTCGAGACAACAGAGAATTAAGCAAAGGCCCCTTAAGGTCCACAAGCAGTAATTCCACAACTTCAGTAAGTTTGACATTTTGCATAGACGGATGGCAATACATATTCGTAAGCTAACCCTCCTGGGTAAATTTCGACAGAAAATGAATCACGTGATTTAATTTCCCATTACCGGTAATAATTTTAAACTATCCGTAGCTTTTCTGAAAATACTCATATGTTTGCCCACAAGACCTGTTTCAATTGATCTCACTGTCTCTGTGTTATTTCTTGTACCTTACTTATTTTTACCACTATAACTTTATCATCGTTTCCATCCGCCTTCTGTTGAACCCAATCATGCAATGTATTTAAATTTTTTGACATTGCTTTGGCTCAACAGTGACCCGTCCCAAACGAACTACTGAATGATTCTTGTCAAGCATCATTTCTTGTAATTTTAGTTTCATAAATGTCTCATCAACTTCAAATTTTAAATAATACTCATCACAATTCATTTACACTTCATATTGAACTAACCACATCACTCCAAGAATAATTACTGTCCATATGTTAAAAAATCGCTATAAATTTATTTTCTTTCAACATTCGGTTTAAGGTAAACTGCACCATCACTTACTTCCTAATAGGCTTACTCAGCCTCCCATCGACTACATTCCTCTCCTTATTATGTAAACCTTTTCACGAGGCATTCAGTGCTTCCATTTCAACACTTTCCCTTCCTTTTGCCTGTCCAGCATATTATCCATTTTATCTCCACCCTTACCGAAAGAACTTGACTGACTTACTTCAGATTTATACAAAATACGCAACGTACAATATCCTAATGAACATTTGGGCGTACATGGGCTACACCTGTGGTATATAAATATATATTCACTATGTAAATGGGAAACGCTAGTAACAAATTGTCGTGAAATTGACTGATTTGCTTCAGCTGTTTACACAACACTCTAATAAACGATCGGATGGACATAGGCTGCATATCTGCTTAATATATATAGTATATAAATACATATATACCGTTAGCTTAGCGCCCGCTGTTTCACTCACGTAGACTGTACGGATTGCAGAGATTTTATTTTTGTTTTTATTTTGTCGGATTTTTATGTTGTTTACAAACTGTAACACCTTCTAAGCTTTTCATGCTAATTAAGGCCATATAATGAAGGGCTTTTCTGAATGCACGTTTGACCAAAAAAGCGATTCTGGTAGCTGGAGTCCAACGTTCTTGATAATTATACCTTTTGCGTTCCTGTGGAGATATTTCCATAGCAATTTCCACCCCATAGCAAATATTTCTTTATATGTAACCCAGAAGATAATGAACAATTGTCATTAGTTTAAATTTCTTAACGTAACGAAATATTTTCTTAGAAATTTTCATCTCCTATGGAACTCCCTTAGGTGCTGAATTGCCACAAACACTGGAACACTTGAACGTTCTTTTAAAAAGAAAGGTATACTATTACGTTGAATGAATATTTGAACTGTTGAATGGGTATTGAACTCGAATTATCGTGTATCGTGTTGTAAGTCCAAGTGGTGTGCTTGCTCTGTGTTATTGTTAGCAAAAACTTTATACGAACAGTTTGGGCAATGTAACTCCCATATCAATAAAGAAATACAGTCACTGCACTCCAAAACACATTTAGCCCCTTAGGTACTGAATTCTCTGACCCTGTTCAAAACTTAACTTTGGTCCCTGTGCACATAACAAAAAAAAAAAAAATAAATAAATAAATAAATAAAATTGTCTTACCTATACAGAAGCAACAGTGGAACGCGATGTATTACTGTCTCTAACGTATTATATTTACATATATATAGCTTTGTTAACATATCATAGAAACATTAAAGAAGTATAAGATTTAGCTAGGCGTTTTATCAAATCAGTTTACGTATATTCTGCGGTTACTCAACAATTACAAATTATCAGCCAACTCATCTGTACTAAAGCGCTGGCAAAACAAAAATCATAATTATTTAACATCTTTACCTTGCTTGCATGAAGACTTCTGCTTACACGTTCAGCAATATTGACATACCTACATTAACCTAATACTTGGTGTCTTCACAGAGCACACCACAGAAACTGCCTAGTCCATCCTCTGTCGCTCACAGATAGCTACAAACAACTTAGTTCCAAGGGCTCTCTAACACTACAAACTCAGACCAGAAACCGTATCTTTGGCTCTGCGGTCGTACACAGTAAGCGATCCGCTTTTTAAAGCCTATCAGAGTCATATATCGTTTAAAATATCATAGTTTCAGTTTAGTTTACATTAATATTCTTATCAAATTCGGGTGCCACATACAAGTAAGCCTCAGTAAACCCTTTCAAAAACTTTTTTTTTCTTTCCAACCGAGAACACAGGTTCCAACTATCATAGATGTAGCCTTCAAAACCCTTTAGTAATTCTTTAGTAATAATTTCTTTTCAAAAATAGTTTCACACACTGTTTTACCTTCTTAGTGGTTCAATGTGCACAAACGTAGAAACATGTATTTTTTATTTTCTGCCTGAGAAACCAAATACAAGTTTTCGTAGTTCTAGCTTCAGAATTCCCTTAATAGCGACATACAGTTCTTTCATCCGATATTTCCCCCATTACGAGTGGCACTCCGGGCAATCCATACCTAAACGATGCCTACAGTACAAGACCCACACCCTCTCGTAACTTCAAGTTTCTATCCTTACTGGTTTGGGTTGGACGATGACGAGTCAATGAATCAGCCTGAGCTTATTTCACTCCCTTAGGATTTTAATTTCCAAGAAAAGTGAAACGTCCATTTTTTCATATCTGACCGAGAAGCGGAACACCAATTTCCATAAAACATTTCAACCCAATTTTCACCCCCTTTTGGATTGAATTTCCAAAAACAGTGAAACGTATTTTTTATTTCCAACTGAGAATCTAAATTTAACTATACATATATTCAGCTTCAAAAATCCTTTCATAATAAAATAGTTCCATAAAAATACCTCATCCCCTACTTCAAACCCTTACAGTTGGAATTTCGAGAAATCCCTTCTTAAACGACGCTTTCACTATAAAATCCACAGCTTCTCCAAATCTGAAGTTTGTATCCCTAGCGGATTGGATTGGGCGATGATGAGTCAGCGACGATGAGTCAGTGAGGACATTGCTTTTATACATACATACACACACACACACACACACACACACACACACACACACACACACACACATATACATATACATATATATACATATACATATATATACATACATATATATATACATATATATATATACATATATATATACATATATATATACATATATATATACATATATATATACATATATATATACATATATATATATATATATATATATATATATATATAGGGATTAAAGGGAAACGTTCTTAGCCAAAATCCCGAAAGGCTCTTGAATGATTTACTTAAAAGTTTCACATTAAGCTCTAATAAAAGCTTGGAAAGACCCAAGTCACATTTCTTACATATATACACACTATATGATCAAAAGTATCTGGATACCTGGCTGAAAATGATTTACAAGTTCGTGACGCCTTCCATCGGTATTGCTGGATTTCAGTACGGTGTTGGCCCACCCTTAAACTTGATGATAGATTCCACTCTCACAGCCATACGTTCAATCAGGTGCTTGAAGGTTTCTTCGGCAATGGCAGCCCATTCTTCACGGAGTGCTGCACTGAGGAGAGGTATCGAGGTCGGTCGGTGAGGCCTGGCAAGAAGTCGGCGTTCCAAAACATCCAAAAGGAGTTCTACAGGAGTCAGGTCAGGACGCTGTGCAGGCCAGTCCATTACAGGGATGTTGTTGTCGTGTAACCACTGCGCCACAGGCGGTGCGTTATGAACAGGTGCTCGATCGTGTTGAAAGATGCAATCGCCGGCGCCGATTTGCTCTACAACAGTGGGGACCAAGAAGGTGCTTAAGACACCAATGTAGGCCTATGCTGTGGTAGTGCCACGCAAAACAACAATGGGTGCACAGCCTCCTCCATTCGAAACACGACCACACGGTAACACCACCGCCACCGAATTTTACTGTTGGCAACACACACGCCTGCAGATGACATACACCGGGCATTCGCCATACCCACACCCTGCCATCGGATCGCCACATTTTGTACTGTGATTTGTTACTCTACACATCGTTTTTCCACTGTTCAATCGTCCAATGTTTACGGTCATTACACAAAGCGAGGCGTAATCCAAGTTTTCTCACCTCCCGCCTAACTGTCGTAGTGCTTGCAGTGGATCCTGATGCAGTTTGGAATTCCTATGTGATGGTCTGCATAGATGTCTGCCTAATACAGATTACAACCCTCTCCAACTGTCGGCAGTCTCTGTCAGTCATCAGACGAGGTCGGCCCGTACGCTCTTGTGCTGTACGTGTCCCTTCACGTTTCCACTTCACTATCACATCGTAAACAGTGGACCTAGGGATATTTAGGAGTGTGGAAATCTCGCGTACAGAAGTGTGACGCAAGTGACACCCAATCACCTGATCGCGTTGGAAGTCCGTGAGTTCTGCGGAGCGCCCCATTCTGCTCGCTTACGATGTCTAATGACAGCTGGGACCGCTGATAGGAACTACCTGGCAGTAGGTGGCAGCACAATGCAACTCATACGAGAAAAAATGTTTTGGGGGTGTCCGGATACATTTGATCACATATATACAATGTTACATCAAAACATAGACTGTTAGCAAAGTCCCGAAAAGATTTCCACTGAATTACTTGATAATATGATCAAAATTAGGACAGACATGGGTAACATTTTTTATTATGTGTATACTTAAAGAGGGAACGTTTATAGCAGAAATCTCGGAAAGCTCTTTAGCGATTTACTTCAAAATTTTTCACATTATTCTAACAAACATTCATCCGGAATTAGGCTGCTATTTCTTTTTAAAAAAAAATGTACAAGTTTTCAGTTAAAACTGACTGGGAGAAAGAAAACGCTGTGGTATTCAGTCATGTGAAAATGTGTAGTTCCTGCTTCTCTCCTGCCGTCCTGTCGCCAGTTTTAATTGAGGCCGCAGAGCATCTGAACCATTAGACAAAATGTTTGTTCTTCTTTCTTATTTATAATTTTAAACAAAACCTATGAACTGTATTGTTTTGTTGACCACAGTTTTCACAGAAAACTTGAAACTTCTATGTATGACTTATCAACTTATGATTAGAATACAACAGAAGCTATATTATGGGAAATTTTGTAATCCTATCTATTTTATAATTAAAATGGTGTGAAATACTGCCATTGAAGCATTTCTGAAAAAAAGTTGTTAGATGGGATATTGAAAATATATCGATTTCTAGACAGTGTAAAAAATCTTTAGCTAACTCGCAATTCTTCATCTGGTTGTCTACCACTCCAGTATCATAACATAGTTATTTCAAATATTTTAACTATTTGGTTAAATGTTCACACCATTCCTTTATGAATTTTCCATTGATAACAAGGTTCTCAAGTAAAAGCTTCTTTCACATCTCAATGCAACACCTCTAAGAATCTTCGGTAAATTATTGAGCTCAATGTTATCTCTTCTTAATAAAGCTCTTGCTTGTCGAAGCTTATCCTTTCCTGACCAATTTTTACTTAAGCAACCTCGCAATCCATTAGTAAATGCTTCAGTATGTACAGTCCCATTAGGGTGAAAGTCTGTAACAGAAAAATCATTTTCTTACTTGCGGCGTCATTATCACCCCTATACTACTGTTAGTTCCTCTCTAAATTATGTACGCCATTGAACAGAATATGGAAATGCTATCTTTAGAGATGGACTGTCTTTACAGTACACATACCATCGTTTACAGATGTTGCAACACTGCACTAAAGCCGACCGTAGTGGCCGAGCAGTTCTAGGCGCTTCAGTACGGAACCGCGCGACCGGAACCGCGCGACCGCTACGGTCGCAGGTTCGAATCCTGCCTCGGGCATGGATGTGTGTGACGTCCATAGATTAGTTAGGTTTAAGTAGTTCTATGTTCTAGGGGACCGATGACCTCAGAAGTTAAGTCCCATAGTACTCAGAGCCATTTCAACCATTTTCAACTGCACTAAAACTTCTCGTATTGTAAATAAGAAAACATAATTGCCATTACTATTCTGCTAACTTAGATTGTTCGCAGATAGGTAGCATTTCTATCTTTATTGGTGTGCATTATACACACGCAAAACCTTCAACTAAAGACAGTTCATGAACGACCGATGTACATTTTTGTTTTGTTTCCTTTTGTTTACTGTTGCCTCCAGCCAAGTGGAACAGTTGCGTTATGCTGGGTACCTGTACTATGGGTTAACAGAAGTGCAGAAGTGAATTTTTCGTACGTCAAACCTCGCAATACAAACGAAGGTGGCTACTTCGCGCCCACTTTACGAAAATGTCGTAATTTAGGCTGCAACTTTATATTTTAAAAGTTTGAAAAAAATTATTGCTTCTAATGAATTCGTCTATCAGATTTCCTAATTATTTTCAATTTTTCAGTTGATCTTAACCCAAAAATTTAAGGATTAGTAGTGAAGGCACTTTCCAAAAGGAGTGTCATGTTAAATATTTTCCGGTTCAGTAATTTATATACACACCAGTATCTCTTTAAAAAGTCAGCAACAATTAACAAAATCGGCAATTTTTAAATTTCTTGTGGTCAGATAGTATCCCCAGCTCGATAATGCACGTCACCAGTACCTCTATAAAAATTATGCTGTTAATATAAGTCGACAATAATCAACGATTTTATTTTACTTTTTTTAGGATGGACTTAAAGTATCCCAACCCCCTTGATAATGAGCTTTGTGTAAAATGCTTTGGTATTTATAGGGTTACATATGAAACGATTACGTTTACCTCGTGTGACATTATATGTGCTCAGAAACCTCGGTTTAACAGAAAAAGTTTAATGGAAACAATTTAATGGAAAGAGTCTGTCTCCAAAGACAGACATGAAACAGGAAGAAAAATTATAAAAGCTGAGGATGATATAGGAAAATAATGCAGTAACTTGAAAAATCAAGCATTACGAAAAAATTTAAAATACAAAAATAAATACTGGGGGTTAAGTTTTAGATGAAACCAATGAGAAATCAAAGGAGATGGATTACGCGGTTTCCAATTGTTTCGATGTTTGAAAGGGACCGTTTGAGGTGGCAAATATTCCAAACCGTATTACGTATCATCCTTTACTGAATAACGTTTGGAGGCACGATGCTCGCCTTCAGCAGCCCAATGAGTTAGCCATAGTTGAGAAACTCGAAAAAATATGGCATTATCTGATTGAAATACAGAAGTCTCTTTTAATTAGTTTGTAACTACTTCCAACAGATGAGATCAAACTGCTAATGCAGAAACAGATGTTAATGTGATTAAATCGCTTTCCGAAAAATTCATACCACAGTAAGTTTATGTAAAAGGAAGGAAAGATAGATATGTTAAGTCCAGTCATAATGAGAGTATTTAGAGGTACAGCACAAGCTCAGAGTATAGAGGAATGGGGCAAAAAACTGTATATGCTTTTCTGAATGTAATCATATCAGC
The DNA here is from genome assembly GCF_023864345.2 of Schistocerca serialis cubense. Classification (NCBI taxonomy): domain Eukaryota; kingdom Metazoa; phylum Arthropoda; class Insecta; order Orthoptera; family Acrididae; genus Schistocerca; species Schistocerca serialis. The sequence goes on along the minus strand of NC_064645.1, from coordinate 310,523,929 downwards.
ATTCCCCCTTGAGTGATTTAGGGAAACAATGTAAAACCTAAACGAGACTTTGACTCGAAACCTTGCAGAATATCCAAAGAAATTCTGGTCCTATGTTAAGTATGCTAGCGGCAAGACACAATCCATGCCTTCTCTGCACGATAGCAGTAGAAATACTATGGGCGACAATGCTGCCAAAGCATAATTACTAAACACACCCTTCCGAAATTCCTTCACCGAAGAAGATCAAGTAAATACTGCGGAATTAGAATCAAGAACAGCTGCCAACATGAGTAACGTTTAAATAGATAGCCTCGAAGTAATGAAGCAACTTAAATCAGTTAACAAAAGCAAGCCTTCAGGTTCAGACCGTATATCAATTAAGCTCCTTTCAGAGTATTCTGATACAGTAGCTCCATACTTAACAATCGTATACAACCGTTCTCTCGACGAAAGCTCCGTATTCGTAGACTGGAAAGTTTCACAGGTCACACCAATATCAAGAAAGGTAGTAGGAGTAATCCACTAAATTACAACCTCGTATCATTAACGTTGACATTCAACAGGATTTTGTGACATATATTGTGATCAAACATTATGAATTACCTGGAAGAGAACAGTCTATTGACACACAGTCAACTTGGGTTTAGAAAACATCGCTCTCGTGAAACACAAATAGCTCTTTATTTGTACGAAGTGTTGAGTGGTTTTGACAAGGGATTTCAAATTGATTCCGTAATTCTCGATTTCCGGAAGGCATTTGACATTGTACAACATAAGCGGCTTGTAGTGAAATTGCATTCTTATGGAATATCGTCTGAGTTGTGTGACCGGATTCGTGACTTCCTGTCAGAGAGGTCACAGTTCGTAGTAGTTGATGGAAATTCATCAAGTAAAAAGGAAGTAATCTGTGGCGTTCCATAGGGTACTGTTGTAGGCCCTTTGCTGTTCCTTAACTATTTAAACGATTTGGTAGACAACCTAAGCAACCGCCTTAGGTCGTTTGCAGATGACACTGTCGTTAATCGACTGGTAAAGTCATCAGATCAGAACAAATTACGATTTAATAAAGATATTTGCATGGTGTGAAAACTGGCAATTGACCCTAAATAATTAATAGTGTAAGGTGATCCACGTGAGTGCTAAAAGGAATCCGTTAAACTTCGATTACACGATTACTGCTCTCATTAATAAACGGTCACAACGCCCATATAGTACTAGGGACGGAAAGTTGGTTGAAACCAGACGTAAACAGTAATGAAATCCTAAACTCAGACTGGAATGTATACCGCAGAGACAGGCTGGACAGTGAAGGGGGAGGCGTGTTTATAGCGATAAGAAGTGCAATAGTATCGAAGGAAATTGACGGAGATCCGAAATGTAAAATGATTTGGGTGAAGGTCACGGTTACAGTAGGCTCAGACATGGTAATTGAATGTCTCTATAGGCCCCCTGGCTCATCAGCTGTTGTGGCTCAGCACCTGAAGGATAATTTGGAAAATATTTCGAGTTGATTTCCCCACCATGTTATAGTTCTGGGTGGAGATTTTAATTTGCCGGATATAGACTGGGAGACTCAAAAGTTCATAACGGGTGGCAGGGACAAAGAATCCAGTGAAATTTTTTTAAGTGCTTTATCTGAAAACTACCTTGAGCAGTTAAACAGAGAACCGACTTGTGGCGATAACATATTAGACCTTCTGGTGACAAACAGACCCGAACTATTTGAAACAGTTAACGCAGAACAGGGAATCAGCGATCATAAAGAGGTTACGGCATCGATGATTTCAGCCGTAAATAGAAATATTAAAAAGGGTAGGAAGATTTTTCTGTTTAGCAAAAGTGACAAAAAGCAGATTTCAGTGTACCTGATGGCTAAACACAAAAGTTTTGTCTCAAGTACAGATAGTGTTGAGGATCAGTGGACAAAGTTCACGACCATCGTACATTATGCGTTAGATGAGTATGTGCCAAGCAAGATCGTAAGAGATGGAAAAGAGCCACCGTGGTACAACAGCCGAGTTAGAAAACTGCTGCGGAAGCAAAGGGAACTTCACAACAAACATAAACTTACCAAAGCCTTGCAGACAAACAAAAATTACGCGAAGCGAAATGTAGTGTGAGGAGGGCTATGCGAGAGGCGTTCAATGAACTCGAAAGTAAAGTTCTATGTACTGACTTGGCAGAAAATCCTAAGAAATTTTGGTCTTATTTCAAAGCGGTAGGTGGAGCAAAACAAAATGTCCAAACACTCTGTGACCAAAATGGTACTGAAACAGAGGATGACAGACTAAAGGCCGAAATACTAAACGTCTTTTTCCAAAGTTGTTTCACAGAGGAAGACTGCACTGTAGTTCCTTCTCTAGATTGTCGCACAGATGACAAAATGGTAGATATCGAAATAGACGACAGAGGGATAGAGAAACAATTAAAATCGCTCAAAAGAGGAAAGGCCTCTGGAACTGATGGGATACCAGTTCGATTTTACACAGAGTACGCGAAGGAACTTGCCCCCCTTCTTGCAGCGGTGTACCGTAGGTCTCTAGAAGAGCGTAGCTTTCCAAAGGATTGGAAAAGGGCACAGGTCATCCCCGTTTTCAAGAAGGGACGTCGAACAGATGTGCGGAACTATAGACCTATATCTCTAACGTCGATCAGTTGTACAATTTTGGAACACGTATTATGTTCGAGTGTAATGACTTTTCTGGAGACTAGAAATCTACTCTGTAGGAATCAGCATGGCTTTCGAAAAAGACGGTCATGTGAAACCCAGCTCGCGCTATTCGTCCACGAGACTCAGAGGGCCATAGACACGGGTTCACAGGTAGATGCCGTGTTTCTTGACTTCCGCAAGGCATTCGATACAGTTCCCCACAGTTGTTTAATGAACAAAGTAAGATCATATGGACTATCAGACCAATTGTGTGATTTGATTGAAGAGTTCCCAGATAACAGAACGCAGCATGTCATTCTCAATGGAGAGAAGTCTTCCGAAGTAAGAGTGATTTCAGGTGTGCCGCAGGGGAGTGTCATAGGACCGTTGCTATTCACAATATACATAAATGACCTGGTGCATGACATCGGAAGTTCACTGAGGCTTTTTGCAAAGATGATGCTGTGGTGTATCGAGAGGTTGTAACAATGGAAAATTTTACTGAAATGCAGGAGGATCTGCAGCGAAATGACGCATGGTGCAGGCAATTGAATCTCAATGTAGACAAGTGTAATGTGCTGCGAATACATAGCAAGATAGATCCCTTATCATTTAGCTACAAAATAGCAGGTCAGCAACTGGAAGCAGTTAATTACATAAATTATCTGGAAGTACGCATTAGGAGTGATTTAAAATGGAATGATCATATAAAGTTGATCGTCGGTAAAGCAGATGCCAGACAGATTCATTGGAAGAATCCTAAGGAAATGCAATCCGAAAACAAAAGAAGTAGGTTACAGTACGCTTATTGCCCACTGCTTGAATACTGCTCAGCAGTGTGGGATCCGTACCAGATAGGGCTGATAGAAGAGATCGAGAGGATCCAACGGAGAGCAGCGCGCTTCGTTACAGGATCATTTAGTAATCGCGAAAGCGTTACGGAGATGATAGATAAACTCCAGTGGAAGACTCTGCAGGAGAGACGCTCAGTAGCTCGGTACGGGCTTTTGTTTAAGTTTCGAGAACAAACCTTCACCGAAGAGTCAAGCAGTATATTGCTCCCTCCTACGTATATCTCGCGAAGCGACCATGAGGATAAAATCAGAGAGATTAGAGCCCACACAGAGGCATACCGACAATCCTTCTTTCCACGAACAATTCGAGACTGGAATAGAAGGGAGTACCCATAGAGGTACTCAAGGTACCCTCCGCCAGACACCGTCAGGTGGCTTGCGGAGTATGGATGTAGATGTAGAGATGTAGATGTAGATAAATGTCGTAAGTTCTACGAAACACCTAAGAATTATAATGACGAAGAAGTTAAATTGGAAAAATCGCAAAGAAAACGTTGTGGAGAAGGCTAACCAAAGACAGCGTATTACTTGCAGTGCATGGGGGCTTATTTAAAAAGAAAAGACTAATATTAATGAACAAATGCAATAACTTTACTAGCTGTGTGACCGGTTGCGAAGTCTCGTAACGAGTTGGCCTTGACTAGTATTAGTACGCAATCTGACTGCATAAAATAAAAATAAAGAATGACAAGTAATTTCCATTAACACAATTGATTAATTAAATCCCCTGCAACTATAATAGCTACGAAACAACAAAGTACAAGTGTAGCTGTTCTTTGCTTGGTAGTGTGACTCAACGTACATGTATCTGGCTCGGTTGTTTCTCAGTAGGACAAAATATTTTGAACACCATTTACAATTAACTAATTGAAAATCCAGAAATACTATAAAATCACATAGAAACTAGAATTACAAGTCTAATAATTGAACACGAGCCAGATTCTTTGGTGACTGTACCTTGAGCTAGAGGGATTGTTATTAAAGAAAACTGTAATACCTTTTTACCTCATTATATATTAACGAAAGTATTCCATTACCCCAGCATCATAAATCAAAAGCCCATCTCCTTTCTCAAATATATTCTGACAATTGCATCTTCTTCCATCTATACATTACTCCAGCCGAACAGTACAACATTTCAGTCAACACTCAGATTGTCTACTCTCTGGCCCAACAGAACAACGACTGCTCTCGACATCCACTGACCTATTACTGCGCCCAGTGGAGGCGGCGGAATAATAATCTTTGGCGTAATCTCTGGCGCTGTGACTCAGTGTAGCCACCATTCAGCAGGACAGTTAGAATATGTAGCGGATCTAGTAAATACACTGCCTATACCAGGCTTGTCTGTCCTCTTTTAAAATACTGCTGCGTGGTGTGGGATCCTTACCACACAGGATTGACGAAGTACGTCGAGAAAATTCTAATAAGGGCAACATGTTTTGTATTATCGATAAATAGTGGGGAGAGCGTCTTTGAAATGATACAGGATTTGGTGTGGACATCATTAAAGCAAAGCCGTTTTTCGTTGCAGCTGAACCTTCTCACGAAATTTCAATCATCTGCTTTCTCCTCCGAATGCGAAAATATTTTGTTGACACCGACCTACGTAGGGAGAGACGATAACCATAATAAAATAAGGGAAATCAGAGCTCGCACCGAAAGGTGTAGGTGTTCGCTTTTTCCGTGCTATGTACGAGATTGGAATAATATAGAATTATTGTGAAGGTGGTTCGATGAACCCTCTGCCAGGCACTTAAATGTGATTTGCAGAGTATCCTTGTCGATGTAAATCCAGATATCGTGGTGGGGGTTTTCAACAGTCGTCCTCGAGAATGATGGTCCAATATCTTGGCTATTGAGCCGCCTCACCCGAAGTAGAATGACGGGCCAAACCGCAGAGGGATTGCAGGACATCTGGAGGAGTTGTGGCCTGCTTGACATTATAAGGAAAGTATATAAGCTGAGCAGATACGAATGGGGAATCATTTCACCGACAAATATGTAAACCCGCTGATATATGCGACTGTGACAAAGGGCAGATCGTTATGGCTCGTTGTAGGACGGTAACATCCCAGAAACGGCGAAGCCGGTCAGTTTTTCACCTCTTGTGTTCGGGAGTACAGTGGGAAAAATAGACAAACACCAAAAACACAACACGCTAGCACGGCTGCCTTGGCTTACGAAACAGCTTCCAGTCGTCTCCGTCTCGGAATGAATGGATACAAATTCTGTACGCTTTTCAAGGGGATCTTATACCATTTTTCCTAAAAAGGGTGACAGTTCTTTAATTTTGTATTTATATGTACTCTAATGTGATTGTCACTTCTCTTAAGTAGCCCAAGCTACATAGCCCATACAAATTTGGTCATTATGCTGGATTTTACCAGGAGCTTTATGTTATTACTCTGATTTATTTCATCAAAATTGTTGTAAGATCAAGCTCTTATTGGTAAAATTTAACTCAAGTGGGGAAACCACATTAGGAGGTTCGAAATATCCGATTATCTATTGCTTAAATCGTTAGCTTAACTATCCAAGAATACGCCGCCAAAAGTTCAAAGCGAAATTCGCATTCGTTTAGATTTTATGAGCACAGAACCGAGTGCACATCGGGTATAGGCTCTAGAGCAGATAGACAAAAATAACAAAAAGGATTACAGTAAAAGAGGAATGGCTACTTTCATAGATGAAATAGTGAAGGCAGCTGAAGACCGAATGGGTAATAATGATCTAGTAGAAATCCTTAGATAACAAGGGCAACATAGTATCGTATGATTTCCACAGATGAAAATCCTCGACCCGATAATTGCCCAGAGGGAGAATACAGCTGGTGCGAGTGGCAGAAACGAACAGCCCTTGGAATGGAACATGGACCGCATCCTACTCCATTGCACACCGACGTACAGACGGAAATTCTTCCAATATATTAAGATTTATGAAGGAATGAATCACTGGAGAGATCTTTAGGATTCCACACACAAAATGCAAATGAAAGTTTTAATTCCACTATTTGGCGATTATCTCCTAAACACTTGCACTCCGGACTAAAAGTCGTTGAACTGGCATCGTATTTAGCAGCGGGCTTATTCAATGAAGGAAATTCATCCCTTGTGATGGTCATGAACGAGGCAGGAATTGTAGTAGGCACGCAAAACTTCACTTAAGCCGAACAAATGGATAACCAGCGCGTGAGCCGGCAGAATCGGCTTAGTTCATTGGAATCGAAGGAAGGTCGGTAAGCACTACTGTAAGCACAAAATGAAACCTACGAGAAAGAAGAAGGATTACTATATAGTGCTGGAATCGTAATTAAATGGTATGCATTTTACGTTATTGTTAACTTCCTTGAATTTCTAGTTTCCGAGAATTTATTTTTCACACGCGTTTATCTCGAAATGACTTTTTTCACATGTGCGCAAGTCTAACTCAAAGTATAAAACTGATCATTATGACAATTGATAGTACGATCTTTATTAAATTGCGAATTATATGAACCAACTCGTGAGATGATATCCTGATTTTAAGGGTATTTTTCTTTGCATAATTAGAGAACAAATCGTGAAAATCGAAGTAATTGTTCCAACGCCTGCAAAGTTTTTAATTTTCATTATTTTCACCTGCATTGAGGTTCACATTCTTAGAAAATAAGTTATTAATGTCAAATCAAAACCTTTTTTGATTTCAGATTAAAGTCGGAATGGCTACACTGCACGCAATTCTAGAACTATACTCACAACCTTGTACGGACATCACAGCGTAACTTAGTTATTTTTGGCTGAAATTATTGAAAAAATTCGCAAAAACTGTTCAAAATATAAATGAAATGATGTCAGAATTTGATTACATTCTAATTAATTCTTCCCATCAAAAAAAAAAAAAAAAAATCCCAAACAATCAGTGTCATACAGCCTCCAAATGTGGTTTCCCTTCTTAAGGCAGTTTCCTGTTCTCTGCTTGATGAGTTGAAAGTGGTTGCTTGTTCAACTGAAACGAAACATCGCATTTTGTTGTGTTACAATTTGTGTCATCCATACAATTATGAAAACTTTTTTTTCTAATTTTAGGATATCTGTGTTTGATCGTTTTCTCCTACTGAGGCAATGTTGGATGTAACTAACAGTGGCACTTTCGAGTAACGATAATGGGGGCAAACACGCTCTACAGTGTAGGTCTGTTGACTGTGGTGGACAGTGGTGATGCTACAGCTGACCCTTGTGCTCACAAAATCAGTCATTGGCGATGCGACCAGCCAAAATGTTTACATAATCCTTGGCAATAATGCAGCCTTGCAGGGTAATCAAGGGACCCATGGAATACTATGATATGGCTGCCCAAGTCACCACCCAACACTCGCCATGTTTCAGTCGCGGTTTTGGAATTTCAGCACGCCCTACAATTTCTTGCTTATGCCCTTCGTGTTGTACTGGTTCTGACAGGTTTCGCGAGTGCGACGTTCATTTCTGCAGTGACTTTTGCAGCTGTTGTTCTCTTACTTTCGTCATAATCCGGTTCAACGACCGTCCGTCAAGACCACTCAATGCACAACTTTGTCCGCGTTGTGACTTAGCAGATGATGTTGCCCCATTTTTTGGTTCAAAAATGGTTCAAATGGCTCTGAGCACTATGGGACTTAACATCTGTGGTCATCAGTCGCCTAGAACTTAGAACTACTTAAACCTAACTTACCTAAGGACATCACACACATCCATGCCCGAGGCAGGATTCGAACCTGCGACCGTAGCAGTCGCGCGGTTCCGGACTGAGCGCCTAGAACCGCTAGACCATTTTTTGGTTAGGTGATACGATCTCTGGTGATACGGTCTCTGGTGAAAGCCCAAACGGTTCGTCTATGTTGGTTATGGGAGTACCCACCATACGAGCTGCAACGATTTGCCCATGGTCGAATTCACTCAGCTCCGAAGTAGTGTATTAAGACCATACAGGACTCTGTTCTACATAAGACTGGTATTTGCAACATACAGATATTCCATTCGTTGTCAGACACAATAGAGTAACCTACAGGCTTTGCTAGCGTCTGCATTTATGTTCTAGCTTTATTTATCGCCCTGTTCCCGTACTGTTTCCCAACTCGTGCGATAATGGACCGTGGTTGAAGGGCAGTGAGTGTATGAGTAGGTGACTGGGTATTGAATATACATGCCACATCACAGTACGTGGAGGTCAGAAGTTTGCCCACTCAGTAAACTGGAATGACTGATCTATGGCATACCTGACAACAAGTACAATGTTGGTATCACACAATTGTTGAGCTCAGTGCACGTTGTTGAGTGTGGGACTCCACAGCACACCACCATCTCGTGTCCCCATGTTGACCCCACGATATCTTCAGTTACGATTGCAGTGGACATTAGATACTCGAGGCTGGACTGTAGATCAATGGGAGTGTGTCGCTTCGCCGGATGAATCACGTCTGTTGTTATACCAGACTGTTCGCTCTGTAGTGATGAACATTAATCCAAAGTAACAGCTGTTCAAAAGATGTATCGTGCCACGAACAGAGGTCATACAAGACAGTATTATGCTACAGGAGATCTTTTCCTTGGCTTCCATTGCGCCTGTCGCAGTAATCAAATGCAGCGCCTCCGCAGGCGACTACGTGAATATTATTGCGGACTACCTGGGTCTCTTCATACTTGGTGTATTCCCAAAGGCAGTGGTATCGTCCAGTAGGATAGCTCACACCGAACTCCCCTGTCTGAAGCTGATGGAGCACATCTGCGACGCTATTGTGATCCAGCTCCGCGCCCGCAAACCCACGTCATGTAATATACGCGAATAGCATGACCCATGTGGAGATACCTGATGCCAGATTCCACCAGAATCCTACCAAAGATATATCGAATCCATGCAATGCGCAATAGCTACTGAAGTGCATTTTAAAGGTGCCAATACGCAGCTAAGTAGGTGGTGATAATGTTCTTGCTCATTAGCGGAAATGCTTCTGCGTGGCGAGAAGTTAGCCGTTGCTGTCAAAGATGCGAATGTCGTAACCACATAAAAGTTAATTTCATTGCACACACTGTACAAATAGACCTATAATTACCTCCAAACTTCATATAACGAGCCTTTTCGGAGTTGGATAAATAGCGAAAAAATTGACGTGTGAATAACCAGTATCCCATTAATGATGTGACGAGTGGAGAAGTACATTACCATCACATACTCACCAAGTGAGTTTTGTTGTGTCGGTGTAGTCCCGGGGTATCATCTGATATCGGTCCCAAGTTTTACGAACTGCATACCACGTTGCGTTCCTTACCTGAAAATAAAGAAGAAAATCTGTCACATTAAATTCTCTGAACGCGCCTAATCAGTACGCAGAAACAAATCTTCTAAAAGCAACACTCCGTCGTTCAGCCATTACCTCGAATTCGATTACACCCTGAAAAGCCAATTTGCATCAAAGTACTGCTGTCACCCATCGAAATTTACAGTTTATCGTAAAACTGTGGCTTACCGGCCACGTCTGTTAAATGGGGAATCATTACATTTGAACTATCGAAAATGAACTTATAATTTTCAAAAGGCACTCCTAGACTGGTGTCATATCTTCCACATTTATACTCTTTTGGGTCATGTCTGTGTGTTGAGAAAATGTTAAGTTCTTCAGTAAGAGGGCACGAAACGGGGAGTCACTGTCGATGTAATCAGCAGCAATGAATTCGCACGGATTGCTTGTATACGTTGCTGATGATGAGGAAGTCCCATACTCCTTGACAGAGCGTAGGCCGCAGGGGAACGATGCGGGAGACCTGCACTGCTGTACTAGGCTAGATCTTAGAGGAGGTGGTTTGCCATTGCCTTCCTCCGACCATAATGGGGATGAATGATGATGATGATGTAGACGACACAACAGCACCAAGTCATCTCGAGCAGGTGAAAACCCCTGACCCTGTCGGGAATCGAACCCGGGTCCCCCGGGAAGGGAGAACGCTACCGCGAGACCACGAGCTGCAGACTATATGTTGCTGAAAGAATAGCTTGATTGGCTTGTGCACAGGAGGGAAGTATGAATCCTGTTGGCCCTGCTATGAATCTGAAGTATTAGCTGAGGGAGGTAATTTTGAACTGCTCGCGGAATAGAAAATTTATACCGAGAATAATTGTTTTTCAGTACAGTTTGTTCTAACTGAAGAGAAACTTAGGAGCTGAAAATTAAGTAACTTTGACAAATAATTCTCAGTCTGTGGACAGGTTTGCAGTTCAGGAATTATTCTGCTCACAAATTTCTTGAAGAGACGAATAAAATTTAAAGCAATCAGTCAATTTCTCTGATTGTCGCCGTTTATGTTCTTGGAATGATCCCATGTGGATGAAAGTAAATTGTTATATGTGATTGTTATCAGTACAATAACCTTCGTGTTTAATCCAAAGTGAAACTCTTATTCTGGGTAACTGATAAAGTTTGCTAATCGAGAACAATAACGTGAAAGCATGTGTTGTTAATTAGTGCTCTAAATGAGCTATGGTATACCTGCTTCAAATATTAGTCCCACGAGACTGAAGCCAAAATACACTGTCAAGAAGTTAAATGAAATAGTTTTATAAATGTTACGAAAGGTGAGTGGGAACTTACACTGTCATCTTGAGAGATGTCATTAACTATAAAATGGAAATATTAGATAAACTGAGGGAGAACAGGCCAAATGTTGATAGATAACTTTAAAAAATACGAAAACCACATGACTAATTGTGAGCGCGCTGCAAAATTCCATTGCAGACATTAATGAAGTCGTCCCAAAGATATTAGCAAAGACTAAATAATTAAACAGAATCACAAAGAAATAAACCAATAATAATATTAACACTTCACGTCTTATCTTGATATAAGTGTGCGTAATAAACTTCACTATTACGAATTCGCTTCATGCCAAACAAAGCGCTCTTTTTGGCTCTTTTAGATACCCTCATGTGTTTCGCCCCTTGTATACCACGTTCTGGAAATTACAAGCTTTAGGAAACCATGTGAGACCCACACTGATGGCAGATCAGTGCCGAAACATAAGTTAGGTGTCTTCAAGCCTCACCTTGGTGAGAAAGCACTCTGGCGCTAACGGTCACGACGTTGACGGGAAGATAAGCTCTTAGCCATCGATCCATTCTCCCTTCCCTCTTTCCTTCCTTCCTTTCTTTCTTTCTATTGTAGTTATCGTGTTGCTATCCGCTGTAATTTAATAAAATGTGCTGTCTGTTATAGGCGGAAAAGAGATACGGTGCAACGTGCCTTCTTGCTAAAGAAAATTGTACACAGGAAAGAAAAAGGCACCAGTTAAGCGATATCAAAGGATGCGAATAATTGAAAAGATTCTCGTATGAGTTTTGCCGCATCAAGAATGTACATACCAACAGCCATGGAATTATTTCTCCTTTCCGTTCTCCGAATAGCTGCGGTAAGAATATTTAATTATTTGAATATTAAAAAAAGGTTTCATTACTATTCTCCCATCATCGGATGCTTACGCTAATGACTGGCTCCAATCATTGTCCACTGACATTTGAGCTAATATGTCAATAAAAATCTTACACCGTGAGAGTGTAAGAAAAAGAAATATTATCGAAATTCATCTCTTACGAAGATAGTTCCATTGTCAGTGCGAGTATTCTTAACGAAAGATCCAATATTAAACTCAAATCGTTTCGTCATTGAACAATTCCGTTGCAGTCCTATTGAAGTCGCTCTTCTGTGAAAACATCAATTTACATTTCTGACTGATTAATGATATGGAGAAAGTGTATTTCAAATAAAACACTGTCACATAAATTAAGTCAGTAATTAGTCAGTGAACCATATACATCATACACTTGCATTGTGCTTTCAACCAACGCAACACAGATAAGAGGCTGAGATCCCCCCCCCACAAGACAACTGAAGGATTCTGACATTTTATCGTTTGAAAAGGCATGAAAGCACCATCTTAGAATGCAGTAAGACGTGTCATGTAGTTAACTTTCTTTTAGCACTTTGTACATGAGTACTACAAAATCTGCCATATTTTCTTGAATTTGAAAAGATAGTATTATAACGTACCGCCTGATAAACGCCCTGTGGACAGCATATATCTGCTTCTCAGTTATTAAACTGTGCGCTGTTGTATGCCGCTATAGAAACCACAGGAGAAAAAAAGGTAACTGTTGTCGTAATAAGATATTTTCGCATTAAAAAGATACCTATGAGACCCCCATGACTTTTCTTAGGTGTACATTAAATACACGTTTAGTCACCTTGTTGTACTGAAACTCCATATGAAAATTAAAATAGTGTTTAGACTGAAGCTTTGTTTTAGCTACTGAATGAAGTCTTTGATGAGAGTTACTTGATGTGCTTAACTGATGCATCAATCAATTCAACAGCTTCTTTCTTCCATACTCAGAGTGTAATAAGGAATCAGGAACAGGATCATTTATAAGATAAGGTATACCATAAGCCTCAAATGTTCCATTGTTGCAAATTACAAATGAAATACTGAAGTGCAGCACCGAAGTTAATTAGTGAGAGTTCACTCATCGTACGCCATAAGAAAGAAAAAATTGCAGAATAGGGGAAGACTGGAGCTAGTCGTCAATGAGTTTGGTAGTGGCTCTTCCTTTCTTTTCTACAGTACTCAGATTCTATTGAGCGTAGAGGATAGCTTTACTTTTGAACTGCAGAATTATGTAGGAGCCATTAAATAAATACTTATGTTTGTAACCCCAGAAACACTTTTCCTAGGACTTGCAACTATACCAGCTAACCCCAGTTGTGTGTGTGTATGTGTGTGTGTGTGTGTGTGTGTGTGTGTGTGTGTGTGTGTGTGTGTGTGTGTGTGTTGGGGGGGGGTGGGGGGGGGAGGGGGGGAGGGTTAGTTGGCATAACCCTAGGTGCGAGTTGACATAGCTTGCCACGTATAGAGATGCATCGGCACAACGCAGCAGATTTCGAGAAAAAAAAAACATTTTATTTTATCAATATTGAGATAATTTCCTTTTCCAAGATTAAGTTCATCCGAGAACAAATTCCTCGATATGAGATAATACTCGAACAAAACTACATTCTGTTTGAATGTATGAACAACGATAGTAACTTAAATGTGTGAACAAATGAATTCGCCAAGAAAAATAGTTATTCAATTAGAATTAGTTCCATCTTTTAAACCAACTTCGAATTAAGGAATTGTGCACTCGTTTATTTGAACATGTGGGTTAAATTTTCGCACAATTTTCCTTTCGTCGTACAAAACTGAATCAGCCTCATGTGGCTATCTCCAGTTTCCCCCTTTCTGACCATGGTGGATACATGAATATCGTTGCCATCGGTTTCGATACTCTTCTCAGTGTACTGACGGACATGGTACTTCATCATAACAATGTCATGTAAATGTATTCGGGGTGATCAGGTGCACCTGGACTCCTTGTGGGTGTTATTCGATGTGATCGGTTGGTACAACTAAGCCAACTGGCCCAGTACCTAATTATGCCAAGTAGCCGTAGAGGGATATCAAAAACAAGATGGATACCACACAGCCTCATCCATCCGAAACAAATACATTGTGATGTATGCATGCAACAAACTCTTTCGAAAATTGCCTTCAACAGCCACTCAACCCGATCTACAGGTTCACCAGAAAAAAAAAATTACCATAGAAAAACAGACTGAAGTTACAGTTGATGATGTACCTTTGCCTACACGATCTACTAGCATGGCGGCAGCGCACTAGTTGCACGGCGGTATGAAGTAGAAACTGTGTGACAAGTAGCCCCTTATGCCAACTAACCTCCGTGACGCCTATATTAAATTTATCGGGCAGTGTTACAAGGTATATTTGAAAATATCTGTGAATCATTGGATCCTCTAATTTTATTATGCAAAATTTTGACTTTTCTAGCCAATCGATTGCCATTAAAATGAATTTTTAAGGAAGTGTGAAAATCAAAATGTCATTCTTAAAAAGAGCGAAGACAGACAATTGTTTCGTCGTTCTTGGAAAAGATACCTAGTTTACAGATAAAGAGATCAATTGATTTATATTAACTAAACAATAGCGCCAGGTAAACAATGCTTTTTTGCCACGACTGACTTCAACTAGCGTCTGCTCGTTCGCCGTCCGTTTTGGCGTTTCAGTCCGGAACCGCGCTACTGCTACGGTCACAGGTTCGAATCCTGCCTCGAGCATGGATGTGTGTGATGTCCTTAGGTTAGTCAGGTTTAAGCAGTTCTAAGTTCTAGGCGACTGATGAACTCAGATGTTAAGTCCCGTAGTGCTCATAGCCATCTCTTCGTTCATGGACTCCTTGATGTGATATAGGGAGGAAATCCAACAAGGAGCTACTGTTTCGTTTAAATTTACTATTAGACCACTTTGAACGCTTTCTAACTCCATTATCAATGCTTTGCACGTAGCGCTGAAGCTGTTACCAGGATGTTTAAAAACAATCGCTGATATGATCTCAGAAATTGCTCCATTTTGCAGAGAATCTTCGAACAGATACATGATTATACTGTAGTATACTATGGATGTAAGTAGTAACCACATAACTTACTAGAAAATTGGGTACACTGAATTACTTTCTTTTATGTTGTAGAAGTATGTCTGTCATATAATTACATACAAAAACACGTCTCTCTCAAGAGTCACCAGGCCCATTTCCTCTGGTGTTTCAGCAGATACTCGCAGATTCTTTTTTGCACTGTGTAGCTGGTGTCAGCCCAAATCAATAGTGCTGACCACGTCTTTCAAGCTACGCCCATTGTCGGCGTAAATCATGTGTTCATTTCCTGTTACAAACAAAATTAATTTAAACCGAAATTTTATGTCTTCATTCGATATAGTGGTCCGTGATGAGACACAGTCGGCTCTCAGCCGTGGCAGCGTGCGGACGGCCCCGCGCGCCGGCCAGTGCTCCGCTGCAGGCGTTGTTTACTTCCGCGTCGTAGCTTTCAGGCTTGCGTCCGTCCACCGTGAACAACATGTCGAGCGCTTACCGCCATGCGACCCTTAAAGTTTCTTTCCCAGCTGAACATGCGCGACCTCGTGCACATGAAGTTGAAACGTTCATACGTGAAGAAGTTCGTTTAGATCCTAACCACGTTATCGGAATCCATTTTTCGATCACGAGTAGTGTCGTTCATATTAAAATGACAAACACCGAGGTGTGTGAAGATGTTATTCGTCGCCATGCCAATGGACTTAGGTTCAAATACTCTGATGATCACGTCGGAGCTGTAACACTTGAACTCGCAGAGTACGGTCAACGCACGATTAGGGTGTTTGAACTACCTTTTGAAGTGCCGAAGGACGAAGCTGTCTCTGCGTTACAACCATACGGTAATGTCATCGGTTACGTAGAGGAAAAATGGCAAACCTTCACGACCTACCATGTCCTTAATGGTGTGCGTCAGGTCAAAATTGAACTGAAAAAAACATATTCCATCATACTTGACCATTGGCGGGGTGCGAGCCATTGTCATGTACGACGGCCAACCCCGAACATGTGCGGGTTGTGGACAAGAAGGCCACGTCAGATCCGCCTGCATGCGACGCCGCCTGATCCAGACGCCGGTCGGCGAGGAAGCGTCCCCAGCGGTGATGACTCAGATCCCTGTCACATACGCCAAGGTTGCCCAGGAAGGTAGCACGTCTACACAGAGTCTTCCTGCTCCGTTGACGTCGTCCGATCAGGTAGATGCAACCGCTCCTGAGATTCCTTCTGAGGTGTCCCAGACGCCAGATCCTAACCTGCCGAATCATCGCAGCACTGTGACTGAAAATGCTACTGAGATGGACGTTGATCCGGGAGTGGTACCTACTTCTGCTTTCCTTCAGACTGGTCCGGAGTCAGACGAAAGCCACCCGCAATCGGACTCTGAACGACTTGTTCGAAAACAAGGGTCGACACGAAAGAGAGAGAAACGTAGCCGTACACCCCCTGATGAATCCATTCTACGGATGGATACCGGGGATGCAGACCCGAAGATGGACGACAAACCGATCTTTGATGACCGAAAGGCTGACGAGAAAGACCTGCCACAGGCGACCACTGGCAACGAACACCTCTCCTTACTGTCGCCGTCGCCCCCACAGGTCGACGTTGAAGAGAGCCTATCCGATGAGACGAAAACTACGTCTCCTCTCCACGTGGATGACGTGCACAGCCGATGCCCTACCGCAGTATCAGTCTCCTGGGCAGACGACGTGGAGATCGAAGGGACTGGGTTGGACGCTGCTGATGATGGGGCACCCCCATCGGTTGCGCCCGCGCCCGCAAACTCTCCACAATAGCAGCCTCTTCAGCGGACCGGCAAGATCGACAACTCTCGCTCCTGAAGAAAAAGCCCCACCTGTGCCTGTGGGACTCCAACACCAGCATTATCGTGTCGCAACGATTAACCTCGCGACCATTCGTACGCCCCACAAACTAGCGCTGCTCCGCGATATCATTTATGATGCGGACATAGATATTGCCCTTTTTCAGGAAGTGTATGTCGCCGATTTTTCACCACCACATGGCTTCACGGTGCATCTTTCTCCCGCTTCGGACACCGGTAGTGGTGTTGCCATCATCTTACGCGACGGTCTTCCTGCCGAAGATGTCCTATACCTCCCCAGCGGCAGAGATATGGCCCTTACTCTCTTTGGTGTACGCATCATCAATATTTATGCGCCGTCGTGCTCCAGCTACCGTCGTGAACGCAATGCCTTCTTCGCGAATGAAGTCACACCCCTTTTTATGGGACCACACGATGACTGGATCATGGGTGGAGACTTCAACTGCACCCAGCGACCTCAGGATCAATTGCCGCGTCACTCACCATGCGCAGCTCTGGAAACAGTCGTCACGCGGCTACAATTTGTCGACACGTGGAGACATGTTCACGGTGATCTTTTGGGTTTTACGTATCACACTGCGCACTCCTCTAGCCGACTGGATCGCATCTACATCTCGCGATCCCTAATTCAACACACTTGACAGGCTGAAATCTGGCCTGTTGCTTTCTCAGACCACGAGGCTTACTTCTGTGATGTTGTTCTCACAAGACAGGCAGTATGGCACGGACGTGGCTCATGGAAACTGAACACGGCACTTCTTAATTCACCTGACTGTCGACTTCTAATAGAAGACACTTGGACCACATGTAATAGACGCCGACCCACGTATCCGTCTACCATATCCTGGTGGATCCAGTGTGCAAAACCTGCTCTTCGAAAAACTTTAATCCGGTATGGCAAAGATGTTGTCGCCTGGAGGAAGAGCACTATGGACTTTTACTACAGGATCCTACGAGAATGCTCCACGATGCCAGCCTTCCCTGAGCGCCATACAAGGATGAACCAAGCTATGGCCCAAATCTCCAATCTCATGCGACGGCATTTGGAAGGGGCGATAGTACGATCTCGTACTGCTGATCGCATGCCTCATGAACATCCGTCGATGTACCATATCATCCAAGAACGACAAAATCGACGCCGAAAATTGATTCACGTCCTAACGGATCAAGAAGGGCGTCGCTACGTAACCCAATCGATCATAGGGAATGTGCTTCACGCCCACTACCGGCAGCTCTACGCCGCAGTTCCACATTCCCCAGAGTTGATCGAGGAAGTCTCACAGCTCAACTTCGGTGGTATCCCAGGATATGCGGCGATTGACTTGATGTCGGAGGTGACTGATAAGGAAGTCCGCGATGCGATCCGGGCAGCCACCTTCACCTCCATCTGTCAGGAACTGATCTCCGGAAGTACCTGTGCCGGACGCTTTCATGGAAGGAATTATTATTCCTGTACATAAACCGCAGGGTGACAACAATATCAGTGATTATCGGCCCCTCACCCTCCTTAACAGTGATATGAAAATCTTCACTCGCCTTTTGGCAGCACGACTTAAAAACGTTGCCCGCTATGTTGTGTCGCCAGACCAAGCATCTTTGGGAGGCGACAACAATATTCGCACGGCTTTATGCCGCTACAGGGATATGATCGCCGTTACCCAGGCACAACGCCTCTCTGGGGCACTTGCGTCTTTGGACTTCAGTCAAGCTTTTGATAGGGTTGACCATTCGTTCCTTACGGCCGTTCTCCACCATATGGGTTTCCCGGTTGCCGTTATCACGGTAGTGATGCGCCTTCTGTGGGGTGCCTCATCCAGGATTATGTACAATGGCAGACTCACTCCACCGATAATAATAGGTCGATCCGTACGTCAAGGTTGCCCTCTATCAGCAATTTTGTACGCCTTTTCCTTGGAATCCTTGCTATGTGGACTAAGACAACGTTTGGTAGGGTTGTCCATAGATCGCTACCGATTCTGTTGCACGGCCTATGCTGACGATGTCGTCATCTGTTTACGTAATGCCGACGAAGTTCGAGCTGTTTTGACGTGGGTAGCGACTTATGGTGAGGCGTCGGGTAGCTCTTTAAACGTACGTAAGTCACAAGTTATGTTCATTGGCACGGGACTTCCCGTGGAGTGCGTTACACCTCTCACCACCGTTGATACCATTCGTTGTTTGGGAATAGATTTTTCATCTGATCTCCGGCGTTCAGCCACCATCAACTGCCGACGGCTCCTTTTAATGATCAGAGCAGGTCTTATGGACCATCGCCTTCGATCCCTAGATATTCTCCAACGAGCTCGATATGTCAATACATATATCGCATCCCGAGTTCCCCATGTAGCGCAAGTTCTACCTTTCCCGCTTACTGTGGCACGTCGCATGTTGGCAGCGATGGCATCTTTCGTCAGCTCTGGGATGTTGTTCAAAGTTAACTATGCGACCCTTACTCTTCCCCGTGAACGAGGTGGGATAGGTCTGTTTCACGTGCCGGATAGAGCTCGCGCCCTATTTATCAGCTCCCAGATGACGGTATGGACACGTTGCCCAACGAGCCTCACTGGTCTCCTCCTGTCGGCATACTCGCCGGCCTCACTGTCAGCCCCAGTGTTAATCTCGGATGTTCCGGCCCAGTTCCATTATATACGGTACTTCTTTCTGGAACTCAGTTATCTACGCCTCACCTTACCAAGACAGCTTTTACTCAAGACAAAGGCAGTATACAATGTCCTCCAATTAGGTCGTCCACCTAACCCGATTGAACTAAAGTTCCCCCAGGTTGACTGGCGTCATGTATGGCGCGCGGTGTTCGCCTGTTACCTTGACACTAATGTTCAATCTGTCTGGTACATAACTGTCAATGGTAAGCAAATCAACCAATTTCGCCTTCATCGTATCCACCTCGCCCAATCACCTCTATGCTCCACGTGTGGAGTGCCACACAATGATGAACATCGGTTTGTTTGCGGACCGGCGGCGGAGGTTTGGCACTTGGTTCGACGTATTGTGGCTTTTCTAACGCGGGACATTCCGGATCGGATTACTCCCCTTTCATTATTATTTCCGGAACGTGACTATTTTCCTCGGACAAAGACCAATGCTGTGAATTGGATTCGCGGACATGCCATTCACTACTTATTTGGACACACTGTAAACTCTGTACTCGATTTTTGGACATACCTCAATGACCGTCATTATGTCGTTGTCCGTCACCCAAAATACAGACAATTTTTCTCGAACTTCCTTGGGAGTGCTTTCCACGAGCCGCCTCGCACCTGGAATGTGTTAAGCCAAGAGAGAAGGTTTCCTGTTTGAACCAATGAACATTTCTGAACAATTGAACGGAACATATCAATTTCGAGAAGACGTGACTCAACATATTACCAGCGGGGCGCAAAGGCCTCTGGTCAATTACACACACAAAAAAAATAAAATAAAATAAAATAAAATAAATAAATAAATAAATATAAAACAAGAAAAATTAAAATAAAATTCAGAAAAAGGAAGATTTTGTTTTGTTTTTAAGGATAGCCCTAACCTTGATTTCCCATATTTCCCCTGGTATATAGGCAGCTCTCTGGGGTAGGTTTAGTCAGGAGCCAACGCCTGAAGTGGCCCAGATTTATTTTTTTTATAGGATTAAAAGTGGATGTGGCACTTGTTTTTTTTAGTTCCATTTAAAAAAAAGAAAAAAGAAGAAAAAAGAAAAAACAAAAAGAAAAAAAAACAAAAAAAAGGGGTAGCGTCTTTGATTCATAATAAAAACGTCTTCGGTCCCGGGTTCGATCCCCGCCACTGCCTAAATTTTGATAAATAATCAGCATTGGCGGCCAAAGACTACCAGCATAAGAAGTCAGTGTCATTCTGCCAACGGCCTTGTCAAAGAGGGCGGAGAAGCGGATAGAGGTTCAGGGCACTCTCTTGTCCTAGGAGTGGGAAATTGCCCCTAAAGGCGGAAGAATCAGCAATGATCAACGACATGAGGATGCAAAAGGCAATGGAAACCACTGCATTAAAGACACGTAACGTATATCCACAGGACATGTGGCCTGTAACTGAGGAAGTGTCATGATCTCTCCACTGGCAAAAGATTCCGGAATAGTCCCCCATTCGGATCTCCGGGAGGGGACTGCCAAGGGGGAGGTTACCATGAGAAAAAGATTGAATAATCAACGAAAGAATACCGTTCTACGAGTCGGGGCGTGGAATGTCACAAGCTTGAACGTGGTAGGGAAACTAGAAAATCTGAAAAGAGAAATGCAAAGGCTCAATCTAGCTATAGTAGGGGTCAGTGAAGTGAAGTGGAAGGAAGACAAGGATTTCTGGTCAGATGAGTATCGGGTAACATCAACAGCAGCAGAAAATGGTATAACAGGTGTAGGATTCGTTATGAATAGGAAGGTAGGGCAGAGGGTGTGTTACTGTGAACAGTTCAGTGACCGGGTTGTTCTAATCAGAATCGACAGCAGACCAACACCGATAACGATAGTTCAGGTATACATGCCGACGTCGCAAGCTGAAGATGAACTGATAGAGAAAGTGTATGAGGATATTGAAAGGATAATGCAGTATGTAAAAGGGGACGAAAATCTAATAGTCATGGGCGACTGGAATGCAGTTGTAGGGGAAGGAGTAGAAGAAAAGGTTACAGGAGATTATGGGCTTGCGACAAGGAATGAAAGAGGAGAAAGACTAATTGAGTTCTGTAACAAGTTTCAGCTAGTAATAGCGAATACTCTATTCAAGAATCACAACACGAGGAGGTATACTTGGAAAAGGCCGGGAGATACGGGAAGATTTCAATTAGATTACATCATGGTCAGACAGAGATTCCGAAATCAGATACTGGATTGTAAGGCGTACCCAGGAGCAGTTATAGACTCAGATCACAATATAGTAGTCATGAAGAGTAGGCTGAAGTTCAAGACATTAGTCAGGAAGAATCAATACGCAAAGAAGTGGGATACGGAAGTACTAAGGAATGACGAGATACGTTTGAAGTTCTCTAACGCTATAGATACAGCAATAAGGAATAGCGCAGTAGGCAGTACAGTTGAAGAGGAATGGACATCTCTAAAAAGGGCCATCACAGAAGTTGGGAAGGAAAACATAGGTACAAAGAAGGTAGCTGCGAAGAAACCATGGGTAACAGAAGAAATACTTAAGTTGATTGATGAAAGGAGGAAGTACAAACATGTTCCGGGAAAAATCAGGAATACAGAAATACAAGTCGCTGAGGAATGAAATAAATAGGAAGTGCAGGGAAGCTAAGACGAAATGGCTGCAGGAAAAATGTGAAGACATCGAAAAAGATATGATTGTCGGAATAACAGACTCAGCATACAGGAAAATGAAAACAACCTTTGGTGACATTAAAAGCAACGGTGGTAACATTAAGAGTGCAACGGGAATTCCACTGTTAAATGCAGAGGAGAGAGCAGATAGGTGGAAAGAATACTTTGAAAGCCTCTATGAGGGTGAAGATTTGTCTGATGTGATAGAAGAAGAAACAGGAGTCGATTTAGAAGAGATAGGGGATCCAGTATTAGAATTGGAATTTAAAAGAGCTTTGGAGGACTTCCGGTCAAATAAGGCAGAAGGGATAGATAACATTCCATCAGAATTTCTAAAATCATTGGGGGAGTGGCAACAAAACGACTATTCACGTTGGTGTGTAGAATATATGAGTCTGGCGATATACCATCTGACTTTCGGGAAAGCATCATCCACACAATTCCGAAGACGGAAAGAGCTGACAAGTGCGAGAATTATCGCACAATCAGCTTAACAGCTCATGCATCGAAGCTGCTTACAAGAATAATATACAGAAGAATGGAAAAGAAAATTGAGAATGCGCTAGGTGACGATCAGTTTGGCTTTAGGAAAAGTAATGGGACGAGAGAGGCAATTCTGACGTTACGGCTAATAATAGAAGCAAGGCTAAAGAAAAATCAAAACACTTTCATAGGATTTGTCGACCTGGAAAAAGCTTCGACAATATAAAATGGTGCAAGCTGTTCGAGATCTGAAAAAAGTAGGGGTAAGCTATAGGGAGAGACGGGTCATATACAATATGTACGACAACCAAGAGGGAATAATAAGAGTGGACGATCAAGAACGAAGTGCTCGTATTAAGAAGGGTGTGAGACAAGACTGTAGCCTTTCGCCCCTACTCTTAAATCTGTACATCGAGGAAGCAATGATGGAAATAAAAGAAAGGTTCAGGAGTGGAATTAAAATACAAGGTGAAAGGATATCAATGATACGATTCGCCGATGACATTGCTATCCTGAGTGAAAGTGAAGAAGAATTAAATGATCTGCTGAACGGAATGAATATTCTAATGAGTACACAGTATGGTTTTAGAGTAAATCGGAGAAAGACGAAGGTAATGAGAAGTAGTAGAAATGAGAACAGGGAGAAACTTAACATCAGGACTGATGGTCACGAAGGCAATGAAGTTAAGGAATTCTGCTACCTAGGCAGTAAAATAACCAATGACGGACAGAGCAAGGAGGACATCAAAAGCAGACTCGCTATGGCAAAAAAGGCATTTCTGGCCAAGAGAAGTCTACTAATATCAAATACCGGCCTTAATTTGAGGAAGAAATTTCTGAGGATGTACGTCTGGAGTACAGCATTATATGGTAGTGAAACATGGACTGTGGGAAAACCGGAACAGAAGAGAATCGAAGCATTTGAGATGTGGTGCTACAGACGAATGTTGAAAATTAGGTGGACTGATAAGGTAAGGAATGAGGAGGTTCTACGCAGAATCGGAGAGGAAAGGAATATGTGGAAAACACTGATAAGGAGAAGGGACAGGATGATAGGACATCTGATAAGACATGAGGGAATGACTTCCATGGTACTAGAGGGAGCTGTAGAGGGCAAAAACTGTAGAGGAAGACAGAGATTGGAATACGTCAAGCAAATAATTGAGGACGTAGGTTGCAAGTGCTACTCTGAGATGAAGAGGATAGCACAGGAAAGGAATTCGTGGCGGGCCGCATCAAACCAGTCAGTAGACTGATGACCAAAAAAAAAATACTGTATGATCAAAAGTATCCGGACCCCTGGCTGAAAATGACTTGCAAGTGTCCGTGACGCCCTCCATCGGTGATGCTGGAATTCAATACGGTGCCCACCCTTATCCCTGATGACAGCTTCCACTCACGCAGGCATACGTTCAGTCAGGTACTGGAAGGTTTCTTGGGGAACGACAGCCCATTCTTCATGCAGTGCTGCACTTAGAAGAGGTATCGAGGTCGGTCGCTGAGGCCTGGCACGAAGTCTGCGTTCCATTTCATCCCAAAGATGTTTTGCAGGATTCAGGTCAGGACTCTGTGCAGACCAGTCCATTACAGGGATGTTATTGTCGTGTTGAAACCTTCCCGTCTCCTCTATATCTCTTTTGTTACGCAACTTTCCCTTGAAACACGTATGTAACGTAGCAGCGATGGTGAGGCACGTTAAAATCTTTGACCAGAGAGCCTATAATCGTAGTTAGTCTGCGCTTGACCGCGCGAGTGTTGCGAGCAGTACGCGAGGAGCAGTAGGCAAGAGTACTCTGTCAGTAGTCGTTGCATGCAGTTCGCTAGTTGTCGTCATGTAGAGCAGTACGCTAGTAGTCGTTGTGCGAGCAGTCTGTTAGTAGTAGTCGTGCAGTACAGTTGCGAGCGGTACGCGAGTAGCCGTCATGCAGAGCACTCGGTCAGTAGTAGCAGCCCAGTGCGGTTGTGTGATGTAGTCTGTCGGCAACACTGGTCAAGATGCTGAATGAGGTATACTGTTAATTAAGATAATCATCGGATAATGTAAAGTTTATTTATGGTAATTAATTTCCAACAAGTGCCCCCAATAATAATTTTGATTTCAAAGCAATTTTTACAAAAACAAATTTATTTAATTTCGTTCCATTTCCCTTAAAGAAAAGTTTCAGTTTTCAATTAGATTACAAAAAAAAAAGGAATATTATTATTTGCAATGCAGTTCCTCCAAGCCGTGCGCAAGAATAAGAGCAGAAATTTGACTAGCAGTTACAATGAGGTAAGAATTTAATTCTGATTTTTGCACAGGGCCAAAGACCGATATTTCGGTAAAATCGAATCATCATTATCGCTGAGATTGTTTTATCACTGAATTGACTTTCATTACTTTTGTGGGAGCGTACACCAGAGTCAGATTGCGAACTTCACATTTTTGTTGTCATTAAATTTAATTGCTAGGGAGGTTACACTCTGTTCCCATTCATTTATTATTTCTGTCTTTAAAAATTTCAGTGGAGAGGTTACGCTTAGCGCAATGTCCATTAGCATTTCTATATAATATCACCTTTTAAAATTTTTGTGGGGAGGTTACACCCTTTTACAATAAACTATGGAACCTTCCCTTAGGATTTCTATCTCTTGCTAAATAATAACAAATCAAATCTTCCCTTTGAAATTTATTGTCTTTCTCAATTTTCGAATACAAATTTAATTGCTGCTTATTAAAAGTGATTTTCTGATTATTTCGACGAAACATAGAATGAGTCGTCGTCGTGGCCCTCAATCGTTATGTGCAATAACCCAAAACTGTTCCTTATCTTTTTTTACTGTTACTGGATCGCCATCTGACGGCTACATCGAACTGCGACATGAATATACTTACTCTGTTTTACTATACTCTTTTAGCTGCTGGTGGCCTTTCATAATTAGTGGCTGTATTTATTACCAAAGCTGACGTTATTCTTTAATAGCAAAGTGACGTTATTCTTTAATTAGTTTGACTTGAGTTACGTAATTCATAGTCAAACTTTTTCTTGACAACAATAAAATTTTGCAAAGTTTTGCGTGATGGTTTTTGGGATGGAGTGTAATTAGAAATGCAATATTGCTGGCAAAAGTTAATTATATACTGAATGAAATGATATTACAAACGTTCAAATGCGACTTACATTTACAATAATCTTACAACTAGCAATGCGCCAACCTTCAGTAGTCTTGAGTTTCTCAAAAAATTTATTCAATAATATTAGTTCCTTTTATTATAATAGTTAGCTGATGTGTCTGTACATCCGTTTATAATCTCTTGTAAATCATAGCTAGTGGCTGGCAGGCACACCGCTCCTCTCAACCTCTCGCTTCAGACGTGCTACCGACTCTCTTCTCGCTTACTACTGACCTACGAACGCTAAAGTGCGGTCTCTCCTGCCAGCAATGCTTTCTGGTGCAGACAATCCCTACTACCATTACAAAATGTATCAATGCGCGGTCTTTCCCGCTCTTTTCTTAAAATGTATCAGTACGCCGTTTCTCGCGCCCTTTTTAAAATTATAGCAACAATACTTTGGTTCAGATATTCCCTGCTACCACAATTATTTCCAACATGACAAATATTAATTATTCCTACTTAATTCTATTAATAAAATATAAACATCTTTCATAAATTGTGATTTGACAATAGAAATATACACGTCTTACACTGTAACCACTGCGCCACAGACCGTACATTATGAACGGGTGCTCGATCGTGTTGAAAGATGCAGTCGCCATCCCCGAATTGCTCTCCAACAATGGGAAGCAAGAAGGTGCTTCAAACATCAACATGGGACTGTGCTGTGATAGTGCTACGCATAACAACAAGGGTGCAAGCCTCCTCCATTCACAACCAACACGATCACTCCGTAACACCACCGCCTCTGAATTTTACTGTCGGCGCTATACGCGCTGGCAGAGGACGGGCACGGGGCATACGCCATACCCAAACCCTGCCATCGGATCACCACATTGTGTACTGTGATTTGCCACTCCATGAAACATTTTTCCACTGTTCAATCGTCCAATGTTTTCGCTCCTTACACCAAGCGAGGCGTCGTTTGGCATCTACAGGCGTGATGTGTGGCTTATGAGCAGCCTCTCGACCGTGGAATCCATGTTTTCTCACCTCTCGCCTAAATGTCACAGTACTTGCAGTGGATCCTAATGCAGTTTGGAATTCCTGTGTGATGGTCTGGATAGATGTTTGCCTATTACAACTTACGAGCCGTTTCAACTGCCCGCGGTCTGTGTCAGTCAACATACGAGGTCTGCCTGTCCGCGTAAGTGCTGTACGTGTCCGTTCACGTTTCCACTTCACTATCACATTGGATCAGTTGACGTAGGGATGTTTAGGAGAGTGAAAATTTCGCGTAAGAACGTATGACACAAGTGACACCCCATCACCTGACCTAGTTCGTAGTCCCTGAGTTCCGCAGAGCGCCCCATTTTGCTCTCTCACGATGTCTAATGACTACTGAGGTGGCTGATATGGAGTACCTGGCAGTAGGTGGCAGCACACTGCACCTAATATGACAAACTTATGTTTCGGGGGTGTTCGGATACTTTTGATTACATAGTGTATAAACAGGGACACTAAAACTAAGAAGAATACCAAAGCAGCGTTAGCACTGCCTGGCTGGTACTGACTTCCCTCGCCAAGCATGCGCGCTACTGAGTCGCTGCTAGATTACAGTTTTATTCTCTCTGTTAATACGTACCGATATCACGAATATTGCAATAGACCAATTTGGAAGCATTTGTCGAATGGGCACGTAAAATTCGGATTTAAAAATAATGTTTGCAGTGGAGAAAAAAATTGACGCTTTCTGACGGCTTTTGGTGTCAAATGAAAGATGTCACGAGCAGTAATTATTTTCGCTAGGCAGGAGAAAACAAAACGTGCTGGGCAGTTTCAGCTGTTGTAGAGGCCGCACAGAACAAACTGTCCGACAGGACGTGCGTGGAGAGAAAAGCAGTGGCGATTATTACTGGCAGGCGCTGCAGGGGAAATGCCGAGTGCTGACGGGGAAGTGCCGTTCGAAACTAAAGCCGAGGCTCAAATTTTTGAATGTAATAACTGGAGCCCTTTACACCTACACTGGCACGGTGACTATTCAGAAAGATGAGGAACTTCTGCTTTGGTTACTATCTAGAAATATTTCTGCTCAAAAATTAAACAAAAGCAGCGGTTTATTACAGCCTGGCTTGTTAACGATTTGCAGATTACCAAGAACCGTTATGAGTGGCGAATTATTTGAAGTGAAACCTACGGATTTCTCTTCCTAGAATGTTAAAATTTGCTTCTTTTCCCAAAACGTATATGAGTTTACAGAACGTCACTTCTGTAACATGTTGTGCGGACGTAATTGCTACAGAATTCTGAAATAGTCTTATTATATTCATTAAGTTAGGAACTGAAGGGAAGAAAGGTTGGCAGCTTATGAAAGTGCACATCCTCGGCACAGAAATAAATGTGCAACATCTTTTGTTGGTGGTGGTTGTTGGGATGTTTAAGGGGGATTAAACAGCAAAGGTCATCAGTCCCCCATTCCAAAAACAGGCGAGACAAAGTCGCAGAGCAAATAAAACCCCAAGGGGAAGGAGGCCCCCCCCCCCCCCCCAGGCGCTAAAGAACACAAATTAGGCAACGAACACTACAGAAAAGAAGAGTACAGACGAACACCAGACAGAAAGAAATAGAAGAAAAGAAGATGGCCGGAGACTGGTTGACTGACCACGACAACAAAAAAGGGAAAGAGTCAACCATCCGACGACACACCAAAACAGCAACAAATATGGAGAGACGCGAGGACAAAAGACACAGAAACGGAAAGGCGCAGGACCCCCTAAATGGATCCATAACAAGGACTAGCACGGATAAAATGTAAAGGTGCTAGGGAGATTAAAAGACTGCCGAAGGTTGCGCAGTCAGGGCCACTCCAATAAAATTTGGCGACCGTCAGCCGGGACCCCACACTGACACAGGGGGGGATCCTCCTGACGCAAAAGATGGCCGTGCGTCAGGTATGTATGGCCGATGCACAGCCGACACAGGATAACAGAGTCCCTGCGAGAAGACCGCAGGGAGGAGCGCCACACATCGGTCGTCTCCTTGACAGCCCGCAGTTTATTAGGCGCCGTCATGCCTCGCCACTCAGCAGACTGCACCCCAAGCACCTTACGGCGCAACACCAGCTGCTGATCGCGAGCTGTGAGGCCGATCTCCAAAGCTGGCGCGTCGATCGCCCCTTTGGCCAGCCTGTCAACACGTTCGTTCCCCGGGATGCCAACATGACCTGGCGTCCAAACCAAGACCACCGAACGACCAGAACGGGCAATGGCAGAAACAGACTCCTGAATAGAGGACACCAGAGGAGAAGAGGGATAGCAGCGGTCGATGGCCTGAAGGCTGCTCAGGGAGTCACTGCAGATGATGATGGACCTACCTGAGCAGAAACGCATATGCTCAAGAGCGCGTAAGATGGCCACCAGCTCTGCAGTAAAAATACTGCAGCCAGCCGGCAAGGAGCGTTGCTCAACATGGGCAGCATGAGCAAAAGCGTAGGCAGTGCGACCATCAACCAGGGAACCATCAGTGTAGACAGGCTCACAGCCCAGAAATGAGGCGAGGAGCGCAAGAAAACGGCGACGGAGGGCCACAGGCGGAACCGAGTCCTTGGGTCCCCGCGCCAAGTCCAGACGGACAGATGGCCAGGGCAAACACCAGGGAGGCGTAGGTGCACGGACCCGGAAGGGAGGCAGAAGAGGGAATGACCCCAGTTCCGACAGCAGGGACCGGACGCGGACAGCTACGGAAAGCCCAGACCTGGGTCGCTGTTCGGGCAGATGGAGGACCATGGCAGGGAAAAGCAGGCGACGATTGGGATGGCGTGGCGAGCAATGCACGTAGACAGCATAGTCGGCGAGCAGACGATGGCGGCGAATCCGCAGCGGGGGAACCCCGGCCTCCACCAGTAGACTATCCACGGGGCTAGTGCAAAAAGCGCCAGTGGCAAGCCGAACCCCACAGTGGTGTATGGGGTCTAACAACTTCAACACTGAGGGTGACGCAGACCCATAGGCCAGGCTCCCATAATCAAGCCGGGACTGCACAAGGGCTCTGTACAATCGCAGCAGCGTGCAGTGATCTGCACCCCAAGACGTGTGGCTAAGGCAGCGGAGGGCGTTGAGGTGCCGACAGCATTTTTGCTTCAGCTGAGTAACATGAGGAACACATGTGAGCCGGGCATCAAACACGAGTCCCAAGAATCGGCAAGTGTCCACCACTTCAAGCTGGTGGCCGTCGAGGTAAAGTTCAGGATGAGGGTGGACCGCCCGACGCCTGCAGAAGTGCATAACTAGAGTCTTGGGTGCAGAGAACTGAAAACCATGAGTCAGAGCCCATGATGTTGCCTTGCGAACGGCGACTTGCAGCCTGCGGTCGGCGACTCCCGTAGTCGTGGAGCTAAATGAGATGCAGAAGTCGTCGGCATACAAAGAAGGAGACACCGACGACCCCACTGCTGCAGCCAGACCATTAATGGCCACTAGAAATAAGGAGACGCTCAACACTGAGCCCTGTGGGACCCCATTTTCTTCTATATAAGATGAACTAGAGGTGGCACCGACTTGCACCCAGAAAGAGCGGCGCAATAAAAAGCTTTGAAGAAAAGCCGGGAGCCGACCACGAAGACCCCCCTCATGCAACGTGGCGAGGATGTGATGCCTCCATGTGGTGTCATACGCCTTCCGCAGATCGAAAAATACAGCAACGAGATGCTGACGTCAGGCAAAGGCCGTACGGACAGCAGATTCCAGCCACACCAAATTGTCCACTGCAGACCGGCCCCGACGGAAGCCACCCTGGGATGGAGCAAGGAGACCGCGCGACTCAAGGACCCAACACAAACGCCGCCCCACCATACGTTCGAGCAATTTGCACAAAACGTTGGTGAGGGTAATGGGACGATAGCTGTCCACCGCCATCGCTCCAAATGCGATTAAATATCGCGAGAATGTGACTCTGGCAGTCCCTGGAGAGATGCTTCAGCATCTGCGCGTGGATGCAGTCTGGGCTTGGTGTTGTATCAGGGCAATCGGCGAGGGCAGCGAGGAATTCCCTCTCGCTGAAAGGAGCATTGTATGTTTCAGAACGACGCGTGTGGAATGAGAACGGCGTCCACTCGGCTCGCTCCTTTAGAGAGCGAAAGGCGGGGGGATAAGATGCAGTTGCAGAGCTCTGAGCAAAGTGCGCGGCTAGCCGTTCAGCAATGGCGGCAGCGTCCGTGCAGACAGCGCCGTCCAAGGAGAGCCCAGGGACACCCATAGGGGTCTGGCATCCATAAATCCGCCGGATCCGGGACCACACGAGTGAGGGGGAGACATGGGAGCCCAAGGATGAGACATACCTCTCCCAGCACTCCTGCTTACGCCGTGCAATAAGACGACAGGCCAAGGCACGGAGCCTCTTAAAGGCGATGAGGGTCTCAAGAGACGGGTGCCGCCTATGACGCTGGAGAGCCCGCCGACGAATAGCCTCAGCAATCTCCGGCGACCACCAGGGTACAGCCTTCCTCCGAGGGAGGCCAGAAGATCGGGGGATGGCAGCCTCGGCCGCTGAAATGATTGACGTGGTTAAAACACGGACCACCTCGTCAATGTCACCCTGTGGGGAAGACTCAATGGTTGCAGCAGAAGTAAAAGCTGGCCAGTCTGCCCTGTGGACAGCCCAGCGGGGCAGGCGCCCAGAAGAATGACACTGGGGTAGTGACAAATAGATGGGAAAATGGTCACTACCGCACAGGTCAGGGTGCACCCTCCAGTGGAGGGATGGGACAAGTCCGGGGCTGCAAAGAGAGAGATCTATGGCCGAGAACGAGCCATGGGCAACACTGAAATGCGTGGGAGCACCGGTGTTCAAGAGGCTAAGGTCGAGCTGAGCCAACAAATGCTCCACGGCCCGACCGCGGTCATCAGAGACAGTCCCACCCCAGAGAGGGTTGTGGGCATTGAAATCGCCCAGAAGCAGCAATGGTGGCGGGAGTTGAGCCAGCAGCGCAGACAAGACATGTCGGGGGAGCTCCCCATCCGGAGGAATGTAAACAGAGCAAACAGTAATAGCCAGCGAGAGCTCAACCCTGGCAGCAACTGTCTCTAAAGGCGTCTGAAGGGGTACTGGCGAGCTACAGACAGAGTGGTGAACAAAGAGGCAAACCCCACCTGACGCTCGTTGACAGGCAGCACGGTTCTTATAGTATCCCCGATAACCGCGAAGGGCGGGGGTCCGCAGTGCAGGAAACCAAGTTTCTTGCAGAGCAATGCAGAGAACAGGGGAATCACTCAGAAGCATCCGGAGCTCAGGCAGGTGGCGGAAATAACCGCCGCAGTTCCATTGGAGAATGGAAGCAGGAAGGGACTGGGAGGGCGTGAATGCGACTTAGAGGCAGACAGCTCTTCAGAGCCAACTGCCGCCACCGGGGGAGAGTCAGCTGAGTCCATAGGAGAGGCCCCCAAGGGTTCCGTGAGGGCGAGATCTGCGGCAGAGGCGAGGATCTCCACCTCATCCCCGGAGCCAGGACTATGTACAGCAGGCGGTGCTGAAACCGCCGGAACGTCCTTCTTCTTGGACACATGCCGTTCCTTCTTCTCACGTCGGCCCTTAGGGTGAGAGGGCTGGGAGAGCTTCTCTGAAGGAGCGTCGGAGGCTGACGACGACGCAGAAGCCCTACGACCAGCAGGTGGCGGAACCTTCAGCCACTGGCTGACATCTGGCCAGGAAGGAGAAGAAACAGAGGAAGGGAGAGCCCCGAGGGACCCCTCTGCGAGAGAGGAACCGGCGGAGGCAACGCCGGCGTTGAAGGAGGGGGAGGGATCGAGCCTCCCGGTTGTGGAGCAGATGTCACTTCCGAAGTAAGCGTGGGGGGAGCGACAGAAGAGGGTTTGCCCCCAACTGCTAAGGGGGCAACAGAGGAAGGCTTGCCCCCGGACACGAGGGGGGTAGACAGAGATACACGGCCCCGAGGGCCCACTGAAGGCGGCACAGATGAGGCGACAACCGTCGCTCGCGTGGGCGACGATAACGTGGCTGCAGCATAAGATGTTCGAATGGAAGCAGGATACAACCTTTCATATTTCAGTTTTGCCTCTCGATAAGTAAGCCGGTCCAGGGTCTTAAATTCCATGACCTTCCGCTCCTTATGAAGAACGGGGCAATCCAGCGAGCATGGAGAGTGGTGCTCCCCACAGTTGACACATACAGGCGGAGGCGCACATGGAGAATCGGGATGAGAGGGGCGTCCGCAATCTCGACATGTAGCGCTGGATGGGCAATGGGAGGACATATGCCCAAACTTCCAGCACTGGAAGCACCGCATCGGGGGAGGGACGTATGGCTTCACATCGCAACGGTAAACCATCACCTTGACCTTCTCGGGCAAGACATCACCCTCGAAGGCCAAGATAAACGCACCGGTGGCCACCCTGTTAGCCTTGGGCCCTCTATGTACACGACGGACAAAATGTACACCACGTCGTTCCAAGTCGGCTCTCAGCTCGTCATCAGATTGTAACAAGAGGTCACGATGGTAAATAATCCCCTGGACCATATTTAAGCTACTGTGGGGAGTGACGGTAACAGGGACGTCACCCAGCTTATCGCACAAGAGCAACGCTCGTGACTGGGCTGGGGAGGACGTCTTGAGAAGGATGGACCCATTCCTCATTTTAGGCAACCCCGCCACTTCCCCAAACTTATCCTCCAGGTGTTCCACAAAAAACAGAGGCTTCGTCATAAGAAAGGAGTCACCATCAGTCTTGCTGCAGACAAGGTATTGTGGTACGTAAGGCTCCTGCTTGGCACTAGATCGGCGTCCCTCCCATGGCGCAGCCAACGAGGGGAACGACTGAGGGTCATATTGTGCAGCATCAAAGTCTACTCTACCACGCTTAGAGACGCTGGTGGCCGTGCGACCACCAGCTTGGTGTGATTTATTGCGCTTCATTGCGCCACATCCGCCCAGATGCCACCTACTCCGAACGAGGGCTCTCCCCAAGGGCGCCACCCAGCCAAAGCAACGGGTACCTGGCCGATAACCCGTTGCCTGGAGTCCCCGTGCCCCAGACAAGATGGGCACATACTCCTTGGCATGCATGGGGAGGAAACAGTTCTGGCATCTGTAGTGCGATCCCTGCGTGGTCAGGGGGCTACCACCAAGAGGGTACATGACGACCCCACCACAACGGACTGGCTACCGTGCTGGATTTTAGGTGTTGAAAGGGTCGACAGTTGTCGTAGGCGCTAAGAAGAAGAGTGCGCACAAGGCGAGAAGGAGACAACCGAGAAGATGTTGGGCGTAGTCCCCCCCACACGACAATAGGTAACATGCAAGATGGTGGAGCATGATGGACCAATAGAAAAACACCACGTAAGGTGTCCTTCCCCAAATGGCACGCACTAACAACGGAAATTTGGAAAAAAAAGGAGGTCAAACCCAAGAGGGGACCATCACAGAAGGCCGAAACGTTTGAGACTCCGTTTAGTTGCCTCTTACGACAGGCAGGAATACCGCGGGCCTATTCTTACCCCTGAACCCGCAGGGGGGTATCTTTTGTTCCAAAACCCATTGCATTTCTCATTTTACAAGCTATAAAAATTACGTTTTTTCATAGAAAGTCTGTAGTTAGTGGAATAACATGGTAGATAATGAAGTTTTGCATAACAACTCCTAGCTGCGCGGGGTAGCCGTACGGTCTAAGGTGTGTTGTCATGGATCGAGCGGTTCCCCTGTCGGAGGTTCGAGTCTTCCCTCGAGCGCGCGCGCGCGCGCGCGCGAGCGCGCGTGTGCGTGTGCGTGTGCGTGTGCGTGTGTGTGTTGTCCTTAGCATAAATTAAAGTAGTGCGTAAGTCTAGGGACTGATGACCTCAGCAGTTTGGTCCCATAGTCCTTACCACAAATTTCCAATTTCCAAAACAACCATATCTCTTTGCGTGCTATCTTTCGCCAAAATATCATTTCGATTGCAGGTAGGCTGTTTAGGTTTTTATGTTGGTAACGCCAAGTAGTGCTCTGTATGAAAATCACTGACCCGCTGTGTGGAGTCTGTGGCTGGTTGGACTCATTATTGCATTATTCGTTATTGTAGTGTTGGGCAATTGGATGTGAACAGCGCATAGCGTTGGGCAGTTGGAGGTCAGCTGCCAACAGTGGGGAGAGAGATGCCAGAGTTTTGAGAAGTTACTGTGAGCGGACGATTTCTACCTGTGTCCGTCAGAAAAAAAGGAAATTTGTAAGACTGGATGTCATAAACTGATAATATGACTTTTGAACGCTATTAAGGTAAATACATTTTTTGTTCTCTATCAAAATCTTTCAATTGCTAACTATGCCTACTTAACTATATTAGGCACACAATCAATTTGCGTTATTGATCAGAATCTTCAGCATGCTGTTGTTTTTTACTTGACCGAGTTGTTCTCAAACTCTCATTGTAACTCTAAAATGGAACTACATTAAACGTTTACCCATATGGCTTTTTTTTTCTTATTGGGAGGAATATGCCCAAAAGATTCCGAGGAATGTGCCCAAAAGATTCCGAAACCTTTATCTACATGCCCTGTATATGGCATCCACGTGGGATGCTAGTCAAAAGCACTTTCAAACCAGTTATTTTTTTATAGAGCCATCAGGAATATGGCTGTTTCTCTGATGTTCTTATACGTCAGATCCGTAATTTTTAACATAAACCTAACACTGGAAGAAGAATGAAATTATTCTTTTAAAAATTTTTACATCCGTATTTCGAAACTTCATCATTTAGTCGGACACTTGCAGGTTATACTAATGAAAAAGAGATGTAAGACAGAAGAACTGATAACGCAGGATGGGCCATAAGTCGATGGTGGAAAATGCGTTTGGTGCAATAATATTAGACAAATGGGAGTACAAATTTATTAAAAAACAAAGAGATTCCCATACAGTTCATTGAACGTGCAATAGACGCTCTAAGTGGTCACCACGCTGTTCTAACAAAACATTTTATCTTTTCAACACTGATTTAGAACTTTTGTCACAAATCTTCTGGGGCTGTGGGCTTTCAAATCCTGATCGGATTCACTCCTTCAAATCCTCAGCACCAGGAATCCTTACGGCATCAGCCACATTTCACTGTACACTCCTGGAAATTGAAATAAGAACACCGTGAATTCATTGTCCCAGGAAGGGGAAACTTTATTGACACATTCCTGGGGTCAGATACATCACATGATCACACTGACAGACCCACAGGCACATTGACACAGGCAACAGAGCATGCACAATGTCGGCACTAGTACAGTGTATATCCACCTTTCGCAGCAATGCAGGCTGCTATTCTCCCATGGAGACGATCGTAGAGATGCTGAATGTAGTCCTGTGGAGCGGCTTGCCATGCCATTTCCACCTGGCGCCTCAGTTGGACCAGCGTTCGTGCTGCACGTGCAGACCGCGTGAGACGACGCTTCATCCAGTCCCAAACATGCTCAATGGGGGACAGATCCGGAGATCTTGCTGGCCAGGGTAGTTGACTTACACCTTCTAGAGCACGTTGGGTGTCACGGGATACATGCGGACGTGCATTGTCCTGTTGGAACAGCAAGTTCCCTTGCCGGTCTAGGAATGGTAGAACGATGGGTTCGATGACGGTTTGGATGTACCGTGAACTATTCAGTGTCCCCTCGACGATCACCAGTGGTGTACGGCCAGTGTAGGAGATCGCTCCCCACACCATGATGCCGGGTGTTGGCCCTGTGTGCCTCGGTCTTATGCAGTCCTGATTGTGGCGCTCACCTGCACGTCTCCAAACACGCATACGACCATCATTGGCACCAAGGCAGAAGCGACTCTCATCGCTGAAGACGACACGTCTCCATTCGTCCCTCCATTCACGCCTGTCGCGACACCACTGGAGGCGGGCTGCACGATGTTGGGGCGTGAGCGGAAGACGGCCTAATGGTGTGCGGGACCGTAGCCCAGCTTCATGGAGACGGTTGCGAATGGTCCTCGCCGATACCCCAGGAGCAACAGTGTCCCTAATTTGCTGGGAAGTGGTGGTGCGGTCCCCTACGGCACTGCGTAGGATCCTACGGTCTTGGCGTGCATCCGTGCGTCGCTGCGGTCCGGTCCCAGGTCGACGGGCACGTGCACCTTCCGCCGACTACTGGCGACAACATCGATGTACTGTGGAGACCTCACGCCCCACGTGTTGAGCAATTCGGCGGTACGTCCAACCGGCCACCCGCATGCCCACTATACGCCCTCGCTCAAAGTCCGTCAACTGCACATACGGTTCACGTCCACGCTGTCGCGGCATGCTACCAGTGTTAAAGACTGCGATGGAGCTCCGTATGCCACGGCAAACTGGCTGACACTGACGGCGGCGGTGCACAAATGCTGCGCAGCTAGCGCCATTCGACGGCCAACACCGCGGTTCCTGGTGTGTCCGCTGTGCCGTGCGTGTGATCATTGCTTGTAGAGCCCTCTGGCAGTGTCCGGAGCAAGTATGGTGGGTCTGACACACCGGTGTCAATGTGTTCTTTTTGCCATTTCCAGGAGGGTATATTCCAGCCATAAATCCATGGGTGTGATATCTGGTGATCGTGGAGGCCTTTCAATAGTTGCCCGTCTGGCAGCCTACTCATCAAGGTTTCGCTTAGAAAATGTCTTTCGATAAATCCATAATAGGGAACTACTCCATGTTATTGGCGTATCAACTTCTATTAAGCCGCTGCAAATGTACAAAACTGGTCTATTTTCCCGTTATAACAATATTTCCAAAACTTTTTGTATGTAATGTAGAAAACTGACAGTTTCATTAAGAAATAAGTCACGATTAGCCCACTGCTAAAAATCCCTACCCGTACACTCACGTCAGGAGAGTAACACACACTCCATCGCAACAAGGGGATTCATACAGTGGTAGCAGACAACGTGCTGTCTTTCCGCCAAATTTCACCTTAAAAATCGGTTCGTCGCTCAAAAGAATGCTGTTTTGAAACTTCTTATTACCTTCTTTCTGATTTTGAGCCAGTCACTGAATTCCATTTCTCTTCCGACATATTCTTCGTTGAGGCCTGTTGTAAAATCCTGTATGGTCTCAATTTCAGCTTTTTCTGGCTCCTCCGTAGGCTTGTTCTTGCTATTCCTCACTCCTTCGACGCTTCTCTTTGACATTTAGTTGGTGCCTGCGTAAAATATTGAGGTTAAAGAATAGACGCAGTTTCTTCAAATTTTTAATTTAAACTGCAGATATCTTGACGAGATGGAGATTCGATATTCGGAAGACGTTCACGACCAAATCACAAACATCACTGAACGTTTTACCATGTTTGGTAGACAAGTACGTGGTGCTCTTTGGTTAACTTTCTATTCACTCTTTCTCCGATAACAAACCATATAACTTCAGACTGCTGGTGTCATCTGACTTAACGCTACTAGTGTGACGTCTCCGGGCAAGACATCTGTAATAACTGTGTAAAATATGCAAAATAGTTATCTGTGTTCTTATATTTCATTTCTGTATGAACAGTTATCGATTGTGGATTCAGTATAAAAGAAATAATCATTTTGCATTTTTATGTTTGTATAATATTATGTATATCAATTTTGCAAATAACGCCTGTGGTCGGCGAGTGTGGAAACCGACACAGACAATGATAATTAAAAATATAACAAAGATATACATTAGCATATTAAATTGCTTATAAATATCGGACTGCCTCTGTCTTCTCGTAGCCGTGAATGTTGTAAGAGCCTGTGACGCTCTCTCGAACGCTTAGTTTATTTCATTTGTTTTTTTGTTCGAGAAAGACGCCTTTGGGCACTTATGTATAAAATAGGGTGTGTGCTTTGAGTTTTATGAATATAGAAATTGTTAAAAATACTTGTAATAACTTGAAGCTCCCTTATTCAGTACTTTTTATCCCAAATTTTTAGCCCTTCTCAGCGAATTTAGTATTTTTTGTGACGCAGTACTGAGCCACGTTGCGGGAGCCGCTGCAGCGGCAACTTCAAACTGTAATTGAATGAAAGCAGTTTTCCCGCAACTAAGCGGGCAGGTTGTTGTACATTGAAATTCTCCTCTGTGGTCTCCGGGAAGCAGAAAGAAATAATTTTAGATTTTATTATGTCATTTTCAGATGGAAATTGGCAACTGCTGGTACAATATTAATTACGTAAATAATTTACATAACTCAGAGTTAAAACTTTACTTGTGAGAGATCTTTTGCTGTGTTGAATTTTGGTCCGGCTAGTAATATTGAAATCATTTTCATTTTTAGTTTCATGCTCTCGTGTGAGCCGTGGCAATCAATACTGTTCAAATGTTAAAAAATCCACTGCATCTTTTATGTTTGGAAAACATTGCATACTGTAACTTCTGTACGTGTAATAAGAGTAATTTTCAGTGCATTTCAAAGACTAAAGTAGAGTAAGACATGTTTAATTTCGTAATCAGTTACAGTAATGATACAGTGTTTCATTTCTAAAAAGCAAGATCAGAGTTACAAGAACAAAGTTTTGCGAATTAAAGATCATACATTCACAGCAGGATATCAGTTAGTGTTATGCACATTCTCACATAACAGATCAGAGTGCACAAAGTTAAATTTTCAACTACAGAAACCACTAGTGAGAACTGCATTTTATCTTTTGTGTTTGCAACGATAATCAACAAATGATTTATTTAAAGTGCTATGCCATGTAAACTGTATTACAGCCTAAGATTATCAAAGTTCAAGCCATGATTCTATTACTACCAAGCAAATAAGAAACATTCTTTTACTTTCAGTCAAAATCTAAAAATCGAAGTGCATGGGGATAGGAAACACTAGTCAAGGTGTAAGCTTTCTCTGACATTTCTCTATAAATTAAAATCCTGAGTATTTCCTTTCTGTCTTCGAAAACTTTCTCATCATGTAACGTGTGCCTCACATATCATGTTCAACTGCTTAGCAATACCGAATGCTGGTTGGCACTGAGTTGCACATGTGAACTGGAACACTGAATCTGAAATAATGAAAACTTATATAATTAAACACCAAATGTAATTCTGTATGTTGTGAAAACTATTTTACTGGAACCCAGTACTGAGGTCCATGATGAAAACTGCGTGACGTGAAACGCAATTTCTGACTTGAAATGTCCTCAAAAAACTAATTACTTTCTGCTCATAAGAAAAATAACTGATGAGGTCACCCACACAGTCACTGCAAATTAATCTGTTCACTTTGCACAACAACTGTTTCCTTATAAGCGTAGTAGCAACTTCTGACACCGAATGTAACAGCAACGCCAAATGTAGTGGGAAGAGGTAGGAGGCACTGTGTTAGCACTCGTCTGAGCTTTCCAAGTGATTTATTGTTTCCAACTACAGGGCTGCATTCCCCTCGGTCTGTGTCACTGGGTCCTGCAATGCTGAGGACGCCACCTCAGGACCCATCAAGTGTTCTGCTAATGTGTCGGCCATGTACGGTCACTGCGGTGATATGACGGCGTCAAGGCTGCCCTGGCAGCCAACTCAGCAGCCTTCATCCCGCACTGCCTTAGCGCTGCCCACTGACAACCGCAAGGTGGCCCACACCATGCATCCCCGCTGGTGTAGCTTGGGTCGCGGCAACAGCAAGTGCTCGCCATACTGCAGGTGAATCGGCAGCCCTCGCCCTGGAAGTCTCAGGTGTGTGTTGGGAGCCAAGACGACTACCCGCAGTAGCGAACTGTGGAATGGCTTGCCGATGTCTGGCTACGGACCCCACGTCGGCCACAGAGGGTCGAACCAGTGAGTCGCCGGGGACTGGATCATTGGCGCCCCATCTGCTGCTGCGTGTAGCTGGTGGTGTGACCCACCCCGCCGTCCAGAAGAGCTGCCGCACTTGAATGCTTTGTTAGTGAACTGCCACCTATTTATATGCGGCTCTGCGCCTCGTTTTTGCTAAATGCTCCGCTCTGTGTCACGTACTCATAACACTTAGGTTGGCCAGTGGGCTCCTTCTGCCTGTGACTTGCCATGCAAACCACTGTGTGTACTTTTTCGGGCAGTTCTAGGCCCCTGTCGCCTCTATTTTACTTCGCAACTGCTGGTGAGAGTAACTCACTGTAAACAGGCCCGCACCTCGGTGTAACTTGTGCACTCAGAAATATTGCACCAAATCTGACTTTTCCTGTCCCAAATGACAGTGCCGCTTCATAAGAAAGAAAAGTGAGCTCTGACCTAAAATAAAATTAACTAGCCTCATGCTTAGCATGTTTTGTGTCTGGTGTACTGATGTTCTCTTAAGCAAGTAACAGCAGATGCTAGAACTATTCACTACAAAATTGTTTTTTCTTGTCAGAAACAATCTGTGGCTTCACGTGGTGTAAGGTGCAATGCACACACCACTAAACATTCAGACGTTTACTAAGAGTGATGGAGGAGAGCTTTTCGTTAAAGAAAGTCGTTCTTGTATACTTAAGCTCTGATTATTGTCAAAAGAGACCGTACAACAAAAGAAGAAACTAACAATTACTATATTCTCTCAATACAAAAATTGCTGATATTGCAACCAATTGCTTTGTTTGTCACGCAGTGAAAAGAATGAGATCAAATTAACACTAATTATGAATGTTGTTATTTATCTGAGGGACAAATATTTCTTTCAGTTAATGGTTCCGACAAACGAACATTCCATTCTGGCACATGTACAGCTTGAAAAATTCCTCCAAAAAACAGTCTCTAGCAATAGAAGCAATAATAAATATTTAAAACAAAGTTTTCATCTCCAGAATAAATTATGCTGGATAATTTCACATTCACAAATATCAAGCAGCCTCGTCTAAAAACTCGACTGCTTGCTACTATACTTCAAATAAGAATGCTCACAGTGTTGCACAACTGACTGGAGACTATGTGCACAACAGACTACATTTCACACAAAGCCAGAAATCGTACTAACTAATAGTGCAACGTTCTCATTTTTGAGCCCATTACAGTGAAGATGAATTATTTACAGAGCAGACAACATATGAAAACCTTACGAAGCTCAAAACTAGATTAAATGAAATCGAGGGGTTCAGATTGACATCTGACTTACAGACCACCCCGCAAAATTCTACATCATTAAGGTAGAAAATGTGGCAACAGCAGTCACGTCAATCCTATGAAATGTACACTATGTGATTAAATGTATCCGGACACCTGGCTGGAAATGATTTATAACTGTTCGTGGCGCCCTCCATTGTTATTGCCAGAATTCAGTATGGTGTTGGCCCACCCTTAGCCTGGATGAGAGCTTCCACTCTCGCAGGCATACGTTCAATCAGGTGCTGGAAGGTTTCTTGGGGAATGGCAGGCCATTGTTCACGGAGTGCTACAGTGAGGAGCGGTATCGATGTCGGTCGGTAAGGCCTGGCACGAAGTCGGCTTTCCAAAACATCCCAATGGTGTTCTATAGGATTCAGGTCAGGCCTGTGCAGGTCAGTCCATATCAGGGATGTTAGCCGTGTAACCACTGCGCCACATGCTGTGCATTATGAATACGTGCTTGATGCAATCACCATCCCCGAATTGCTCTTAAACAGTGGGAAGCTAGATGGTGCTAAAAACAGGTGTGTGGGCCTGTGCTGTGATAGCGCCACGCAAAGCAAGAAAGGGGTGCTAGCCACCTCCATTCAAAACACGACCACACCATAATACCACCGCCTCTGAATTGCACATGCTGGTAGGGGACGTTCACCAGGCATTCGCCATACCCACACATTG
This sequence comes from Schistocerca serialis cubense, assembly GCF_023864345.2. Lineage (NCBI taxonomy): Eukaryota > Metazoa > Arthropoda > Insecta > Orthoptera > Acrididae > Schistocerca > Schistocerca serialis. The sequence continues at coordinate 310,481,545 of NC_064645.1, read as the reverse complement.
ACATCGGATCTCCACATTGTGTACCTTGATTCGTCATTCCACACATCGTTTTTCCACTATTCAATCGTCCAGTGTTTACGCTCCTTACACCAAAGCGAAACGTCGTTTGGTTTTTACTGGCGTGATGTGTGGCTTATGAGCACCCGCTCGACCATGAAATCCTAGTTTTGTCACCTCCAGCCTAACTGCCATAGTACTTGCAGTGGATACTGATGCAGTTTGGAATTCCTGTGTGGTGGTCTGCATAGATGTCTCCCTATTACACACTTCGACCCTCTTTAATTCTCGCCGGTCCCTGTCAGTCAACAGACGAGGTAGTCCTCTACGCTTTTGTGCTGTACGTGTCACTTCACGTTTCCACTTCGCTATCACATCGGAAACAGTTGACGTAGGGATGTTTAGGAGTGTAGAAATCTCGCATAGAGACGTATGACTCGAGTGACACCCCATCACCTGACCACGTTCGAAGTCCGTGATTTCCGCGGAGCGCCCGATTCTGCTCTCTCAAGATGTCTAATGACTACTGACGTCGCTGATATGGAGTTCGTGGCAACAGGTGGCAGCACAATGCACTTAATATGAAAAACATATGTTTTCGGAGGTGTCAGGATAGTTTTGATCACATAGTGAATGGGCAATAAATGCGTATGATTCATGCATACCTCTTACACATCGTAGCAGTCTACTTGCAATAAACACTCAGCGCATAAATATAAGGTATCTGTTATACTATAATTTACATGTATTTACATTAAAAATTAGTTGGTACTGTAGTGCTGGCTGCGGTGGCCGAGCGGTTCTAGGTGCTTCAGTCCAGAACCGTGCGACTGCTACGGTCGTAGGTTCGAATCCTGCCTCGGGCATGGATGTGTGTGATGTCCTTAGGTTAGTTAGGTTTCAGTAGTTCTAAGTTCTAGGGGACTGATGACCTCAGATGTGAAATCCCATAGTGCTCGGAGCCATTTTTGTTATTATACTAAAGGTTTTCAAACTTAATGAATTGGTTAAATAAAGCGTGACTTTGCGGCTGTCCGTTGGTTAATGCTTATAACAATAGGTTAACATATATGTGTAGGTATGCAGCCGCCAGGAGCGTACGTTGGTGTCCGGCAGCTGTCGCAGCACTTCCACCGATACTGGAGCTAATTATGTAAATTGGCTAATCGCGGCGCGCATTGTGTATGCCCGTCAGCGCTATCCGAGACTCGCCACTCGCGGCACGTGTGCAATAACGCCTCTCCTCGTGTACACGCGTCAGCGTTGTTGGAAATACGTCAACCAGCTTGGCTAAGTCGCAGTAGGCAAATACTTTTCACACGGCGAAAATACAGCTTTTAAATGGTTTTGTATTACGGAAAGAAGGTCTAGAATCTTAAGTTAAACATCTGAATAGGAAAAAAAACATGTTTCAGTAGGCTGTTGAGTAACGATGTATGATTTGAGAAGTGTATGCGACGTATTCCTTTACTGATGTATGAACTGGTATGAACGTTTTCGAGGGATATATCATCTCGTGGTAGACTAAAGTAAGGAATATTCTTTTCATAAATTACAGTAGTACAAAAGGAAAACACATTTTGCATGCTACGCATTATGTTTTTATTTATTTGGTGCACCAACGTTCGTTTCGCCTTAGTTACAAGCCATTCTCAGTGGGTGTCCTGCAATATTACATATGTTTTTCGTTTGCACATGAAGGTTACCATTTCGACTTACAGGTTGCGTATTTAAAATACTTTGTTGAGGTTTTTAAGATAAAATGCGAAAGTACGTACAGACAAGCGCCTAATTCGTTATTTTTAAGCAAACAGATCTCTCTCAGTTGAAAACTGGTTGAAAACATGCATATTTTCTTTTGGTCACTGTTTTCAATTTATAGCAATTTAGCTGATGTTTTCTGTGTGTGTAGTGTCATTTATTTCTGTAAGTGGCACCAACTTGCCCATATTTTGATTTTAACTGTTTTTCTGTGAATGTGTGCATGCTGATTTAAGTTCTGGCTTAAGCACTGTGTATTATATGATCAATCAGTGTAAACAGTGAGTAGTTAGCCATATTCACTTAATCATTTAGCAGCATCTTCCTTCCAGCGTTTGTTTGTATATATGATAATTTTCTTTTAAGGTTAAGAGGTATTTTTCATTATTTATTTTACGAGGGTTGCAACTTAGCCGGCCGCGGTGGTCTAGCGGTTCTAGGCGCTCAGTCCGGAACCGCGCGACTGCTACGGTCGCAGGTTCGAATCCTGCCTCGGGAATGGATGTGTGTGATGTCCTTAGGTTAGTTAGGTTTAACTATTTCTAAGTTCTAGGGGACTGATGACCACAGATGTTAAGTCCCATAGTGCTCAGAGCAATTTTTTATTGCAACTTAAATAGTGGCAAGTATTTATTCACAACCGATACAAAGGAGTTACATGTTTTTCCCTGTTACCGTGCTTCAAAGTAGTCACCAGCGTTGTATAGAATCCGTTGCCAGCGATGTGGAATGCGATGTATACCGTTAGAGCCTGGTCTGTTGTTGGTGCAAATGGAGCGGTCTGCTGCGTGGCGAATCTCTGATACTGACAATGCACAATATTACTGTTCGTGTTTGGAGAATCAACTGCGACCGGATTTGCGAAAGGAGCGGCGACACTTTCGGCGCAACCCACCCATCATTTTGCACGACAACGCTCGGGCGCATACAGCGCAAGCTGTGGCTACTCTGTTCGTTCGATGGGACTGGGAAGTACTGTGTCATCCACCATACCCTCAACAATGAAGTCCTTGTGACTTTGATTTGATTTCGAAGATGAAGGAACCACTTCGTGTCATTCGCTTCAGAACTGTTCCAGAGATTCGACAGGCAGTAGACCGCTCCATTCGCACCATCAACAGAACAAGCTCTGCTAACCGTATACTACGCGTTCTACATCGCTGGCAACGGGTTCTACACGACGCTGGTGACTACTTTGAAGGACAGTAACAGGTGCAAACATGTAACTCTTATGTATCGGTTGTGAATAAATAGCTGCCACTATGTAACTTCCCACCCTCGTATTTTCATGTTTTTCTTCCTTGTAGTAGTTCGGTGATTATTTTCTCTTTTCGATAGTATTACTGTGATGCTGATGCTTTATTGGGTGTAAGTCTTACGCGATCAGCTGAGTTCAATCACATCCTCGAATGACCCCACTGGTAGATGTTTTTAGTATGAGTTCATTGGTAAAATTACGAATGATGTTACGGTTGTCTGCATAGAGAACTTCTTTTGTAGATTGCAATTATGTTGCAGTTTTTCTTATGACATACTCGACACCGTCATCAACAGATATGAATTTAAAATGAATATGTGCGAAGAGAAATACTACAGTGTATAAGAATGGATACCAGATAACACCGTACAATTGTGAATACGTGATAAAAACCTAGATATATTTTTTATTTTTCCTTTAACATTTGATGTTCGTAAACATTTACGCGTACATTAATAATTACAGACAGAGAACCTTCCTGGCAGATTAAAACTTTGAGCTAGGCCCGAATTCGTATATAGGACCTTTGACTTTCGTAGGCAAGTGCTAACCGACTAGGATATCGAAGTATGATTGACGACCCACGCCCATAGCATGAAAACTTCACTTACTAAATATTATTAAAACTGTTTATTGAGTAACAGTACGAGCCCCTGACTACCAATCCATTCTGTGAAAACCGCAAATCAATACCACATTCCATTGCCGCAATATTAGCGGTGCAAGTTTTAGGTGATTCACATCATATATTGTAAAATACGGGGTGAGCCAGGAAGAAACGTACACGTTTTCAGGGATGACAGTTGTTATGAACAAAAACTTCAATATCACACATGATATATTCCGAATGGTTACCCAGGTGGGAAACATTTAATATCACTTTTGTATGTTTTTCTTGAATAACTTCCCTCCAGCGAAAACGTGTCGCAGTACAAAATTAAACTACATTAAATTTGCTACAAGAAATGGCGCTATTCATTTCTCTGTAGGGCTAATAGCTTGCCCCAAGAGAGTGTGAGAATAAGGAAAATCTCGCACGACGAGTGTGTGCCGTAGCGTAGGTACTTCGTGTAGGCCAATTTTCGTTTCTAGACTTGATGGACCATGAGTGTCCATCTAATTTTTCGTCTCAACTTCCTCTGCAATACTGTGGTACGTTGTAATTAATGATAATGTTTGAACAGTACAGAAAATAGGAACAAAACGTGTTCTATGTCTGAAACAATTCGGAATAGAATATATGTTCATATGAAGGTCTTTTTGCTAATCACTAATACTGACGTCCCTCGAAGTATGTACCTTTCCTCCTGACTCGCTCTGTATGTGGTTCATTTTACGAATGGTGCTTATTTGACGCCTAGTCCTTTCGCTTTCCTTCCACTTCCTCAAAGTGAGCTTACGTCTCATGTTTCACGTAGAAAAGAAGTAAATTAAAACGTCATGCCTGATGATAATGTTGTACTGCATGAACATGAGTCACCGTAGGTACGCCCCAAAAGTCGATTGTCATCGAGTTTACTCAATATGTTGGTTAAGAAGTACTCTCTTTCAGGTACACTAGGCATTCATACTTTTCTCTGGCTCATATCGCATTAGAATTTAAAAAAAAAAGAAAAAATCCACACCATCCCTCGGTTCTGACCAAGACATTCAGAAGCTTTATCTTGCTTCTGAATGAATTTCAAAAACAGGAAATTTCGTCGCAGGTTTTCCCATCTGGGACTCCATTTGCCTCAATCCCAGCTCGCCGGGTACTTGGCTGAGAAATCCGCGACTCTACAACAGGTCATTAGTCGAGGGTATGAAGTCTGATGCGTCGTGACATGTGGCTTACGGCATGCCGATATTCTGTGGTCGTAGCTATGGATACGTCCACTCGTCAGACTAACCACCATTTTTCCAATCTTTTCGCGTCAAATGGCGGTGTATCTGTGGCCACGTTTATACTAAGCCCCTGCGATGCGCAGTTGCACAAGCTACTCGTTGGGCTGGTAGATTATGTAGTCCACAGTGATGAGATTGTTCTGGACACTGCAGCTGCTTTCAGGTTATTATCTAGCGATGAACTGGTGAGTTGTTTTCTGTTCACAGCGTCTTTTCTTAACTCGTTTTGACCACCTGTGGACCACGGTATTTGTGGGGTCGCTGTTCTGTTGTTTCTCACTTTTGGCGTTCTTGGTGAGTTTATTAGCTGTTTCCTTGTTATCACCTCGATCATTTCCTTTAACCCAGCATTACTTTATTTTCCTACTGGTGTCTGTCTTGCTTTCCTCGGGCCACTTACCGGGTCTCATTGCGATTAAGGGTTGTTAGAAAGCGCGTGATTTCAACAGCTGATTGCTAGTGATCCATATTAGTTATCAAGTCTTGCTAAATATTAAGTTGTGTATGACCTTTCTGTGTTCACTTTATCCAAAGGAATACCCTGGCTTTCCTCTTGTTGGCTACTTTGTAAATCTCACAGGGCTGCCGATGGGAGTCCATTCCATACAGATGGTCAAGGCTAAAATTGCCATTTTTAATGTTAATGAGTTCGTCATTTTCGAGACGTTTCATGCTACGAGAACTAAATGTAAAAAGATATACAAAAAGAAGTTATTACATACCAGGAATTGATAATTGCCCGTAGAGTATGGGAATTCTGTAACGTACGCTATCCGGTCACAGTAATGTGACCATCTTTCAAAAGCATGAATGAACCCATTCTGAAGCGCGGAGCTCGGCGAGCCGAGCTGGTAGAGTGTTAGTGAGGTTCTGAAAGCACAGAAAGAAATGTGGAGCCATGTAGACTCTGGTGTAGAGGCCAGCTCCACTAGGTTTCTCGCTTGAGGATCCATGGCGCGAATAGCCCAATCCATGTGGTCACATGCATTACAATTGGGTTCCAACCAGTGGAATTTTGTGGCCAGAGGGATACAACAACCTCATGCTGGTGCTCTTCCAAGCTGTGTCACATATTGCATAGGTCTGATGATACATGCCATCGTGCCGTGCAGAAACTTACTATGTAGGGGGGTGGACATGATCCAGACGGATAGATGCATGCAAGTGGTGTTCCATTTTTCCTTTGGAATGACTGTATCACCCAGGGAAAGCCACAAAACCATTCCCCTGGCTATGGTATTCCCTCCTCCGTCCTGGACCCTTCGTTGATTGTTGCAGGTGTTTGCTTTGGACGTCCGACGGAGCATAAAAGTGCAATTCATCTTAACAGGCTACATGTCGCCAGTGGACCTCCAGTTGCGGTACTGGCGTGTAAATTGCAGCCTTCGTCGCCAATGAACAGCAGTCAGCATCTGTCCATAAACAACACGCCTGCTGCAGATGCCCATATGGATCAGTGTTCGCCATACGGTCGTGTGAGAGAAGCTGTTGGTAGCCCATTGATTTAACTGGGCGAAGAGTTGCTCAACAGTTGCACGTCTGTACGCCCGTACACATCTCCACAGCCATTGTTTACCCCTTTCATCTGTGGCCCGTGGTGCACCGCAGTTGCCTTGGCGATGGTTTTCGATAGCGCCATTTTGCCATGCAGGGTATACTTTAACGACGGGGTCACGCGATCAGTTTGCAAACTGAGCCTTTTCTGAAATGCTTCCAATCCTTGAGCGAAAGCCAATTATCAGGTCCTTTCGAACATCAGATGAGTCGCTCCATCTTCGTATTGCGGCATTGACTGCTCTTTCCGCGTTCCCTTGACAAGCTCCATATACCATCCATTATTAGTGTTGCCACCTGCCATCAATGAGTGGTTACTGCTCGTTGACTTGGAACATAGGCGGAGATCAGACTAACGGCTGGACTGTGTATACCAGCGCTTCATCGCAGATTCCTTGGACGAGGGAAGGGGGATGGGGGCGGCGGGAGGGAGAAGCAAGTGTCATGTCTTGCGTAAACTTACATCTGCTCTTTGGTAGTGTTGTAATTCTGATGACCAATAGAGTAGAGTAAACGGATATATCGTACATAATACACTCCTGGAAATGGAAAAAAGAACACATTGACACCGGTGTGTCAGACCCACCATACTTGCTCCGGACACTGCGAGAGGGCTGTACAAGCAATGATCACACGCACGGCACAGCGGACACACCAGGAACCGCGGTGTTGGCCGTCGAATGGCGCTAGCTGCGCAGCATTTGTGCACCGCCGCCGTCAGTGTCAGCCAGTTTGCCGTGGCATACGGAGCTCCATCGCAGTCTTTAACACTGGTAGCATGTCGCGACAGCGTGGACGTGAACCGTATGTGCAGTTGACGGACTTTGAGCGAGGGCGTATAGTGGGCATGCGGGAGGCCGGGTGGACGTACCGCCGAATTGCTCAACACGTGGGGCGTGAGGTCTCCACAGTACATCGATGTTGTCGCCAGTGGTCGGCGGAAGGTGCACGTGCCCGTCGACCTGGGACCGGACCGAAGCGACGCACGGATGCACGCCAAGACCGTAGGATCCTACGCAGTGCCGTAGGGGACCGCACCGCCACTTCCCAGCAAATTAGGGACACTGTTGCTCCTGGGGTATCGGCGAGGACCATTCGCAACCGTCTCCATGAAGCTGGGCTACGGTCCCGCACACCGTTAGGCCGTCTTCCGCTCACGCCCCAACATCGTGCAGCCCGCCTCCAGTGGTGTCGCGACAGGCGTGAATGGAGGGACGAATGGAGACGTGTCGTCTTCAGCGATGAGAGTCTCTTCTGCCTTTGTGCCAATGATGGTCGTATGCGTGTTTGGCGCCGTGCAGGTGAGCGCCACAATCAGGACTGCATACGACCGAGGCACACAGGGCCAACACCTGGCATCATGGTGTGGGGAGCGATCTCCTACACTGGCCGTACACCACTGGTGATCGTCGAGGGGACACTGAATAGTGCACGGTACATCCAAACCGTCATCGAACCCATCGTTCTACCATTCCTAGACCGGCAAGGGAACGTGCTGTTCCAACAGGACAATGCACGTCCGCATGTATCCCGCGCCACCCAACGTGCTCTAGACGGTGTAAGTCAACTACCCTGGCCAGCAAGATCTCCGGATCTGTCCCCCATTGAGCATGTTTGGGACTGGATGAAGCGTCGTCTCACGCGGTCTGCACGTGCAGCACGAACGCTGGTCCAACTGAGGCGCCAGGTGGAAATGGCATGGCAAGCCGTTCCACAGGACTACATCCAGCATCTCTACGATCGTCTCCGTGGGAGAATAGCAGCCTGCATTGCTGCGAAAGGTGGATATACACTGTACTAGTGCCGACATTGTGCATGCTCTGTTGCCTGTGTCTATGTGCCTGTGGTTCTGTCAGTGTGATCATGTGATGTATCTGACCCCAGGAATGTGTCAATAAAGTTTCCCCTTCCTGGGACAATGAATTCACGGTGTTCTTATTTCAATTTCCAGGAGTGTACAAGCGGATTACTGGATATTAAATGCGCAAGCACACTTCAGATGCGTTAACCTCTTTTCTTAGCTGCAGGGGAGTTATGCCTCATTATCTACCCCTCATTGCCTTGGTTAACGACAGTACTTGCAATATAACGCTCCCTAACTGCATCAGCGGGAACTTAATACCATAATGGGGTAAGACTACAATTTATCGTGTAATAAGCCGTTTTAACTCCCAGACGTTCTATGCACACGGAAAGCATTAAAATCAGACGTTGCATGGTCTTTATCATGCAACTGCTTGGTTCTTATGAGACTAAGACGCGACGTTAACTATATTAGTAACAATATGAACGTACTATAGCGGTCAATCATACCCGTCTCGAATTCCGCCGACAAGTTTTAAGGAGCTACAGACATCTTGTGAGAATACTGTAGTCGCCTCCTGACGTAACAAAATACAGTCGCAGTTGCAGATTAAACTCGAAATAGTTTAACCTTACAGTTAACACGCCGTACCTGTGTTAACCAAAGTAATTCGCCAACCCCTGAATGCTATGTGTGGTTATAAGCAGCACTTCGCAGTTCAATACGGAGTAGGGCAGACACGTGTGGTTGTGGTTGATTATTTTGTTCGTTCACAAGTATTAATTTTTTTGCTGTACGTTGTACCAGCTTGGCAACAGTTAATAATAATAATAATAATAATAATAATAATAATAATAATAATCCCCGTGGAGGCCCGGGAAAAGAATAGCCCTCCGGTATGTTCTACCAGTCGTAAAAGGCGACGAAAAGAACAAACCACTAATAGGGCTAACCCCCCTTTTAGTGTGATTACTTGGTTCAGGACAGAACTAAAGAAGCCTTGGACAAGCGCCGTCATGGTCGGGGACGACGCTTCAACCCTATGCCCGCCCACAATGGTAACGACACTGCTAGCCAACTGGAAAATGATTTAAATCCAAATAGAGGTGTTTTGCAGGATATGCTTCCTGCAACCACCCTAGAAGGAAAACAAAGACAGAGGATGAGATGGTCATATGAAGTTAATCGACACCTCATGTTCTGTTATTACCAAGCAACAAACCTAGGAACCAACACAACTGGATACAGATCACAAGTATACACAACATTTATTACCAGATACCCAGAATTAAAATTTTTAACGGAACAACGACTAGCTGAATAGATCCGTGTAAGAATCAAAAATAACAGTATACCCCAGTCAGAATTAGAAAACATCAAACAACAAGTAGAACAAATACTGGAACAAAATAATGTGCAATCAGAAGAAGAAGAAAATACAGTAATGGACTCAAACATCCCAGAGCAAACAAACAAAGAACAACACGCACCAATTAAACAATCAGAGGAAAACGAAATCTTAAGACAGCCACCAGAACAAGCACAAATAGAACACGAAGTGACACACATGTTAGATATAGAAGAAAAATTTCAGCTAAAATATATAGAATACAAAGACAAATACAGACATTAGACCATTCTTGCATAGACCACCAAATAACCCACAAGTCGAAACAACAATAAAAACTATCAACACAATCATACACAACAAAATAAATGAAAACACAACTATGGAAGAGTTACAACTACTGGTTTATGTAGGAGCACTCACTACACTAAATATACACACTAGGCAGGGATCAGAACCAACCAACACACAGAAGAAACCCACAAAACCAGCATGGCAACACAGGCTACAGATCAAAATAGAAAAACTGAGAAAAGACATCGGACAGCTAACACAATTTATAAGAAATGAAATCTCGGAAAAAAAAGCGAAAAAGGTTAGGTAAAATCTCACAACAAGAAGCGACAGAGCAATTAGACGAAAAGAAGCAGAAATTACAAGCATTAGCCAAACGACTCATAAGATACAAAAAAAGTGAAAATAGAAGGAAACAAAACCAAACATTCAACACAAACCAAAAGACCAGACAATAGATAACACACACATTAAAATAAACAATCCACCAAACAAACAGACATGGAACACTTCTGGAGCAACATATGGTCAAACCCGGTACAACATAATAGGCATGCACGGTGGATACAAGCAGAAACAGACACATACAAGATGATACCACAAATGCCTGAAGTGATAATTTTGCAACATGAAGTCACCCAAGCAATTAATTCTACTAACAATTGGAAAGCCCCTGGAAATGATAAAATAGCAAATTTCTGGTTAAAGAAGTTCACCTCAACACATTCACATCTAACTAAATTGTTTAACAGTTACATTGCAGACCCATACACGGAATAACATATCTGAAACCTGAAGATCAAGCAGACACAGCGAACCCAGCTAAATATCGCCCCATAACATGCCTACCAACAATATACAAAATATTAACTTCAGTCATTACACAGAAATTAATGACACATACAACACAGAACAAAATTATAAATGAAGAACAAAAAGGCTGTTGCAAAGGAGCACGAGGATGTAAAGAGCAACTGATAATAGATGCAGAGGTGACATATCAAGCTAAAACCAAACAAAGGTCGCTACACTACGCATACATTGATTACCAAAAAGCTTTTGATAGTGTACCCCACTCATGGTTACTTCAAATATTGGAAATATACAAAGTAGATCCTAAATTGATACAGTTCCTAAACATAGTAATGAAAAATTGGAAAACCACACGTAATATCCAAACAAATTCAAATAATATCACATCACAGCCAATACAGATTAAGCATGGATTATACCAAGGAGACTCATTAAGTCCTTTCTGGTTCTGCCTTGCTCTGAACCCACTATCCAACATGCTAAATAATACAAATTATGGATACAATATTACTGGAACATACCCACGCAAAATCACACATTTGCTATACATGGATGATCTAAAACTACTGGCAGCAACAAATCAACAACTCAACCAATTACTAAAGATAACAGAAGGATTCAGCAATGATATAAGTATGGCTTTTGGAACAGACAAATGTAAGAATAATAGCATAGTCAAGGGAAAACACACTAAACAAGAAGATTACATATTGGATAACCACAGCGACTGCATAGAAGCGATGGAAAAAACGGATGCCTATTAATATCTAGGATACAAACAAAAAATAGGAATAGATAATACAAATATTAAAGAAGAACTAAAAGAAAAATATAGACAAAGACTAACAAAAACACTGAAAACAGAATTGACAGCAAGAAAGAAGACAAAAGCTATAAATACTTATGCTATACCAATATTGAGCTACTCATTTGGAGTAGTGAAATGGAGTAACACAGACCTACTCGTAGAAGCACTCAATACACTTACACGATCACAGTGCCACAAATATAGAATACATCACATACATTCAGCAACAGAAAGATTCACATTAAGCAGAAAGGAAGGAGGAAGGGGATTTATCGACATAAAAAAACCTACATTATGGACAGGTAGACAATTTAAGAAAATTCTTTCTAGAACGAGCAGAAACTAGCAAAATACACAAGGCAATCACTCATATAAATACATCGGCTACACCACTGTAATTTCATAACCACTTCCACAACCCTTTATATCACACAACATCAACAGATACGAAGAAAGTAAATTCGAAAAAGAAAACACTTCATGGCAAGCACCCGTATCATCTAAGACAGCCACACATCGGTCAAGACGCATCCAACACATGGCTAAGAAAAGGCAATATATACAGTGAGACAGAAGGATTCATGATTGCAATACAGAATCAAAAAATAAACACCAGGTATTACAGGAAGCTTATTATTAAAGATCCCAATACCACAACGGATAAATGCAGACTTTGTAAACAACAAATAGAAACAGTAGATCACATCACAAGCGGATGTACAATACTAGCAAATACAGAATACCCCAGAAGACATGACAGTGTCGCAAAAATAATACATCGACAACGTGCCATACAACATAAACTTTTAAAACCACACGTTCCTACATACAAGTATACACCACAAAATGTACTGGAGAATGATGAATACAAATTATACTGGAACAGAACCATTATAACAGATAAAACAACACCACATAACAAACCTGACATCATACTCACCAATAAAAAGAAGAAATTAACGCAACTAATCGAAATATCCATACCCAATACAACAAATATACAAAAGAAAACAGGAGAAAAAATTGAAAAATACTTCCAACTGGCTGAGGAAGTCAAAGACATGTGGCATTAGGATAAAGTTGACATCATACCAATTATACTATCAACTACAGGAGTCATACCACACAATATCCACCAGTACATCAATGCAATAGGGCTACATTAAAACATATATATACAACTACAGAAATTCGTAATTATTGATACATGTTCAATTACCCGAAAGTTCCTAAATGCAATATAACACATACCGTACAGTTAAAAGGAAGTGACGCTTGATCAAGGTCCGTGTCACTCCATTTTTAACCGGACCTAACGTCTGAGAAAGTGAAGGAAATAATAATAATCATGTATCAATAATTACAGATTTCTGTAGTTGTATAGATAAGTTTGGATGTAGCTGTATTGCGTTGATGTACTGGTGGATATTGTGTGGTATGACTGTGGTAGTTGATAGTGTAATCGGTATAATGTCAACTTTATCCTGATGCCACATGTCCTTGACTTCCTCAGCCAGTTGGACGTATTTTTCAATTTTTTCTCCTGTTTTCTTCTGTATATTAGTTGTATTGGGTATCGACATTTCGATTAGTTGTGTTGATTTCTTCTTTTTATTGGTGATTATGATGTCAGGTTTGTTATGTGGTGGTGTTTTATCTGTTATAATGGTTCTGTTCCAGTATAATTTGTATTCATCATTCTCCAATGCATTTTCTGGTGCATACTTGTATGTGGGAACGTGTTGTTTTATAAGTTTATGTTGTAAGGCAAGCTCTTGATGTATTATTTTTGCTACATGGTCATGTCTTCTGGGGTATTCTGTAATTGCTAGTATTGTACATCCGCTTGTGATGTGATCTACAGTTTCTATTTGTTGTTTGCAAAGTCTGCATTTATCTGTTGTGGTATTGGGATCTTTAATAATATTCTTGCTGTAATATCTGGCTTTTATTGTTTGATCCTGTATTGCAATCATGAATCCTTCCGTCTCACTGTATATATTGCCTTTTCTTAGCCATGTGTTGGATGCGTCTTGATCGATGTGTGGCTATGTTAGATGATATGGGTGCCTGCCATGTAGTGTTTTCTTTTTCCAATTTACTTTCTTCGTATCTGTTGATGTTATGTGATCTAAAGGGTTGTAGAAGTGGTTATGAAATTGCAGTAGTGTAACCGTTGTATTTATATGAGTTTCTGCTCGTTCTAGAAAGAATTTTCTTAAATTGTCTACCTGTCCATAATGTAGGTTTTTTATGTCGATAAATCCACGTCCTCCTTCCTTTCTGCTTAATGTGAATCTTTCTGTTGCTGAATGTATGTGATGTATTCTATATTTGTGGCATTGTGATCGTGTAAGTGTATTGAGTGCTTCTACGAGTAGGTCTGTGTTACTCCATTTCACTACTCCAAATGAGTAGGTCAATATTGGTAAAGCATAGGTATTTATAGCTTTTGTCTTGTTTCTTGCTGTCAATTCTGTTTTCAGTATTTTGTTAGCCTTTGTCTATATTTTTCTTTTAGTTCTTCTTTAATATTTGTATTGTCTATTCCTATTTTTTGTCTGTATCCTAGATATTAATAGGCATCTGTTTTTTCCATCGCTTCTATGCAGTCGCTGTGTTATCCAATATGTAATCTTCTTGTTTAGTGTGTTTTCCCTTGACTATGCCATTTTTCTTACATTTACCTGTTCCAAAAGCCGTATTTATATCATTGCTGAATACTTATGTTATCTTTAGTAATTGGTTGAGTTGTTGATTTGTTGCTGCCATGGCCAGTAGTGTATATTTACCGTGTGGCTCACGTGTGCTGAACGCAAGCTATGGTGTTGGAAGTTGATGCTGTGATAATACTACGTAGTTCTGAGATAGTCGGCCTTTTTCAGTGAAACATGTCAGTAGAAGAGAAGTGATATGTACAGCAGATGTGTGATTTTGTGTGGGTATGTTCTAGTAATATTGTATCCATAATTTGTATTATTTAGCATGTTGGATAGTGGGTTCAGAGCAAGGTAGAACCAGAAAGGACTTAATGAGTCTCCTTGGTAGATTCCACGCTTAATCTGTATTGGCTGTGATGTGATATTATTTGAATTTATTTGGATATTATTATTATTATTATTATTATTATTATTATTATTATTATTATTATTATTATTATTGTTTAGTCACATATTCGAATAATGTCAATATGGTAGACAGTGCGAAAGAACCATAAATACTGTACAAAAGTCATCACTATTTCGGGTGATTACTTTGTCTGATGATCCACGACATTAAATAAATAAATAGGTCGTTATCCTCCCTCCGCAAGAATTTCGTCGCCGTTAAAGCAGCGGTAAGCCTATAGCCTCAATATTCAAGTCTGCTCCATCGAATACGAACAGTTAACTCTCTTAATTGACGCTTTATAACTTCGCTTTCCTCTATTTTGCTACATATGTACCGGCAATTTTTAAGATCTCGAAGGCTCTGATGAAGTCATACTCAGAGCTATTGTGATTTTTATTCTTAGCGTGCGCAAGCATCGGTGTAGGTTTAACAGGGACCATTTGAAATTAAAATTGTAGATCAGCCCCTAGTCGCATATCACTTCTCTTTACTGACATGTTTCACTAAAAAAGGCCGACTATCTGAGAACTATGTAGTATTATCACAGGTGCAACTTCCAACACCATAGCTTGCGTTCAGCACACGTGAGCCCCACGGTAAATATACACTACTAGCTATTAAAATTGCTACACCAAGAAGAAATGCAGATGATAAACGGGTATTCATAGGTCAAATATATTATACTAGAACTGAGATGTGATTACATTTTCACGCAAATTGGGTGCATAGATCCTGAGAAATCAGTACCCAGAACAACCACCTCTGGCCGTAATAACGGCCTTGATACGCCTGGGCATGGAGTCAAACAGAGCTTGGATGGCGTATACAGGTACAGCTGCCCATGCCCATTCCTCTCTTGTCTCTAATGTTCCTGATTTCTTGACATTTATATCTGTAGTGTGATTTGAAGATTGAATGACTTGTGTCTATGTACCAACCTTGAGCCATTTTTGTCAGTTCTATTGTGAGCTGTATAGTTTCCAATAACTCTTTAGAAAAGATTTTTCCTTACCATTTTGGGATTTGATGGCTCTTATCATGATTATTACGTTGTTCTTGTGAACTGTCAACAGTCTGTTTTTCACATCTTCCAGCAGTTTCCTACTTCGACTTGACTGGCGTACTGTGACGAGCCAGTTGCTCGGCCACCATTGCCCCGACGTTTTCACTTGGTGAGAGATCTGGAGAATGTGCTGGCCAGGTGAGCAGTCGAACATTTTCTGTATCCGGAAGGCCCGTAAAGGACCTGCAACATGCGGTCGTGCATTATCCTGCTGAAATGTAGGGTTTCGCAGGGATCGAATGAAGGGTACAGCCACCGGTCGTAACACATCTGAAATGTGACGTCCACTGTTCAAACTGCCGTCAATGTGAACAACAGGTGACCGAGACGTGTAAACAATGGCACCCCATACCATCACGCCGGCTGATACGCTAGTGAGCGATGACAAATACACGCTTCCAATGTGCGTTCACCGCGCTGTCGCCAAACACGGATGCGACCATCATTATGCTGTAAACAGAACCTTGATTCATCCGAAAAAATGACGTATTGCCATTCGTGCACCCAGGGTCATCGTTGAGTACAGCATCGCAGGCGCTCCTGTCTGTGATGCAGCGTCAAAGGTAACCACAGCCATGGTCTCCGAGCTGATAGTGCATGCTGCTGCAAAAGTCGTCGAACTCTTCGTGCAGATGGTTGTGGTTTTTCAAACGTTCTCATCTGTTGAATCAGGAATCGAGACGTGGCTGCACGATCCGTTACAGCCATGCGGATAAGATGCCTATCATCTCGACTGCTAGTGATACGAGACCGTTGGGATCCCGCACGGCGTTCCGTATTACCCTCCTGAACCCATCGAGTCCAGATTTGCTAACAGTCATTGGATCTCGACCAACGCGAGCAGCAATGTCGCGGTACAGTAAACCGCAATCGCGATACGCTACAATCCGGCCTTTATCAAAGTCGGAAACGTGACGGTACGCTTTTGTCCTCCTTACACGAGGTATCACAACAACGTTTCACCAGGCAACGCAGGTTAACTGCTGTTTGTGTATGAGAAATCTGTTGGAAACTTTCCTCATGTCAGCACGTTGTAGGTGTCGCCACCGGCGCCAACTTTGTGTGAATGCTCTGAAAAGCTAATCATTCGCGTATCACAGCATCTTCTTCCTGTCGGTTAACTTTCGCGTCTGTCGCACGTCATCTTCTTGGTGTAGCAATTTTAATGGCCAGTAGTGTATAATCATATTTGGACGTATTGTGTTTCAATACGTCCACCAGCGCACGCTATCGTAGTTCTGTTAAACCAGTGTCGCATATTCAAGTTTAGAATCTAAGAATAGCCGCCACCAAAAATACACACTGTAATCATCTGCCATTCCATGTTTTCTACCTTATTGAGCCATAAGCTTACGACGAATCGTATCAGTATGTCTGACTGCTGCATTTACCCACACGTAATTGCAGTGTATGGAGTTCCTGATGACAATGAGCTGTTGCAAGTACGACTAATGTAAGTTGGTGCCTATAAAAGCAGCAATTACAATTTATTATTTTTATTGTGTCATTTTGGAAGTATTTTAATAACCGGTTCTGAAGTTTAGATGTGTTGTTGCTCGTTGAAGTGGCGATTCTTCACCATGTTTATAACGTCGGCAGTTTCTATATGCGTGGTCTTCCAGATGCGCTACATAGAGGAAATGAATTCTGGCACACGTGAATCCAGACTATGTCCCCTATTAAGAAATGTATTGAATAGTATCACTGGCAATGGCTCACAACGGATATGAATTCTTTGCACCAGTGTAATAGAACAAGATGCGCAAAGCAATGCGACTTCGTAGCTTTCAAATCATTCCCAGCACATGCAGGGAGAAAACCTCATTGCTGGTTTTGATATACAAACCAAAGCTGCAACTATCAGCCAACCTCTCTGCCTACATACATCATACCAGCCACAGACTATTATCAAGACAAGATTCTTTGTGCCCAATATTAATAACTAACACTTTGCTCGCCCGCTAGCGATGCTGACTTCTTATTGGACAAGATATACAGCTCATCAAAGAACGTCATTTAGACTCACCATCTTGACTACGCAAAGACAGTCTTCACTGAGTACAGCGATTAGTGGGCACAGTTTATCTTAGAAAAGGTGATCGCGAATTGGTAGCTTTCGAAATGCAGAAATCAGGTAAAAGTGGTGTCATTTAGGTTACCGGAGCTGGAGAGTAACGCAAGAGCCCTACTAATTACAGACGCCCGGGGCAGCTGTCTCATTGGTGATGTTTGAATCTAGAGAATTAGCTGGTAACTCCATCCACCGCCTATACGATGTTGTACGGCGTCACAGTAGTAGATGGCCACGAAAAGGTCGTCTTAGCAGCGGCAGCAAGCTTGGTACATCCTCCTGAGAACTGCAGCGTCAGTGGGTTTACACAAGTTACAACAGTAGCTCCCACTCAAAATGACTGAGGGCTGGGCGAAATGACGTAAAACCCTGGTGTTGCTGGCACGATAAGAGTGGCACTGATGTTTAGCTTTCAGCTGACAGCTGTTGATACCAGACTTGGAGTTTGTTAATGTAAAGTCCAGAATAATCGTTACCTACCTAGTAGGAGAAGTGGAGGAATCTAAATGTGGTTGACAAGAGGCGTCCTGTAGGTGCAGAGCGACACGCCAGACTGGCCGAAGATTGTTAAATGCCGGTGGATTGGTGGGTTAACTACAGGAAAGAATAAATAGTGCTCCGCCACGATTCTTTAACATACCGTGTTTTTGTATTCGGAGGAGGTTTTCAGTCAGATCGTTGGGGCGCCGATTCCGTATCGTTTGTGGCCAGAGTTGTCTTTTGTTTCCTTTGAGTGCTCCTCTAAAGTTTGTACTTAACATGTTGCTAGTGTTTGCTTTTCTGTCAGCATCCAGCCACGCAGTTGCAGACGCTGTTGGCTCCTTTGCTTTTTTCTGATATTTATATTCAGCGTTCAGTGTGGTAGGTATACTGATCGCTAATAAATAGTGTTAATCAGCCCACAGAATTAGTTAGTCTCCTACAGTAAGCATCCTGTCCCAGAATTCGTGCTTCTCGTAGGTGGCCTGTGATACTGTTTGGTGCTGATCTAAGTCATCAAACTCCTTCAATGGGAATCCGTCTTTCTGCATTCGCTCCTCACCGCTTGGAAATTAAGGACTGACCCCAAACCCACTCTCTTCACTCTATCCTGGTTAGGACACAACATCTCGTTAAAAGAACAGAGTTAATTACAGGACCTACCACCCTTAAAACGATTGTTGGACATGTTCAGGTCATCTACAGTTGTTCTAATTACGTATTCTCGAGCCGTAAAAACACGTCTTTGGACATCAATATCAGAAAGCCTTGCTCCAAGTGCACTGTGGGGGCTTGTTGTCAGTGGTCAAAGCAGAGGGAGAGGTAGAGCAGCATTAGTTGTTGTGGACACACAGTCTGGAGTCTGCCTATGAATGAGGACGGTAACATACCATGCCCTGCAATGTCTTGGGTAGGGTCCAAGTAGGATGCAGTCAGCGATGCGCAGTGACCAATTTTCGTCCAAAGCGCTGGGCAAGTTCATTAGTTTATTCCGAAGGGGAGGCAGAAAGAGTCTGCCACCTTTCGGGCGGTTGGTGATGACAAAATCGAGGTGCACGTCCTACGATATTTCTCATACGATTTTACAAAAACTTTTCGTACAAGAGTACTTTTTGCTTTACTTGTAGCTTAACATGCCAGAGAGGAGGAGGAGATTAGTGCTTAACGTCCAGTCGACAACGAAGTCATCAGAGACGGAACGCAAGCTCGGGTGAGGGAAGGATGGCGAAGGAAATCGGTCGTGCCCTTTCAAAGGAACCATCCCGGCGTTTGCCTGAAGCGATTTAGGGAAATCACGGAAAATCTAAATCAGGATGGCCGGAGACGGGATTGAACCGTCGGCCTCCCGAATGCGAGTCCAGTGTGCTAACCACTGCGCCACCTCGCTCGGTTTAACATGCCAGGTTCATGATGAACTGCCCATCATATAGTTCAACGTCATAGTTATCGTGATATTTATGTGGAATTAAGACATTCCACGAAATAGAAAAAGTTTTCAAGGAAAATAGGGGTCGCTATGATCTTGCTTTTGGTGCATATTACGTAAGATGTTACTGCGTATGAAATTCAGTTAACATAATGAATTTTTCTTTATACTCGGGTTGAGACCTCTATCTGCTATTGATCTCGAGAAAATTGATCTGATGAAGCGCATTCGTTTGCAATCTCGCCGGGCCGTCAATAAGACCACAGTGAAATACCAGTAACATTCCTTAGAGTTCATGAACGGTTTGAGACACTGAAATGAGATTTTGGTAAATGATAGCTTGCAAAGAGAAGAGTATTTCTCCATATGATTATTATGCGGATCTTCATTATCTAACGTGTTATTCGATTTACTACAGACTTTTTCGATGAAAGAATGTAATGTTTAACGTCCATTAATGGCTGACGAAACGAGAAATGGTATGGGTTTTGAAACTAGAAGAGTGAAGCCTTTACTCATTTACTTTGTACCAAGAATGTGATTTTTCGTAAGATACTAACGTTACTTTTCCCCAGTTCCTCAATTAGTGTACTGAATAAACCACTTTCTCAGAATTCTCTCGCAGTTGTGTCTACACAACATATTAATGAGGTTAGACTGTGTAAACTCCGCTGAGTTCTGCCAAAAGCAGCAAATTTCAACATAACAACGAGAGAAATGTGTGGGTTTTACTTGAAATTCGTCACCATGATGCTTCTCTGAAAGCCACAAATGGTCAACAAGCTAGGCCACGTTACCGGCGGAATTTTTCTCGGACACTATCCAAAGCAGAAGTCACAGATCTTTTGAAGTGGTCACCATGCAAGGGTGAATGTGGAGAAGTTCCACTTAATATTTACAAAAAAAGGCAGTGTAGGCTTCAGATTAGAATGGCACTTCCGCTATAGCACTCGGCATTTCATTTCACCTACAGCGCCTTTACAATCCCCATCGTTACTGCTCTCCCCATGCATGCTCTGCCATTTGCATGTCTACTGGCCATGGTGTTCTGTGTACGTCTAGCAACCAGCTTGTGCATTTGAGATGTGGCTGTGGCTGACCGACTGCGAGTGATTATGGCAGCCCTGGGCTGCTGCCATCAGGTATGGGCTGCTGCCATCAGGTATGGCCCTCTTGCCAATCCTCGGTGGTGTGCACACAGTGCGGTGCCTGTATGGATGACGCGGTGTACAAAACATTGAATGTAGAGCGTCAGTCATTACTTCACTGACGAGTACAAAAAACTACTTCGAGATGGACACTGCAGACTCACCGTCAACACGTGTAAGCTGTCAGCTTGCCATTTTCTCGCAGCTGAATATGGGTTAAAACGCCTGGGTACAGCGAGGCCTGTCACGTCCTTGGTGCGGACGTTAACGAGCTCAGCTGTTGCTGCAAGAGGCCGATCGTGTGTGCGAGCGACATTGTCTTGTCGCGAATCGTGGTTCGTACGGTGCTGCCCCTTTTTTTCTGGAGTCTTTGATATCATTTGTCTAGTTTAGTTAGTTGTTTTAGTGTAGCCTGTCATGCCTGAACTAGTGTTCTCGTTAAACTGTATACTTGAGCATGAGAGGCTTTCGTAGCAGTCAGTGTCCTGTTTTCGAATGTGAAACGTTTTTTCTCACTTGCTGCTGTTGGTTGAAGTTTGTCTTTACCTCGGATTGTTGTTTCTCTTCTGTAATTGTGTGTTTTACATGTTGCACAGAACTAGTATGTTGTATTGAGATGTAAAATGGTGAAGCTTTCCGACATTTCCTTACCATTAAATATTTTGCCACAATTTCGGAAACGTCTACGTATGCATGCATCTGACTGTACATCGTAGTACTTTTGTGTCTAGGCAGTGTAATGGTAAACAGGACTGTAGAGAGACTATCTCCTTTTCGTGCGCCAGCTGTAAGTTTAAACTGTAGGTAATTTTGTTCTTCACCTTAGTTTTGTCTTCGTGTCTTTGTCAACGCAAATAAACTTCTTAACTTGTCACAGATGCACAAGTCTTATAGCGCTTCATACAATGTTGGTCTCTTAACACTGTCAAAAGGGTGTTTAAAATACGGAAACAGGAAGTAAATATCTCAGTTCATGAACTTTTTCTATTATTGGACTAGTAACAAACAACGGATCGGAAGTGCCTCCGTTTGGCTACAAACCACATTGGTATTACCCAAAGAGATTATCAGCACACTTTTTTTATCCTTTCGGTCAATAATCCTGAAAATACCTTGTGGACTGTACTCAATAAATTTTGTCCCATAGTTTTCGCAAGCTAAAGTTTCTCTTTTTCATTTCCTTAATCAACCTTCCGGTACTTAGCGATTCTTTCATTTACCGATATGTTATTCAGTTAGTGCCTGCTTTTCATATGGTAGCTGCTGACCACCTAATTCTATGAGTTCTGTCAGTATCCCGTCTTCGACAGGTGCACTGCTGTTTCTCTGCATATCGCCAACTCCACCTCTTGCATCGTTTGTCTTTTTCCTTCTTCCCATACCTCTTATCTCGCGCCCATATTCTCCTTTATATATTCTTCTACTGTGCACGTAGATCTCTTGATGCTTGATTTGAGTTAATTCTGAGCATACCTTAAAAATATAATACTGATCTCTGTAATTTATGCGTTTGTCTCTAACTGTCTAATCATTTCAGTTTTTACTTCCGTTTAGTGTTGAGTCGAGTATTTTCCTTATATGTTCTACTGTATAATATAATATCCTTGTTCCTTTAGTTGTTGTATCTCTTGGAATTTTAGTTTGAATCATTCTATTTTATTTTTCTTGCGTATCCTATGACGTCTTGACTTCAGAGTGTGTGTGTGTGTGTGTGTGTGTGTGTGTGTAACATTCCTAGTATTGCTGTATTTTCACTCTCTATTGGTAGTCTACCTTCAACATCAAAATATTCATTTCTTTGCTCTTTTCTTATTTTGTTTCTTCCACTTTCTATTTCACTGCTTTATGAACCCAAATTTAAATATCTTGGTCACCTATCATTTCTCTGTCTTACGTCAAATCACCTCCAATTTTTTTTGGTCCGTCTTTACAGTTTCATGTTTATTTAGTTATTCTACATTCCATTATGCCTTTTCTGTTCCATGTTTATGTACTGCTGCTAACTTCTCTCTCACTACGTGTTACTGCATAGTATTGTGAATCATACTTCGGACCATTTCAGCTTCGAACATCTATGGCTGACGAAGCATAACGTGCACTTATAAATACGTCGTCAATTTAGTAACTACTGCACTAATATAGGATTTCTGTGTTCCTAGATGTACACTATTTTGTGAAAAACAGGTACTATTAATGAGCAAATTATTTCTAGCAGGAAATTGGCATGTGTTAACTCCATTGTAATTATTTTCTTCATTGAAAGTGTATCTCCTTCATACTTATCCAGATTCATATCGCACAAACTTTCCTTTAAAGTCTCCAGAAACGAGCAATAAGTCTTGTTTTGTACTTTACTGGAAGTCATTTCAAGATCTTTTTAAAATTGGGTCTATTTGATCCAGTTAACGAAGGTCATTATAGAGATTTTTCTACCCATTTCTGTCCAACTAACAGTACGTGTTGCTGTGCGACTTCCACCGAGCACTTCTGCGTGCAAGAGACGCCCTCAATTTCTCAGCTTACAGATTTTAATTAGGATACTGACCATCGGTGTTTAATAACCTTTTAGTTTGATGACAACCGTTGAGGGCTCACACACTTCAGTTTAAAACTGCGCATTTGAACATCGTAATTATCATCATGCATGAAGTGATTACTGAAATGCACCTGAGGATGCAACTTTAACGTGCGAAACCGATCGTGGGTCTTTGAATGGACTACAATTAGCAGATAACGCGGACGTAAGGACTTTTGTTCACTTCAATTCTAATTTGCGAATAGGACGTTGAGTAATATTATTCCTTCTGCTTCCTCTTGTGTCACTTATGTTCTTATCAACGGCATATTCCTTAATATCCCTTTCATCCTAGGTCTGTTGATTCTTTCGTTTATAGGTTCAAATTCATGTGGACTTCTCCGTAATCATTTTAAACGGTTTGATTGTCTTTTCCAACTTCCATATATTCGGTTTATTTTATCGATATATTTTATCGTCACAACGTATTCCACACTGATCTTTTCTCCTTTCTGCTTCATCCTGCCCCTTACCATCTCACTTCTCGTAATGCACAATATTCTACCTGATAACCTCTCACAATTAACTGTTTCATTTTTGCAGACATCGAACTTGTTCATATATTCCAATTTAGAGTAGCCTAATATTTTGTTCTTTTTCTCGGTCAAAATCGTGTTTTGTATGTCCCATTCGTTACCCGGAACTTTTCTTTTGGTTTCGTACTATTAACTTATGACTTTCTAACAGTGTAATGTTAGTGGCACCTCGCCCAGTCCCCTCCGTCGAGAACATTGAATTTGTTAAGGGCTTCATCTACTGGGATGGTTCGCTTCTCTGCACGCTTTGAGCGCTCATTCCAAGCCCTACGACGTGCCACACATTCTGTGGCTCCTCTGTGGAGGCCTGTTCGTCTTGGGTGGCCCTGCTGGTAACTGGGCAACTTCTGGCATAGCTTTTAGTTTCCCAGATGCACACCAAACCTCACGCTCGACACCGAAGATATATGACGTAATGAGACTGATGTGAAAAAATGTTGCTTACCGTTTTAGTCTAGCTTAGTGTTGTCTCCTTCAAAGTAGCTCCCTTCTGATTGGACGCACTTTTTCCAGCGCTTCTGCCACTGATGGTAACACTTCTGGAATTAATCTTCCGTAATATCCCCCAAGACCCTCGTCACAGCTTTTTGGACATCTTGTGTTGTTTGAAAGTGGTGTCCCTTGACCGCCGTTTTCACTCTTGGAAATAGAAAAAAGTCTCACGGAGCGACATCTGATGAATAACGTGGCTGTGGTAATACTGAAATTTGTTTTGAGATTAAAAATTGTTGTACTGACAGAGCAGTATGGAATGACGTCTTTTCGTGATGCAGAATCCAATTGTCAGCAATTTTGGCACGGACACGAGGAACTCTTTTACGATGTCTGTCTAAAATTTCTTTGTAGTAATATTGGTTAACTGTTTGTCCAGGAGACACTCACTCCTTATGAACAATTCCCTTGGAATCAAAGAAGCACATTAGCATGCATTTCACTTTTGACTCTGACATGCGAGCTTTTTTGGTCTGGGTGGTCCCTTTGAGCACCATTGCGAACTTTGGCGTTTAGTCTCTGGATGGCACTAAAAAAAAAAAAACCAACTTTCATCACCAGTGGTAACACGGCTGAACAATTCTGGATTGATTTCCGTTTGCTCTAACAGGTCAGCTGCCAGATTTTTCCGTGTTTCCCGCTGTTGTGGTGTGATATTTTTGGGAACCATTTTTCGCAT
Organism: Schistocerca serialis cubense; assembly: GCF_023864345.2. NCBI lineage: Eukaryota > Metazoa > Arthropoda > Insecta > Orthoptera > Acrididae > Schistocerca > Schistocerca serialis. The sequence continues at coordinate 310,456,443 of NC_064645.1, read as the reverse complement.
AAATCTTTCTCATACCAAAATCTTCAGTTATTATCAGACAAACCGTTTCTCGATTGATGTTCAGTTCTTCTGCAATCATTTTCGCGGATAATCTTCGATCAGATCGTAGGAGTTCACGCACCCTGGCCAAGCAGACATCCGTCTGAGGTCGATGGTCGTCCACTGCGGTCTTCATCTTGAACGTTCGTTTTGCTTTCACTAAACACTTTATAATAATGAAAAACTTGAGCTCTTGGCGTAACCTCCTCTCGAAATGTCTTCTGAAGCTTACAGAAAGTTGTCGTCGCGTTTTCACCCAATTTAATGCAAAGGAAATGACATACCGTTGCGCAGTATTACGCGGTTCCATTTCCGTAACAAGAGAGACAAACACGTGTTAACTTATTACAGCACAACTCACGACTGAGCATCGATGTGCCGCTGGGACCAGAAGCAGCTTATACACCAAGGTCAATGATATTGCGCCTACGCAAGCCTGCAGGGTTGCCACATCCTGCAAAGAAAATGAGTCTCATTACTTTATTGTCGCAACTCATATTCGACAAGGATATGTCCCTCGGAGGGAAGTAGGGCACTTTCCCAATTCCTATCTTTCAGATTCAGCAAAAAGTACCTCTTTTGCACGATCGTCCTTCATTTTCCTGGGTACATATACCGCCCACCTCCACTTCATTTTAAACAACGGAAGTAATAAGTCATTACAATAATATGTTTTACTTAGATTAATGATTATCTGTTTGTTAGATTACTCCATTTAACACATTGCGGCTATTGTCAATGAGACCTGCTAGGACAAAACCAACCAAACCACGTCACATGAAAAAAATCTAATAAATATCATAAAGCGATCTAGACAGCAACATTCTTTCAGTGGAACCCAGCCATCGGCTGGAAGGGGAACAGCGACCGTTAGACACTAAAATTATGGAGTAACTACACGTCACATGTAATATGTGACATTCCTTATTTGAAATGTTATCCACCTGCTTAGCTGGGTGATGATGTACTTGCCTCCCACACAAGCAGGCCCGGGTTCGATTCCCGGCGGGGTTGGAGATTTTCTACGCTCGTAGACTGGGTGTTGGGTTGTCATCATCATTTTATCCTCATCACCGGCGCCCAAGTCGCCCAATGTGGCGTCAAATGACCGAAGACTTACATTTGGAGGCCGAACTTCCCAGGATTGGGCCTTCCGGCCCACTATGCCATGCCCTCATTTCTATTTTCTTTTTTTTTTCTTTTTTTCTTTAATGTTTCACTCCAACAGACAGGGCTAGACGTCAAATATGTGGCTGTGTATTGTCCCATCAAAATGTATATGGGACATATTATGTATTCCGGCGGCGCTATACACTACCTTATATAGTTCACTTCAGGCCCTTGGCTATTTAATTTGTAGAGGGTCTGAGAGAATAGACGCCACACGTTAATGTAATTGATTCACACCGTGGCAATGAAACCACAACATTCAGTGCTGAAGCACATTTGTGTTCGACATCCAATAGGAATCTGAAATTAGCAGGCATGGAAGACATGGATGCGGACTGCGGACAGGTAGCGCTAGGTGGGAATGTGAGTCGGCTGGGGAGTGTGCCGAGGTTGTCCGCGCATTTTGTGATGAACACTGTGTCGAAGTGGTGCACTGGGTAATGCTACTGCTTAGTAAGCAGGAGATCCCGGGTTCGAGTCCCTTGGTGCGCTGGAGATGGATAACAAAAGAAATAAAATTTAAAAAATAGAAAGCCTTGTATCCTCGTCTGCTGGTGGGTAGACGTTACTGGGGTCTCCTCGACAGTGGCCAATAACTGAAGTGGAGGAGATCTTTCCTGGGGTGCTTCTTAAGTTTAAGGTAAAAATGGCGGTAGCATTACACTCTCCTTTTCTGTAAAGATATTTCTATTCAATGAAGTGAGGAAATTAGTAGAGGAAAAGAAACGGTCGAGCACACATTTTAAAGGTCGCTGTTGATTCCTCATAAAATTTCGGTACAGCTGATGTCAGTTCCTTCCCTATCTACCCCGTTTGCTTCAGATTTGTATATTATCCACAATTTTAATTAATCGTTCAGTTCATCAATATTGTTGAGTGATACAAGTAATGCATTACATTTATTATTACAAGGTGAATTCTTAATTTTTTTTAATCACCCGCGAAAATTTGAGACACACTTATTTTGTTTTGCATCTCCTACCGGCATACTGCGGTTTTTTGCCGCCAGAACTGCAACGCTGCAGATATATGACTGAAAATAAATACCAAATTCGTTACATAACTTTGTTCTCTGATGCATTACCTGTCCGTCCTACAACGACACTAAGCATCTCTCCACTGCCGCTTCAGCAACACACTTGTTTTGAATGGTATTGCATTAGAAGGCTACCTGCTGATGCCTTAGCTGAAAACGTAATACCCACTAACTGTAGACTTCATTCTCTATACACATCGGAAGAATGTTTTGGACAGTCGTATTTAGCTTACTAAAACTGTTGCTTCATATCATTTTTGACCTTCTGATCCTTTCTCTTGCTGCCCGTCAGTTCCTTGTTTTAAAGTTCCCTACACGCAAAAGCCTACCGACACGTTCTGTGGGGTTATTTTTTGCACTGTTCCCTTTCTGACTTTGGCTCGCTATAATTTTTGTCTTATTATAGTTGATTTTGAAGTCTGCTTATGAAATATCTGTGTTAAGTTTCTTCACTTGTTGTTGAGTGTCAGCTACAAAGGGAAGAAGTTGAAGTAATGTTCTTTTAACAAGTAGGGTGTGTACCTCACTCGTCCTCTCAGATCAGACATGAAATTTTTCTTCAAAAGCTACAGAGAATAATATCAGTCGGAAGAACTATTCTCGCGTGACAGCTGTTTAAGTTTACAAATTTGCACATGTTTCTATTAAAGGGACATCCACAACTGTTGAAAGAAAGACCAAATAACCGAAGGAAAGCCAGGAAAACAAAACATTCCCCAGGCCATATCCTTCCGCCAGCCTTTATTCTTTTGACGATTGTTGAGGGTGTTTGCTCTCAGACATTCCATGCCGTAACCGTCAATAGCCATGAGCGCGGGAGCTCATCACATTACCGTTCTCTGAACGGTCTCTGAGGAAACAATTGGTAGCCGCTTGGTTCATCTGGGCGTTTAGTTGCTCACTAGTCCTAAGTCTATTTCCCCGTCACATCTTCAGAGCCGTTGTGACACCTGTCTTCTTGGGCCCGAGGTGCACCAGAGTTGCCTCGGCGATGGTTTTGGATAGAGAGCCATTGTGCCGTGCATGGTATACTTTAACCATGGCAGGACGGTAATTGTTCACAAACTTAACCCTTTCGGAAATGCTTCCACTCGTGACCCGAAAGTCGACGTTCATGTTGTTCTGGAAATCGCTGAGTTTCTGCATTGGGACAACGCCTACACTGTTTTCCGCGTCCCCCCTCCCACCCCCGTACAGTTTATGTAACTGCCACTGCTAGTGCTGTGAGTGGTTATTGGGCGTTTACGTCGAACAAAGGTGGGGGACACAAGCTGATTGGACTGTGTAGTTGTCACGTCCTCCTCCATTAGGTTGTAATAATGAAACACTTTTTTTCTCTATTCTTGTTTCCATTCCTGGGTCTCATTATTTATTGCCTTCTTTTCACCTCATATCGACACAGCACGGTAACAAAACTCCGATTTGTCCTCATTCTCAGTTTTTCTCTTATTATTTTTGTACTCAGTCGTGTTTTCCTACACGTTGACTTTTCCCTTTTCTGTTAAACCTGCTACTGTTTCCTTATCGTGCCTTGAAAGTCTTCTATATTTAATACATAGAGTTAAAAACCCACGCTGCCATACACCATAATGAGAAACTGGACGTCTTAGCAAAACGAACTACATCCACAAGAACCGTCCTCGAGTTGAAGTTACCCTTATAGAGGAGTTACTTGAGGTTAAGAGCAAGGGAAAACAGCAACAGCAATGGCAAGGGACAGCCTGCATCCCAACACAGGGAAGGTGGATATTACGCGGCGTTACAACCTCGTATTCCTCCAAGTCCAGGGTTTACGAGAAGGCATTTGGACCGATCTAAGATTTCCACCGTCGTTCGACTCCGATTTAACCATGGCTCATTTCCTGTACATATATGTAGGATCAATATTAACGATCCCCTTGCATGTAAATGTGACTCTGAATGAGAAGCTGACTTAAACCACATGTTTTTGTGTTCCAAATTTCGCAATGAACTACCGGAACTTTTGAAGACTTTGATGACTGTGGGTTAGCTCCTCCTTCAGTCAGCGTCTCAAGACATCCGCCTTTCTGAAGTGATTCTCAGTATTCTTAAGAGTACAGGGAAAAATCTGTAGGTCTTAATAGGGCTCATTTTCTTTAATTTGTACCGCTTATTATTAAATTTAAGAAATAGTCTGAACTGATAACATAAAAATGTTTAGTTTGCTTATCATACTGTTAATTAAATATTTCTTGTGAGAAAAACTAAAATGCATTTCCTCGGAACAGTTACGTGTTCTATGTAAATAGGGTACAGCCTCTGGAGGACTAAAAATTCAAAACAAGACAAAAAACCGCTTCTGAAATCCAAATTATTGTAGAGTACGTCTTAGAAAATTATGTTTTGGAACAGGTCAGTAATTGACGGCACTTTAATCACTATTCCAGTAAAGGTTTAACAGTTGTATAAAACTATGTGGCAGAATGGCGTGATCCAGTAATGTATTACACAATTCATCAAGTACTCGTACTTTTGGAAATAATCCAGAAATTTGCTTCAGTTTGCATAATTGATGACTTACGCCAAGGCAGACAGAATTTCGTCTGGGGCTTCATGTTACTAAATCACATTGAAATGAGTAGTCATTTGTATTACCATGAATGTTCTCTGCACTAAAATGGCATTTTACTAGTGGTGCCGTGTAATCGACCGAGAACTTCGTAAGTCTTACAAACATTGGACGCTTCTTTCGCAAGCAGAGGAGGACCTATGAATAAGCAATGAAATGCCCTGAAGTTCGACATCGGAGCTAATACGCAGCAACTGCAATAGGCCATGTAAGTTACAGGCGACTAAGGCACTGTGAAATTAGAAATATTGTCGTAAGCTTTAAAACCTGAGCGTGGGTGTAACTGCCACGTTAATGGAGACTCTAGGGCGTGAAAACTGTAGACAGTCTTGGCAGTGACCACCGACCAGTGATGACATCCTTTCACGAGGCTATGGCCACGTGAAGTGTCAAAACCGGTATGCATCGAACATCCTCCCACGGCAACAAAAACGATGTTTAAATAAAGCAGTCCATAGAATTCTGCAGGTTATGTGCCTTACCAGACCGACTGTCATGAGATTTTTTATTTGTCGGCACTGATGGTTCATCACCTAGCTAACTACTATGGAGTTCCTTTTTACATTCTTGCAAAAAGCTGAACCAAACACTTGTACAGCTGCGGAAGCGAAACGGACGACTTTGAAACCTCCACTGGCAATACAAATTTGTTCACAGCAATATAAAAGAAATATGAATTTTCGATGCTTGAAATTAAAAATACGCACCACTTGAAAGTGACATTAGTTAGCTGGCCACCATTTACTTTCATATACATCTAAGGACTTTTATGGAGGTTAGACATGACATCTTGCAGGACTGACACTGTAATTAGATTAACTTACGGCGCAAATTGATCATTCAGTTCCCGGTAGGTGTGTGGTGGGTTACATTCGGAGATCTGAGATTACAAATGACCCTAAAAGAAGAAATCACACACTGAAACATCAGGGCATCTTGGATGCCAGTAGATACTCCGTTTCTTGGAGATGAGATGACCAGAGGAGATGTTTTGTAGCGCATTAATCGAATGACGCCAGGTGTAGCATCTGGCAACGTCTTGTTGAAATAATGTGTCTGTAGTAAAAGGAAGATTAGCAAGGCGTCCCAGTGGAGAATTGTTCAACATGTGAACGTAACAGCACTGACGAAATAGTCTCCGGAAAACGTAAGGCCCTACGATTCCAAATGATTATGTGCCCCACCATTTCACCACAGTTTGACTGTGAATTGGCGTTTCATGAAGAGTATCAGTATTTTCAAGTGACTATTACCTGAAGTTTTGCTTGTTAACAAAGCCTGTCGCATAAACATGGGCCTCATCGCTCACGATCAGATTGTCACACACGCCCGAATTGTCGTTCATGGCTTCCAGCAGTTTCCTGGGAGGTCATCCGCACTCAGTTTTTCCGTGTCTGAAACTTATACAGATGATATTGCAATTCCTTGTGCGATCCGGTACGTCCAGTTACAGCACATGCTTGTGTGCAGAACGCCTCGGACTTTGGCTGAAAGTTTCTTCCACCCTTACAACATTCTCTGTTGAGCACAGGGGTTTTGCACTTCCACCCCTCTCACACATATTATTACCTGTTACCTCACAGAACTGCGCACGCGAGCGCGCGCGCACTCACACTCTTCGATAGCACGTGCCGACAGGACAGGAGCATGACGTGCGAGTTTATAATGAGTACGAGATGCACGTATTTTAAAATGCCGTCACGGCAAAATCGAGTTGTTCTCCATCATCTGAACTGAACGTGAAAAGCAGGTCAATGGCAAAGGTTTATTTTCCAGATGGCACCAGTCCCTTATTCTGACTCCTAACTTAACCTGCTACTTCGAGGGTTGCCAAATCGCACACTCCACGGTCGCACCTGTTACAGATTTCTTGGTGTATACTCGTGAACTAGGTGCGGGCTGGTGAGTGACTACTACGACAGTATGCTGCTGTATTGTTCTCCTTTGTAGAGTATTTAATACTTAATTTGTACACACCCCACATAAAGTAGAATATAAGTGTCAATCTTAATCTAAGGTCTAATGAAGACTGGTTGCAGGTTGCTGTGTGCTGGCGTTCGTCTTGAGGGACTCCAGGAATTCGTTCAGGAAATGCGCCAACTGAATCTCCCCTCGATTCCGTTACCGGGCGGAGCAGCCCACAAAAATAGCAACTAGGAGGGGCGAGACCGAGAAACGCTCTATTTCCGCCCACGTGAAAGAAGACGCGAAGTGGGACGACAAATGTGTGTCCCTCTCTAGGCCAGAGCGAAAATACAGCACTAGCCGTACTAGGCCTCTCAGCCTGACTTACGACTGTGGTATAACGTTTCAGTTTTGTACTACTAGAGATACACTTGTTATTATCTCCCTTTTACCACTGTTACAGTCTTCTATGTAGTTATGTTAGGTGAACAGTTGTTCTAACTGGTATTTGTCACGCATTACTTAGTCATAAATGATTAAATGCAATATTTCTCATGGAAGGAAAAACGCAGTCCCCCATGGGGCATGCTGACTTCACACCCTACAACAGTGTCATTCGGGTTGCCTCCTCGGCAAGCAATTAGATGGTTCATGCGCTTTATGATGAAATAAGCTGGACACAGATATATTTTAAAGACGGATTATTAGAAAAATAATAGGTACGATTTGAATTACAGATGGTTGAAAAATCAGAAGTAATGACGAAGCGATGATTAGTCTCCTTCGGACACCTTCAATGAATAATGAAAGGCTAACGGAACCAACATTCTTCAATTTCTGGTAAACGATGTCAACAGTAGAGTGGATCACATATATAAGAAAAGAGATAGGAGTAGCATTAAAGAATTGTAAATATAACAAATAGCCACCCACAACAGAATAATTGTCTGCCCTCACCGTTTACAGAGAACATGGTGCAGTAGCACATCCAAAAAGTAACGGTTCGTTGATTGATTCCATCTTCGTTGAGGCTAATTTTAAAAACTGGGACACAATTGATATCTATAACAAGGAAGTGGAAGGGACAAACATGATTGCGTTTTACTATTTAATTGAAAAGCCGACTTTTTATCAAAACACGGCTACAGTTCACAGATAGTTCACATCATATTTAACAAAAACAACGCAGAAAGTCTACCTTATGATTCAGTGTGGCACAGTTTCTCTATGCCGTAACTTAAAAAGTAAAACTTTTCCTCAAGAAAACTCTGTGAAATTTAATCCATTAAATTGGCTTGTAGTCAGTCAAGTATCAATTCTTCCACTGGTATTTCTTCTTCGTACCCTCTGGCCATCCTGAGTGAGCTGCAAGACTGACTAGGTGCCAAGCTCGGCCTTACATAATCCATCGCGGCGGTAATGTGCGTGCGGGTCACTTTTCCAGGTAGGCGGAAAACGGACATTTACACAAGCAGCATCTGTTGGGGAAACAATTCCGACATTCAATTCACTTTTCGACGTATTTTCGGCGGCGGTAATACCTTCAAAACTTCTCTGCAGCTTCATTACACTAAGAGTTTGGGTCCATGCCTTAACCAAATTGAAACCATTATCTATTTTTTATGTTATTGGTTAATCAAATTTCTAAGCTTCCTTGAAAATATATTCCCAAATGGAAGAGGTGGACATTAAAACCTACGTGCCAGATCATCGAATGACCCGTATCTGTACAATGCTCCCCCACAGTTGACATCTGTGGCTGAAGTATGCGTATGTATATGGGTGTTCCACACACCTCTCATGAACGGTTCTTGTTGTCTGACGTATATATGACATATAATTCCCGCAAGTAATCCGATACACACCCATCTTACGAAGAAATAAATCATCTTTAACAGAACTGAGTAACGCAGAAATCTTCATAGGAGACCGAGAGATCTTAACACCGTGTTTCTCAAGAATATGACTTATCTTCCAGTAAAGAGCACCCATATAAGACAAAAGCGCTCTTAATCTAAAGGCTTTACTTTCTTCTAAATCACGAACTGGCATTGTAGTGCGCCCTGTGCAGTATGATCTTAAGGACACCTACGTTTTGGGAAGGGTGATGGCAGTTAGTAATGTATAAATAAAAATTAGTATGCGTTGCTTTACGATATACAGGGTATCCCAATGTGCCATCAACTTTACGATGAGCGACATCATCGTAAACAAGGGAGGCACCCAAAGAAAATTCAATACTAGCGTGGATAACATTCATATTCTCAAGAAATCAATGTGATTCATCCTTCCCGTGAGGCCTAACTACAAATGTGTCGTCCCTGTATTTCAGAAAGTCCGTTGGCTCAAAACTTGCTGAGTCCAGCGCCTTGTCCTCAGTGTCCCACAGACAAATTAGCTACGATGGACTTCCCATAGCAACTACATCAACCTGCTCATAAAATTCACCATTAAACTGAAAATTAGGTGGAAGTGGCAGATGCTCAAATAAAGCCGTGATGTTTTCTCAGAATGTTGCCGGTAAGAGACAAAGAATCCTCTAAAAATACCTTGGTACGTAATTATACCACGACGGAGCCAACAAGAGGATCCTTACTCTTCAGCCCGAGGTAGCTAAGTCTCTGAATAAAATCGATAGAAATACGAATGCGGTAACTACATTTTCCCTACCAATGTTTTTTATAATGACGCTAAATATTTGCAGATTGATACACTGGTGAACAAATAGTCCTCGTTATTGGCCATGTTGGTAAATTTTCTAGACGCTCATACTTATCCACCTTCCGAAGCCCATAAAATCTCGGAGGTACCACACCTGAAACTTTACACTTCTCATAACTTCCTTTGGGGGCGATGAAGCGTTCAGTAAGGCAGCAGTCATCATATTGTTGGTATGATCTCTGTTATTCTTCCTGTACGCAACAGAACTATTTAGGCTATAAATATTTTCCTCATAGACTTCCTGAGGCAATGCAACAGTAACTTTACCGTTATCACCACGTAGGACGGCCGTGTCAGTATACCCACGCAACTTCTGTGTCGCAAATCTCTCTTTCATAGAAATATTAGATCTCTGTGGACGATAATTCCTAACTGATCCGTAGCTATCACGTCTGATTTCTTCAGCTGAACCTTACTACAGCAGTCTGGCAGATTCTTCAATGGCAATGGCATTCAGCCTAAATAGTATCGTTGTTCTGGTTAGTTTTGACGTGAAACTATCATATACCGGGTATCTTTACAGAATTCGTTGCCTCTTATCGGTCAATACCTTAACAAAAACATCACGGCATTTTTTTGAGTATGAACTTTTATCTTATTTCCGGTTTAATGGTGAATTTTATGAGCAGATCCATGAAGTTGTTATAGGAAGCGCCCTCTCCCCTCTAGTAGCTAATTTATTCTTGGAAGACTGACAAAATTCATAGGACTCGACAAGTTTCAAACCAACGGTCTTCTGGAGGTATGTGGACGACACAGTTGCAATTTGGCCTCAATCGAAGGATGAGTTACATCGATTTATTGAGCCTCTGAATCCTACACACGCTACTATTAAATTCATTATGGGAATAGAAAGAGATGGTTAACTCTCCTCTTCGGATATTCTAGTTCGTCCTGAAGTTGATGGCACACTAGGATATGCTGAACATCATAAATCAACGCATACTAATCTATATTTCCACGCTAGTAGCTGCCATCACGCTCCGCAAACCCTAGGTTATGCACTGTGAATGTGCATTTCACATTTTTTGACGTCCTCGGAAATCCCATTTTCAATTTTGTTATGTTGATTTCAAAATGGGTCGCGTCCCGAAACTAGTCATCGAATGAAGAAAGAATATCTGCAACTTACACCGGTTTTTTGTTCTATTAAAATGAACATGTTTTACAACGAAAAGGTTTTAATACCCGAAGATGACAGCGAAGTCTGTTGAAAACCACTTGGCTTGAATAAAGAAATATTTTACGCGATCTTGGCCGTTGAGTGGTCGCTTACGAAGATACAAACGCTTACTACAGTCAGAGAAGTCAGCTGTGGTGGAACATCATATAGATACGAGCCATTGCATGAACTACAGTGACATGAAGATTTTAAGATCCCCTCTTCGTTTTGCGTTTCTCCTTTCAAGGAAGCCCTTTGAAATTAGATTAACCAATAACATAACAAATAGAGATATCTGCAGTTTCATTCAAGAGTCGGATTCTCTGTCTTGTCCAAATCAAAACAGTAAGTCGTCAAGATGTTAACAACCGCCGAACGTATATCGATAAGCGAATCGAATGTCTGGAAGCTTTTACCACAGTAAGCGCTTGTGTAAATGTACTTTACCGCCGACCAGCATCTGTGACACGCACGTGCAATACCGCCGCTGTAGAGTATGCAAGGAAGCGCTTGGCACCTTGTCAATCTTCACTCTGAGGATGGCCGGACGTTACGCGGGCGAAGAATCAGTGGAATAAGTAAGGGTTGCGCGGCTGCATGCTCACAATGTAGTGGGTTACTCATCACGCCGCGAGAAGTTCAACACGCAAACTATGAAATTTGTGCGAAAAGTCGTTGTTACTGCGGGATTGTGGGCGTTGAAGCGTTAGTGCACAGTTAAACTTCCAAGCAGAGACATTTCTGCAGACCCTAACACCCTTGCTGGGATAAGAGTTGTATCACAGAAAGTCTTGGAGTTGGGCGAAGCAAGCAAATATGAAAATAGAAATCTTAGTTGTAGATACAGCCTATCACTGGCTTAGCCTTCCGTCTCATTGACGTTAGCATGCAACATTTAAGTTGGCAGCTGGCGAAGTCAACGAATGTGACATCAAGAAACTAGCTGATGTGTCTTTAACTCTGCAGAAATGCCAACACATTCCATCTACACCCATGTGTCACTCTACACCACTGCCACGAACTCCTGTCGAACTACGCCAAAAAATAAATCAATAATTCATTAAAAATTGTAGGCTGTTGGAGCTAAAGGTGTTATTTATTCAGGAATACAAATTTTGAATCATTTTCGGTAACTATTATGTTGTGGACTGGCAAGACAGCCCATCCACTAGAAGGAAGCCGAAAGGCACGCGTTTAAGCTCACGCAGGCTGGCGTGAGGTCTGGAACAGTTAAAGGAGTTGAGTGTAGCAAAAAAATTACGGAGCTTCTGGAATACTTAACTTTAATCCATAATTGGTGAACATCGGTCTGACGGTACATGCATCACAAGATAAATAGCAACTGATAATGGCGCCTTACTAGGTCGTAGCAAATGATGTAGCTGAAGGCTATGCTAACTATCGTCTCGGCAATTGAGAGCGTAATTTGTTAGTGAACCATCGCTAGCAAAGTCGGCTGTACAACTGGAGCGAGTGCTAGGAAGTCTCTCTAGACCTGCCGTGTGGCGGCGCTCGGTCTGCAATCACTGACAGTGGCGACACGCGGGTCCGACGTATACTAACGGACCGCGGCCGATTTAAAGGCTACCACCTAGCAAGTGTGGTGCCTGGCGGTGACACCACATATTAAACATTTAGCTTCTATCAAACCACAGGTTATTATTACCCTAAACGCCTATGAATGAAAATACCTTGCTCCACATTAATGATACTCTTTGTAGAATTGAATGATGTTTTCTATGGTTATTTCATCAATACTGAATTCGCAGATTCTAACGTTTGTTGATCAAAAAAGCATTGAGCCACAAATACTTTCTGAAAGATTGATTTTATATCATAACGGTTTGGTTTACGACTTCTGTCCTTAGACGGTTGCTTTTCCCCATTACAGAATGTTATTCGTAAGCGGCATGGTATACCATAAAGGTGAGCTAATGTTGTGTACATGTATTATCCGTCGCTAATGACTTTGATGTAGATGGGATGTAGAACTCAGTCTTCCTTCCTTTCACAAACATGTACGTAGGAGAGAGTGTTGTACCTAGAAGGCAGTCTACCTAGGCACAAACTATGTTTCTTGGTTAGTATTTCAGTGTAAGGACGTCAGAATCACATAAGGGGAAGCGCACTAGAGACCGCCGTAAGTAGATGCTGCAGTTTCTTATAGTTTTTGTTGTTATACATGAGTGTGTTCTGCGCTGCATTTGTGATTATTTCTTCACATCGAAGTACTGTATAATTTACTAAAGCTAATTGGAGTATGTATGTTCTCATAGGCAACTCACCATTCTGCTACTGAGTCTTTCACTTTATTTTCTCTATTTTACTTGAACATCAAGAAACAATTTGCTCTTCTCAGAGCCCCTCTTTTATAGAAATAATTCCGTCATCTGAATTATTACCTACTGATTTCGAAGCAAGCATGGAAACTAAACGTTATACCAGTTCATTGTGATTACTTGAGTGGACAAGGTCGACTTGTTGGCGACGGCCTTAAGCCGCGAATATCGTCTATTTTAATCACCATCATAATCATCGTCGTCATCGCCGTGTCGTCGTCGTAATCATCTATCTTATGCTTTCATTAACAGATGGTTCTCTTTGGCCCTAAGACCACCACCTGAGTTTTGGTCTCCCTTACTACCTCGAGTGGCTAACAAGTAGGTCTGATGAAAAAATTGAAGTTCATACTTCTTAAATTACGTCCTACTTTCTGACAAAACTTAGCAATGTTCTTTATATCTAGTATTTGGTGTAGGTTGTGAAATTATTTTCGCTAATACTCATATGTTGATAAGCCAAAACATTATAACCACTGCCCATCGCGACGTTGTATACCAGCTGATGGCGTTGTGGACACGTGACATGGTACCAGAAGAGTGTAAGGGGAGCAGACACAGCCGAGGCTCAACCTTACGATGATATGAGCTGCAAATGGGGACATCCGTCGAGGTAAGCGTCATTGACAAAGGGCAGTTTGATAATACGCGGAGCCTTTGAACGAGTATCTCGAAAACTGCGGAGCTGGTTGAATGCTCACGTGCCGCTGTCGTGAGAATCTACTGAAAGATGTAGAAGAACAGTGAAACTACCACTAGGCACTACTAAATGGTTGGACGTCGACCGTTTCTCACAGAACGTGGGGTTCGGAATCTTGTCTGTGATTTGTGGCGTCTCTGTTGAGAGAGCACAAAGCTGGTGAACACGCTAGTGTTTCGGAGCACACCGTTCATTATACGCCGTTAAAAATGGATCTCCGAAGCAGACCACCTCTTCGTGTTCACATGTTAACCCAACGACATCGTCAATTACCATTTCATTTTGGCGCGGGATCATCGGGATCCGACCGGCGATCGAGGGAAACGTGTCTAATCTCCTGGTGAATCACGTTTTTGCTACACTAGATAGACAGTCATCTCCACAAACCCCGTTATCGAAGTGAACGGCAGATCGAAACGTGCACCATGCCGGACGCAGGTTGGTGGGAGCAGTGTTATGCTATGGGTGACATTCTCCTGCGCTTGCACGTAGCCTGTGGTAATAATCGCAGATGCGCTGACAAGTTGCGAACCACTTGCATCCCTTCATGTTTGGTGTCTTCCCCGACGGAAATGTCATCTTACAGCAGTATAATTGTCCGTGCCTCGGAGCCAGAACAGTGCTACAGTCGTTTGAGGAGCATTATAGTGAACTCACGTTCATGTCTCGGCGACCAAATTCGCCTGATGTAAATCCTCTGGAATCCATCTAGGACGGTGTAGGGTTCCACCTTCGCGTATGCTGATCAGCAACCCGTTATTTTCTGTTACATGACCTGTGAGTAGACATTTAATGCCATTTACCTCTACAAACTTGCCAACAAACTGTCGTATCCCTGATACGTAAAATCAGTGATGTATTTCGTTCCAAAGACGGACATACAAGCTAATAAGCAGGTGGTAATCAGTGTACACGGTGAGGTCCGAAGTAGTCTGAAAAGCTTGTAGGAGTGTTACAGGGTAAGGTATGCTGAGAACATTGTTAAGAGAAAAATTTTGTACGTTGCACCTTTCCCGAATTAATTAGCATTTAAGTTAACTCATCAGGTCGTTATGTGCACAAATTTAAGCGACCCGCCTAAGACAGTGTTACCAGAAGTGTTGTTCGTTTGGTTTCTTAAAACCGGACAAGAGAGCGATACAAAAATTTGTTATGGGACAGTAGTAAAGCTCGGAAACGAACCAAAGGCTGAGCAGTCTCGTGTGGTATCATCCACGCTATGAGACCAATGGACACTAATTGCGTCTGGCAGGCCGCTTGAATTTGCGCGCACAGCGGCATGATTGGCTAAGTTCAACGCAAACTGACAAGTCCGCAACGTACCGAATTTTTTCGTAAGACACTAATCCGCCTTAAAAATCATTTTGTGCGTAATGACAAACAGAATGTCGTTTCCAAAGCGTGATGAGCGTTCCTTGTTTGTTCTTACTCTATATACGCAATGCTAAAATGAAATTCCAACTATCTGCTGATACACCAGAGAAAATACAAAAAATATGGCTCTAAGCACTATGGGACTTTGTAAGGTGTCAGGCAAATCCAACACCTTCCATGAAAACCCTGACATGATAAGCAAATCCAGAAGTATGACACATAGCTCCGAATAAATCATGACATTAAATTAACCAAAGCAATAAGAGTAACGAGTGAGCAAATGGAATACCACAGACTAACACAAGAATGCCTAAATGCATGTCATACCTTCCCACCGTGAGACAGACGCAGTTGCGAGGGGAGAAACGAGAACAGAAGCCGAGAGTAGAACCGTGTTAAGCTCGAAGGTCCTACGATAAGGGACGGACACACACATTGCCAGCTAACCGCTAGGACCACCCCCAGCCCATGTTAAAAGATAGAGCCCTCCAGAAGAACAGTATAGATCTTACGGTAATACAAAAAGGGCCACACCAGCCGCAAGATTTAGCGTGAGACTTTTTCGCGTCTCTGTTACGTAGCAAACGTTAAAAACATTGCCCCACCACGAAAAGTATAACGTTTCTCATTGGATGGACAGAATTTTTGTAGGCGGAGCTTAAGGTTAAAATTGAGACCCTGACTGGTCAGATGAAAACACAGTCAGATAGTTTTTTTACACCAACTTCCGTAAATTGTAGTAAGGAGAAGTTAGGAGAGAGTTGCTTCAGAGATGGCGAGGTGAGCAGAGCTGTGCTGTCCGCCGCCCCCTGACGAACACCGACAAGGTGGTGAACGCACGCGATGCCGCATTTTTGAGCGCATAAGGCTTCACTCAGATTTGCAGAAGTCTCATCTGTTACATCCCCTTTTTACGTAATACTAGTGTCAATCGTCAATTAAATCTCATGGTTTTCACATTTGCTACTTGAAGTAAAAATCTGAAACGCGATGATTTTTCTGTTATATAATTATTGAGAAGCCACATCAGCCATTGTAATTTATGACAAGTTAGATAAGTAATTAAAGATAATTGAGGGTCTCTGTAGACCATTTTGATAGTTTTCGCATTTATGAAACTTAAATTAAATCTAGATTATAGATGTGATATGGCATAGGTTATCCTTCGATCCATTGTAGAACTTGGAAACCCATTCAGGGAATATTCGTTCACATTTTTGTTAAACACAGTTGGTTTTTATCATCCTGTATTAAAACATTCCTTTTATTAATAGTGCAGTTTATAAACAGTGTTTTGTGAGTAGAATAAAATTTCCAATGGTAAACTTAACTGCTTTTTCGACGTTATTTTACCAGCTAACTAAAAATAAGAAAGCCTTGAACCACTTCCACTAAATTTAGTTAGTATTAAGATTCCTTTACAGGGAGTGCAGTGGAGCTGACGCTGAAATCATTAAGTATTTGGTTATATCATCGCTAGTCTCACTGAACTCTTCTGAACTCTACATGTCATGTGTGGTCTGGCGTCTCCTTACCAGCAACAGGTCCCAGGTTCAAACTAGTCAATTCCCTAAAAAACACGCTCAGAGCGTTTTTGCGCGAAAATGGTGGGGAGAAACGATATAGAACAACAGACACCATCTGAGGTCATCAGTTCCCTAGACTTAGAACTAATTAAACCCAACTACCCTAAGGACATCTCACACATCCATGCCCGAGGCAGGATTCGAACCTGCGACCGAAAGAAAATGCACCAGACGACTCTTAGGAGACACACCCGGTGTAATCCCCTTCTTCCTGGCTATCCAACATTGTTAACTGTTAACCTGTATCCATTGAGATCAACTGGTGAAACTGCATGGTCCCATTTTCTTTAACAGTTGAAATTAGTTCCGTGTATGCTACTACATAGTTTGTATTTTGGTTTAAAATAAATAAATAAAGCTGGCAATTTACATCCTGTCCGTTTCATCATATTCTTTCATGAATCCTCTTCATCACCATTATCACCTTCCACGTCTTCTTGATAGTTTTCTTCTACTTCTCCACCTGCACTCTCTCTGCTTTCTGCCTTAGCAAGTACATGGGTTCTTTAGCTTGAGTTTTCTATCTGCCTTTTTGCTGAATAATTGTCCTTATCGCTGAAGTAATTGAGAAACGGGTTAAAATACATTTTGCATTACAGAGCCAGCTTAATCTGGCCTTTTTTGCAGCAACAGCGGTGTGTATGCGATTTCATTCTTTCTCGGCGTATTCCACTGATGAATTCTCGGGTTATCAGCCGAGTGGTGGCGTCGTCTTGTCGCAACGTTTCAATGAGTTTCTTATCCATCATCATCTGGCGAAGTCCATTGAAACGTTGCGTCAAGACGACGCCACCACTCGGCTGATAACCCGAGAAGAATTCATCAACAGCGGTATGTTACGGAAGTTTCGTCGAAATTTCAACACCTGACTTAAGACCATTCTTTTTTCCATTAGAAATGAGAGGAATATTGACAACCAAAAAGCTCAATAAACAAACCAACTAATTATAAGCAAATTTCTTTATTTTTAGAATTGCTCAAATGTAGGGGTAACATCAACAGTTACATATGTGATGCCTGCTTAACAAATTCCCGCCAGTTTCGGAATCACATGTCTCTTCCTTCGGTTATATCCACGAAACCTCCAGCAGGTGTACCAATTAAACAATTTTATTAGCAACCATTTAAGGCAAGGGAAAGTACTTTTATAATACGGGCACCAACGGCGACGCTTCCCAAGTGTAGGAGACGTAGCTAAACGTAATACCAAGTCCTCTCCACTTGACGGCGTCCCGTTTGGCCAGTCCCAGTTCACAGTAAGGCGATGAGCAGAAGAGTTGGTCGTCTTAGCGCGTCGTCTAGGTGAGGTCTCCCCAATGTGGCTGGCTGCGCGGAAACTGCCAGCTCCCATCGAGGCACTGGCCTGAATAGTCGTCTCGTGAGCGCCTGTTTCATTGGCTCAAACGTAGTTTCGGTGGATGTAGGAAATAGTTCAGCCCGCACGCGATGATCAGGGCTGTACATGCGCCTTGGAGCTGCTGCTGGCCCAGTTACTGTTGAACTGGTAGTAAGCTGGCTTGTTTGAATTGCCGCCTCGAATGGGCTAGAGTACTACCACCGTAATGTGTGTTGTGCGTGTTGCTGTTGGCGCTTGTTGCACATATCGCCGCAGCACCAGGCACGTTGCAACAGATAGCATATTGATTTACCAGGAATTCATTTGAGTTAATAAGTTCCAGCGTTTCTGTATACAGTTGTGTACAATATTTCCAAATTTGTCTCATCATTGTCTCGCTGTCATCGGTCCGACTCCATTTACAGTTCGTCGCTCGCTGCCTACTGTCCACTCATTATCCACCTTCGTCCTTTATTCTGTTTTCCGTTCGCTTTTCACAAATATCCATTTACAATTTATTGTCTGCCGCATTAAAGAATAATAAATGTATCGCACAGACTTAAACAATTCCTATTAGATAAATTACTCCTTCAAATTAATATGTAAGTGTATGGAAAAGAAAAATGGAAACGGAAAATACGGTTGGTTGGTTGGTTGGTTTGGGGGATTCAAGGGACCAGACTGCGACGGTCATCGGTCCCTTTTTCCAAATACTAGAAATACCCACAGAGAATAAAAAACGTTCAACAGAATAGACGACACAGAAGAGGAACGTAGACAAGGACCAGACAAAACGAAATAAAATCACACAGAGTGTGACGGTGGTTGGCCGACAATAGGAACAAAAACAAGGAGAAGCCAACCACCGAGAGACACATTAAAAATCAGTTTAAATTCGTAGGCCAAAGGCCCAAATCAGCGCAAAAATAGCAAATAGAACAAACACTCAAATTAAATGATAAAAAACCCCTGCCAGAATAAAACGTAAAACTAAGCATGCCATGGCAGAGTCATCAGTTAAATGGGCAGGGAGCGTATCAGGCAGCGCAAATGTCTTGCCTGACCACAGCTAAAAGGGGACAGGCCAACAAAATGTGGGCCACTGTCATAGCCGCAGTAAATAACTGTGTGTCAGCCGGTGTGGCCAATGCGGAGCCGACAAATAACAACTGAATCTCTGCGAGTGGCTCACATGGATGGCCGCCGCACACCCATCGTCGCCTTGATAGGACGGAGATTGTTTGGCGTGGGCAGACTGCGCCATTCAGTGTCCCAAAACGAGAGAACTTCGCGGCGTAAGATTGCCCGCAAATTAATCTCCGGGAGGCCAATCTCCAGAGATGGTGTACTGGTGGCCTCTTTTGCCAGGCAGTCAACATTTTCATTGCCAGGTATCCCAACATGGCCGGGCGTCCACACAAAGACCACAGATCGGCCGCAACGGGCAAGAGTATGCAGGGACACCTAGATAGCCATCACCAGACGAGAACGAGGGAAACACTGGTCGAGAGCCCGCGAACTGCTCAGGGAATCCCTACAGATAAGGAAGGACTCACCTGAGCAGGAGCGGATATACTCTAGGGTTCGAAAGATGGCGACCAGCTCAGCAGTGTACACGCTGCAGCCAGCCGGCAATGAACATTGTTCGGAATGGTCCCCTAGAGTTAGCGCTAAACTGACACGACCAGCGACCATAGAACCGTCAGTGTAAAACACGGCAGAGCCCTGTTACGTGGCTAAGATGGAATAAAAGCGGCGGCGGAAGGCCTCCGGAGAGACTCAGTCCTTCGGGCCCTGTGCCAATTCGAGCCGAAGGCAAGGGCGAGGCACACACCACGCGGGGGGGGATTATGCAGAGGGGCCCGGAAAGGAGGTGGAACAGGGAAAACCCCTAGCCCGGAGAGAAGCTCCTTGACACGAGCGGCGATCGGACAACCCGACCGGGGCCGACGTTCTTGGAGATGGACGACTGACTGCAGGAACAGGAGACGATAATTTGGATGCCCGGGCAAGCTAAAAACATGGGCAGCATAAGCAGCTAGTAATTGCTGGCATCATAACTGCAGCAGAGGGACACCTGCCTCCACAAGTATGCTGTCCACAGAGCTGGTCCGGAAAGCACCACTGGCAAGGCGGATCCCGGTGTGGAGGATTGGGTCCAGCACCCGCAATGCAGATGGGGATGCTGAGCCATAAGCCAGGGTCCCATAACCCAGACGGGACTGGATTAACGCCTGGTAGAGCCATAACAGGGTAGATCGGTCGGCGCTCCAGCGGGCGTGGCTCAAGCATCGCAGAGCAATTAGATGCCGCCAACACATCTGTTTGAGCTGCCAAATATGAGGCAGCCATGTCAAACGGGCATCAAAAACCACCCCCAAAAACCTATGTGACTCCACCACAGCAAGAAGTTCGCCATGAAGATAAAGCTGCGGCTCTGGGTGAACAGTGCGTCGCCGGCAGAAATGCATAACGCAGGTCTTGGCTGCCGAAAACTGGAACACATGAGCTACAGCCCAAGACTGCGCTCTACGGATAGCGCCCTGTAGCTGACGTTCAGCAGCTGCAATGGCAATAGAGCTATAGTAAAGGCAGAAGTCGTCAGCATACAGGGAAGCGGAGACAGAATTTCCCACCACTGCAGCGAGCCCGTTTAATGCAATTAAAAACAGGCAGACACTGAGGACAGATCCCTGTGGTACCCGGTTCTGCTGGACTCGGGGGAACTATGGGAGGCCGCGACTTGCACGCGGAAGGTACGATACGACAGAAAATTTCGGATAAAGATCGGCAGAGGGCCCTGTAACCCCATCCATGAAGCGTAGAATGGATGTGATGCCACCATGTCGTATCGTACGCCTTCCGCATGTCGAAAAAGACAGCGAGCAGGTGCTGACGGCGGGCAAAGGTAGTACAGATGGCCGGCTTGAGGCTCACCAGATTGTCGGCGGCGGAGCGGCCTTTACGGAACCCACCCTGAGATGGAACCTGAAGGCCCCGAGACTCCAGTACCCAATTCAAGCGCCAGCTCACCATCCATTCAAGCAACTTGCAAAGAACGTTGGTGAGGTTAATGGGACGGTAGCTGTCCACCTGAAAAGGTTCTTGCCACGTTTCAGAATGGGGATAACAATACTTTCCCGCCATTGTAACGGAAACTCACCCTCGACCCAGAGACGGTTGTAATGGTCGAGGAGCCGTCGCTGGCAGTCCACTGAAAGACGTTTCAGCATCTGACAGTGGATGCGATCTGGCCCAGGAGCGGTATCAGGGCAAGCGGCTAGGGCACTGCGAAATTCCCACTCACTGAATGGAACATTGTATGATTCCGGATGGTGGGTGCGAAACGAAAGGCTCCGACGTTCCATCCGCTCTTTAATGGAGTGGAAGTCCAGGGGGTAATTCGCAGAAGCGGAATTCAGAGCAAAATGCTCTGGCAAGCAGTTTGCAATGACGTCGGAGGCAGTACAAACTGCTCCATTCAGTGAGAGCGCTGGGACGCTGACAGGGGTTCGATAGCCATAGAGGCGTCGAATCTTGGCCCAGACCTGCGATGGAGAGACTAGGAGGCCAATGGTGGGAACATACCGCTCCCAGCACTCCTGCTTGCGTTGGCAGATAAGGCGGCGGGCCCGCCCACGCAGCCGTTTAAAGGCGATGAGGTGTTCTATGGAGGGATGTCGCTGGTGACGCTGGAGCGCCCGCCGGCGATCTTTAATCGCTTCAGCGATCTCAGGCGACCACCAAGGCACAGTCCACTGCCGAGGGGACCCAGAAGAACGGGGAATGGCAGATTCTGCGGCAGTAACGAGGCTGGTGGTGACTGAGTGAACCACCGCATCAATGTCGTCATTAGAGAGAGGCTCAATAGCAGCAGCGGAGGAGAACAAGTCTCAGTCAGCCTTATTCACAGCCCATCTGCTGGGGCGCCCAGAAGAGCGACGCCGTGGCAGTGACAGAAAGATTGGAAAGAGGTCACTACCATACAGGTCGTCATGCACACTCCATTGGACAGACAGTAAGAGGCTAGGGCTGCAGATCGAAAGGTCAATGGCGGAGTATGTGTCATGCGCCATACTGAAGTGTGTGAAGGCACCATCATTTAAAATCGAAAGATCGAGCTGCGCCAATAAGTGCTCAACGGTGGCGCCTCGACCTGTTGCCACTGACCCATCCCACAGAGGGTTATGGGCGTTGAAGTCGCCCAGTAACAAGGAAGGTGGCGGCAATTGGGCTATTAGCGCAGCCAGGACATGCTGCACGACATCACCATCTGGTGGAACGTAAAGACTGCAGACGGTAACAGCCTGTGGTGTCCACACCTGAACAGTGACCGCCTCTAACGGTGTTTTTAGGGGGACAGGATCACTGTGAAGAGAGTGAAGGACATAGATGCAGATGCCACCTGACACCATATGCTGCCCGGTTCTTATAATAACCCTGATAGCCACGGAAGGTGGAGGTTCGCATTGCTGGAAACCAAGTTTCCTGAAGAGCAAATGCAGAAGAAAGGGTGAAGGCTGATAAGTTGTCGGAGCTCAGCTAGACGTTGGAAAAAACCGCTGCAGTTCCACTGGAGCATGATATTGTCCATGTCTGAGAAATGCGTGAAGGGACTGGGAAGGTAATTTACGCCTCTTGTTCACTCGCTGCCACCGATTCAGTACCTGCACAAGTGACATCCATGGCGTCTGAGGGACCGGCGAGATCAAGGTCTTCAGCAGACGCTAGAATCTCAACCTCTTCCTCAGACGCTGAGCTTGTAGGAAGCGGTGGGATGGGTGCCACTGCAATGTCGTTATTCTTGGGGACTTTCTTCTTTTTCTGCTTATCTCGCTGTGCCTTCGGTGGTT
Source organism: Schistocerca serialis cubense (assembly GCF_023864345.2). NCBI lineage: Eukaryota > Metazoa > Arthropoda > Insecta > Orthoptera > Acrididae > Schistocerca > Schistocerca serialis. The sequence continues at coordinate 310,433,632 of NC_064645.1, read as the reverse complement.
CAGGCTGGGAGGACTTCACTGGGTCAGTCTCAGGGACGGACGACGACCGTGAGGCCCTACGACCAGGGACCGGTGGTTGTTTGAGCCACTTGCTGGTGTCTGCTTTTGTACCGGTCGGAACTTGCGAAGGGAGATCTCCAAGGGACCCCTTCCTGGCGAGAGGAGTCGAAGAAGTCTTACGCTTCTCTGGCTGGGAAGGGGGAACTGATGTCCCCGATGGTGGGGGGAGGGGGGTGTTGCTCCTGAAGTACATGGAGCAGGAGCAACAGGGAGTGAAGCGCCCCCCACCATCAAGGGGGCAGGTGTGGTTCTCTGGCTCTGAGAGCTAACGGTGTGTGTTGCCGCCATGGAAACTGTAATAGGAACGACAGTGGCGGCATAAGTGGACGTCATGCGTACTGGATACAGTCATTCAAACTTACGCTTAGCCTCAGTGTAGGTCAGCCTATCAAGGGTCTTGTATTCCATTAGTTTCTGCTCCTTCTGGAGAATCTTACAGTCTGGCGAGCAAGGGGGATGGGGCTCCCCGCAGTTGACACAGATGGGAGGCGGGGCACATGGAGTATCGGGATGGGATGGTCGACCACAATCGCGATAGATGAGGGTGGAAGCACAGCGTGAAGACATATGGCCGAACACTTGAAGCACTGCATTGGGGGAGGGATATAGGGTTTGACATCACAATGGTAGACCATCACCTTGACCTTCTCAGGTAATGTATCACCCTCGAAGACCAAGATGAAGGCACCGGTGGCAACTTTATGATCCCTCAGACCCCAGTGGACGCGCCTGACGAAATGGACACCTCGTCGCTCTAAGTTGGCGCGCAGCTCGTCATCGGGCTGTAAAAGAAGATCTCTGTGAAAAATAATGCCCTGGACCGCATTTAAGCTTTTATGCGGGGTGATAGTAAAATCACCCAGCTTTGTACAAACGAGCAAGGCTCATGACTGGGCAGAGGAAGCTGTTTTTATCAAGACCGACCCTGACCGCATTTTGGACAAGCCCTCCACCTCCCATAAACTTGTCCTCTAAATGGTCTACAAAGAACTGAGGCTTCACAGACACAAACGATTCCCCGTCAGCTCTGGTACAGACGAGATACCGGGGCGAATACCTTTCACTGTCATTCATAGACTTTCGTTCCTCCCATGGTGTGGCCAGGTAGGGGAACGATTTGGGGTCACACACATTGGCCTTAAAGTGAGCTTTGGAACGCTTAGAGACTGCTGGTGGCTGGCCACCAGTAAGAGATGATGTGCCACGCTTCATTGCGTGTCATCCACCCTGATGGCACCTACTTTGACCGAGGACCCTCCCCATGGGCGCCACCCAGCCACAGCAAGGGCCACCTGGCAGGATGGCCATTGCCGGGAGTCCTGATGCCCCAGGGAGATGGGCATCTACTCCTTGGCATACATGGGGAGTTAACGGCGCAGGCATCAGCAGAGCGATACCTGTGTAGTTAGGGGCTACAACGAACAGGGTACATGGCAGCCCCACCACAACGGACTGGCTACCGTACTGGATTTTAGGTGACATGTAGCCCATTGTCGCCATCAGTGTAGAAAGTGGCACTGCACATTGCATGGCGGAAGCTGCATGCAGAAACGTATCCATGCCCAAGAGATGGAGAGAGGCAGGACTGCAATGCAACAACGAATAAGCTGGCGAAAGATCTGAACGCAAGATGGACACAATGCACCAAGTAAGGCGCCTTTCCGCTATCGGCTCGTTCTTCGGAAAAATTTTGAGAGATGGAGGTCAAACCCAACAGGGGACCATCACATAAGGCCGAAAAGTTTGGGACTCCTTTTAGTCGCCTCTTACGACAGGCAGGAATACCTCAGGCCTATTCTATCCCCCGAACCCGCATGGGGGGAGGGGGCGGGGGAGAAATACGGCAGGGAAGAAGATTGGAGGGCGACAATTGTTTTAACACAGGAATATAAACTGCAGTTGTAAAAAGAAGCCACTGTTGATGTGCAGCCTAGGTATACATCCAAACATCCAATCTAATGCAGTGTGTGGAAATATTTGGGTAAGACATGGGATATAAGATGTACGCATTTACAGTAAATATAAATTAAAAGTCTACACACACCGTTATACTCACCGAAATCAATGGTTTCTATGTTATAGCAGACACGAATAATCTGTTGACTATAATCAGTTCCTATTTGGATATACTCGCAAGGGATAGTTATGTTATTGCTAAATGTGGTGGGCTGGACATTTTGTATGTAACAACAGGAATCCATTTATGGAGTTTAAAAACAACAGAGTAACTACATTTCAAAATAATTCGTTTGCTAAAATCAAAAAGGTGAGGCTCTGTACGGGATTCCTCAAGAATGTGAAGCGGAAGAGCCGGTAATGAACAGAAAGCAATATGTGAAATTCTTTAGCAATAATTTAATAGGAAACCAAAGGCAAAATTAAAATTCCCGAATGCTTCTAGCTAGTAGAATCACAAGAAAGAACTGAACTAATTACTGAGGCAATAAAGGAGATAGTCTACAGCAAATGAGTTACATATTTTTTGACTTTGAAAGCGTATTTTTTTTATCAAGTTACTACATAGAAAAAGAACTGAATGTTTCAAATGTAATTTACACTTATAATTAAAAAATAGATGGATGTGACTTAAACCGCACTAAACAAAGATGGGGCAGTTTCCTATTTTTCAAAGAGCATAAAAAATTAATATTTTACAAGAGTATTTGTTCCTTATTCATGACCCTGCCATAAATCCGTAAAAAAGTCTATTTATGATAATCTCCATGCTTGGGGAACATGGGTAGCTGGGTGACCCTTGGAAGTTGTTGAAATTAGGCAACAGAAACCACAGTAACCCTCATGTCTTACTTCTACGAGCCAGACGCTTGCCAACTTGTTGACTGAACCCGAACTAGGTAACACGATGATACTAGGAGGGAAATATGATAGCTCCACATTCCCAGAGGTTTTTTGCCACAGTGTGACTTATCATCATAAAACATTTCCTGGTAGTACGTAAATGATTATACTGCAATGTTACATGTACTGCAAGCTTAGGGCGATATATTGTTGAATGGTGAAGTAGCTGAAACTGCTTTTGTGATGGCTGTACGTTAACGTTGTTTAACTCTTTGATGTTAATTGAAAAGTGCACTTTAGCTGCACATTAGCGAGGTAGCGAGCGAGGTAGCGAGCGAGCGAGGTAGCGAGCGAGCGAGGTAGCGAGCGAGCGAGGTAGCGAGCGAGCGAGGTAGCGAGCGAGCGAGGTAGCGAGCGAGCGAGGTAGCGAGCGAGCGAGGTAGCGAGCGAGCGAGGTAGCGAGCGAGCGAGGTAGCGAGCGAGCGAGGTAGCGAGCGAGGGAGGTAGCGAGCGAGGGAGGTAGCGAGCGAGGGAGGTAGCGAGCGAGGGAGGTAGCGAGCGAGGGAGGTAGCGAGCGAGGGAGGTAGCGAGCGAGGGAGGTAGCGAGCGAGGGAGGTAGCGAGCGAGGGAGGTAGCGAGCGAGGGAGGTAGCGAGCGAGGGAGGTAGCGAGCGAGGGAGGTAGCGAGCGAGGGAGGTAGCGAGCGAGGGAGGTAGCGAGCGAGGGAGGTAGCGAGCGAGGGAGGTAGCGAGCGAGGGAGGTAGCGAGCGAGGGAGGTAGCGAGCGAGGGAGGTAGCGAGCGAGGGAGGTAGCGAGCGAGGGAGGTAGCGAGCGAGGGAGGTAGCGAGCGAGGGAGGTAGCGAGCGAGGGAGGTGGCGAGCGAGGGAGGTGGCGAGCGAGGGAGGTAGCGAGCGAGGGAGGTGGCGAGCGAGGGAGGTAGCGAGCGAGGGAGGTGGCGAGCGAGGGAGGTAGCGAGCGAGGGAGGTGGCGAGCAAGGGAGGTAGCGAGCGAGGGAGGTAGCGAGCGAGCGAGGTGGCGAGCGAGGGAGGTGGCGAGCGAGGGAGGTAGCGAGCGAGCGAGGTGGCGAGCGAGGGAGGTAGCGAGCGAGCGAGGTGGCGAGCGAGCGAGGTGGCGAGCGAGGGAGGTAGCGAGCGAGCGAGGTGGCGAGCGAGCGAGGTAGCGAGGGAGGTGGCGAGCGAGGGAGGGAGGGAGGTGGCGAGCGAGGGAGGGAGGGAGGTGGCGAGCGAGGGAGGGAGGGAGGTGGCGAGCGAGGGAGGGAGGGAGGTGGCGAGCGAGGGAGGGAGGGAGGTAGCGAGCGAGGGAGGGAGGGAGGTAGCGAGCGAGGGAGGGAGGGAGGTAGCGAGCGAGGGAGGGAGGGAGGTAGCGAGCGAGGGAGGGAGGGAGGTAGCGAGCGAGGGAGGGAGGGAGGTAGCGAGCGAGGGAGGGAGGGAGGTAGCGAGCGAGGGAGGGAGGGAGGTAGCGAGCGAGGGAGGGAGGGAGGTAGCGAGCGAGGGAGGGAGGGAGGTAGCGAGCGAGGGAGGGAGGGAGGTAGCGAGCGAGGGAGGGAGGGAGGTAGCGAGCGAGGGAGGGAGGGAGGTAGCGAGCGAGGGAGGGAGGGAGGTAGCGAGCGAGGGAGGGAGGGAGGTAGCGAGCGAGGGAGGGAGGGAGGTAGCGAGCGAGGGAGGGAGGGAGGTAGCGAGCGAGGGAGGGAGGGAGGTAGCGAGCGAGGGAGGGAGGGAGGGAGGGAGGTAGCGAGCGAGGGAGGGAGGGAGGGAGGTAGCGAGCGAGGGAGGGAGGGAGGGAGGTAGCGAGCGAGGGAGGGAGGGAGGGAGGTAGCGAGCGAGGGAGGGAGGGAGGGAGGTAGCGAGCGAGGGAGGGAGGGAGGGAGGTAGCGAGCGAGGGAGGGAGGGAGGGAGGTAGCGAGCGAGGGAGGGAGGGAGGGAGGTAGCGAGCGAGGGAGGGAGGGAGGGAGGTAGCGAGCGAGGGAGGGAGGGAGGGAGGTAGCGAGCGAGGGAGGGAGGGAGGGAGGTAGCGAGCGAGGGAGGGAGGGAGGGAGGTAGCGAGCGAGGGAGGGAGGGAGGGAGGTAGCGAGCGAGGGAGGGAGGGAGGGAGGTAGCGAGCGAGGGAGGGAGGGAGGGAGGTAGCGAGCGAGGGAGGGAGGTAGCGAGCGAGGGAGGGAGGTAGCGAGCGAGGGAGGGAGGTAGCGAGCGAGGGAGGGAGGTAGCGAGCGAGGGAGGGAGGTAGCGAGCGAGGGAGGGAGGTAGCGAGCGAGGGAGGGAGGTAGCGAGCGAGGGAGGGAGGTAGCGAGCGAGGGAGGGAGGTAGCGAGCGAGGGAGGGAGGGAGGTAGCGAGCGAGGGAGGGAGGGAGGTAGCGAGCGAGGGAGGGAGGGAGGTAGCGAGCGAGGGAGGGAGGGAGGTAGCGAGCGAGGGAGGGAGGGAGGTAGCGAGCGAGGGAGGGAGGGAGGTAGCGAGCGAGGGAGGGAGGGAGGTAGCGAGCGAGGGAGGGAGGTAGCGAGCGAGGGAGGGAGGTAGCGAGCGAGGGAGGGAGGTAGCGAGCGAGGGAGGGAGGTAGCGAGCGAGGGAGGGAGGTAGCGAGCGAGGGAGGGAGGTAGCGAGCGAGGGAGGGAGGTAGCGAGCGAGGGAGGGAGGTAGCGAGCGAGGGAGGGAGGTAGCGAGCGAGGGAGGGAGGTAGCGAGCGAGGGAGGGAGGTAGCGAGCGAGGGAGGGAGGTAGCGAGCGAGGGAGGGAGGTAGCGAGCGAGGGAGGGAGGTAGCGAGCGAGGGAGGGAGGTAGCGAGCGAGGGAGGGAGGTAGCGAGCGAGGGAGGGAGGTAGCGAGCGAGGGAGGGAGGTAGCGAGCGAGGGAGGGAGGTAGCGAGCGAGCGAGCGAGCGAGGGAGAGATATGGTATTGTGATACTTCATGTAACCATTTCTTGTACTGAAAACATATTTTTCAGATTTTTAAGCATTTAATTAACATTCACGTCATGGAGGTGGAAAATAATTTAAGGCTTTGTTGTGCCTTGCACCATGTATTAATATTGGCTATTATTGCTATATCTGTAATTTCATTATATAATCATGGTGTGCTTCTGTGTGCACGTGTGCATGAGTGTGTACTTATACTACTGACGTATTTTAGATGTGGAAATACAACAAGTCGCACACTTCACTCAAATTTTGCGTATATGCTTTTGTATATCTTGCAAAAGTTCAGATCACTTTTCAGGGCATCCAGAATGGTTGCTCTGGCGCTACACTGTGATTCCAATTTAATTTCCACACTGGTTTTGGTATAGTATACGTTATAATAATTATTTAATTTTTAATTCATTTATTGTAATTTTTTAAACAAATGGCCTAGCCGCTGACTTTCCAACAACGTCGATTATGATTAAATAAATTGACTGCTTCACTGTACCACTACAGCGATGTTGTCTAGATGGGAGGGGGAGCTTCAGAGGCAGAGGTAGGAAAGGGGGAGGGGCTGCGAGGCGTTACAAATCTCATTTGGACTATATCCACCCATTTTTAAAAAAATCATTTTGAAATTTAAGTTTTTTTTTCATTTTTCAACCAGCTTGTATTTTCTCATTTCCCATTAACCATCATCTTGGGTTTTTAAATTTCCAGCAGTCTGCCATCTTGGATATTTGAATTAGTTGCTTCCATCAGTGACTGCGGTCTGTGGTGCTGATCAGCGGCATGAACTTAACACTGTACACTAGAGACACCGTAAATATACTACTATTACCAGTTCTCAAAATTTTTAGTAAGTCTCTGTAACATCCTGTATACATAATGGGATGCATTTGGTGCCCCTAACATTTTTGTGAACATTCAGTTGTATCAGTTACTGGAAGAAAAGAAACACTCCCTAAACTTAGTTTCTGGTTGTAGATGAACATCTGCTTCATTCTTATAGAGGTAGCATTTTTCTGTTGGTAACATGTTGGACGTCACACTTATTCTGTGTGTAATATAAGGCAGTTGAGATCTGTTGAAGGAAAATGAACGATATCTTGCCTTGGGAACTGTCTTTGCATTCTACACCTTCTGTGGTTACATCTAACGTGAGGAATATTATGAAGTGTTTGTGTGCCACAGAAAGTGTGTGCTGTTTTCACTACAGCACTTTGTACATTGTTCTCAAAAGGTATGGTCTAAAGCGAGATGAAATGTCGTCCACTGGTACGGACGTAATTGTATACAGTTGTTTAACTTCCTATTTTGCCAAATGCAAACACATTAGCAAGTTTTTGCTTGCTACACAAAAAATGGTTCAAATGGGTCTGAGCACTATGGGACTCAATGTGTGAGGTCATCAGTCCCCTAGAATTTAGAACTACTTAAACCCATCTAACCTAAGGACACAACACACATCCATGCCCAAGGCAGGATTCTAACTTGCGACCTTATCGGTCGCGCGGTTCCAGACTATAGCGCCTAGAACTTGCTACACAACATATAAAATTGCGCTGAATACGCAGATATTCTGATTTTGTTGAGGAACAGACTCATCAAATTATTGCAAATGGAAATGGTAGTCATCTGTAATTAGGCCTATGAGCCTGAACCCAAACATCATATAAAATGCCTCTAAATGGGCAAACAGTCTTGTTATGGAAGGAAGTGAGTATAGTGTTGTAATGGTTAAGTTAGCCACCCGAATCTGGCCACTATGGATCGAAACTAGTAATGGCATTGAAGTAATTTTTTTAGATGTATCTGTGACTAGTTGCGTCACAAAAGTATATCAGGTGACATTGAGGGTATTAGCTTAGGAAACAATATACTAAAGATTAGTTGAGTTATTTGACCAGTCAACCAACTGGCGATGATGTAGGTACTGATGATATAAAATGCTGACTGGCAATAGCAAGGAAAGTTTCCTTTTTAAATAAAAAAGAGAAATATGTTAACATCGAATATGAAGTATAAAGGAAATCTTTTTGAAAGTTTTTCTCTGTGTTGCAGCCTGATATGGGAGTGAAACATGGATGATAAGCAGTACAGGTAATAGAGTAACATAGTAGCTTCTCAAGTGCGGTGCTTCAGTTGTTCCATAGTATCTAGACTCTGCAGGAAGAGCAGTAACATATCAATTCTTTTATAAATATATATTATGAATTTTTGCACTTTTAATAATTTAGAGTTTGGAAGTTAATTTTCATCACATGTAGTTTTCTTACTGTAGCGTTTCTCACCATTACTGCAATTTCCGTGCTTCTGAAATCGAAGTATTACCTTATTTGTAGTACTGTTGTTACTGAACCAACCACAGGGATAAAACGGCATTACACAATGAGGGAAAAACCTTGCTGTTTTGTACAAATAACAGCAAACTCAGATCTGCAGCTTTCAAGCACTGAGCCGAGAAATTGTTGAACGCGGCATTTACATTTAATTATACTAAATTTTTCGAATGAGTGGTTCCAGCATTTGAATAAATATTTTCAGTTTGCATGTTCCACTAACAGATGCAAAGTCACAGCGAATTATCTCCGCTGGAAAACAAATTCAGATAGCAAAGCTACGTTGCGGAATAAGTGCCAGCCGACGTTAAATACCGACGTTAAATACTAATTATGGATAAATTTGAGAGAGTTGCTTATTAAAACCCTACTCGTCTTTCATTTATCAGTTACTACAGTTATGATACATAATGTTCGGTCACCAAATAGTCTGGGTTTATTGGTAATAACCTTGCTCGAATGCTACTTAAATCCCTCTGAAACGCCGACTTCAGTGAAGGTTATCCCATCAAAAACGCACTCCTAGTACATCCTCGTTTCTGCATAGCTGTCGAAGCAACATCATGCATCTGAGAGAAAGGTGGTAGACAGGGAAGTGAAGATATTGCAACAAAAGTGGTTTTGGTGACAAATTTACTATCCGATCTAGGATCATTTAAAGTGAACGATACCGCATTGAAGATATAAAAACCAAAACTCCACCACTACATAGCTATGCGAAAATGCTTGAATGTCGACGTTTATAAATAATGTAATTACAACGATGATTACGGACTTCTCAAAATATATAGACAAAAATCGTGTTTTGTTTATGAAATGTATCTTCCGAAGAGTGTTTTGCATAAATAGATCGATATATGGTAGTAACTTCTTTGCTACATGTTGTTAGAGGTAAACGTTTGTTCTGTTTGGACAGTTGGTTGTAGAAGTTTGAAGTCCAAGGATTGTGAAAGAGTTGTGTGTGATTGATTGATTTGTATTGTGAAGTGAACAGACTGAAAATATATGTGTAATTCTGCGGAAAGTCCACTATAATTCATAAAATTTTTGAAAAAACAACCCGATCACTCTCCAGACTATTATAGAAAGATGAACCACAGAAGTGAACAACGTGCTATCAATACAAAGCAAAGAAGAGCAACAACAGAACTGGTTATTTGAATTCGACTGTCCCTGTCACTCGCTGGAATATGTCAGTATCTCAGCGTGACAAGTGTTGTGTAAATGTGACTGGCCGCCCAAGTTACTTACTACAAACAGTAATAAATCAATTCTAGGCAATAAGAGGGTGGGGACGGTCAGAATATGAAGAAATCAGATCACTGTGCATTAGGAAACATACTCATCAGTGCATGAACTGAACAAAATTTTCAATGTGAATAGTCGTTTCGTGTCATAAGAATGTGAGAATGAAGTGTACGCATTTCATTGCAAATCACTGAACATCGCACGAAAGGAAGGGAAAATTAGAATATTAGAGGGAATAGGTTATTCTAAACTCATCTCGCTATCGGTAGACGAGATTCCGGACTGCAACAAATCTTTCGAGAAAAAAAATCGTCACACTATTCTGCAAAATTAAGATCCATCTAAGTTCACATATGTTTTCTTATATGTAAAAAACTACAGTTTTGAATAGACGGCAACTTCACTTTTTCGGGGAAACGTAAATTAGCCTTCTCTTCGTACCGTACGTGCCACAGATTCAGATGTTTACGTCCCTACTAGTCCTCTTCCGTGACTGGAGCTCACGATATTCCTGTCTATTAACCCCAAATTATGCTGCTAGTAGGGAGATAATGGTACTGTAATGCTCATAAAGTAACTCCTTACACCACTCTGTTGAACACAAGTTGTTTTTAAAAACAAAAGTTCTAGGAAGATATTTCTTTTTACTCGGTGTAAACCGGTTGTAACGATTAGATTTCACTGCTCTGACTTTATACATCACTCGCCTTATCGGCATCTATCAGAAGAATTATTTATTTTCCGACTATTTACAAAGGCAGTTCATTTAACTGGAAATTTTCAGTAGGTTATTCAAGGTCACAAGTTTTCGGTGAGTAGCAACGACATTATTCAACATTATTTCAGTAAAACACTGGGTTTATTATGATAAACAATATAAGGAACATTAAATTTTTAAGAGGTCAACAAAGTCTGCGCAGGTGTTTATATGATGAATGAACGTGGTGTACACTTATCTGAAGTTTCTTTAGGAAATTGAATTCATTTTATAGAGCAGGTACACCAAAAGCGTTTCGATGTAGAGAATCAGTGCGACTTTTCAACGATGTATGGTATCAAAAAATGGTTCAAATGGCTCTGAGCACTATTGGACTTAACATCAGTAGTCATCAGTCCCCTAGAACTTAGAACTACTTAACCGTATTCTTTCCAACGAGAGTGCAAGGGAACAGTAGAACAACCATAGACAATATTTTTGTTCATTCGTCATTATTAGAAGGGCATTCTGTTAGCAAAAAGGTGAATGGCCTTTCGGATCATAATGCACAAATTTTAAGTCTAAAAGATTTTTGTGCTGCAACACATGTTAAATATAGTTACCAACTTTTTAGGAAAGCTGATCCAGTTGCTATACAGACTTTTGTAAACCTTATCAAGGAACAAAAGTGGCAAGATGTTTGTAGTGCTGATACAGTAGACGATAAATATAACGCTTTCCTCAAGACTTTTCTCGTGCTCTTTGAAAGTTGCTTTCCGTTAGAACGTTCACAACAGGGTACTAGCACAAACAGGCAGCCTGAGTGGCTGACTAAAGGGATAAGAATATCTTGTAGAACAAAGTGGCAATTATATCAAAACGTTAGAAACAGTCAAAATCTAAATGCAGCAGCCCATTACAAACAGTATTGTAAGGTGCTTAAAAAAGTTATTAGGAAGGCAAAAAGTATGTGGTATGCAGATAGAATAGCTAAGTCTCAGGATAAAATTAAAACCATATGGTCAGTCGTAAAGGAAGTGGCTGGTCTGCAGAGACAGGTCGAGAATATAGAATCAGTGCGTAGTGGGGATGTCCGTGTTACTGATAAGTCGCAAATATGTACAGTACTTAATAATCACTTTCTGAATATAGCAGGTGAACTAAATAGAAACCTAGTCCCAACAGGGAATCATATAGAGCTCTTAGAAAAAAGTGTTCCGAGACTGTTACCTGAAATGCTCCTCCATGATACTGACAAGAGGGAGATTGAGTTAATAATTAAATCACTAAAGACCAAGAACTCTCATGGATATGACGGGGTATCTAGCAGAATACTGAAGTATTGTTCCACGTATGTTAGCTCAGTACTTAGCCATATCTGTAACTTTTCCTTTAGGAGTGGTCGGTTTCTTGACCGATTAAAGTACTCGGTAGTGAAGCCACTTTATAAAAAGGGAGACAGGGATAATGTTGACAATTATAGACCTATTTCTATGCCATCGGTGTTTGCTAAAGTTATCGAGAGGGTTGTATATACAAGGTTACTGCAGCATTTAAATTCACCTAATTTGCTGTCAAATGTACAGTTTGGTTTTAGAAATGGCTTAACAACTGAAAATGCTATAGTCTCTTTTCTCTGTGAGGTTTTGGACGGATTAAATAAAAGGTTGCGAACGTTAGGTGTTTTCTTTGATTTAACGAAGGCTTTTGACTGTGTTGACCACAAAATATTACTGCAGAAATTGGAACATTATGGAGTAAGGGGAGTAGCTTACAAGTGGTTCGCCTCCTACTTTAAGAACAGAAAGCAGAAGGTAATCCTCCACAATATTGAGAGTGGTAATGATGTTCAGTCCCAATGGGGCACTGTTAAATGGGGCATTACCCAAGGGTCGGTGCTGGGGCCACTGCTGTTTCTTATTTATGTAAATGATATGCCTTCTAGTATTACAGGTGATTCAAAAATATTTCTGTTTGCTGATGACACCACCTTGGTAGTGAAGGATCTTGTGTGTAATATTGAAACATTATCAAATAATGTAGTTCATGATATAAGTTCGTGGCTTGTGGGAAATAATTTGATGCTAAATCACAGTAAGACTCAGTTTTTACAGTTTCTAACCCACAATTCAACAAGAACTGACATTTTAATCAGACAGAATGGGCATGTTATAAGCGAGACGGAACAGTTCAAGTTCCTAGGCGTACGGATAGATAGTAAGCTGTTGTGGAAAGCCCATGTTCAGAATCTTGTTCAGAAACTAAATGCCGCTTTATTTACCATTAGAACAGTATCTGAAATAAGTGACATTTCAACACGAAAAGTAGTATACTTCGCATATTTTCATACGCTTATGTCATATGGTATTATTTTTTGGGGTAATTCTTCTGATTCAAAAAGGGTATTTTTGGCTAAAAAACGGGCTCTTCGAGCTATGTATGGTGTAAGTTCGAAAACCTCTTGTCGACCCCTATTCAATAGTCTGGGAATTTTGACATTGCCCTCACAGTATGTATTTTCTTTAATGTCGTTTGTTGTTAGCAATATTAGCCTATTTCCAAGAGTTAGCAGCTTTCACTCAGTTAATACTAGGCAGAAATCAAATCTGCATGTGGAATGCACTTCCTTGACTCTTGTGCGGAAAGGAGTGCAGTATTCTGCTGCATCCATTTTCAATAAGCTACCACAAGAACTCAAAAATCTTAGCAGTAGCCCAAACACTTTTAAGTGTAAACTGAAGAGTTTCCTCATGGCTCACTCCTTCTATTCTGTCGAGGAGCTCCTGGAAGAGCTAAAAAATTAAGCAAATTCCAGTGTTACATTCTTGATTTTCTTTATTTAAACTAACGACTTGTCGCCTGAATATGTTTCTTATATTTCATTTTATCTGTTTCTACAATCGTGTTATAATTTCATGTATTGACTCGTTCCATGACCATGGAGACTTCTCCTAAATGTGGTCCCACGGAACAATAAATAAATAAAAAAAATAAAAAAAACTTAACTAACATAAGGACATCACACACATCCATGCCCGAGGCAGGATTCGAACCTGCGACCGTAGCGGTCACGTGGTTCCAGACTGAAGCGCCGGGAACCGCATGGCAACGACGGCCGTCGATGTATAGTATCAAATAGAAATATATCACGTATGTGTAATTACTGGGGTTAAAGTGACGTTAGTAGTAAATACAGAAGTACGCAAAAATCAAGCCAAAAAGTGAATCCTTTCTCGTCCAAAATGTTAGCACAGAAAGTCTCTCTAGTTATTTGGTCTGTCAGCAACAACAAATTGAGGTTCTTAATTCCGTTTTTCAGGCGACACGAAAACTTGATGTTTATTCCATTGTATATTAAAGTAAGGAGCTTCTGCGGAAGCTTTAGTACGACCTGAAGTCCACTACGAACTTCTAATGCTGAAGTACCCAACCGTCTAAGCGGTAGTTAAGGTTCTGCAAACAGTGAGTGCACAAAAACAAAGTCGTAAATTATGTCGGTGGCCATTCCGAGTGCAATCTAATCTCCCCGCGGATCCTGCCTCATACAGCCAGACAAAAGTAACACGATAAACTTTCGCCACCAACTTCTCCCTCTTGCCCCGTGCGATTTCTTTTTCCTCACATTTGGTTAGAAGTTTCTTCACTCCAAAGCTCAATATCAAGCTCGCATCCACGAAAGTCAGTTGCTGCGCGGAGACTTCTACGAGTTGCCACTCAGAATTTAACATGAAGTCGTTAAAGAAGCGTTAACGCAACCTGGATAAAGTATCAGGCGTCGAAAGTATGTGGAATTTAAAGTAAGTATAATTCTGTTGTTATCTGTAATAAAACGGGCAACTAGTACCATCTTGTGTCCTTGGAGACCTAAGATTTTGCGTCCATTCTTGTAACTATACATTACTTCTTTAGATAACATAAATAGTTAGAGTGTGTTTATCAAGTTCATGTCATACGAAGGAGGGATTTCTAAAACATCCTAAGGAAACAGCAGTTTTCATGTGAACTTTCTCCAGGAACATCCATTTCCACCTTACATCTGTAACAGTGTGTCCTCTTCTACGCTAATTTATTGTTATTTTGTCCCCAACTCCTAATGTGGTCGGTGGATGAGCTACGTGCGGTACAGCATCCTGATCTTCAGCAAAAAATTTAAAACACACATTAAAAAGAAACAAGTTTCAGAAAAAGGTGGAATATTTACACATTTTTAAAATACAGAGATAAATTTATTTTTCGATGGTGTTTACATGTAATTAAATCTCTTTGCCTTTTACATCAAATTAAACAATTCTCCGTCTTCTCAACAAAAATACTATGAGGCAACGAATAATAAGTATAGATGTTTATGACATATTTCAGAAAAATTGATTTTCTTTGAAGAGGAACACTGGACTTCCATTAAGAAGTTGAAGGACCTTGATTGGGAAAAATGTTTTTCGGGAGGCGAAACGTTAGATATTCTTTAGGGTTGACGAGTTTTAGTGTAAAGAAAGGGGACTATGGAGTAGTATCTATGTAGGGTAAAGTAAGGGCTGGATTGATCGGTGAGAGGAGAGAAAGTAAGGAAGGAGGAGTTCTGTGTGTGTGTGGGCAGAGTTGTAGTGTGAAGGCCACCCAAGACCAGACGATTCTGTGGGTTCAATTTGTAATTTCTTCTGTCGGACCAAGTATCTTCTCTGGTTTCCAGCCAACCTTTAACACTAGTGCACGCTCTGTGCTATGTTCATGCTGCCACTCGGCGACAATAGATCGCGGCACATGTAACAGTTTTGTCAAGACGAAAGCTCCACGCCGTTAAGAGATCAGTAGCTCGTAATTTCGTTAAATTGAGTTGTTTCACCAAATTTCTGGGTATAGTTGTTTGGAAAGCAGTATACAGTGTGTCCCAGAAATATTGCAACAAAGTTTTAAGGGCTGTGGACGGTGTCTTGAGGAACAAATAGACGGCAGAAATCCTCGTTCAGAAACCCCATGCAACACCGCTACAGAACATAGAAGTTACAGGCGCCACAAGTGGTAGTCTAGTGGTGGCGTCTTTGATTAGTGATCAAAACGTCCTCGATCTCCGGTTCAAAACCTGCCACGGCTTTAATTTTGATTAATAATCAGCATGGTGGCCGAAAACTTTCGGCATAAGAAGTCACCCTCGTTTTGTCAACGGCCCTATCGAAGAGGACGGAGAAGCGGACAGACGTTTAGGGCACTCGCTTATCCTTGGGATGAGAAAATGTCCCTATAGACGGAAGGATCAGCAATTGTCAACGACATGGGGATGCAGAAGGCAATGGAAACAAGCACATTAAAGACACATATCGTATATCCACAGTACATGTGGCCTGTAATTGAAAAAGTGTAATGATGATCTCTTCATTGGCAAAAGATTTCTGAATAGTTCCCCATTCGGGTCTTCATTAGGGAACTGCCAAATTGGAGTCACTATGAGAAAATAACAAACGAAAGGACAACACTCTACGGTCCTGGAACGTCAGAAGCTTGAACGTGGTAGGGAAGCCAGAAAATCTGAAAAGGGAAATGCAGAGGCTCAGCAGAGATAGTAGAGGCCGGAAAAGGGAAATGGAAAGAAGACAAAGATTTCTTGTCAGATGAGTGGAGGGTAATATCAACAGAAGCATAAATTGATGTAGCGGCAACAGGATTCGTCATGAATAGGTGAGGCAGAGAGTGTGTTACTGTGAACAGTTCAATCATGTTAAAAAAAATTACTGTTACACAAGCTACACTAACGGCTGAAGGCCTTATTAAGAAGAATTAAAATTATTTGTCGGCTGAAGGCCACGAGCATTAGGAATAATTATAACATATATTACTTTCAAACAATGGACACAATCAAATCGACCTGAGGAAAGTCCCTACAGCTGAGTAAGCGGTGAGACAGGCAGCCAAGAGTTACGCTCACCTAACAGGACGGCAACTCAAACCTGGGACATTTTAAACGCCGATCAATCCTCTTACCAAATCCACCTAACGTGTGATAACCAGTAGAACGATGGAATAATTCAAGCGGGGGCAAAGTGAAAGACAGCACTGCGTCTTCAGAATCCGGTGTCTAATACATCTAAAGGCAGAAGGAACCACTATAGCCAAGGTAGACAAAAGAAACCACAATCCACACTGCAATCAAGGAGGCTGTGTAACTGCACGCCATGCCGGACAGCTTCGGCAAGACGAGGAAAAGTACACTGCCACAAAATACACTAACCTCCAGGGAAGGTAACTGGGGCGTTAGCGGCCACTAGGCACTAAATACCGCTAGTTGCACTTCACCAAATAACAACACAAATTCAAAAACTAATAACACAAATTCAAAAACTAATAACACAAATTCAAAAACTAATAACACAAATTCAAAAACTAATAACGGGCAGTAGAAGACGGCTAATAGTTTCCGCCAGCTTGACATGCTCCACTTGGTGCTATTCGTCTCATGGCGAACCTCGACCAGCAACGCACAAACGGCGTTATCACAAATAGTGGAGGTTTCACTGCTGAATGTTCACTCAACGTGCTGGGTCAGGCGGACAACGAGAATGTGGTCCTCGAAACTACAGACCCTCGATCCCGCAGTGCCTGCATGCCGCCAGCAGTCCCGGCATGTCCTCACGCTGCCCGACCTCTCTGCTGCTCCGTCCCAACCGAACTCCTCACACACCCGACCTGGAAAACATTTCACGTCCTTCCGAAGATAGTACGGGTATTAGACGTCGATAATCGCTGCTGCTGCTGCCACTCGCGGACAGACAATGCTAGCAAATGTAGTGGCGTCAGTAAACAGAAAAATAAAACGAGATCCTACTATCCCTATTACACAATGCCAACTTACCAACGGCACCAACGCAAGCCACACACGGCTCACCCATGACACGCTCTAAGTTTCTCGCAACATTTCTCTAACATCTTGTGTAACGTTGTACTAGAGCAAGTATTAGTAAATGATCTTTAGGGTTGAATTTGCACTAGTGCAATTACGCCGAACTAAATTTTCTAGTTCTTTCAGTTGGCAAACGCTGGCTTCTGTACATTGTGTAGTGTCATGAGAAAGAAGACTGCGAAGTAGAGTATCACTGATTTCAAAGTATTTCTCATGTGTCTGATAAAGGCTCTTATGATTGGTTCAGACAGAAAGGGGAGGGTAGCAGAGTGTCAGTCACAGCTAGAAAATGTGCTGAGCACTTTAGAAAAGACGAACGTAAATAAGCCTCATTAAAGAACATATCTGAACAAGCGGAACGATGGGTATGACCACCGACTCACAGTGGATGGACCCTTCAAATGGTTCAAATGGCTCTGAGCACTATGGAACTTAACAGCTGAGGTCATCAGTCCCCTAGAACATAGAACGACTTAAACCTCACTAACCTAAGGACATCACACACATCCATGACCGAGACAAGATTCGAACCTGAGACCGTATCGGGCACGCGGTTCCAGACTGAAGCGCCTAGAACCGCTCGGCCACACCTCGTCAGTACAAAAATCTCAATTCGAACACTTAAGTACCGCAACTAAAAGAACATTAAATGCACCGAGTACTTCTGTCCTGCGAAGAGGAAGGATTGTTTCAAACCCTTTCAGAAAAGGTTAATTAGTCTGCACCACGCCTTTGATTTACATTTTGGTAATTATTTCGTTTTATGCCAAAAATTTATGTTTCAGACTAAAAATAAAATAGGAATCAACTTTTTTTTTATCTTAAGTGTAACCAGTCGTTCCTTACTAAGTGATGGGACGGCAGCCGATACATATGTTAACATGTCAAGAATACAGTCAGCCGTTGTTTCATCTCCAGTTTATTGGCAGCCCCTGTCAGCGCTACAATATTCTACCATCAGATCCTCTATTCCATATTGCGGCTGGATTCCCTCAGTGACAAGCGTACGTACGTCTTAAGCGAAAATACCCGGGCTTTGTTATCAGCTCTTGCTCACAATGCATTTGCACAAGACAATACATCGAACACAACTCCATTATTGCTATGGAGCGAGGTGGCGCAGCGGTTAGCTCACTAGAATCGCATTTGGGCGGCGGACAGTTAAAACACGCGTCCGGCCGTCCAGATGTAGGTTTTCCACGGTTCCTCTAAATCGCTTCAGGCAAATTTCGCAATGGTTCCCTCGAAAGGGCACGACCGATTTCCTTCCCCATACTTCCCCAGTCTGAGCTTGCACTCCGTCTCTAATGACCTCATTCTCATTGTCATTGTCGACGGGACTTTGAACACAAATTTGCTCCTCCTCCCTCCATTATTGTTCCTCATAATATCAAATACACAGCACTAAATCAGACAACTTAAGATGAAATGAAACCTAAACCCATTAAATATTTTGTGAAAAATATATTATTTTTATTGTCTAATATGCTAAATACACTACTGGCCATTAAAATTGATACACCAAGAAGAAATGCAGATGATAAACGGTTATTCACTGGACAAATATATTATACTAGAACTGACATGTGATTACATTTTGACCAATTTGGGTGTATAAACCCTGAGAAATCAGTACCCAGAACAACCACCTCTGGCCATAATAACGGCCTTGATACGCCTGGGCATTAAGTCAAACAGAGCTTGGATGGCGTGTACAGGTACACCTGGTCATGCAGCTTCAACACGATACCACAGTTCATCGAGAGAAGTGACTGGGGTATTGTGACGAGCCAGTTCTTCGGCCACCATTGACCAGAGGTTTTCAATTGGTGAGAGATTTGGAGAATGTGCTGGCCACGGCAGCAGTCGAACATTTTCTGTATCCAGAAATTCCCGTACAGGTCATGCATTATCCTGCTGTAATGTAGGGTTTCGCAGGGATCGAATGAAGGGTAGAGACCATACCATCACGTCGGGTGATACGCCAGTATGGCGATGACGAATACACGCTTCCAATGCCCGTTGTTCATCGCGATGTCGCCAAACACGGATGCGACCATCATGATGCTGTAAACAGAACCTGGATTCATCCGAAAATATGACGTTTTGCCGTTCGTGCTCCCAGGTTCGTCGTTGGGTACATCATCGGAGGCTCTCCTGTCTGTGATGCAGCGTCAAGGATACCGCAGCCATGGTCTCCGAGCTGATAGTCCATGCTGCTGCAAACGTCGCCGAACTGTTCGTGCAGATGGTTGTCCTCTTGCAAACGTCCCCATCTGTTGACTCAGGGATCGAGACGTGGCTGCACGATCCGTTACAGCCATGAGGATAAGACGCCTGTCACCTCGACTGCAAGTGATACGACGCCGTTGGGATCCAGCACGGCGTTCCGTATTACCCTCCTGAACCCACCGATTCCATGTTCTGCTAACAGTCGTTGGATCTCGACCAACGCGAGCAGCGATGTCGCGATACGATAAACCGCAATCGCGATAGGCTACAATCCGACCCTTATCAAAGTCGGCAACGTGATGGTACACATTTCTCTTACTTACAGGAGTCATCACAACAACGTTTCACCAGACAACGCCGGTCAACTGCTGTTTGTGTATGCGAAACCGGTTGGAAACTTTCCTCATGTCGCACGTTGTAGGTGTCGCCACCGGCGCCAACCTTGTGTGAATGCTCTGAAAAGCTAATCATTTGCATATCACAGCATCATCTTCTTTTCGGTTACATTTCGCGTCTGTAGCACATCATCTTCGTGGTGTAGCAATTTTAATGGCCAGTAGTGTAGATTGGTGCATTAATTACCTAGATTGGTGCATTAACTACCTAGATTCGGTCCACGGTATTTTGGCTAGATAGATGGGTAAATTGTGTGTTTCACATATGGCCAAAACGGTGTGTTTTGTTGAAACCGCTACCTCTGAGGGTCAGAGGCAGACGACTGGATGACGCTGCGGCACTTTGCTTACCAGCAGCAATTACTAAATGAGTCAGGAGCAGCTTTGGAATGGAGTCAGAAAATCATAGGAACATTTAGCGCGTCAGATGAAGATGTAAGCGGCGGCTGTCCACATAGCAGCGCACAGACGAGCTAAAACCTCACATCGCAACGGTAGCGCATCCACTGATCTATTCTGTTTCTCGACATCAATACTGGAACTGGCTATTAAAGTCTGTGTATGACGAAGAAAATGTTCCATAAATGCCGTAGGTCCTGATGGAGCATGGCGGCCTTTATCTGGGTACTCGAACTCGCAGAGCAACTGATACCGCAGATCTGAGTATCTTCATAAGGTACATAAACAGTCTCTGCAAGGTTGTGGCGTGAATATTACGTCGAGTTAGTGTCACACAACTTTTGGCCGACCTTTCTCTGACAAACCGTACCTTCCGATACGTATATTAACAATATACTGAAAACGCTTATCAGTGAACTAGCAGCTAACGAATGGGTACACAATTATATCTTTCAATGCAGGAGCACACACTACCAATACCTCAGAGATTTGTGAGGGGATTTCCGATTACAGGTTATCCTGAAAGCCTCCAACTCCTTTTTAATTATAATCTGGGTACACAACTAGTATGACGTCGGAGCTAATGGCCCGAAAATGTTGCCCTATTTTTACAAAATATTGATCCATGACTGTAGATCAACACTATCTGTTTTCGATTAGTGAGATATTCGAAAACAGGGAGACTATCACTGCTCAACGAGAAATATGATCTTGAACGAAAGTTTAAGTAACACAAAATTATGACCACTACGTTTGAGATAGTTAACACATTATACAAATTTATTGTATCTTCTCTTACTGATCCACTACGTTCATTTGAGATCCGGACTCCACTTTGGATAAACAACACATATTCGTAAGAAGCCTTGATCATAATAGGCATCTCAGCATATTCAGGATCGGAACATGTTTAAGTTCTCACAAGCACCTCAGACCCACCTTATCCTAGCTTTAATACTTCTGGGAAGCTGCCAGAACTAAAGCTGTGAGGACAGGTCGTGAATCGTGCTTGGGTAACTCAGTCGGCAGTTGTGCTCGCGCACCCCTGAGGCGCGGACGTCTGCTACGTCCCACCTGATGTGGAGCTCGAGCACGCGTTGTTTACTTCTCGCTACTGTTTCATGTATTGACTCCCTCGTAAGAGCGAGCCACGGCACACCCTTACCGCTGGACAACGATCAGTATCGCATCCCACGCAGAATTGCACGACCAAGACGTTACGAAATAGGGGACTCTATACGGGATGATCTTCACCGGGATTTGAGTTGGCATTCTCTTTTCTATCCCTGGGAACGTTGTATATTTCACGATGCGCACCGAAGAACTGTGTACCGAATTTGTGAGCAGCTACGCGTGAAACCAAGTTTAAGCACCTCAACGGACACACAGGAATATCAGACCAGCTGTGTGGCTAGATTGCAAAGTTTTTAGCACACAGAACACAGCATGTTGTTCTCAATGGAGAGTCATCTACAGACGTCAAAGTAACCTCTGGCGTGCCACAGGAGAGAGTTATGGGACCATCGCTTTTCACAATGTATATAAATGACCTAGTAGATAGTTTCGGAAGTTCCATGAGGCTTTTCTCGGATGATTCTGTAGTATACAGGGATGTTGCAGCATTAGAAAATTGCAGCAGAATGCAGGAAGATCTGCATCGGATAAGCACTTGGTGCAGGGAGTGGCAACTGACCCTTAACATAGACAAATATAATGTATTGCCAGTACATAGAAAGAAGGATCGTTTATTGTGTGATTATATGATAGCGGAACAAACACTGGTAGCAGTTACTTCTGTAAAATATCTGGGAGTATGCGCACGGAACGATTTGAAGTGGAAAGATAACATTAAATTAATTGTTGGTAAGGCGGGTACCAGGTTGAGATTCATTGGGAGAGTCCGTAGAAAATGTAATCCATCAACAAAGGAGGTGGCTTACAAAACACTCGTTCGACCTGTACTTGAGTATTGCTCATCAGTGTGGGATCCGTACCAGGTCGGGTTCACAGAGGAGATAGAGAAGATCCCAAGAAGAGCGGCGCGTTTCGTCACAGGGTTATTTGGTAAGCGTGATAGCGTTACGGAGATGTTTAGCGAACTCCAGCGGCAGACTCTGCAAGAGAGGCGCTCTGCATCGCGATGTAGCTTGCTGTGCAGGTTTCGAGAGGGTGCGTTTCTGGATGAGGTATCGAATATATTGATTCCCCATAATTACACCTCCAGAGCAGACCAAGAATGTAAAATTAGAGAGATTCGAGCGCGCACGGAGGCTTTCCGGCAGTCGTTCTTGCCGCGAACCTTACGCGACTTGAACAGGAAAGAGGGGTAATGCAGTGGCACGTGAAGTGCCCCCCAGCACACACCGTTTGGTGGCTTGCGTAGTATAAATGAAGATGTAGGAGATGTAGTGATTGACCACGCATGTTTCGGCCTTCGTACGATCACATCAGCGCTTTCGAACTCACGTTCGTAATGTCGGCTTTTAAGCCGTATGGCAATGTACTCATCACCTGGCCGAAAAATGGAAACCATTTCAGATCTACCCTGTGCTCAAAGGCGTCTGATAAATGAAAATTGAATTGGTGAAGCAATTACCAACTTGCTTCTAGGAGGATGCAGGGACATCATCATGTATGACGTACAGCCCTGTACCTGCGCTGGCAGCGGCCAAAAAGGCTATGTCTTTCAAAAACTGTCTACAGCGCCGTCTTGTAGAAACACAACTCAACGACGCCACCTTCAGTGCGCCGTCCACAGTTCTTCCTCTCGCCTATGCCGCGGTCACAGCACCAACTGCCGATCTTTCGCACGACCCACGCGATCCGACACAGTTGATTACTAATGTCGTGGAGACTAATCTTACACATTTCACATCACTAAAACTGGAAGCATTGCCAGGATGAGACAGTCGCCTGCCTCGTAACGCTGACCGCGATATGGATATGACGCCTGGCGTTGTACCAGATTCTACCTTCCTTCAATCTAGCAGGGTGGTGATGGACAGCCGCTCTCATTCAGAGAGCCCACGGAAGCGCCCAATCGGCACCGTGCCTCTCGGATGATTACCTTCAAAGAGTGGGTCACTACATAACAATATGTCGAATGACGCAGAATCCTCTGACAAGCAGATGTCTGACGGTAATGTTCCGCCATCTCACCCCACGACAGCCTCACGTCGTAGCATCCTGGGTGGCGACCCTCGTACAGTGCCAACTCCACCTTCGTGCTGAATCAGGACAACTGTACAGACGAGCTGCTGGGCATATGACGTCGAGGATGACACTGTGTACTGCTTGGTGCTGCGAAAGGGTATGTCCAGGTAGAAGTGTCTGGACATCTACAACACAGGACTGAAAACGCAATGGAAGTTGTTGCTGGTCCACCCTGGAGGCCGCCGCCAAAACGGACGCCACCTTCCCCTGAACGTTGAGACCTTACACCGACTTAACTCTCAACATCAGTGCCATCCAAGCGCGCCGTGATTTATTTTCCAAGAATTTATTTTCCAGGAATATTCTTAAGAATTTATTTTATTTACTAGCGATTCATCAAGGATATTAACACATTTAATCACACTACGTAAGCATGGAAGTAGTTGCCAGGGAGTAATTGATGAAATAATAACCAAATTCGTTTTAACAAATGGGAATTTTATTCACTTTAAGAGTGACTAAAAGCATTTTTTAAAAGAAACAGATTTAAAATTTTAATCAGAAAGCACCCTCTAAATATCAAAGTTACAATTTATTCGGAGGCAGAAAGAAACAAGTTTCGACTGTATGAGCATTCGGGCGGAGAACCTTGCCGCTCCCTTTTGACACGGCAGTAGTTATGACCGCTCACAACAGCCTCTGAAAGACTACACTTGTGCAAATCTGCAACACATCAGATTACTCTAAACTAAGAGTTTTAACAGTTTACACAAGCACAAAAACTATGCACCCCGTAGGAGGGATGGAAATGGTACAAAACACTAAAATTAAAAGATAACTTGCCACCGAAGGTGCAACTTGATTTTAACTTCTAAGGAAAGTCTTACGGTGGAAGGGTGCAAACTTTATATACTAAAATGACCATTTAAAAAAGCCCATGAAATGCAGTAGTACATCAAATTATACAACGTTGGCGAAACATGCTCAACAGTACACATATACCGCCTCTCAAAATGATAGACAAGATAAAAACACATTTCAGGAATTAGGCCGTTTCACTTCAAGCAATAAATTCCTTAACGCACCGAATCTGACAAACATGACGTAGGCAGCTATTAACGTACGGCAGATAGGGAGATTACCGAACAACCCGAACCGCAGGTTGCTCTAGCCCGCTGCTACTCCACAAGGGAAAAAAAACGGACCACCCAATTCATAAATAACCACCTTCCTGCGGGTGGGCAAGCGGAGAAGAATGGTGGGACGACCCCAAAGCAAAGCGGCTGGTGACCTCACCAAGAAAAGAAGTAGAATTTTAAAAGTAAATGAAACAACATATCACCAATCACTTCTAATAAACTGCGATTTCTGGCGAAGACCTGGCGCAGCACCCCCAAAACGCTCTCCCGACCTGTCCGCTGCCAGCCGCTTCAACGGACGCAGGAAGGCGCTCCAATCTCCCGTGTCACGGCGTCGCAGCTCGCACCGGCCAGACTGATGTCGTGGGTTGACTCCCGTTGCTCTCGTGTCGACCGCGAAGTCACTACCCCTCACTATACGGCGCGGCCCCCTGGACTCACGTGGCGACCTCACATGCGCCGACGCTCAAGACCGACAAGTCATCTTGTGTCTCAGTGCGCGACCGACTAGCCGATCGATCCAACCACGAATGATCGTAGCCTGAGCAACTCGGGGAGACTGGCGGCCTAACGCGCAGACTCAGATGCAGGAACTAAGCCCCCGACCGGGCGACCACTCGCTGAGTTTTCTTATTGGCAGAGTAGGAAGTCTCCGATTTTGCCGGCTTTAAAGGTTGATCCGAAAGACAGACACACTAGCACTCCGAACGACAGACAGACAGACAGACAGACAGACAGACAGACACTAACTGCCTAACAAATGCAGACGAGAGACTGACCCATACTGCCGACGGGCGAGCTCATAGCGCCCCTTAAATGGACGTGAACAGGCAACCTTTCCCCTTTCCCACCCGAGGAGGTCACCAAAGCTGTGATTGCCACAGCGGCGCCACCGCCAGAAACGGAGGGTGACTGCTTCACACTACGCGCTGCGGCGCGCTCTTCAAAACAGCAATTTTTTTGCCACGGCTCAACGATGTTTCAAGATTCGCTGCACACTGTATGCGGCGGATATAGAGGAGGTCTATGTCAAGGATTATTGCTCACTTCTCCCATGCATCTGCCACTGACACTGGCGTGGCAGTCTTTCTCCGTGATGGCCTAATTGCTGAAGACGTCGCTTCCCTCCCTGACCTTAGAGGCACAGCGCTAACTCTCCATGACGTCCGAATCCTTAATATCTACGTGCCCTCCAGATTTGGACGACACCGTGATCCTTCTGCTTTCCTTGCTGATGCAGTCACATCTCTCTTTATGGGGCACCAGGATGCCTTCTGTGGGATTTTACCTCCACCCAGCCGCCGAATGACCAACTGCCAGACTATGTTCCATGTCTGACGCTCATCACCATAATAACCAACCTTCGAGGACACGTAGGAGCATGTACATGGCGATAGAACGAGCTTCATGAACTGTACTAGCCACTGCCGTATAGACCATACCTACCACCGCATTGTACTGTTCGGCGCACACTGGCTCTTGAAATACGGCCTGTTGCTTTATCATACCATGCGACCTATATACGCAGAGCTACCTTGCGCCATCAGATGGTATGATATGGGCGATGTCCCTGTAAATTGAACTTGGCATCTGTATTTGGCTAAATACTGACAGGTGGCGTAGACGTCATGTGCCTGTCAGTGAGGAGCTTACCCGACCGTACTCTTGGTGATTGCTATGCCCCAAGCCATCTCTTAGGAAGGCGTTGATTGGTCACAGCAGGTAGATAACCGCCTGGAGGCGGCATCAACTAAATTTTTACTACCGCATTCTGCCGCACGCGCCTACCCCTCAGCAAGCAAAGAACCACGCAAAAGCGCGGATCATGGAACTCAAGAGGCAACACTTCGAACTGACGATTAATCGTGCCGGCACCATGGCTAGAATGGAGCACAAAGAGCTGTCGATGTATCACATCATTGAGGAATCCTAGCGAACGCGACGGGTGCTGATCCATGGTGTAACTTTGTGACATAACGCAATGTGCGACCCGGAATGCTCTCATGCCCACTACAGTCAACTGTTTGCAGACCACCATCATCCCGCAGATGCGACTGAGGAACTCTCTCGCCTTACGTATGGTGGGAAGCGCATATGGCACTACTTGAGGACGTGACTGCAGCTGTATTTGCGAGTGCTCCTAACATGTCAGAAGGACCCGTCTGCCTCCCGTTACAGTTTTGCAGGATCTACCGCCAATTACTGACACCTACCTGGATGGATATATGCTATGACTTGATATCCCCAGATGAACATTTTCCTCGTGTCTTTCTCGCAGCCGCGCGGGGTAGCCGCGCAGTCTCGGGCGGCTTGCCACGGTTTTCTCGGCTCCCTCCTTTCGAGGTTCGACTCCTTTCTCCGGCATGGGTGTGTGTGTGTTGTCCTTAGCCTAAGTTAAAGTTAGCTTAAGTAATTTACAAGCCTGGGGACGGACCACCTCCGCAGTTTCGTCCTGTAGGAACTTACCACAAACTTGCAAATTTCTTCCTCCCAGGATTGCACGTTCTCGTCCATAAACTAAACTATGGAAACTCTGTCACCGACTGTCGTCCCATATCGCTCCTGAAGTTTAATATGAAGGTCTTTATTCGGCTTTAGGCAGACGTCTCAGGAGGGTCAGCCGATAAGTCATGTCCCACGACCACGCCTCTTTAGGGGGTGCTCACAATATTCCGGGCTCTGTCAATACCGTGACATGACCGTACTTGCGTTGACGCGGCGCTTCACAGAGGTCCTAGCCTTCCTTGGTTTCAGTCAGGCCTTAGATAGAGTTGACCACTCCCTTCTGACAGTAGTGATGCAGGGTGCGAGATTCCCAGACACCTTCTTGAAGGTCATAATGTGTGTACTCTGGGGCGTGACATTTACTGTAGGCTCCTGTGCAATGGTCGTCTTACGCCGCCCATAGTCGCACAACGATCTGTTGCGGCAAGGATGCCCTCTTTGCAAGATGCTGTGTGCTCTCACCATGGAGCCATTGCTTTGCAGCGTCCTTCAACACCTCATCGGGGTGACTTGACAGATAAACTTTCTGTTGCACGGCCTATGTGGACGACCTCGTTCTCCTCCTGCACAATGGCAACGATGTTTGAGCAGGGCTGGAGTGGGTGAAATCCTATGGCGCTGCTTTGAGCATCGGCCTTAATATTCACAAATTTCGCGAGTTGCCTATAGGTCGCGGGCTGCCCCGTGAATGTGTCACTCCCCCCGCGGATCAGCGACGTGGTACGATTTCTCGGTACTGATTTTACAGCCGACTTCTAGCTCTTAGTGGCCCTTCACAGTAGGCGATTCTTACGCTAGATCCGAGCAGAGCTACGTGACCATCGACTCCGAATGCTGCACACGCTGCACTGGATCCATTTTGCTGATGTTTGTGTCAACTCCGAGTCCCTCACCCAGCTGAAGACCAAAGGAGGCCTCAACCTATCACGTCCATCATCATGCAACAGCCTTCTTTGTAAGCACGCATATCAAGATGGGGAGATGCACCCCAACATTCCTCACCAGCCTCCTGATGAAAGCACATACCCTCAGCTGACTTAATGCCCAATGTGGCTAACAGTCATCCCAGCACCGTTTCTCTAATTGAGCTATTTCTTTCTTGAATATAGCTCCATCAGGACAGTGGTTCTCGCTCCACATCTACAACAGGCCAAGATAGTTTATGCCTCGCTGCAGTCGTGTCTGACGCCAAATTTGACTGAGGACAAACATCCTTTACGCGGGTGGAATGCAGTGTGGCGGGCAGAGCACGCCACTCCTCTTGCGATATACGTCCAATCCACCTGGTATGGGACAGTTAATGGGAAACAAGGCTACCAGTTGCGTCTCCACCGGATCCACCTGGCGTAATCAACATTATGTACTAGAGATGGGCAGTCTGTCCTTTAATTGGTTCAAAGATCCAGGTACTCCTAAGAAGTGGGTGATGGGTGATTCAGAGAAATTGAATGGTAGCTCATCTGATTTCAAAATGAGTGTCTGTAATGAGTAGAACGAAAATTTTCCAGTAAGCTGCTCCAATGGGGCCCCACACCATATCCTTAAGCAAATGTTCCCCAAGCTACACTAAAGTGTGTTATAGACCACGTGCGTATATGGATTTGCATACCTTGTTAGTAAGTGAAGCTTTTCTCTGCATGAAAACAGAAAATAAAAAATCTTTTTTTAAAATTTATTGGCTATCAGGCTGTACCCATTCAGCCATCTCAATAGTAATGCAAATTATGACGGTGTGAAAGCAAGCACAACAGTACATCCAGTCTTTGTGTGTAAAAAATTTTCGACCAGACTGTGAATCGATCCCGGGTCCCACACCTTGCATTCCGCCGCGAAGACAGCGCAACTAGCGAGACTAAATTGAAGTAGAGAACATTTACAGCGTCATGTTTCCACACTTAATCTGGGAAGAAAAACTTTCAGTAGCTCGGTAAGCTTTTACATGCTCTCTAGTGAGTTGTTAGGTCTTATCCTTTGACTTAGCCCCACACTCGGAATGAGTTGTCTGCTATAAGTTGCTGTGTTCAGCCACCCTTCCCAGTGGCACGGCGCTCCCACCTCTCTCACCCAGACTAAGCTGTCCCCTAGCTCACTGCTCCCCACTAATCTTGGGGATTGGATCACAAGGTACCTCACTAGCTCACTGATCCCCACTACTCTCGGGAATTGGATCACAAGGTACCTCACTAGCTCACTACTCCATACCATTCTCAGGGATTGTATCACAAGGTAGCTCACTTCTAACCACCTCTCTTATGGATCGGATTGCAAGGTACATCACCACTCCCCACCATTCTCGTGGACGAGATCGCACGGAGCAGCTCACACGGCGACTTCAAGTGTCACTTTGTTCTCTGCGCTCTTGACACAATGATACAACTTGCAGTTCGCCTTCCTGACTGAATATCTCTCAACCAAAGTTCATCTTGTTATAAAGAGAATGGCAGGTGCTAAACAATAATTTCAACATGTATGATAGTCCATCTATGTAAGTTGACTCAGGAGGGATGGTTCATATTGAAGGATATGAGCCGGCCAGTGTGCCCGAGCGGTTCTAGGCGCTTCAATCTGGAACCGCGTGACCGCTATGGTCGCAGGTTCGAATCATGCCTCTGGCATGGATGTGTGTGATGTCCTTAGGTTAGTTAGGTTTAAGTAGTTCTAAGTTCTAGGGGACTGATGACCTCATATGTCAAGTCCCATAGTGCTCAGAGCCATTTGAATCAAAGGTTTGACAGGAATGATAATTTGAAGCAAATGCCTAAATATGGACATATGCCTCATTCCAAAATATTTCTGAGATAGGACGCATTTAAAGTCCCTTTTGGGCAGATTTTTGGATAATTCGAAATCCGTGGCCTATAGCAAAAACGTGTCATACTATAGAATCAAACTACACTGAAGGAGGACCTATTCACTTTTTCACTTCGCCTTAAGCACGACGCGCATGCGCTGAAATGTTTGTAGGTTTTGTGAGCCAGTTTGAGGTAATTTCCCAACTCGATAGCCCACGTTTCCTGTATCAAATTATTCGTCTCTGCTTCGACTACATTTTTGGTACATTTTAAACAATGACAATGTAGAGAGTAATAAAGAAAACAAATAATAATGAACATTAAATATTTTCTTTCTCGGAAACCATTCAAAATAATGCGTATGTCCACATGATGATTTTTGCTTCAGATGATCATTCCTGGGTCAACCTGTATGCTATGTTTATTTTTTTATTTATTCATTTAATTGTTCGTTTGATCTGGACAGATTAATGCCTTCAGGACTCCTCATACACCAGACCAGACTTTTATACGTAATTGCGAAAGTTAATAGGATCACAGTTACTTTAGAAAATCATAATACTCTGAATATATCTCTTCTTCTCATTCTTTACATGTATTAGGCATTTGGCTGTGACTCCCTCTTGGTTGAAACTTTTCGTTTTCCTTGGTCTTCCAAAATATCTTCTTCCCACTGGGTGATAATATCCCCAAGAACATCTGGTTTCGAAATCTCTGCCGGACCTCGATGTGATCCAAATGAAATCATCCCGTATCTCCCAGCCATTTCCAAGTATACGTTCTCCTCTTTCTTCAATGGACATTTGCTGTAACCATCTGAAATTTGTTGTGCAACTCAGTCTTTCTTCTCTTCCATGTATACGATCAAGTCTATATTCTACAGTAACACCTTCTTCCACTCCTTCACCAACTACCGCATTCCAGTCCTCCACGACTAATGGATTTTCATCTCCTTTGAAGTACTGAGCTACCCGTTCTATATCCTCATATTCTCTCACTATTTCTATATCTTCGTCTTGCGACGTCAGCATGTATACCTAAACTATTGTTTCCACTATTTTTTTACTGCCGATGAGAACATCCCTATCATCTAACTGTTCATAAGAACTCACTCTGTGCCATTTCCATAATTATAACGAATCCTACCTCCATTATTCCTGTTTATGCCGCTGATAATATTACCCAATACTCGTCTGACAAATAATCCTTGCCTTTTTTCCGTTTCATTGACGGCCTCTGTACTTAGATTGAGCCGGCCGGAATTGACGTGCGGTTCAAGGCGCTACAGTCAGGAACCGAGCGACCGCTACGGTCGCAGGTTCGAGTCCTGCCTCGGGCATGGATGTGTGTGATGTCCTTAGGTTAGTTAGGTTTAATTAGTTCTAAGTTCTAGGCGACTGATGACCTCAGAAATTAAGTCGCATAGTGCTCAGAGCCATTTGAACCTTTGAACTTAAATTGAGCCTCAGCATTCCCCGTTTCATGTTTTGTAGCTTCCCTGCCACGTTCAGTCTTCTGGCATTCCACGCTCTGACTCTTAGAACGTCAGCCTTCCATTGGTTATTCAGTATTTTCCTCATGGTCACTTCCCCCTTGCCAGTTTCCTCCCGGGGATCCAGATGGGACTAGTCTGGAATACTTTGTTAATAGAGAGATTAGCTGACACTTTTTCAACCAGAGGCCACATATACTGTGGATAGAAGTTTCTGTAACACCGTGGTTTCCATTGCCTTCTGCATCTTCATGCCTTTAAAAATTGCTGATTCTTCCGCCTTTACGGGCAGTTTCCCACCATGAAGGACAATAGCGTGCTCTCAACTTCTGTATGCTCCTCCGCCCTTTTAGACAAGATCGTTGGCACAATGAGGGTGACTTCTTGTGCCGAAAGCCTTCTGCCACCATTGCTGACTGCTTTTGTTCCAAATTTAAGCAGTGGCGGGATTCGAACCCGGGACCAAGGACGTTTCGGTCACTAATCTAAGACTGTGCCTCTAATTCGCGTGCATATGTATGTGAACGTGTCGTGGTTTTGTCAGTGAAAGCGCAAGAGCTCAAAACTAAAAATTCCATCCGGACAGGCCATGAAGTTCCAACGGTACGAACCAGCCACCATGTCATCCTCAGCACACGGGCGTCACTGGATGCAGATACGGAGGGGCATGTGGGCAACACACCGCTCTCCCGGCCGTATGCCAGTTTACGAGGACGGAGCCACTACTCGTCCTCAGCTCGCCTCAAGGGCGGAATGCACCCCGGTTGCCAACAGTGACTGGTGGACCGGATGGTCACCCATCCAAGTGCTAGCTCAGCCCGGCAGCAGTTAACGTCGGTGATCTCACAGGAACCGATGTTACTACAGCTTCAAGGCCATTGGCCAAGAGCTGAAATTGTACTGTGAATACTGTAGTCTATTGAGTGTTTTTAGTGACATCAGTCAGCAATAGGTGATTGGCTGTCTGACAGGTATTTTACGTATTATTGCATCCGCGATTTTACTGTTGTTATACTCTCGCTTTGGTACATGACAATATTAGTAAATTTAAAATGTCAGCAGCCGAAATACGAAGGATGTTTCGTGGTGCTGTTCAGGAGATAAGGTATTAGGCGTCTGCTGCCAGGGGGGGGGGGGGGGGGATGTCGTTTCGAGCACCTGCTGCAAAGAGAGGTAATCTTCATATAGTCGCATTGCGTCGAAGTTTGTGTTCAACTGACGGAATACGCGATGTCTCACCATGCAGCACAGTTGAGCGTACTGGTCTCTGGACGTACCATGAGAAATGAGGCCATGCGCTTGAGTCGAACGTGAAATAATTTAGCATCTCATACCACCCCCGACCCCCAGTCCTTCGCTAATGTGCCTGTTCCTTCCCCAGAGAACAGCTTAAATTTTCCCAATTCGGGCTTAGGTTTTTAGATGCATAACACACAATTATAATTCGTGAGATCTGGGCTTAGTGACGATTTAAGCCATTTATGAAGAGCAGAGTAATAACGCATGAATAAATAGCTCCGAATTACCTAACTCAGAAAAGCGTGTTAACAATAATTATAATTATCATGGCTGGAGCTTGGTTGTCGTGCGTTTGTTCAACAGACGCAACCCGTCAAGTCATTTCAGGGTAAAGGAGAGTTGCACTGTAACTGAAGATTGCTTTTAACACGCTTTATTGGGCACCACCCTGGTGGATGTGGTACGCTTTTGCTTTCGGTGCGACCTGCGAACTCTTTTAGACAGCCAGTTATAGAATGACACATACTTTATTGCAGACTCCCCAGCACGGTATACTTTCACTTTTCTCAGCTTAATAAACCAGGTCTGATGCGAAAGAAATGACATGTAGCAGAAAAATGCTATTGGGGCGGTTGGAGATTAAACCACGAGCCTTTGGGTCTGCAGTCCTGAATTTAACTACTAGTCACAAATTTCAAATTAGTAAATTATGCTACGAGTATAGTTCAGCCATTTCATCTATTTGAAGATATTGTGCACCTTTATGATGAGCAGTGGATATTGCAGTCTGAAAAAAGCAAGAAAAAAGAAACGGTTTTTTAATACACGCACTTGGACGTGCGGTTATTTGTTTGGTGGGAGTCATACTTTCCTTCGTGGAACTACAAACTCAACAGAAAGCGGTGAAAAGAAATAGTTTTCAACTTTGAAAGAAAGAGATTCATAAATTTAA
Source organism: Schistocerca serialis cubense (assembly GCF_023864345.2). Lineage (NCBI taxonomy): Eukaryota > Metazoa > Arthropoda > Insecta > Orthoptera > Acrididae > Schistocerca > Schistocerca serialis. The sequence goes on along the minus strand of NC_064645.1, from coordinate 310,400,389 downwards.
AAAGAAATGTGAAAATCTAAGTCATATAGGTTAATAGGCTTTGTGCTTAAGTTTCAACTTCTAAATAGTTTTTGGACAGATGTCACCGATGTTCTATAACTATGTGCATCCGACCCATCGAATGGCCCACACTCTGAAAGCTTTGTTCTTTGTAATATTACCAAGGTGGTGGAGCGGTGATAACCCTCTGTGCGAACCTGAAAGCGAGTGAGTGAAAGCCATCATATGTGGGGAAAAGGTGACCAGTTACCACGATATCGGGACTATTGACTCTCTCCCTCAACCGGCGGCGTCATATCGTGCAGCAGGCAGCGAGTAAACCATGATCGATCGGGGAGATGACCTCATCCACCACGTCTCGCCATGAATCTGTCGTGTCCCTTCACAGTGATAACACACCAGTGGTGTATGCAGGCTCACACGTGCTATTCTCTTACTGAGCACCTACACTGAAAACTTCGACGATGGTGTCATAATTATTGTTCTCAATATTCGTTATTACCGGTGGAACCAATCTTTAATCACTGATTACGTTCTGGAGACGGCAGGATGGAGAACATAGACAGGATGGCAGTGAAGCAGTCATGTCATGTAGACAAACGATTTTCTAGTGTAGTGTAGTAACTGGATTGTTTTAGTCGGATGTTTATCAGTTACTACAATACACACTGAACTGGTGCACTACTGGGGCCAGTCTCCATCGATTGTCATCCCGATCGTTCACAGTCGATTTTCGATACCTGCTTGTCTTCTTCGCATCTTTGGCGGATGGCTATTAAACTGCGGCGCGCGCGCGCGCGCGCTCTCTGCTGGTGCTTGAGTTCGGGTATCAGCCGTGTAAGCGACAGTGACGTGTGGCGCTGTGGATGTATGCAGCGTGGCGAGTCGGTACGACGGGGGAGCGTGGGCAGCTGCTGCGGCGCGTCTAGCCGTTGGAATGCGGAGCCGCTGCCGACGGTGACGGATTTCCTTGAGATTTGAAGGACAGATTTCCTTCGCGTCTGTTACATGTTACTCAAAGTAAATGAACTGGAGTCATCGAATTGTTCCTTGGTGGATTATATTCATGTTAATTGAATACCCGAGTGCACTGAAAACTATTTTGATTGTTTCAATTACTTGTCACTGTATTTGGTCTGGCCGCCTGATATGTAGATGGCATTCAAGGGAGACAACTGGCTGTCGTCGACGCGAGTAAACTCCGATCGGGGTATTATGGTGGAAGAGGCAAATTTAAGGAACTGGATAGGTGTCTATGGTAACGTTGTTAGCGTCCCGCAATTCCATCTTCCGGTGGAGCGTTGTGCTTTTCCGGAAGCTTAATTGCAGCTCAAAGTTGAGTGCAGTTGTACTTCACCTTCTGGTCCGTGAATCTCCTGTATCTGTTAGAACCTTTCGGTCTGCTCGCGGCCAGCACTAATTTTCAACGTAAAACTGAAAAGGCCCTATTTTAAGAATATTTAATATACTATTATAAACTTCTGGGAATGAAATGTGAACCTCGTACCTGTAAGTAATACTAAAGAGAAGCCTAGTTGAGTGTATTATGTGATAATACCTTTAATTTGTTAAAATTGTTTAAGATCAGTCCATGGAAGATACCTTAGTTGTTGGAAGGAGTTTTAGAATTTGATATGAGTTATGTGAAATCCAGTTTCTTTGTATGTCATGAAGCATGTTTAAGAGGTTTGTGTGATTCAGTTATGTCAGTTAAATTTGATTAATGTAGGTTTTATGAACTTTGTTTTTAGTTGAGTAAATCTTGAAAGATCTTTGTCTATCGGACTAAAATGGAATGTTTTTATTTCAGTCCTGCTGGTGGTTCTGTAGGGCAAGTGCCTTTTATTATAATCGTTGTTACTGTTTATTTCATTAACAGCATGTGTTTGTAATAAAGAATTGTATGGCAACTACAAACTGGTTATGTGTTTAATTTCGATGTATCGAAAGGAATAACACATCACACATGAATTATTAGTAATGTATTAAAACTTGAGATTAGTAAATACTTTGAAGACAACTAGCGTTCAGACGGATGGCATAACAAATGAGCCAGAATATTACTACCACCTGTGTAATAGCGTGTTGTTCCACTTTTCACACAGTTCAATAGAGATTCTGCTTGGCATCAATTCCACAAGTCCTTGGCAGGATTCCAGAAGCATGTGGCACCAAACGTATACACACAGTTCAAGCAATTCCCACATATTATGGGACGCTAGTTTACAGACAAGCTGCTGATGTCTGATTTGCCAGCCAAGACATCAATTTGAGTTCACTAGAATGCCCCTCAAAGCCTTTTAGCACGATTCTAACCTTGAACCACGGAGAGTATCCCTCCGTAAGAGGTCCTCGCCGTAGGGAGACACTTAAGGCATGAAGCGACGGAGCTGGTCCACAATGATGTTGACGTAGTTCACTCCTGCCGTGACGCCTTCGATGACCACCACAGATTACATGGAAGCCCAACTCAGTGGTCTCGTGTGGTGCATGGTTCGTGCAGCCTTTCGCCTGAATGTCGGCGTGTAAGAACCCAAACACTGACCTGGTGTAACGAGAAATACAATTTATTCGACAGGCGACGCGTTTTTATTGATCCACGGTGAAAACTCTGATTCTGTGCCGACTGAAATCTTAACTGACTATGTCGATGGGTCAACACGGCAATAAGTAGCGGTCGTGTGATTTGGGGCTCCACGTTCAACAGTGGCTTTTGAACGGAGTGCTCGAAACACTTGTGCCTGCACCAGCATCGTACTCTGTCGTCGTATCTGCGACGCTTCGCTGCCAGTCCTGGATCACTCGATGGGGGATCCTCAGACTGCTACATTTCGTAATGAAACACAGTCGGCAAAATATCATCGGTCAACCCGTTATTCCGCCAGCCTTCAGCCACTTTCCATAGGTGCTCGCAACAGTAGAACGCAAACCGATGGCCAGCTTCGCCGTTTTAGATATTCTCGTTTGCAGCCCAGCGCCACAAAAATGTCCACTTGGTCAAAACCACATCTATCAGTGGGTTTCCGCATTTGCTGCCCATATCTTCGGCATAGTCACTGCCCACTAGCCTCTCACCCGCTTACATTCTTTCCTTACTGCTACGCTTGCCCGCATCACCACCATATTCAACCTCTCCACGGGCAGTGGCCTTAATGCTTTAGATCAGTGTGTATTGTGTATTTGATGCCGTCGCTCCTGTTTATAGAACATATAGCACTTTCTTAATTGCAGAAAGTTATTTGCACTTAAGAGTGCAATAAGTTCAGGATAATTGATCTTTTCGCACGCAATCTGACCTGTGCGGCGACGATGCCGTCACCGTTAGCAGTCATTACTAGTGGTCACTGAATGCACAGATAATGGGCGAGTGGCACAGCTCTGTAACATAATTGGCTTTCCGGCTGCAGTGACGTAAGGCAACTCTTGGGCGTGTGTCTCCGATTCTTTGTTGCGAATGACAGCGACCGTCTGTATTTGTGCTGTCTTCGGTAGGTACCAACTTTTGAACGAGACCTCGTTCTGCAGACACCACAATTTCGATACTGCGTCTCTTCATAGTCCATCACACAGGGCACAGTGCTGTACCTAGAGGGTTGTGTATCTAGGAAAGGAACAAATGTCTTTTGGTCCGATTTTATAGTCGCATGAAGGCATGCTCACTGGAGACCGACGTAACTAGTTTCAGTCATTTTCTACAGTTTTCGTGTTGCTTACCATGAGGCAATGTTTTGTGCAGACTTTTCAAATATTTAGAGTTATAATGATTAAATCAACTTGGAATATATTCTTGATTTTATGTATGTAACTAGTTACGTAATGCGTGGATGGTAAACCCACGCTTCGTCGGTCGTGCACCATCCCCCACCTTGAAACAGAATCTTTTACAGTGTAACGTGAGATATACGAAAATGGACTTCGTTTCTTTGAAGTCATCGACTATTTGCGCATCTTGAAAATGGAAATTTGGGTTACTTGCCAATACCTTCTGTTCAGAAATGTCTAACCTGGAACTGGCTTTTGATAATACTTCTCTTTCATTTGATTTCATTTACAGATGTGTAGTAGAGAAATGACGTAGCTTTCGCCTTTATCCAGATTTTTCTTAGAATTTTAATATATTTTCTTATTCCACTTTGAAACGATAGCATTCACTTTAACGTGATGCAGTCTCTTTCTGAAAGCACTAGAATTACTTCGAAAGATTATGGTTTATTCAAATGTACAAAACACGTTCCAAGGTACAACAAACCTTAATTTTCCGCCGGCCGCGGTGGTCTAGCGGTTCTAGGCGCTCAGTCCGGAACCGCTCGACTGCTACGGTCACAGGTTCGAATCCTGCCTCGGGCATGGATGTGTGTGATGTCCTTAGGTTAGTTAGGTTTAAGTAGTTCTAAGTTCTAGGGGACTGATGACCACACATGTTGAGTCCCATAGTGCTCAGAGCCATTTGAACCTTAATTTTCCGTAAGAATTTTCGTAATTTCTGAAAAATACTGCAGCAAATAAAAACTAAATGTCATCGTTCAAAAATGGAATTATCAAATGTATTGAAATTCGGTTAAAAATGTGGCTGGAAGTAGAAGTCTGAAAACTGTCTCAAGGTGGAAACTCCTTCGTATTACCGAGACGTCGATGTCGTTTCTTCACACGTGTCATTTATATGAAATTTTATTAGGTCGTTTTAATTCTGTATCAAGTACAGCGCTAATAATGCGTTTCACTGCAAAATAAGACATTTAAATTTATACAATTTGTTTCATATTTGCGCCCTTGTTTGTGTTTAACTCTAAATGGCTCTGAGCACTATGGGACCTAACATCTGAGGTCATCAGTCCCCTAGAACTTAGAACTACTTAAACCTAACGAAACTAAGGACATCACACACATCCATGCCCGAGGCAGGATTCGAACCTGCGACCGTATCGGTCGCGCGGTTCCGCACTGAAGCGCATAGAACCGATAGGCCACAGTGGCCGGCTCTGTTTAACTCTGGCTGCATTTATTTTGGTATTACGACGGATTTGGGCTTTAAGTACGGACTTCCACTGTTTCTGATATCCACCCTTTGCGTAACCACAGCGAGCCAGAACTCTGATCTTGTACCGATATTGCAGCTTTAGTTTTCGTCCAAATGAAGGGAGTGAAAGCACTGTTCCAGCAGTGGAGGATGCATAATATCCTTTCCTGAAAGTAATAATCTTTCAGAAAAGCGAAGGTTGGAACAGTAGGACGTGAACCAGCTCATCAGCTATATTTCTCTTTGTCACTGTCTGACAGCCTACCTACTAAGCCGCTACATACTCCGCGTGCGCGCGCGCGCGCGCGTGCGTGCGTGCGTGTGCGTGTGATATACGCAAAAAGCGCCAAAGAAACTGGTATAGGAATGAGTATTCAAATACAGAGATATATAAACGGGCAGGAATACGGCACTGCGGCCGACAACGCCTACGTAAAACAAAAAGTGTGTGGTACAGTTGCTAGATGTGTTCCTGCTGCTACAATGGCTGGTTATCGAGATTTAAGCGAGTTTTAACGTGGTGTTAAGTCGGCACACCAGCGATCGGACACAACATCTCTGAGCCAGCAATGAAGTGGGAATTTTCCCGTACGATCTTTTCACGAGTGTACCGTGAATATCAGGAATACTGCGAAGCATCAGATCTCCGACATCGCTGCGGCAGAAAAAGGATCCTGCAAGAGCCGGAGCAACGACGACTGAAGAAAATCGTTCAACGTGGCACAAGTGCAACCTTTCCGCAATTTGCTTCAGATTTCAACGCTGGGTCATCAGCAAGTGTCAGCGTGCGTACCATTCAACGAAATATCATCAATATGGGCTTTCTGAGCCGAAGACCCACTCGTGTGCCCCTGACTGGACGACACAAAGCTTTACGCCTCGCCTGGGCTCATCAACCCCGACCGACATTGGACTGTTGATGACTGGAAACATGTTGCCTGGTCGGACGAGTTTCATTTCTGATTGTATCGAGCAGATGGACGTGTACTGGTGTGGAGACAACCTCATGAATCAATGGATCCTGCATGTGAGCAGCGGCTGCTCAAGCTGGTGGAGGTTCTGTAATGATGTGGGGCGTGTGCAATTGGAGTGATGTGGGACCCCTGATACGTCTAGATACAACTGACAGGTGCCACGGACATAAGCATCCTATCTGGTTACCTGCATCCATTCATGTGCATTGTGTATTCCGACCGACTCAGGCAATTCCAGCAGGACAATGCGACACCCCACGCGTCCAGAATTGCAACGGAGTGGTTGGTTTAAGAGGGGGTAAGGGACCAAACTGCGAGGTCATCGGTCTCTTGTTCCCAGTTAAATAATTACATCACGGAAAGCAGAAAAGAAAGGAGACGTACAACACAATAACAAGAGAAAGGAAGAACCAGAAGAACGACGGAAGGACAACCAACACTATAATGGACAAACACAGGAAAAGAAAACCATAGAGAGAAGCAAGAAACAGGTAGAAGTGGTAAAAACAAGAGAGCAGACGACCGTGGCTGGCCGACCACGAGAATAAAAATGAAAAACCAGCCACTCTGCGACACATTAAAACATCCATAATAAAAGCATTCGAGTAGAGAACACAGAGTGACAAGGGATATGCGCTAAAACTTATATAGAATGATAAAACCCACCGTCGCGTATAAAACGCCAAACAAAATTAGCCGATGAGATGATGTCAGCTAAAATTAATGGCAACGAGTCCGGTAACCGAAGAGTCAGTCTCTGGGCAGCCAAAGGAGGACAGCTCAGCTCACCAAAATAGGGGCCACTGTCGACTGGGCGCCGCACTGAAACTGAGGTGGGTCATCACAACGCAGGAGGTAGCCGGGTGTCACGCAAGCGTGCCCAATTCGGAGCCGGCAAAGAACCGCAGAGTATCTGCAAAAGGCCTGCATGGAGGACTGCCACACATTCGTGGTCACCTTAATGGGACGCAGTTTGTTGTGCGTGCTGAGGTTAGGCCATTGCATCTCCCAAAGCCGCAAAACTTTGCAGGGTAATACTGAACGCACGTCAGTTGGGGAGAAGCCGATCTCCATAAGCGGTTTCCACGTAGCCTGTTTGGCCAGCCTGTCGGCAAGTTCGTTGCCTGCGATTTCGATGTGACCTGGAGTCCAGACAAAAACCACTTAACGACTGGACCGTTCCATGGCATGGATGGACTCCTGGATGGTTGCTATCAAAGGTAGCACTGTTCGAGAGCATGTAGGCTGCTCAAGGAGTCAGTACATAAGAAACGCCTCCCCGGGGCCTGAATGGATGTACTCAAGAGCTGGAGATATAGCCACCAACTCGGCAGTGAAAACACTGCAGCCATCACGCAAGGAATGCTGTTCCATGGACATACGCAAAGCCGACGTGAATATCGGCCATCTAGCTGTCCATGTAAACCACTTCGTGGTCTCGGTACTTGGAATCGAGGGGAAGTGGCAGCGGAGAGAAGCGGGGTTAACTGAGTCTTTAAGGCCATTTGGAAGGACCAGGCGAAGCTGCGGCCTACGTGTACACCATGGAGGTGCACGTGAATGGAACTCAGTTATAGATGGTAAAGGCAAGGACTCCAGTTCAGAAAGAAGGGATCGGACACAAACTGCAATTGGAAGCTCTAACCTGGGCCACCGATGCGGGAGATGAGCCGCCGAGGGTGGGAAAAGGAGACGGTGATTCGTATGCGCAGGAGAACTACGAACATGTGCTATGTAACTGGCCAGCAGGTGCGCACGCCTAACCTGCAATGATGCCACTACGGCTTCCACAAGGACGCTGGTCACCGGACTCGTCCTGAAAGCTCCTGTCAGTAGGCGAACGCCACAGTGGTGCACTGAGTCGAGTAAATGCAACGCTGAGGGGGCGCCGCCGAACCATAAACCACACTTCCATAATCAAGGCTGGATTGAACAATGGCTCTGTAGAGCTGCAGCAGCGTGGACCGATCTGCACCCCAGTTGGTGTTGCTCAGGCAGTGGAGGGCATTGAGGTGCTGCCAGCTCTCCCACTTACGCTGGCGATGGTGAGGACGCCAAGTCAATTGGGCGTCGGAAACCAGTCCTAAGAATCGATATGTCTCGACTACAGTGAGTGGATTGCCATTAAGGTGAAGTTCTGGTTCTGCTTGAACGGTACGACGCCGACAGAAGAACACAACACGAATTTGCGGCCGCAAACTGGTAAACGTGGGCCAGAGCCCATGACTGCTACGTGTGGATGGCTCCCTGTAGGCGCCGTTCAGCAACACCAGTACTGGTGGAGCAGTATGAAATGCTGAAGTCGTCTGCATACAAAGAAAGTGAGACTGATGGTCCTACAGCTGCTGCTAGACCATTACTAGTCACTAAAAGTAGAGGCAATACAGGGCCCTACGGGACCCATTCCCCTGGATATGGGGGGAAATATGGGAGGCATCAACTTGGATACTTAAAGAACGACACTGCAGGGAGTTCTGGATAAAAATCAGGAGCGGGTACCAGGAACACTATACAATATGGCAAGGGTATGATGTCGCCAGGTCGTGAAGTATACTTTACCTAAATGAGAAAAGATGGCAACCAGGGGTTGGCGTCTCTAAGAGGCTGTTCGCATGGCAGACTCTAGGGACGGAAGATTATCAGTGGTAGAGCGACCCTGGCGGAAGCCGCCCTGACATGGAGCCAGTAGACCACGTGACGCCAGAACCCAACCCAACCAAGGACACACCATATGTTCCAGCAGCTTCCACAGAACGTTGGTGAGGCTGATGTGCAGATAGCCATCCACGTCAAGTTGGTTTTTACCGGCTTTGAGCACTGGAATGATGGTGCTCTCCCGCCATTCCAATGGAAAGACACCACCGCACCAGATCCGGTTGAAGATGACGAGGAGATGTCGCTTGTAGTCAGATGAGAGATGTTCAATTATCTGACTGTGGGTCCTTTCTGGTACAGGAGCTGTGTCAGGGCAATGTGCAGGTTCACTGAGGAGAACTCTTTAAATGGGACGTTATAGGATTTACTGTGGTATGTAGTAAACGAGAGGACTTTCCCCTTCAGCCAGCGTTTGAGAGTGCGAAAGGCTGGGGAGTAGTCCTCTCGCGCAGAGGCTCGAGCATATTGCTCAGCAAAGTGCTAAGCAATCGAGTTTGCGTCGGTAGATAATACGCCATTTATGTTAAAACTGGGAAAACCTGTTGGGGTCTGGTACCCGAAAACACGTTTGATCTTTGCCCAGACTTTAGATGGTGACGCATGGCACCCAATGGTCGATACGTACCTCTCCCAGCACTCCAGTTTCGAACAAGTGAATGGAGCCGTTTAAAGGCTACAAGGTACTCCAGAGAAGTGTGCCGTTTGTGCCGCTGTAGAGCTCGCCGACGCTCCTTAATTGCTTCAGCGACTTCCAGCCAACATCAAGGTGCTGTCTTTCGCAGGAGGCACCCTAATGAGCGAGGGATCGTGTTTTCTGACACAGAAACGATTGTTGTAGTCACCTGCTTAACCATCACAAAGATGTTTCCGTATGGGGAAGATTCAACGGTGACAGCAGAGGTGAAAGTTTCCCACTCCGCCTTGTGCAAAGCCTGTCTCGGCAGGCGTCTGTGGGCCTGACGCTGGGGGAGTGCAGGGAGATGGGGAAGTGGTCACTACCACTCTTGTCATGTGGTCTCCAGTGGATAGATGGGAGAAGTCTTGGGCTGCAAATCGATAAATCAATGGCCGAGTAACTACCTCGAACCACACCGACATATGTGGAGGCCGAAGTATTCAGGAGGCAGAGGTCCAACTGAGACAGTGAAGTTTCGTCATCTCGGCCTCGGCCAGTAAGCATGGTGAAACCCCACAAGAGGTTATGGGCGTTAAAATCTCCCGAAAGTAGGAAAGGATTAGAGAGCTAATCAGTTCAGTTAATACATTCAGGGATACTACACTATCTGGAGGAAGATATACATCGCAGACAGTTATTTCCCATGTCATCCTTATTCTGACACCCACAGCTTTAAGGGGGGTTTGAAAGGGCCCAGGTTCACTACAGACCGAGTTTAGGGCATAAATGCAAACTCCACCTGACACTCGATTACAGTCGCTACAATTCTTGTACTGTTACTTATTGCCACGGACAGCAGGGGTCCACATTACCCAGAACCAGGTTTCATGGAGGGCAAGCAGAAAGCAGGTGTAAAGCTTAACAGTTGCCACAGCTCAGCCAGGTGGTGGACTAACTGCCACAATTCCACTGGATGATGACATCAACCGGAGACTGGGAAGGCGTGGATCATTCAGTGAGGCAGTTTACGCCTGAGGGTCACCATCTGGCATGGACGTTTTTCCTGAGCAGTCTGTATCCATTTCGTCAGAGTCCTACGAGATCCTGGTCCTCAGTGGACACCAGAATCTCCACCTCACCCGCAGGCACAGAGATTGGAGGTACCAGTGGTATGGGTACTACTGCAATTCCCTTGGACTTTTTGACCTTTTTGGATTTCTCTTGCTGTTCCTTGGGTTTCCCTGGCTTGGAGGACTACACTTATTCAGACCCCCAGACTGAGGAGGAGCATAAAGCCCTGTGAGCAGCTGCTTTTGGGATCTTCAGCCACTGGCAGGTATCATCTTTCCCACTAGCATGAACCTGGGAATGGAGTTACCCAAGGGGCCCCTTCCTAGCGAGAGCAGCCAAAGTTGTACGCTTCTCTGGCTTAGAATTGGAGATAGATGTCCTTGATGGTTAGGGGGTGTTGTTCCTGAAGTCGGTGGTGCAGGAGCTACAATGGGAGAAGTGCCCCCTCCATCAAGGGGGCAGGTGAAGTCTTCTGGCATAAGATGATTTCATGCATACAGGATGTAGGTGTTCAAATTCTCTTAGCGTCAGTATAGGTCAGTCGGTCCAGGGTCTCTAACTCCATGGTTTTCCTTTCTTCCTGGAGAATACTGCAGTCTGGCGAGCAAGGTAAATGGTGATCTCCACAGTTGGCAGTCGGGCGCATGGAGTATTGGGATGTGATGGGCATCTGCAATCTCGGCATGTGACGTTGGAAGTACTGTGGGAAGATGTAAGACCGAACTTACAGCATTTAAAGCACAGAATTGGGGTACGGGTATAGGGTTTAATATGACGGCAGTAGACCATCACCTCGACCTTCTCTGGCGATTTATCACCCTCAAAGGCCAAGATGAAGTCTCTGGTGGCAACCTGATTATCCCCAGGAGCCCGGTGGACACGCCAAACGAAATGTACACCTCACCGTTCTAAATTGGCATGCAGCTCATCGTCAGACTGCAAAAGAAGGTATCTGTGAAATATGATACCCTGGACCATATTTAAGCTGTTATGAGGCGTGATGGTTACAGAAACATCCTCAGATTGTCAGAAGCGAGTAACGCTGTTTTGATCAAGACTGACCCAAATCTCATTTTGGACGAGCCCTCCACGTCCCCAAAGTTGCCCTCCACAAGCTCAACAAAAGACTGAGGCTTCATCATCATGAAAGATACCCCATCAGCTCTCAAACATACAAGGTACCAGAGCGAATAAGAGCCACTGCCATCCTTAGCCTGACTTTTCTCCCACGGTGTGGAACGATTTTGGGTCGTATTTCTGTGCATAGAATTGAACCCATGAACGCTTAGAGACTGCTGGTGTTTCACCACCAGGAAGAGATGATGTATTACGCTTCATCATGTTGAGATGCCTGCTAAACCTGAACGGCAGAGCAATTGATTAGGATTTTGGAAACGGCCACATGTGTCGGTCACATTCACTCATAACTGTTATTTATTATTATTTAGTAACACCTTTAAAGCAAAACGACACATAGCCAAACCTTTAGAACCACAAGTTTCAAAAAGGCAATTATTTCATGGCTGAGGGCCTCCAAACAAGAAATCTTCGAAGTCAACAAAACAAAAATGCAGTTAAAATAGCAAATAAAATAATTAAAATATACATGGTATTACAGCTAGGCTAGAAAGCCTCAAGGCAGACGTAGGTAGAGCAAACATATGCAAGGTGCAATACAAGCGGCTGAGGGCCACAATTAAATTTCAAAATTTAAAAATATATTACAATAACCCTTAAGGCAAAAGGCCGCAATATTTTTGCTTAAAGGGTAATTTCAAGAATAAGGTTTTAAGCGGCGTAAGGCCGACAATTAATTTTTCAAAATTCAAAAATGAATTTTTAAATCATTGGCTATCATAGATTATTAACAGAGAATTAAACACCGGTGAGAAGTGCAATAAAGAAAACGGCACACAGAAGCCTCCAGGGAGGTTGTTCTGCCCTCGTTCACTTAGGTGAGACAGGCGGTGAGCCCAGCTACACTTGATCTGCTGTAAACCAATATAATTGATTGCACTGCATGGTGGCTAAATTTTAGCAGTAGAAACAGTCTGTGTTGCTCACAGGAAAACATACTTAACAGCGAACCACCGAAACGAACCACAGGACATGAATGCACGTGGCTTGGGTAGTTGAAACCACTAGTCAACCGTGACATCCTGGGTTGTTGAACCACGAAGCTCGTAGTGACCAGACAGCTCCACACACGCACCGTCACTGGGCAGGGACCGCCAGCAGACCCAGCCGACTGCACTACGTGGAGATATCCTCCCTAGTCCGCACCAACCCTTCGACTACCCCCAGAATGCCGTCGTGGAAATAACGTTAACTACACACTGTTTGACAAACACTTGCGTGAAGGCCTGGGCGATACCCAACAGTAAGTAAGCACGAAGACAAATCGGGAGCCAATGCGCGTGCGCGCGCGCACACACACACACACACACACACACACACACACACACACACACACACACAATGATCGGCGAGCCAAAACGCTTCGTCCGGAAGGCGACCAACTGACGATCCACCATGACTGTGGCCCAGCTGAAGTGATGCGTGGCGGCACTTGTCGGGCGAGCCACATCGACGCAGACCTCACTGCTGCAGAAACTCGACTACACTAGTGCCACATTGCAACTCCCCAACTGGCAGATCTCGACTGCGCTCCTGACGTGTTCCAACTGACTGGTATGCCTGAACTCGTAACCCGAACCCGCCTACGACAGACAACGACCAGGAAGTAATAACAGTTGAGCAAAGATGCTATCAATACCGGGTGCTAGGGCTGGTGACGAGCAGACAATGCACCAGCTCAGTGACAGTAGTAATTTAAATTAACGTAGTGAGGCGGAAGTACGTTAAAACATGGGGTAAAATAGATGATGGTGGGAACACGAGCGACGCACAGCTCACACGTGTCATCCGCCCTGTGCCACTCACTGCTACCAGGGGCCCTCGCCGCAGGCGCCACCCAGTCTCAGCAAAGGCGACCTGGCAAGATGGCCGTTGCTGGGAGTCCTGATGCCCCAGGGTGATGGACATCTACCCCTTGGTATACGTGGGGAGTTAACAGCGCAGGCATCAGCAGAGCGATCCCTGAGTGGTCAGGGGGCTACAACCAACAAGGCACATTGCGGCCCCACCACAACGGACTGGCTACGGTGCTGGATATCAGGTGCAACCAAGCAAACAAGTCCATTATTATCGTCAGCATAAAAAACGCTACTGCACAGCTGATGGAAAAATACGCACCCAGGAGAGTGACCTCGCCAAACAGTTGGAGAATGAGCGGGAGTGCTGATCAAGTTGGCGAAGGATGCGATAGGTCTCCGCCCATGATAGACACGATGCTCATGTAAGGCGCCCTTTCCAAATTGCCTTGCTTTTGGGGACAATTTTTAAAAATGGAGGTCCAGGGGACCATCACAAAGGCTGAAACGTGAGAGACACTTTTTAGTCGCCTCTTACGACAGGCAGGAATACCTTGGGCCTATTCTAACGCCCAGACCTGCAGAGAGCGCTACGGAGTGGCTCCAGGAAAACACTTCCGCTTCCCACGGAACTCCCCAAGAATGAAGACCATTGAGCATATCTGGGATGCCTTGCAACATGCTGTTCAGAAAACCACAGCCCTGTAGCAGTCTGTGTCAGTTGCCTCCAGCACTTGTTCAGACATTAGTCGTGTGCATGCCACACTGTATTGCGACACTTCTGCATTCTCGCGTGGGCCCTACACAGTTTAGGCAGATGCACCAGTTGGTTCGTGTGCGTGCGTTTTCGGTCGGAGGTGTCTGACAATATAGCCACCACTCTGTGATACAGTGGTCGTATAGACATACACTGTTTGCAACACAAGCGAAGACATCAGACACATTTGGGAAATGGAATTAAGCGGTGACAAATGGATAATTATGTCAGACCGGGACTCGATCACGGATTTCACGGTAACATGTGTTCGGTCGCCTTAACACACTTATCCATCTGGGCAAGCTTTTTATCTGGCCCAAATTCTCAACCTGTCATGCGTCAGTAGCGTCTACTGCTCGCAGATTTTGGCTGAGGCCCGCAAGTGTTTGGGCGTAGATGCATCGCACTGGAGTTACTGTGAGCTCTCTATGGTGAAAGATATGTGCGGGCGTGCGTTGTTTGTGCTATAGGGCGTGTCCGACAGAACGGAGACCATACGTATATGTGGTGATATCTGTGAGCACAGACGGCTCATGGAAATTTCAGTGCAGATGCACACTACGTCTAACTCTTGGGGGACTCTGCGAAGAGCTTCGCGCAAATCGGTTAAATGACAGCGGACGCTACTAGCCTGTGACAAGCTTGGGTGGTAAGTCTGGGTGGCCGAGGAGGTTAAGGCGACCGCCCAAGTAAAGCGAGAAATCTGGGTTCGAGTCCAGGTCCGGCACAAATTTTAGCTGTCCACTGTTTAATTTATTTCAATGCCCCAGTGAGACCGGTATCTTGGTTTCTGTACAAATCTTTTTTACCTTATATTTAATTATAACAAACGCTACCAGTAACGACGCGTTTTCGACAGTTCCTCAATATTTGAAGTCTTCTATCCATAGGACATAAATTGTAGTTTAAATCCCATCAAACACATAGTTCAACAAAAATGGCGAAATCCAATACGGCTTCTTCCACTTCTCGTAACTCGATACTACCGCTGAAGTCGATAGACATCCTGGTCGAACTTGACATGTACAGGTGATAGTGACGTTACGGAGGCACCGCCGAGGTGAGCCTAACGTATCCCGACGTCGGCCGTCGAGACGTGGCGGCGCAGAGAAAGGCGCGACGCGACGGCTGGCTGAGCGGGAACAGGGCTGCTCTTATCGATCTATCGAAGCGAGGAGCGGAAGGTGTGGAGGCAGCGGACTGACCGCCGCGGGCCACGGCCTCCGGGGAGGCGGGAGCGACCGGCAGCCTGTGTGGGGGTGGCTGGGGGCTGGAGGGGTGGTCCCCCGACCAGTAATGAAATTCCCGCAGCACGGCGGCTGCCGCCCTGAGGCGCGGCGGGTCACCAACCTCTCACCAGATGACCACTTTACAAGCCACACCACACACACAGTTCCTTTTTCTTTTTATTTATCGTCCAGACTGAAACCACTCCCAAGGTCTCACTTCACAACGGAGGCTGCTACGCAGGCATACAGCACAGAACGTTAGCCACTCCCAATGGATATCACGTTATTGAGGCATCCCATCTATCTTTGATAGATGAAGCCACCTGTAGATGATTAGTACCCGCTGAGCTACGAAACTATGAGGATTTAGATGTAAGCTGGAAGTTACTCATGACATTCTTGTATAAAACATTGTCGATTCAACTGTCGCGTCTGGTCTCGTTAGAATCTAGAGGTTTCAAAGAGATTGTCTATCCAGTGGCTTTTATTGCCCATAGAAGGCATGCGACTGATGAACGTCATAATTACGTGATTCTGCAAGCGCTATCGTTTGAACGGAAATAATTCAGTGTATCTCTTGCAAGATCTCTTACGCTTTCCACGTTACTTTGTGAGAGGGCATTACGAGAGCGTGCTTGAAAGTAGTGTGTCCGAATTTTTTGTAAGAAGACTCCTAAAGCTATTGAATTAAAACAAACGTTATTAACATTCTACGTATTTCTTCTTCGTGTATACATATTTGCAGCTTTCTGCCGGTAGACGCTCCTAATAGTAGTGCGTAGTGTAACTATTCCGGCGCGTGGGAAGTAGCGTGCTGTAATCGAGTTTCGAATTCGGCGTGTTTGTCTGCACATGGAACACACACTGCTTCAGCATGACAATGTCATACGATACACGAGCGCTACGACATCTGCAACAATCGGATGCCTTGGATTCACTCTCATCTGTCATTGGCCATGCTGTAACGTTTTGATTCCATCCGATTTACACTTGTTTTCAAAACTTAAAGAACACCTTCTTGGACTTCGTCTGGATGGTGATTTAGCAGGCAGAGGTGACGCTGTAGTTCCATCAACAGAGTCAAAACTTTCTGGAGTGACGGTATCGACAAAGTTGTGCATCGTTGCGAGAATTATGTTCGTCGCCAGGTTGACTGTTGACAAATGAATATGCAGACATGAAGAATGAAGATTTACAATGTTAATGAAGTTTGTTTCATTTAAAATGTCTGTAGGGCTTTCATACAAAAATTGGGAGTAATTGCTTTTTAGCACGCCATCGTATATCCATGAAGATTTTAGTAAACTGTGAAAGTACCTAAGTAATTTAGCCATTAACCTCAGCTTTGCTGTACTTTAATGAGGCGTTATGTTATCACGTCGGAGCAGTTCCTTTGCATTGTTGTAGCGACAAACACTCTGAAGTCGTTTCTCCAGGTTCGTGAGCTTAGCACAATGGATTTAGGGGTTGATCGTTGTACCATAAAAATAAATGTCGTGTGACTAGGGCCTCCCGTCGGGTAGACCGTTCGCCGGGTGCAAGTCTTTCGATTTGACGCCACTTCGGCGGGTTGCGCGTCGATGGTATGAAATGATGATTCGGAGAACACAACACCCAGTCCCTGAACGGAGAAAAATCTCCGACCCAACCGGGAATCGATCCCGGGCCCTTAAGGGCATCAGACAGAATAACATCTTTAGAGTGCCAGAGGATTGTTGCCGTGACTTTAGCGGCTGAGGGTGCAGTTTTTAACTTTTTCTTCAGGGGAGACAGGCGGTGTGGCGGCACTCAATGGATTGCCTTTCTGTTTCCGATCCGAAGTGATGAACACATTTTTCATCGCTTGTTCGGCGAATAATTGTCATAATTAGCCTCGTAACACAAACTCCGCACAGTTGGTCCTTAGTTGCTTTTTATGGCCTTCTGCTAGGCAATTTGAGTACACTAATAGTGGAGGTGCGCGCCGGCACTACCAACAGACGTCCAGTTGTGCAAGGTGAGATGTTCAATTTCGATGCGTCCATCATCTGGAATGAGAGTGTTTGCCCGTTCCAACATTCCAGCAATCACAGATGGGCAGCCGACCGGTACGCGGGATATCGGGCAGGTTTGCACGACATTGGTGTGATGATAACAGGCGCCACCCGACGACTCATCGTGCTTTTGTTCGCTGCCAGGTCTTCGTAGACATTCTGCAAACTCCAATGAATATCTGCGATCCTTTGGTTTCCCGCCAAAAGAATCCCAGTGACACCTCTCTGCATGAAACGCGCCTCTGTTACAGACGCAATCGTGAAGACTACGTATAGCGCTGCCACCTGTCGGATCTTCATGAAACTATAGGGCCTAAAGGTACAATATTCCGCAATGTCCCACCAGAAATTTCGCATTTTTTTCAACCGAAATTGTACGAGGAAACAAATCTGTTGTATTACTTATTGAATGCTGCTCATGTCAGGAATAATCGCTTTACACTCATCAGTAATTCGCTTTATCTTCCATATCGTCCATGTCGACCATTTGACTTACATGACGCCAGAGGAAGAAATCTAACAGTGTCACCGCAGGTGATCATATTAGATACGTATGGAAAGGCGTCCTCCTTCCCTCCTGCATGTTTTAAAGTAAGTGGTTTAATGCATCTCTTGCTACGGAGGAAGTATGGAAAGAGACCCAGCATGCTGGAACTACATCATCTGAAGAGTTATCAAGGGTTAATTATATTATAATAAAGGTAAAGTATTTTAACAAATAGTGTGTGTACCTTACCCCGTTCAGAACACCATCAGCGAAGTAAGGATCAATCACTTTCTACCAGATTATGCCGTACCACATACCTGACGATGCCAATGTGTATTTTTCGTTGGCCAGTAGAGCATGTTTCTTGCATTTATATTCACGTGATTTCCGTATGTGGCTTCAACAGAAACAGTACCTTCTGGAAAACATTACTGCCTTGCTGGAAAAGCTATTGATAGTATTCACATCATCATTGAAAGAGTAGTGTAAACATGAGATACATATTGCATCGGCACTACAAATTTCCTTGGAGAGTGATAAACTTACGGATAGCACACCATTCAACGGCCTCAGCAACAGCAGGAAAATCTCTTTGTTCACTATGCTCTTTTAAGACCTACAGAAGGGTTACAACAATGCATCACATTTGCCACGGATTGCGGTTCGGAGAAAAAATAACAGTTCCTTTTAAAAAGTAAAGCAGCTGCCGTTATCTCTATTATTAACTAGGTGACAAATTTTCATTGTTGCTTGTTTCATGAGCAACCTGGTGACTTTTTCTCTATATGAAAACAGATCATAGTTTCCCTTAAGGAGTTGAAAGTAATTTCAGGTAAAAAAATGTTTTCCGTTGTCTATTAACTGCGCAGCACAAAAGGTCACATTTTCGAAACCAAATGTGACACAGAAGTTTGAAATTACGTTCAGAGGTGCCTGCAACTTCTCCCTGTAAAGGTGCAAAAGCGTGGCATCCTGCGAACTCACCCGAGGGCTCAGCGACGCTTCAAACAGAAAGGTGTCAACACATGAGAAACACAGACCAGAGCTTGGAAGTTCGTGTGTGGTTTACGTGGGTAAATGATGTTAGAGTGGCATCAGTTTTCACCACAGTTCTTCCCAGTTCCACTGTGGACGTTTCTCACGGTGGGGCGGTCGTCACAATCCGTCCTACCCACATTTCACACTCTCCTTTGACGGCTCTATGACAGACGTCAGAACTGCGATGCCCAGCGTTGAAATCACGCCGTATTCTTATGGATGGCCGTAGGAAACATTGCAGGTTTACTAGAAAATTCCCCAACGGATGACAAAGTTTGTAAACGAAATCAACCACCTGCCTTTGGGCATCGATTTCCATACATTTTGCGGTGGAAAATGACAGTTCGCAGTGCTGTGAAAAGGACGACATTTTGATACGATTTTACACTGATGACACCCCCTGGGCGACTCAACACCTCCCGAAGGACATTGTGGGGCTGCAATCCAATCTAAAACGATCACACCCCTTGAACAGTATCACGACCGCCATTTTGGCACAAGTATAGATGGTGGAGCAGTTATGGGCCGTTCAAAATTATTCGAACAAATATGAGCGTGATCCGAAGAAGCTAAGAGTGTTTATGCTTTTCGAGACCTAGTGTTTCGCCCCTTCTGTGTCTCGATTATAAAGCGGTGCAACACTGACACGTGCGTGAATAAAACGGTAAATGGCACCTCTAAGACACCCACCCCCGCCCCAGAGTTCGGCAACGCCAACTGTGAACCTCTGCAAAGAACTTTAAAAATACAAGTGTGCAAAGACAACCAACCACTGATAACTAAGTGCTGGCGTGATAGGCTACACTTTCGACACCCATGTGGCCCGCAGGCACTTGTTCAGGGACAGTGTCACCAAGCTCATAGATGTTGAATGGTTGCCCCCAGCATGGGCCCCTAGGAGTAAATGAATGGCAGTCTCTGTACACACGCATTTTAGAAACGCTCAAGAAAAGCACACGGGTGGCTCCGAGTGTGTGCTAAACTGCAGTGCCTTCGAGGGAACCTTCCCTGTTTCAGTAACACACACGTCAACGTCGCAGCTCTCCCTCGTCACGCCACAGGACAGCGCGAAACAGGATGGTTGGAAAAGCCTGAACACTATTTGCTACCCCGGATCCCGTTCGTACTTGTCCAATAATTTTGAACGATTCCTAATGGTTCCACCTTAGTTGATTTTTGGGTCATCGGTCTTCTGAAATTTTTGATGCGGCCTGCCACGAATTCCTCTCCCGTGCCAACCTCTTCATCTACCAACGTTTTCAATTATTTGCTGGATGTATTCCAACCTCTGTCTCCCGCTACAATTTTTGCCCTCTGCAGCTCCTTCCAGTACTATGTCCCTCATGTCTTAACATATGTCCTAATATCCTGTCCCTTCTTCTCAGCATTTTCCACGTATTCCTTTCCTCTCATATTCTCTGCAGAACCTCCTCATTCCTTACCTTTTCAGTCCACATAATTTTCAGCATTCGGCTGTAGCATCACGTCTCAAATACTTGGATTCTCTTTTGTTCCGGTTTTCCTACAGTCCATGCTTCACTATCATGCAATGCTGTGCTCCCGACGTACATTCTCAGAAATTTCTTCCTCAAATTAAGGCCTATGTTTGATACTAGTAGAATTTTGTTGGCCAGGAATGCCCTTTTTGCCAGTGCTAGTCTGCTTTTTATGTCCTCCTCTCTCTGTCTGTCATTGGTTATTTTGCTGCCTAGGAAGCAGAATTCCTTGTCTTCATTTACTACGTGACCATGAATTCTGATGTGAAGTTTCTCGCTGTTCTCATTTCTCCTACTTCTCTTCACTTCCGTCTTTCCTCGATTTACTCTCAATCCATATACTGCACTTATTAGATAGCTCATACCATTCAGCAGATCATGTAATAGTTCTTTCGCCGAAAATAGTAATGTCATCAGCGAAGAGCATCGTCGATATTCTTTCACCTTGAATTTTAATTACATTCCTGAACCTTACTTTTGTTTTCATCATTGCTTCTTCCATGTACAGACAGACCAGTAGGGGCCAAAGACTACATACCAGTCTTACACTCTTTTTAATCCGAGCACTTCATTCTTGATCGTCTACTCCTATTATACCCTCTTGGCTCTCGTACGTATTGTTTATTACCCGTCTCTCCCTATAGATTACCCATATTTTTCTCAGAAGTTCGAACATTTTGAATTATTACCATTGTAGAACTCTTTCTCCAGGTCGACAAATCCTATGTACGTCTTCATTTTTTTTTTCTTTGGGCTTGCTTCCATTATCACTCGCGACGTCCCAAATCCCTATCTGGAGCCTTTGCATTTTCGAAAGCCAAACAGATCGTCATTGAAAACAATTTTCTTCTCCATTCTTCTGTATATTATTATTTTAAGCAACTTGGTTGCATGCGCTATTAGGCAGATAGTACGATAATTTTCGCTGAAGTCATATGATATGTCGCCAGTAATTATAAATTTTACTCACCAACGTGAATAGTCATTTTGTTGCCACTTCTCCAATGATTTTGAAATTCTGAGGGAATATAGTCTACCCCTTCTGCTTTATTTGCTCCTAGGTCTTCCGAAGTTCTTCAATTGTGATTCTACTACTGGATCCCGTCTCTCTTCTAAATCGACTCCTGTTTCTTCTATCACGTCAGACTAATCATTCCCCTCATAGATGTCTTCAGTGTACGTTTTTCAACAATCCACTCTCTCCTATGCATTTAGCAGTGGAATTCCAGCCGCACACAGTGTTAGTACCCTTACTTTTAATGTCACCGAAGGTTGTTCTAACTTTCCTGTATGCCGAATCGGTCCTTGCGACCGTTATTTCTTTTTCGATTTCTTCACATTTTTCATGCAGCTATTTCGTCTTCGCTTCCCGGCACTTACCTGTTTATGCAATTCCTCTGCGACTTGTGTTCATGTATTCCTAAATTTCCCGGGATATTTGTGTACTTCCTTCTTTCAACAATCAACTGAAGTTGGTTGGTTAGTTAGTTTGAAGGACGGGGCGACAGACCTAACTGCAGGTCATCGGTCCCTCGTTCGGATTAAAATAATTCCACGAGGTTGGGAGTAGGATAATCGAGAAATACGAAACACGGGTGGAAGAAAGGAGAAGACCACAAAAATGACAGAAAGGGAACAAACACAAAATCGAACAAGAAACCCACAGGGACACGCAAGATACATGAAGATATTAAAACAAGAGAGCAGATTACAATGACTGGCTGACCATGAGAATAAAAAGGAGAATACTGCCACTCTGCAATACATTAAAACCTCCACCCTAGAAGCACTACGGTGGAGGATACAGACGGCCGAAGACACGCACTAAAACTTAGAACAAATGATAAAACCCACCCTCATGAATAAAACGTAAAACTAAAGCTGCTGTTGAGGCATTGTCGCCCAACACCGAAGGTAGGGTGCTGGGAAAGTGGGCAGTCCAGCAAGAGTTGGACGACCGACATTTGTGAGCCACAGCGACACCGAGGTGGGTGATCGAGACGGAGGAGGTAACCATGCGT
Source organism: Schistocerca serialis cubense (assembly GCF_023864345.2). NCBI lineage: Eukaryota > Metazoa > Arthropoda > Insecta > Orthoptera > Acrididae > Schistocerca > Schistocerca serialis. The sequence continues at coordinate 310,378,062 of NC_064645.1, read as the reverse complement.
TACCCACATATGGTCAATGCGGAGCCGGCAGAGGACAAGTGATTCCCTGCGAGAGGACGGCTTGGAACACTTCAACACATTCGTAGTCTCCTTAATGCGACGCAGTTTGTTGTGCGTACTGTTATGGCATTCCGTCTCGCAAAGCCGGAAAACACTACGGCCTAAGACGGAACGCAGGTCAGTCTCGGAGATACCCCTCTCTAGAAGCAGTTTCCACGTAGCCTGTTTGGCCATCCTGTCGGCAAGTTCGTTGCCTGGGATTCCGACGTGTCCTGGGGTCCACACAAACACCACTGCAAGACGGGACCGTTCCAGGAAATAGATGGACTCCTAAACGACCGCTACCAGTGGCCGGGGAGGTTATCACTGGTCGATAGCTTGTAGGCTGCTCAAGGAGTCAGTAAACAGAAAAAAATAACTCACCAGGGCATCAGCGGATGTGCTCAAGAGCACGAGATACGGCAGTCATTTCTGCAGTGAAAACACTGCAGCCATCTGGCAAGGAGTGCTGTTCAGTATGTCCTCCATGAACATACGCTAAGCCGACGTGGCGATCAGCCATCGAGCTGTTGGTGTAAACCACTTCATGGCCACGGTGCACGTCGAGAATCGAGATGAAGTGATAGCGTAGAGCTGCGAGGTTAACAGAGTCCTTAGGGCCATGCAAAAGGTCCACGCGAAGCTGCGGCCTAGGTGTACACCATGAAGGTATATGTGAATGGACGTCGAGGACAGGTGGTAACGGGAAGTACTCCAGTTCAGACAGAAGGGACTGGACGCGATCCGCAATCTTAAGCCCCGACATGGGACGCGGATGCGGAATATGAACCACCATGGTTGGGACGGCGATACGGTAATTCGCATGCGCAGGAGAACTACGAACGTGTGCAACGTAACTGCCGAGCAGTAGCGCACGCCTAACTTTCAATGGAGGGACTCTGGCCGCCTCCAGGACAGTGGTAACCACACTCGTTCTTGAAGCTCCTGTCGCTAGGTGAACGCCGCAGTGGTGCACTGCGTCTAGAAAACCCAACGCTGAGGGCGCCGCCGAACCGTAAACCAGACTCCCATAGTCAAGGCGGGATTGAGGAAGTGCTCTTTAGAGCTGCAGCAGCGTAGAGCGACCTGCAGACCAGGTGGCGTTGCTCAGGCAGCGGAGGGTATTGAAGTGCTGCCTGAACTTCCGCTTAAGCTGATGAAGTTGGGGTAGCCAAGTCAATCGGGCGACGAAAAACCGGTCATAAAGATCGGTATTTGTCCACTAGTGAGTGGATCGTCATTAAGGTGAAGTTCTCGTTCTGGATGAACGGTGCGACGGCGACAGAAATGCATGGCCCACGACGTCGCGGCTGAAAACTGGAAGCTGTGGACTAGAGCGCATGAATGCGCCTTGTGAAAGGCTCCCTTAGTCGCCACTCACCAACACCAGTACTAGAGAAGCAGTAGGAAATGCTGAAGTCGTCAGCATACAGAGCAGGTGAGACCGTCGACCCTACAGCTGCTGCTACACCGTTAATGGTCACTAAAAACAGACACACTCAATATAAAGCCCTGCAGGACCATATCTTCCTGCATATGGGGGGAACTATGGGAGGCACCAACTTGGCTACGAAAAGTACGAAGAGACAGGAAATTCAGGATAAGAATCGGAAGTGGGCCTTGTAGACCCCCCCCCCCCCCCCCCCCCCTCATATGTGGCAAGGATATGTCGTCGCCATGACGTGTCGTATGCTTTAACTACGTCAAAAAAGACGGCAATCCAATGCTGCCGTCTGGAAAAGGCTGTTCGGAAGGCAGACTAGAGGGACACAAAATTATCAGTGGTAGAGCGACAATGGCGGAAGCCGCCCTGACATGGAGCCAGTAGGCCACGTGATTCCGGGACCCAACTCAACTGCCGACACACCATACATTCCAGCAGCTTACAAAGAGGGTTGGTGAGTTTTTACTTAAAATCCGTCTTTATTGCAATTTTTTTTATTCGTATGACCGGTTTTGGTTCATTCAGAACCATCTTCAGATCTGATATTTCAGTTACAGGAGTAACCCGTCCAAATCCAGCAACTTTCACATGCTGCGTCACAGTAACATTATAAAATCACTGATTGCTGTTATCCCATAAGAAATTGTCTGTTTTTGCAAAGTTGGTGAGGTTGATGGGGCGGTAGATGTCCAAATCAAGTGGGTTTTGACCGTGTTTGAGCACCGGAATGATGGTTTTCTCCCGCCATTAAAAATGGAAAGACGCTATCGCACCAGATCCTGTCGAAGATGATGATATGTCGCTTGTCAGCCGAGAGATGTTTAATCATCTGACTGTGGATCCGATCCGGCCCAGGAGCTGTGTCGGGGCAATGCGCAAGGGTGCTGAGGAACTCCCACTCTGTAAATGGGGCGTTATAGGGTTCGCAGTTGCGTGTAGTGAACGTGAGGACTTTGTTCTCCATCCGCCATTTCAGAGGGGCGAAACGCTGGGGGGAAGTTCTCCGACGCAGAGGCTCGAGCATACTGCTCAGCAAAGTGCTCGGCAATCGCGTTTGTGGCCACTGATGGTAATGGCAGGGACACCTGTTGAGGTCTGGTACCCAAACTGACGTCTGATCTTCATCCAAACTTGGGAAGGTGACCTATGGCAGCAAATGATTGACATGTACCTCTCCCGGAACTCCTGTTTCAGTCGTTTTATAAGCTTGCAAACACGGGCATGGATCTGCTTAACGGCTATTAGGTGCTCTAGGGAAGGGTTCCACTTATGTCGCTGTAGAGATCGCCGTCGCTTTTTAATTGCCTCAGCGACTTCTGGCGACCACCAATAGACCGTCTTTCACGGGGGGGCACCCTAAAGAACGACGCATTGCGTTTTCAGCCGCAGTAACGATCGTTATAGTGATCTTCTCAACGACAACTTCGATGCCAACATGTGGGAGAGATTCAGCGGTGACAGCAGAGGTGAAGGTTTCCAATTCTGCCTTGTTTAAAGCCCATCTGGGTAGGTGTCCGTAGGCATGACGCCAGGGGGTGACAGGAAGATGGGGAGGTAGTCACTACCACACAGGTCGTCAGTAAGCATGGCGCCATCCCGTAAGGGGTTAAGCACGTTAAAATCTCCCAGAAGTACGAAAGGTTTAGGGAGTTGATGACTCGCTGCAGTTAATACATTCAGGGATACTACAACATCTGGAAAAAGATGTACATTGCAGACAGTTATTTACCTTGTCCTTATTCTGACAGCCACAGCTTCAAGAGGGGTTTGATGGCGCACAGGTTCACTACAGGCTGAGTTTAGGACATAAATGCAAACTCCACCTGACACTCGATTACAGTCGCTACAGTTCCTGTGGTATCCCTTATGGCCTCAGAGGGGAAGGGTCCACATTGCCCAGAACCAGGTTTCCTAGAGGGCAATGCTGGAAGCAAGTGTAAAGCTTAACAGTTGCCATTGCTCAGCCAGGTGGTGGAAAAAACCTCCGCAATTCCACTGGAGGATTACATGATGGTGAGACTGGGAAGGCATGAAAGAATGAGGCAGCCTACGCCTCGGTCACCTGCTACAACTGGGTAAGTAACTGTGCGATCGACATCCATTGTGGCTGAGGACCCAGCGAGATCTAGGTTCTCAGCAGATGCCAGAATCTCCACCTTATTGTCACAGAGCTTGTAGGTAGTGGTGGTGTGGGTGTCACCGCAGTGGCTTGGATCTTTGGGATTTTTTTTAGGTTTCTCTCGCTGCTCCTTAGGTTTGTCCAGCTGAGAGGGCTTCACTGATTCAGTCTCAGGGACTGAAGAGGACTGTGAAACCCTACGACCAGCTACCCGTGGTTGTTTCAGGAACTGGTGGGTGTCAGCTTTGCCACTGGTAGGAATCTGGGAAGGGAGTGATTTAAAGAATCCCTTCCTGGCGAGAGGAGCTGAAGAAGACTTACGCTTCATAAGTTCTCTAGCTGAGAAGTGAGGACTGACATCCCCAATAGTTGGGGGGGGGGGGGGGGTTGCTGCTCAAGTAGGTTGTGCAGGAGCAACAGGGAGCGAAGTGCCGCCGCCCCCCCCCCTCACTCATCAAGGGGGCAGGTGGAGCCTGATGGCTCCGAGAGCCAACTGTATGTGGCAGAAATGGCTCTGAGCACTATGCGACTTAACTTCTAAGGTCATCAGAACTGAAGATGGTAGAACTGTTGTCGTAGCAGCGGCGTAGGTTGACTTCATATGCACAGGATGTAGCCTCTCGTATTTTCTCTTAGCCTCAGTGTAGGTCAGTCGGACCAGGGTCCTGTATTCCATTATTTTTCTTTCTTTCTGGAGAATCCTGCAGTCTGGGGAGCAAAGCGAATGGTGCTCTCAGCAGATGCCACAGAAGGGAGGTGGGGCACAGAGAGTATAGGGATGCGAAGGACATCCACGATCATGACAGGTGATGCTAGAAGTACAGTGGGGAGACATACGGCCAAACTTCCCGCACTTAAAGCACCACATTGGTGGAAGGATATAGGGCTTTACATGACAGAGGTAGACCACTACCTTGACCTTCTTGGATAATGTGTCACCCTCGAAGGCCAAGATGACGGCATCAGTGGCAACCTGATTATCTCTCGGACCATGGTGGAGGATCCAAACGCAATGGAAACATCGCCGCTCTAAATTGGCATGCTGCTCATCGCCAGACTGAAAAAGAACGTCCCTGTGAAATATGATACCCTGGACCATATTTAAGCTCTTATGGGACGTGATTGAAACAGAAACTTCCCCCAGCTTTCCACAGGCGATTATTGCCAGTGCGTGGGCAGAGGATGATGATTTGATCAAGACCGACCCTGACCGCATTTTGGACAAGCCCTTCAGCTCCCCAAACCTGCCCTCTTACTGCTCCACAAAAAACTGAGGTTTCATTGACAGAAACTCTCGTACATATGAGGTACGGGGAGAATAGGCTTCGCTGCATTCTTACTCTGGCGTTCCTCCCATGGTGTGGCCAGGGGGGGGAACGATTTGGGGTCGTGTTTCTTAGCATTGAAGTTAGACCTTGACCGATTAGAGAGTGCTGGTGTTTGACCACCAGCAACAGATTACATACTACGCTTCATGGCATGTCGTCTGCCCTGATGCTACCCACTCCGACGAGGGGCCCTCCCCATGGGTGCCGCCCAGCCACAGCAAAGGTCACCTGGCAGGATGGCCATTGCCGGGAGTCCCATTGCCCCAGGGTAACAGGCATCTATCCCTTGGCATACGTGGGGAGCTAAGGGTGCAGGCATCAGCAGAGCAATCCCTCTGTGGTTAGGGTACATGGCGGCCTCACCACAACGGACTGGCTACCGTGCTAGATATCAGGCGCAAATGAGCTATGATGTCTATTATCGTCGACAGCTCAGAAAGCCGTGACATCACCCAACATCTGGAGAACGAGCGGAAGTGCAGATCAACGTCGACGATGGATGCGAGAGGACTCAGTGCACTATGCACTATGTAAGGCACCATACCCCAATTGCTTCGATCTTCGGAAAAATTTTGGAAAATGGAGGTCAAACCCTACAGGGGACCACCACATAAAGGCCAGAACTTGTGGGACTCCTTTTAGTCGCGTCTTACGACAGGCAGGAATACTTTGGGTCTATTCTAACCTCCAGACCCGCAGGGCGGAAATCAACTGAAATATTTCTTCTGTTACCCATGGTTTATTAGCAATTACCTTCTTTGTACCTGTGTTTTCCTTTACTACTTCTATCATGGCCCTTTTTAGATATATCAATTCCTTCTCAACTGTACTGCCTAATGAACTATGCCTTACTGCTGTACCTATAGTCGTAGATAACTTCGAGCTTATCTGATCCTTCCGTAGTACTTCCGTATCCCATTTCTTGGCTTATCAATTCTTCCTGACTAATTTCTTTAACTTTAGCCTACTCTTCATCTCTGCTATATTGTGATCTGAGTCTATATCTACTCCTGGGTACGCCTTACAATAGCGTATCTGAGTTCGGAATCTGTCAGACCGTGATGTAATGTAACTGAAATCTTTCCGTATCACCCGTCCTTTTGCAAGTATACCTCCTCCTCTTGTGATTAGTTAACAGAGTGTTCGCTATTAGTAGCTGAAACTTGTTACTGAACTCAATTAGTCTTTTTGCTCTCCCATTCCTTGACCGAAGCCCATATTCTGCTGTAACCTTTCTTTTACTCCTACCCCGAAAACTGCTTTCCCGTCTCCTATGACTACTATACTTTCGCCTCCCTTTACGTCCTGTGTTACTCTTTCAATATCCTCTCTTTATCTCTTCACATTCAGATTGTGACGCCACCATGTACACCTGAACTATCTTCGTCGGTGTTGGTTTGCTACCGGTTCTGACAAGAACAAACGTATCACTGAACTGTTCATTGTTACATACTCTTTGCCCTACATTTCTCTTCAAAATGAATCCTAGTCCTGTAACACCATTTTCTGCCGCTGTTGATGCTGCACTATCCTCAACTGAGCAGATATCCTTGTCTTCTCTCCATTTCATCTTAGCGACCACTATTATATCTACATTGAGCCTTTGTATTACCCTTTTCAGATTTTCTAGCTTCCCTACCATATTCAAGCTTCTGACATTCCAAATTCTCACTCGTAGCACATTTCTTTTCGGTGATTACTCAATCATTTTCTCATTGCCACTTCCCCCTTGCCAGTCCCTCCCGGAGATACTAATGGGGAACTATTCCGGAGTACTTTGCCAATGGAGAGATTATGACACTTCTTCCATTACAGGGCAAATGTCCTATGGACATACGTTGTGTGCCTTGAATGCCGTGGTTTCCATTACCTTCTGCATCATCACAGCGTTGATTATTGCTGATTCTTCCGACTGTAGGGACAATTTCCCACAAGAGTGTGCTAGGTCCGCCCCCCCCCTCCCCCTCATGCTCTCGCTCTCCTTCCTCTTTGACATGGCCATTGGCCGCCAATGCTTATTCTTAATCAAAATTAAATCGGTGACGTGTTTCGAACCAGTGACCGAGGACGCTTTGATCACTAATAAGAGTTGCTACGTCTAGGCCACGGGTGAGCATCCCACTCTACGTACCAGTGCAAAAAATATGATCGCACTTTACCCCAATTGGATGCGATCACCTTCTATAACGTTTCAGACCCAAGTTATCCTTAGCGAAGGGTTGAATCGACTGTGATGTGTCGTGAGTGTCGAAGGTTGTCCTGACCGCTGTCCTGTTGCTCATCGCAGCGCGAACTGCCGTTTTCGTCAGTGAAATGTGTGGGAATCAAAGCCCCACTCGAAGGGATGGTTTCATTCACGCCCTTTGTGCCACCCTTTGAGGCCATTCCTTGTCGATACTGAGCGTCAGTGTATTCCTCGACCACTCACAATAAAACGGCGGGATTTCAGCGCTGGGCATCGCGATTTCACCTTCATCGCAAAGCGTCAAAGGAATGGCCCAAATTTAGGTAAGGGTGGATATGGTGATATACATCATATAACACGTCCACGGTGACGCTGGGCAGTATTTTTGTGTAATTTAGTTCCAATGTGACGTCACACCTCCCGTGGACTGAACAACGGACTTTTTACTCCGAAGTGTCGACACCTTGCTGTTTGCTGCGTCACCGAACCCGAGGCAGACATCGCTAGGCGCCCTGGACGAATTCTGTAGGCTTCTTTGAGCCAAGTTTCCATCTTCGTGCAATGGGAGATAATTACGTGGTTTCGACAAAGTGACAACTTAATTGTCATGCGAATTCTAGATGAATACTATACTACGGCGCTTCCCTCTAATATTCATTTCACATTTGTCCAGCAGCCGTCTACACGGCATCACTCACACTGTGATGAGTCAAGCAGTAGGAGCTTTAGTAAATATTGGCGCCGTCACCGATGTTGAGCACGGCACGGCACGGCACGGCACGGCACGGCACGGCAGTCTTCCAGGCACGCACAGCGTGTGCACCAGTTCATTCGTCCTTCGTATCTGCTTCTCTTAGGCCGGAACGTCGATTGAGAAATAAACCGTGAGCGAACAATTTCCTTAGCGGAAGAACGGCCAGTTTTGTTGGAAAAAACTCTAGTGAATTAGAAGGACAGAGTTCACTCAAAAAAATTTCTGGATCGAGGTATCAAAGGAACTCCGTGTATCATTTTAAAACATGAATGACAGGGCAAAAAAGAATACACTAAGTTTTTCAAGTGTTTGAAGGCACTATATTGCACTACTTTCTTGGAAGTGTTTACATTGAATGGAGGAATTACAATATTTCTGGAGATTACATTTTAGACTCTCATTGTCGACAATATGAGTTGTGAAAATTAGTAGTAATTAAAGAAGTGGTACAGAAGGCCCCAAGAACCCAACTGTTGAGGTTCAAATGGTTCAAATGGCTCTGAGCACTATGGGACTTAACAGCTGTGGTCATCAGTCCCCTAGAACTTAGAACTACTTAAACCTAACTAACCTAAGAACATCACACACATCCATGCCCGAGGCAGGATTCGAACCTGCGACCGTAGCAATCGTGCGGTTCCGGACTGCGCGCCTAGAACCGCCAGACCACCGCGGCCGGCAACTGTTGAGGCATGTTGACTGCACGGACACCTTGTTCGATCATACGGAAGGAATATGTTGACAGCTGCCTATATAATTTTCAATTACTTTCTTTTCAGAGCTCGGAGGTACGTAGAATGTGCCTTCGCAACAACAAATGGAGAATTTTTTAAAGATTTCTGAATTTGTGTTACGATTTTCTGTAGACATAAAAAAAGCCTGTGCCCTGTTGTATGACTTCTGGAGTCACATGATATCTATGAAACTGAAGATACGTGATACGCAACTGTACTTAAACGATTTCAGGCAGGTAGGCAGGTACGTGGAGGGGTTTCAGATATTAATGTAACATAACGATGGATTACTTTTTCGTTTCAGCTAGGTCCGTAAACGTACAGTTTTCTAAAATCACTGTAGACGAATGACCCAATAGCTCCAATACAGTGTAGAGAATTAACGTTCAGTACGTGAGCAATGTTTTCCCATTACGCTTTTGTAGACTGAAGGAACAAAATAGAGGCAGCATCCTTGTCGTGCCATGCTGAACGCATCAGCTGCCGGTCAAATATGAAACCACTGGGTCGGCATGCCGTGTACGCGTTGTGTGCGTAGTGGGCCCAACTTGGGCTCCTCGTCCTTTGATGGCTATATCGTCAAGCAGGTTCGTGAGCCACCAAGTTTCGCTTTAAACTGTTATAATTCACGTAACATGAAATTAGTTTTCACGTGGAAATTGAACAGCCACATCAAAACCGAAGCGGAGACATTATTTCCGGTCTCAATTTGATCTGAACATAGCTTTCAAGTAGAGTGAACCATGAATTTAATTTCAAAACCTTTTCTTAAGAATTTACGTTTATACTAACGATTCATCGAGAACATTAACACATTTAATCACACTATGTGAGCGTGGAAGTAGTTGCCAGGGGGGTAACTGACGGAAACAGATTAAATTTCAACAAATGGAAATTTTTATTCCTAAAAACCCTTTCCTTTTGTTAAAAAAATAACAGATTTAAAAATTATAATGAGAAAGCACCCTCTAAATATCAAGTCACAATTTTATCAGAGACAGAAATAATTTTTTTTTCTGACTGTATGAGCGTTCGGGCTGAGAAGCTTGCTGCTCCCTTTCAACACGGCCGCAGTCACGACCGTTCACAACAACCTCTGAAAGACTACACTGGTGCAAATCTGCAACACACCAGATTACTTTAAACTAAAATGCTTAACAACTCACGCAAACACAAACGATGCACCCCGTAGGAGGGATGGAAATGGTACAAAACACCTTTAAAAAATTACTTGCCACCGAAAGTGCAACTTGTTATTAAAGAAAACTTTTACGGTGGAAGGGTGGCAACTTTATATACTAAAATGACCATGTAAATAAAAACCCAGGAAATGCAGTCTCACATAAAATGTACAAACATGCTCTACATTACACATATACCGCCTTTCAGGCTGATGAACAAGATAAAAACATTTCAGGAATTCGGCCTTAACACCTTAAGCAATAAATTCGTTAACACCGAATCCGACAAACATGACAGAGGCAGCTATTAACGTATGGCAGATTGACAGGGGGATTACTGTACAACCCGAACCGCAGGTTGCTCTAACCCGCCCCTACTCCACAAGGGAAAAACGGACCACCCAATTCATAAATAACCACCTTCCCGCGGGTGGGCAATCGGAGAAGAATGGTGAGACGACCCCAAAACAAAACGGACGGTGACCTCACCAAGAAAACAAGTGAAATTTAACAAGAGTACATCAAACAACATATCTCCAATCACTTATCTTCTAATAAACTCCGATTTCTCGAGAAGACCTGGCGCAGCACCCCCAACGCTCTCCCGAACCGTCCGCTGCCAGCCGCTTCTACGAACGCAGGAAGGCGCGCCGATCTCCCGTCTCACGGCGTCGCAGCTCGCCCCGGCCACCCCGATGTCGTGGTCGTGCTCTCGTGTGAACCGCGAAGCCTCTACCCCTCACTATACGTCGCGGCCCACTGGACTCACGTTGGGACCTCACATGCGCCAACGCTCAAGGCGGTCAAGTCTTCTTGTGCCTCAGTGCGCGACCGACCACCCGATCGATCCAACCGCCAATGACCGTTGCCCGAGCAACTTGAGCAGACTGGCGGCCTAACGCACAGACTCAGATGCAAGAACTCAGCCCCGACCGGGCGACCACTAACTGAGTTCTCTTACTGACTGCCTGCAAGACTCATTTTCTAGCTTTAAAGTGTGTTCAAAACGACAGACATACTAGCACTCCGTGACAGACAGACACTAACTGCCGTACAAAGGCGAACGAGCGATAGACCAGAAACTGGTGACACGAGGCTGACCCAGCCTCACTCCGACTGACCAACTGCCCCTGGCGAGCCTATAGCGCCCCTTAAATGCACGCCAACAGGCAAGCTAACCCCTTTTCCACCACAGGGAGACACCAAAGCTGCGATTGCCACAGCGGCGTCACCGCCATAAACTGAGGGCGACTGCGCTCCGCTGCGGCGAGCTCTTCAAAACAGCAAATTTTACCACGGCTCATAGAGGAAACCGAAAAAAAGCTGAGAAACGAATTAAAATTCGGAGTGAAGAACTGAAAGTTCTACGTTTTCTCCTCGTGGCCTAAATCTGTCGCAGACTGTAAAGGATTAGTAAGAGGAATAGAACGGAAAGTATTATGAGAAAAAGAATGGCGCACCAGTGTACTGGGAAAACACATTAAATCAGGTGGTGTTGGGTGGACTTAGTTTAGGAAGTAAGACGGGTTTTGCTGTTAGGATTAAAAAATAACTCACAAGTGGAGAAGTAAAGAGGATGTAAGTGTGTGGAGTGAATTCATATGTAAGTAGTACGTGGACGAGTAAGAATTTACGAACAAGCACGTTTACAAAGTGAAATACGAAACGTGGGAAGAAATTGGTGCCAAAGGCACCCTTCGCCACAGATCGTGAGGTCGTTTGCGAAGTTAGATTGAGATATACATGCATGACGCCGTTGGTACAATGGCTTTCGTTAGTTCATACTCACACAAAGTAAAGAATTAGTGCAATGAAACAAGTAGTAGCCATTAAAACAGTTCTGTCGTTTCAGTGGTCTCCAGTCCGAAAACTTGTTTGCTGCATCTCTCCACGTTAGTCTATTATCTGCATTCCTTTTCATCCCTGCGTAACTAATTCAACCTACACCAATTTTATCCTACTTACTATATTCATCCTGCTCTCCCTCTACAATTTTTACTTTCCATATTGACATTCATTACCAAATTGACGTGTTCTGTCAACCGAACATCCTTTTTAGTCAAGCTTTGTCATAAATTCCGTTTTCCATCAATATGATTCTCTGTGAACCCATTAGTTACTCAACGTACTCCTCTAGTATTCTTCCCTATCACCACATTTGAAACGCTTACGGTCCCCCTTTCATTCCCTTACAAAGGCACTCTCAAGAAAAATACTATGAGAAAAAGCTTTTAAAAACTTAAATTTATGTTATAGATTAAGAAATGGCACTTTCCTTGCAAATGCATTTTTGCTATCGTTAATCTGAATTTTATTTACTCTTCACACCGATCATGATCAGCTTGGGGCCAAATAACAACAAATCAACGATATTCCGTGACTCATTCTTCAATGCAGTTCCATATTCATCGAGGATTTTCCTTTGACTAAATTCCTTTTTCCTTGGTTTACTTTCGTTGAGATTCATTTTATAACCTCACTTCAGGAGACTGAATTCCGCTTAACGGCTCTTCCATGGCATTTGACATCTGTGACAATTACGTAATCGGCAAACCTCATTGTTTGCTTGCCTTTTTCGTGAACTTTAATTCCCCTTCTAAATTATTCTCCGATTTCCTTTTCAGCTTGCTCATTGTACTGACTATACAACATCGTGCCTAGCCTACAGCCCCGTTTCACTTGCTTCTCTAACACTGTTTCCCTTTCATGTCCTTCAACTCTTACATGTTCCAGCCACATTGATGTGACCACCACCTAGGCTCGACATCAACGCTCAATAGTCGCTCACAGACGGCAGGTAGCAGCACTTGCAGTGAAGGGTACATACAGCTAACAGGGCGACGAGGGAACCAGTCCAGTCGTTGTCGCAATGCAGGCATGGAACTATTTCTCTGACGTCCAGAAACGGCATGATCATTCGCTTTGGGCCAAGGATGGAAGCATTTCCGAAGTGATTAAGTCTGTAAACGGTTCGCGTGCCGCCGTGTTTTGCGCTGTCCAATCCACCGCCGAAGGGACAATGCTGCACCATAGGCCGTAGATTACTAAGGTGAACGACAGTTGCGGAGATGTATACAAGCAATTAGACGTTCAACTGTTGAAAAAATGACCGCCCAGATGAACCAACGGGCTATCTATAGCGTCTTATCAATGCCCGTTCACCAAATGTTGCTGCGTGTGGATCTCAACTTCAGCCACCTCGTTCAAGCACTGATGTTTACCGCTGTTCATTGGCGACAAAGGCTGGAATTTGCACGTCAGTGCCGCAACTTTTTCAGATGTATCACATTTTAAATTTCATCGAACAGATGGGCGTTGGGTGATCTCGTCATTCTGGAAGTTACAATGGATCAGCACATGCGTCTATCCTTGGTGAGCATATCCACCCCTATATGCAATATGTTTTTCCTCAGCACGACGGCATCTATCAGATCAGGACAGCGCGACTTATCTCCAAGTGTACGTGCGTGGTTCCAAGAGCACCAGGATGGGTTTGCCGTACTGCCCTGCCACCAAACACTCCGAATTTAAACCCATTCGAGAGTATGTGGAGCCATCTCTATCGGGCTGTTTGCGCCGCTTGTCCTTAAGGGGAGCCGGAGGTGCCTATGCTGCCCATGTTAAAACCACTAAGTTTGAGGAACATTTATGAATAAACTACCAAATAGAAAAATTTGAATTTTTTTTTACATGTAGACTGGTTTAGTACTGCAGTTATGACAGAGCGATTTTGGAGTATCTTTTCTAGTTTCCTTCCAATAATTTTTTTATTAATGACCCAAATTTTTTTTACAAATAATTGCTTTATAGTTAAACTGAAATGAAACTACTGAACATATTGCCAAATGGCTGTGTTACAATGTAAGTTTGACCACTAGGAGCGCTGTATAAAACTTTGATCTCTCTAGCTTGAGTGGATTTTGAGAAAATCTTCCTTATATTCGAAAAATTCTAATTTACGGGAAATGGCTATCAAAGTTTCTCAATACATTCCTGCACTATCGGATAGATTATCAGGGTCTTCTTCTTCATCCTTCAAAAGCTTCCTCTTCTGTCTTCTTTTCTGGCCTGTTGTTCCATCATACTTCATATGCCTTTCTCTTCTTTCTGCTCCTCTTATCCTTTCTCTGTCAATATTTCTTAGTGCTCGTACAGTGTTCACCCCAGCTGTAAATCCTAATGCCTTCAGAACTTCACACTTCACACTGTTCCCTTGGTTGTAGGTTGCTATTGCATCATAAATGCCAAAGTGCAGTGTTTTTATGCTTAAAAACACCCTTTTAGGAATCACTTTCCAAATCAAATTGTTTTCACTCTCATTAGGATTCTGCGTCTTTCCGTGTAGACATTTGTGTAACAATTCTGGCTGCGCTAAGTCATGAAAAATTGGTTTTATTGCATATACTTCTTAGTGCTCGTACAGTGTCACTAACATATTCACGAAATCTGTCACTTCCACCAGTCAGCTTCTTGCTAGAAGATGTCACAGGGCTATGGCCAGCCATGTGTTGCTTAGCAGAAGAACGCACTGTTTCAGTAATTGTAGTGTCGCAACTTGGTATTAGTGTTAAATTTCTTTTCCCTACGTTCTTCCTCTTCTTATATACACGGTTACTAAAACGTGGCATCGTAACCAGAACAACGCTATACACAAGAAGTATAATAGTACCAACAACAGGCGCAACACTGAACTAATTCGAGACGGTAAACAGCAAAGAGACTATGTTCTGCACTCTTAGCGCTTCATTTGTCACAGAAATCAATGTAGCCAACCCTTGCACACTCGCTGTATGCGTAACATAAGGCGCTGTATGCGTAACAGGCCGAGAAAATCACAAGCAGTTCGCCAGGAAGTCACGAGAGGGTGTTAGATGCATTCAGCGGCCGCCCATTTCCACTGCAGGCGTGGGGGAAAATGGTAATAACTCCACTTCTAGGGCGAGTAGAACAGTAATTCAAAGTTTACATTAAAGAGGAATGTTCCAATTAATTTTCGGTGGCAAAAAAAAATCTTAATTTTTTGGATTTGACCACCTCCGGCTCCCCTTAACAGAGAAACCTAGCGCAGCTGGCCACAACACTGGAGTAGGTGTGGCTCCACATCACTGTCGGTTCCTTCCAAAACCTGATCGTCTTCCTGCACGTCTCTCGTTGAAGAAGATGATTTTTCATACTTTTGTATGTGGCCACATTAACCTCACTGGACTGTGTATAACTGCAGTGAAACGGTAGTAATACAGTAATAGGCGGGAATGATGCGAGGGCTATCTTTGGTTAGGCACTATCGATTCCCTCTGGCAGAATTTTGTCATTGGAGCCTGGAGCGGCTCAGGATATAGGGAGCAGCACGGAGCGGAAAGGAACAACAACGGTGGGCACAGCACGCGGAAGTGCGCGGATTAGCGAGACGTTGGAGAGACGACAGCGAGCGCGGTGTGCCTGAGTACGGGCGGCAGTTAGCGCTTGATCGTACTGGGGTCAGTAACAGCGGCCCGGCGCTGTGGCTTCTTGGCAACCTCGTGAAGCTATGCATGTGCTTGCTTCCGTGAAGGAGTTACTGTTACTATCGGACGAATCAACGTCTGGTGTCTTCGCCACATCGATCCAGCAGCTGGCATCAAGTTAAGTAATTCAAGTCCTACCAACGATTAGTGAAATATAATGATGATTGCTCTTGAGGCAGCAAAGCGTTGCAACGACTGTGATGTGATATGCCATGCCTCTTATTAAGTGTGTGCTTCGCTCCTTAATAGCGTTCAGTTGGAAAGTGTCTAAAACATTGATACGTGTGCGCAGCCTTACCGAAAGATCTGTATTCCGTGTCTAAAGATTGCCGTGTGGTACCTTACAGGCCCATATAAGGTGCTTCATGTGATGCTCGGCTTTTAATGAGCCAGTTCCGTTTGCATCATTCGTGTACGTGGTTATGCTTAAAGGAACGAAATCCGTATTATTATTGTCAATTTTTCTGCATAAGTTTGAGTGTTAAGGTGAAGGAAGGGTTGTTTGGTTCCCTGTTGTCGCTTCTGATTTATGTTTCAGAGATCGGAATCAGTGCGCCACGGAAGTGCAGGCGTCCCCCTGTAAGTTACTAGCGGGCGTACGGGCGGTGGACTTCGCTTGAGCTCGCGGGTGCTGTTGGGTTCAGATTTCGGTGTTCTGAACGGGGTGGAAGTACAAACGGAGTCCACATCTTAATTCGAAGGTAAGTACTCAGTCGTCTCCACCGTTCGTGGCCAAGTCGCGGCCTCTCAAACTCGGGCCTCAAGCTGCAGTTTTCTGAAACTTGTGGTGGCTCTGCAAGGATGCCCGGGTTAAATGTTTTAAATATTTATCTTAAGAATTTTGAGGGGTTTCTGGAAGAAGGATGAGTGTTAATTGTAACAGCTTTATAAAAATTGCGGTGCAATTCAGCCTTAGTGGCGTATGTCAGTTTTGATGGGGAAATAACTGGGTTATTATTAATCAAACTGTCTATAACCTTGTAAAGTTGTTTGGTAATATCCCGCCCGGGAGGGGCGGTCTTCAGTCTATGTGGAAATTATTGATTTCTTGGTTATTTGATGGAAAGTTTATTTTAAATGATTTACTTGGCCCGAGTAGCGGTTTTTTAAATGTTTTTAAAGAGATTAATTGATTGTGGTTTTATATAACATGCAGTTAGTAAAGTGTGCCTGAATGGCGTTTCTTAAAGAAATTATCTGACTTATGATTATAATTCTCCCTTTACATTAAAGGCTAAGGAAATTGCAGTTCGAGAAACAAATAACGTACCAGATACCCTTTATTTTGCATCCCTACTAACGTTCTCTAACTACTTAACCTTACTGCCGTGGCAAAACTACGTTCACAGTGCACATATTGAATTTCATGATTGAACACTACATTGGACAAGTGTAGAATGTTCCTAATTTTTGAACAATTGCTGTTAGTATATTTATTTTCCTATTCATCTTGAATGATTTTATTAGTAACTACAAAATGTTTATCGCTAATGCTCAGCAACCTACAAGAACATTACCAATTTTTCCAGTCCACCTATAATCAATTTTTTTTTTAAAAAACAGTGCGCGTGGTATACATTCTTTCTGGATACATCACTGTCAACATCCAGGAGTAGAACTGTTGCTTGACAACTGATCGTCTTTCTAGAATGCCCTAATTTCTCGTAATAATTATTGATGAAGCTGCATCAGTTATGGCTTGATGTAGTACAGCTAGTTTCGCAAATCGAGCACTTGTAGAACAGTCGGGGTTATCACACGGAATGGAGATTAAAGGCTCACAGACACTGGTTTCATTCGTATCCTCCTCTTCTTACACTTCGAATGCGCATACGGCTGAATTTATTTTGGTTGGCTTCTGCTGTTTATGGTTTCTGTGGCCATTATTGTTAGGCATGGAAGTTGCGCTCATCTGGCAAGATTTATACTTATGAAGATGGGCGATCGTTTACTCATTATTGAGCACAGTGACTTAGACGTAGTATGCCCTCACGCTGACAATATTTAAACATTCCTCCTTCCACAGCATTATTTATATAATGGATTTTTCTAATCATAGTTTTCGTTCTCTGAATAATTATAGCTCTCAGTGAATACGCTCTGCAGTAGTTTCTTTCAAATATTTCAACACGACCTCAAACAGCGTGACACGTTTTACACTACTTTTCACACTAATAAATTATTACTACGATATTTTACTGTAAATTTTTGTGCCTGTCATTCATTCTGCCGCTAACACCACCAACAAAATTCCATTATAAACACACACCCTCTCTCAACTGTATCCGTCTCTCTCAACTTCTCATTTTAAATTAATTTTAAATTCTCTGGGCTTGTTACGCAATAGAAAATATACAAATACACTTATATAGATATAAATTTACTCGTTTCAGGGAACATCGGCAGAATAAACCAAAGAAAGAAACAATAAATAAGGACGCCAGGAAAATTCCGTCACAACACATTAACGTAAATATGTTGGTGCATTAACCTTCTCCGAAAGACGCTGGGCAGGTGAGCCCGTGACGGTTCCCGTCCGCTGAGTGATAATATTCGGAAGTCTTTTATCATAGGCTCGAAAGAGAGAACATTGTCCAAGTCGTGAAAACACGCGAGGGATATTTACAGAATGCTTAGACAAATATAGCATTTTGTTTGCTTTCCGAAGGAAAGAGAAACAAATTACCATTCACTCCATGTAGTCCACCGAGGCTGTAAAATGTAACATGGAAGTGATTTTATGTTCATCGGGAGACAAATTCTTATCATTCGAAGCTTAGTTCGGGTCGCCAGCCAGGGCAACCACTGGTGCTGAATCCGCAATGCAAGACGGACGACTGCTGCTGCCGCCGCCGGTGTGCCGGCATTAGTATGCATCCGCACCGAGAAGCGCCTAGCTGAATGCCAAGTGACTCGAGCTTAAGAGGCGCACGGCGAACGAACTAGCCGCAGAGAAGTTCCTTACAGTGGCCTACAGGACGCTCACCACAGTTTGGTAACAGGAGCCTTAGGGAATTAGGGACGCACAGCCATACACTTTAATTCAGAAAAGTATTAGAAATTTTTTGAGTCATAACTCTCCTGACTGGTTTGACGGGGCTCTCCAAGAATCCCTCTCCTACGCCAGCCTCTTCATCTCAGCATAGCATTTGCAACCTACGTTCTCAATTATTCATACCTCTGCCATCCTGTACAGTTTTTACCGTCTACAGCTCCCTCTAGGTCCATGGAAGTCATTCTCTGATGTATTAACAGATGTCCTACCATTATTTCTATTCTTCTCGTCAGTGTTCTTGCTTTCCTCACCACTCATTGGAAAACCTCATTCCTTACCCTGTCAGTCCCCATAATATTCAACATAGTTAGGGTAGCACCACATCTCAAATGCTTCGATTCTCTACTATACAATGCTGTGCTCTAGAAGTACATTCTCATACATTTCTTCCTCAGATTAAGACCTATGTTTGATACTACTAGCTTTCTCTTGTCTGTCCTAGTCTGATTATGTCTCCCTTGCTCCCTCCATCATTTTTCATTTTGCTGTCCACGCAGGAGAAGTTCTTAACTTCTGCTACTTCATTATCACCAATCCTGATGTTAAACTTCTCGCAGTTGTCATTCCTACTGTTTCTCATTACTTTCGTCTTCCTTCGATTTACTCCATTCCATATCTTATATTCTTTAGACAGTTTATTCCTTTCAGCAAATCCTTTAATTCTTCTTCACTTTCAAAAAATGGTTCAAATGGCTCTGAGCACTATGGGACATCACATCGGTCACCAGTCCCCTAGAACTTAGAACTACTAAAACCTAAATAACCTAAGGACATAACACACAGCCATGCCCGAAGCAGGATTCGAATCTGCTACCTTAGCAGCAGCGGGGTTCCGGATTGAAGCGCCTAGAACCACTCGGCCACAACGGCCGGCTCTGCACTTTAAATGAGGATAGCAATGCCATCAGACAATCTAATCATTTATATCCTTCCGCCAGGAATTTTAATTCCCCTCTTGAAACTTTCTTCTGTTTCTATCATTGCTTGTTCGATCTACATATTTAACAGTAGGGGCGAGAGGCTACATCAAAGTCTTACATCCATTTGAATCTGAGCACTTCGTTCTTGATCTTTCTGTTTTATTGTTCCCTCTTGGTTCTTGTACACTCATGCTCATAAATTAAGGATAATTGCAGAATGTGGTGCCACACAATGTGGCACTACACGAAACCGGCGTTAATAGCATAGGCACATAAGGAAGACAAACGACACTGATCTGTAAGTCCACAATATTGGTGGTAAGTTGAGGAAACCGTCCCGAAACACATGTGCCACAAAACGCCACTGTTTCCTGTGCATGTACCCAGACATCAGTATGAGATATGATCACCATGCACACGTACACACGGGTTGGCATACTCTGGATCAGGTGGTTGAGCAGCTGCTGGGGTAAAGCCTCCCATTCTTGCACCAGTGCCTGTCGGAGTTCCTGAAGTGTCCTAGGGGTTTGAAGACGTGAAGCGATACGTCGACCTAGAGCTTCTCAGACGTGCTCTATGGGGTTTAGGTCTGGAGAACAGGCAGTCCACTCCATTCGCCTGATATCTTCTGTTTTAAGGTACTCCTCCACGATGACAGATCGGTGGGGCCGTGTGTTATCCTTCAGGAAGAAGGTTGGACCCACTGCACCCCTGAAAGGGCATACGTACTGGTACAAAATGACATCCCGATACACCTGACCTCTTACAGTTCCCCTGTCAAAGACATGCAGGGGTGTACGTGCACCAATCATAATCCCACCGCACACCATCAAACCACGACCTCCATATAGGTCCGTTTCAAAGACATTAAGGGGTTGGTATCAGGTTCCTGATTCACGCCAGAGGAAAACCCGGTGACAACCACTGTTCAGACTATACATGGACTCGTCCGTGAACATAACCTGGGACCACTGTTCCAACGACGATAAACTGTGTTCTTGACACCAGGCTTTACGGGCTCTCCTCTGACCACGGAGTCAGTGGAATGCACCTTGCCTGTCTCATGGAGAATAAACCATGTCTGTCCAGTCGTCTGTAGACTGTGTGATTTGGGACAACTGTTCTAGTGTCTGCGGTGAGGTCCTGAGGAAGGCTACCTGCAGTACTCCGTATCCGTCTGTGGGCACTGATGGTGAGATATCGGTCTTCTTGTGGTGTTGTACACTGTGGACGTCCCACACTGTAGCGCCTGCTCACATTTCCTGTCTGCTGTAATCGTTGCCATAATCTTGAGATCACGTTTTGTGGCACACGGATGGCCCGTGGTTCGACCTGCTGTGTTTGACCAGCCTCCAGTCGTCCAAGTATTCTACCCCTCCTAACGTCATCTTGTGTGTTCTTTGAGCCATTTTCAACGCACAGTCACCATTAGCACGTCTGAAAACGTCTGCTCACGTACTCGCTGCACCATACTGACATGCACCAACACACCTCTGCGTATGTGGACTGCTGCCAGCGGCAACGCGCGACGACCACAGGTCAAATGCACCGCATGGATATACTCCGAGGTGATTTAAACCCGCACACCGCCCACCAGAGATTTCTTTCCCCATGTATCAGCATTATCCTTAATTCATTAGCATGAGTGTTACATTGTGTATTACCTGTCTTTCCGTATAGCTTATTCCTGCTTTTTTTTCTAATAATTCTGAACAGCTTGCACTATTTGACATTGTCGATCACTTTTTACAGGGTGAAAAATCCTATTAACGTGTCTTACTTTTTCTTTAGTCTTGCTCCCATTATCAACGGCAACACCACTAATGTCTCTGCTGCCTTCTCTTTCCTAAAGCCAAAATGTTCCTCATCTGACATTCTCAGTTTTCTTTTCAATTCTTCTGATAATTATTATCAGGAACTTGGATGCATGAGTTGTTAAGCTGATTGCGAGAATCGGTAAGTGCGAGAGTTATCGCACAATCTTCGGAATTGTGTGGATGATTTGTTTTCCCGCAAAGTCGGATGATACGTCGCCAAACTCAAACATTCCACGCGCCAAACTGAATTCTCATTTTGTAGTCACTTCCCTCCAATGAGTTTATAGATTGTGATGGAATGTTACATATCCCTTCCCTCTTATTCGCTCTTAACCCTTCCAAAGCTCTTGTAAATTCTTATTATAGCACTGGATCCACTTTCTTTTCTGTATCAACTCCTGTTTCTTCTTCTGTCAGGTCATCAGACAAGTCTCCTCCCTCGAAGATCTTCACGTACTCTTCCCCTCGGATCGGCTCTCTCCCCTGCATTTGACAACGGAATCCTCATTGCACTCCTATCGTTATTCCACTTTTCTGAAATTTACCATCTAAATTAAAGAGTGCTTAGGGAGTCCAACTCGTCATAAATGGTTTATAAAAGACGTATTTTATTGCCATAATCTGTTCTGACGTCAGGAGATCCACTTCTAATCCATTACTTTATTTGCGATAAACATCTGGAAATATTAAAATACCTAGAAGTTACCAGCCGGAAAGACTTAATTGGAATAACATCAATCGAATGATAGGAAAAGCAGATGTCAAAACAGTTCATGGAAACGATCTGAAGGATGTAATTCATCCACGAAAGATATGGCTTACCAATTCCTCGCGCGACGTATTCTTGAGCACTGTTGATCAGTCTGGCAACAGTATCGAGCGGGATTAATACAGAGGGGCCAGGAAAATGTTAACATCTTTTGAAAGTTAATGTCTATGGAACAAAATCATATATTGTTGCAATTTTGAGCGGTAGCGTAGTTCATTGTTTTCTCAACAGATCGCGGAGCCCGTTTTACAGCTGATGACAATGCAGGAATGAATGAAGTAAGCCATTTAAGGAACTCAAGGCGTTATTGAAGTAGTACTTGAAGTTCGAAAACATGGAGGAAGAACGGCAAAGACATAATATGTACGTAAATCAGCAGCCAACACGTACAACAATTTGTCGTATTCGGGAGAAATTTGAGGCATAAGAAAAGGTCAGGCGGACCACAAATTTCAAGAAGCCCAGATTCCAGTGCTGCAGTGTTGCAACATTTTACTAGGTCACCTCAAAAATCTGAAGCAGGATGGATTCAGAGCAGGGTATTCCGATCAAGGGAACGACGAATTCTGAAGGCAGCGAATTGGAAAGTGTACATTCCAAGATTGCTGCAGGCTACGAAAGAGGACGACCCGGTTCAAACTATGAAGAACTGCGAGTGGTGTGAAGGCATGCTTCGCTAGTATGAACGGTTTGCAGAATTGTTATTTGGTCATACGAGGTGCTTTTCAAACTGAACGGTACGGCAAACCTCCGAAACTGGGCTCCTGAAGATCCTCACGTTCACGTGGACGGACATGTTAAAGTACCAGGATGTGAAGTGTGTTTTGTCTTCGTGCGGTTTGATTGTACCGTAACTGGTGAGATGTAGCTTCAACTGCAAACGTCTATTTTACCTAACATCCGGCAGGGGTCTGGAAATGAAAAATGTTACGTGCACAGTAAGATCGCGCTCCTCCTAACACAGAGGTGTCAAGGCTTTTGTCATCAGTCTACTGACTGGTTTGATGCGGCCCGCCACGAATTCCTTTCCTGTGCTAACCTCGTCATCTCAGAGTAGCACTTGCAACGTACGTCCTCAATTATTTGCTTGTCGTATTCCAATCTCTGTCTTCCTCTACAGTTTTTGCCCTCTACAGCTCGCTCTAGTACCATGGAAGTCATTCCCTCATGTCTTACCAGATGTCCTATCATCCTGTCCCTTCTCCTTATTAGTGTTTCCCACATATTCCTTTCCTCTCCGATTCTGCATAGAACCTCCTCATTCCTTACCTTATCAGTCCACCTAATTTTCAACATTCGTCTATAGCACCACATCTCAAATGCTTCGATTCTCTTCTGTTCCGGTTTTCCCACAGTCCATGTTTCACTACCATACAATGCTGTACTCCAGACGTACATCCTCAGAAATTTCTTCCTCAAATTAAAGCCGGTATTTGATATTAGTAGACTTCTCTTGGCCAGAAATGCCGTTTTTGCCATAGCGAGTCTGCTTTTGATGTCCTCCTTGCTCCGTCCGTTATTGGTTATTTTACTACCTAGGTAGCAGAATTCCTTAACTTCATTGACTTCGTGACCATCAATCCTGATAAGTTTCTCGCTGTTCTTATTTCTACTACTTCTCATTACCTTCGTCTTTCCCCGATTTACTCTCAAACCATACTGTGTACTCATTAGACTCTTCATTCCGTTCAGCAGATGATTTAATTCTTCTTCACTTTCACTCAGGTTAGCAATGTCATCAGCGAATCGTATCATTGATGTCCTTCCATCTTGTATTTTAATTCCACTCCTGAACTTTTCTTTTATTTCCATCATTACTTCCTCGATGTACAGATTGAAGAGTAGGGGCGAAAGGCTACAGCCTTGTCTTACACCCTTCTTAATACGAGCACTTCGTTCTTGATCGTCCACTCTTATTATTCCCTCTTGGTTGTTGTACATATTGTATATGACCCGTCTCTCCCTATAGCTGACCCCTACTTTTTTTCAGAATCTCGAACAGCTTGCACCATTTTATATTGTCGAACGCTTTTTCTACGTCGACAAATCCTATGAAAGTGTCTTGATTTTTCTTTAGCCTTGCTTCCATTATTAGCCGTAATGACAGAATTGCCTCTCTCGTCCCTTTACTTTTCCTAAAGCCAAACTGATCGTCACCTAGCGCATTCTCAATTTTCTTTTCCATTCTTCTGTATATTATTCTTGTAAGCAGCTTCGATGCATGAGCGTAAGTCCTCCAAAGCTCTTTTAAATTCCGATTCTAATACTGGATCCCCTATCTCTTCTAAATCGACTCCTGTTTCTTCTTCTATCACATCAGACAAATCTTCACCCTCATAGAGGCTTTCAGTGCATTCTTTCCACCTACCTGCTCTCTCCTCTGCATTTAAAAGTGGAATTCCCGTTGCACTCTTAATGTTACCACCGTTGCTTTTAATGTCACCAAAGGTTGTTTTGACTTTCCAGTATGCTGAGTCTGTCCTTCCGACAATCATATCTTTTTCGATGTCTTCACATTTTTCCTGTAGCCATTTCGTCTTAGCTTCCCTGCACTTCCTATTTATTTCATTCCTCAGCGACTTGTATTTCTGTATTCCTGATTTTCCCGGAACATGTTTGTACTTCCTCCTTTCATCTATCAACTGAAGTTTTTCTTCTGTTACCCATGGTTTCTTCGCAGCTACCTTCTTTGTACGTATGTTTTCCTTCCCAACTTCTGTGATGGCCCTTTTTAGAGATGTCCATTCCTCTTCAACTGTACTGCCTACTGCGCTATTCCTTATTGCTGTATCTATAGCGTTAGAGAACTTCAAACTTATCTCGTCATCTGTTCATCTTCAGCTTGCGACGTCGGCATGTATACCTGAACTATCGTTGTCGGTGTCGGTCTGCTGTCGATTCTGGTTAGAACAACCCGGTCACTGAACTGTTCACAGTAACACACTCTCTGCCCTACCTTCCTATTCATAACGAATCCTACACCTGTTATACCATTTTCTACTGCTGTTGATATTACCCGATACTCATCTGACCAGAAATCCTTGTCTACTCTCCACTTCATTTCACTGACCCCACCTGTATCTAGATTGAGCCTTTGCATTTCCCGTTTCAGATTTTCTAGTTTCCCTACCACGTTCAAGCTCCTGACATTCCACGCCCGACTCGTAGAACGTTAACCTTTCGTTCATTATTCAATCTTTTTATCATGGTAACCTCCCCCTTGGCAGTCCCCTCCCGGAGATCCGAATGGGGGACTATTCCGGAATCTTTTGCCAATGGAGAGATCATCATGACACTTCTTCAATTACAGGCCACATGTCCTGTGGATACACGTTACATGTCTTTAATGCAGTGGTTTCGATTGCCTTCTGCATGCTCATGTCGTTGCTCATTGCTGATTCTTCCGCCTTTAGGGGCAATTTCCCATCCCAAGGACAAGAGAGTGTCCTGAACCTCTATCCGCTCCTCCAAAGCTATTGGATGAATATCTACCTGGGATATGGATATGTCGAAGACGCGCTCTTAAATACCCACCATCGTCTCCAGATTTTGCACCTCTTTACTTCCACTTATGGGGGACACTGACATATGAAGTTTACCAACATAAGCGAGATACACCAAACGAGCTACGAGAAATCATCAAGGTGACCTCTACGGCTATCACACCGGCAACACTGACAGCCGTAGTTCAGTGTACAGTACAGCGGCATCGACTGTTCGGCTGCTGATGTGGGTCACTTTAAACACACAAAATAACCGTTTCCTGCCCCGGCCGCCCGTGCAATATTTGCAATGTAACGTCATTTTGGTCCAATGATATTGACTATCAAAGCGTGTCTACATTTTTCTGGGCCCATGTGTAGAAAGGTAAGATCCAATAAAGCGTTTCACGTTTCACCATGGAGTCGTTACGAAGATACTGAACAAACTTCATAGTCAGGAGTTACAAGAGAGGAGCTGTGCATCACGAAGAGGTTTACTGTAGAAACTTCGGCAACGCACGTTCCAAGATGAATAAGGCAAAGTATTAACCCCGTGCAAAATGATCACTAGAAAATTAGAGAAATTGTATGTCATATGTAGCTTTGGGAAACTGTTTTTCCCAGGCACCATTCGTGAATGAGATGGGAAGGGGAGAAGAGAGAGTGGTAGTAGATCGCTTGCTAGTATAGCTGCAGATGCATGCCAGTCTTCAGATGGGTCACTTGTAATATCCGATTCGCCAGCAACGTGTCTGCTCCTATAATGTATTAGTTTATTAAAGTATATAAAATGGCCTTACTTTAACATTCTTATGATGATCGAACACTCATTTACAGACTTCATGTCTTCAGTTGAGATTCGTACTTCTCAACAAGATGCTTAGTCCTACAGCATTCTGACACAAAGATCCTATAGAGAGCTATCCTCTTTGACGCCATTTACGAAAAGAACTCCTCGTCATTAAAAACTTGGTTCACTCAATTTTAGAGCAGATCGATTAGCTTTAGTAGCTCAACTGTTTACCGGCCTTAAGGTTATTGAAAAAAAAAATCAGGGGTATACATACAGGTATTATGAAAATTGGTACATTAACATGCACCACCCCCTCCCCCCCCCCCCACCCCTTCTGTGTGTTACTTGTTGCATAGCTGTCTAACAGTCTTCCCACAAACACGTGGGAATCTACTATGATTTTTCTGCACAGTCGTAACTGCAACAGAAAATGGACTTCGCCTGTTAGTGCAGACTGTCCGTCTTGCATCCAAGCTTCCACACTTCAATTCCTGATTTGCTGCAAAGGCGCATATAAACGTTAATAGGTTACTTGTGCCTTGCGTACTCGGTAGTACCAACCAACCTAATATTATTAGTCTTAAAATGTAGCTACTGCTCATATAACGTTGCCAGTACACTATATCGGGGCGACCGGTGTCGCCGAACGTTTCTAGCTGCTTCAGTCTGGAACCGCGCGACCGCTATAGTTGCAGGTTCGAATCCTGCCTCGGGCATGGATGTGTGTGATGTCCTTAGGTTGTTTAGGTTTAAGTAATCCCAAGTTCTTGAGGACTGATGACTTCACCTTTTAAGTCCCATAGTGCTCAGAGTCATTTGAAACATTTGAACATTATATCGGTGATCGATAAAAATATCTGCACTAACACCCCACCAACTTCTATGTTTAAGTTATGTACATGTGACAAAGAATTAGTCAGTGTCTGAAGACACAGCGTTAATATCGAGTATCACCTTTTCTAACGTTGGTAATAAGCTCAGTTCGGCGAGGAAGAGAGACTACAAGTTTTTCTGGTACGCCATATCCAGCTGAAGCCACTAGTTTATGATTATATTTTGTATAGCTACCTAACTGCAGACATCTTCATTTTCGTTGGTTCGTTTCACCTGTTGCTACAAATGGTGCGAATTTTTATGGGATTACGATAGGATGACAAACTGCCTATTGGCTTCTGTCTCGGGTACTTCGGCCGACGTTCATCTAATGATTTTTCTGACGTTTCGCCAGCACGAGTGGCGCGCCGGGTACATATAGTCTGAGCCCGCGAGCTCGGCTCCAGTTCACCACCGGCAATGGAGGGTGAAACTTTGACAATGCCAGCCACTCGTGCTGGTGAAACGTCAGAAAAATCATTAGATGAACGTCGGCCGAAGAACCCGAGACAGAAGCCAATAGGCAGTTTGTCAGCAAGTGGCCACGAAAGCCTTAACAATTTTGTGTTACGCCTCTACGGGGAAGAGATTTGCAGATTGCACCGACGCCTCGACCAACGATGGAAGCGCGACTGATGTCCTCTCTCGCCATTCTGTCACGGTGCCGAGATGAACGTGCTACACCGAAGTTCTTGAGATGTAAGCGCCCATTCACCACCGCCCAAGCACATCGTATCTACGACAGAATGCAACGAGCTTTTCTTCGTGAGCGAATACATACAACACGGAGAGACTTGGCAAGAACGGATCAGGAACTTCTGGACATTTTCTATCAACTAAGTAGCAGAATGCATCGAGACGACTGGGACAAGATCGACAGCATCACTCACAGGAGCATGCAGAACGAACTCGAGCGCTGCACCGAGCGACAGAAGAAAAAGTTTGAAAGATGCCAGAAGTAGACCGACAAGGCGATTCCCGACATGTCACACACAGTGGTCAACCTTACTGAACGACAATTGACCGAAGAAGAAGTGTCTGTTCTTCAAAAAGGAGGGAATTTCGCTATCATCCCGAGAACTATACCTATGGAGGATATCATTGCCAACACTGAAGCAGCCATTCGGACCCTTCCTTGTGAAAGGGCAGAGGAAATACGCACGGAAACAGCCAGGATACTGCGCCGAGCAAAACCACCAGCTTGCAACCTGAAGAAAGAAGAGGTACAAGCCATTAAGAATCTAAACGCCGACAAGAGTATATTGGTACTGCCTGCCGATAAGGGGAATGCGACCGTCGTAATGAAGACCGAAGATTATGAGCAAAAGATCCGAGACCTATTAGATCCGACGACGTACCGAAAACTAAGCGCAGATCCGACGCAGCGTATCAGACGGAATACGAATCGATTAATCAAGGCGTCTTCTTTGCCGGCGGACATACAGAGAAACCTGCGCAACACAGAAGCCCTACCGCCTTGGCTGTATGGATTACCCAAGATCCATAAGAACAACGTTCCACTGAGACCGATCGCTAGCGCTCCTGGCTCACCGACGTATAAACTGGCGAAACACTTGGCCTCTCTGCTCCAGCCACACGTGGGGAAGACCGACACATACATTAAGGACTCAGGACATTTCATTGAGAAGCTGAAGAAACTGAAACTTGCGCCAAACGACATCCTGGTCAGTTTTGATGTTGATTCGTTATTTACGAAAGTACCACTCAGTGACGATCTGGAGCACATCGGTTCCATGTTCCCGCAAGACATCAAAAAGCTCTTCCATGCATGTCTCACCACGAACTGTTTCACGTAGAATGGAGATTTCTACGAACAGCTGGAAGGCGTCGCCATGGGTAGTCCTCTCAGTCCAGTGGTGGCCAACTTCTTCATGGAACAATTCGAAGCACAGGCACTGTACTCGGCGACTTGAAAACCTATGGTGTGGTACAGGTACGTCGATGATACTTTCGTGGTGTGGAGCCATGGTGAAGAACAGCTCGGTGAATTCCTGAGACACTTGAACAGCCTCCATGCCAACATAACATTTACCATGGAAGTAGAACAGGACAAGAAACTGCCACTTCTAGTTGTGCTGGTCACAAGGGACGGCGAAAACCTGGGACACAGCGTGTATCGAAAACCGACACACACGAGCCGATACCTGCACAAACTGTGAAACCACCACCCGAGCCAGAAAAGAGGCATGATTAGTACGCTCGTAACGAGAGCTCGTAATGTGAGCCTAAACACCTCAAACGAGAAATGCAACACCTGGAAACTGTCCTGAGGAGCAATGGGTACTCCACAAATTATATTAGAAGTGTAACAGAGCCAAACACTCGGCGAAGTAAGGAACCAGAAAAAGAAATGTCGGGTACGGCCTTTCTGCCATACATTCCCAGAGTGACGGACAGAATCGGCCCTATATTGCCCAAACATGGCGTAAAGACGATTTTCAAACCGACAAGGAAGATCAAAGAGTGTCTTAGATCGGCGAAGGAGAAAAGAGACCCACATGCAATGTCGGGAATATACCGTATACCATGCACATGAGGAAAATTTTATGTCGGAATGACTGGACGATCAATTAACAACAGGATCAAAGAGCATAAGCGACATTGCAGGTTGGGGCAAGTGGAGAAATCGGCCGTGGCAGAGCACGCACTGAATGAGACCGACCACGTAATAAAATTCGCCGACACGGAAGTTCTGGCTGTAGAGAAGCACTATCACACGCTCTTGTTCAGAGAATCTGTAGAAATACAAAAACACGGGAACAGTTTGAACAAGAAAGAGGAAAGCCTTAAGGTAAACGGATCCTGGCTTCCCGTACTGCAGCGAACGACCGTCGCAGGTAGCAAGAGGAGAACCGCACCGGAAATGACCGCGGAGAAGCCCTCGGACGTTGGCGCGCCGGGTACATATAGTCTGCGCCCGCGAGCGCGGCTCCAGTTCACCACCGGCAATGGAGGGTGAAGCTTTGACAATGCCAGCCACTCGTTCTGGCGAAACGTCAGAAAAATCATTAGATGAACGTCGGCCGAAGAACCCGAGACAGAAGCCAATAGGCAGTTTGTCAACAAGTGGCCACGAAAGCCTTAACAATTTTGTACGATAGAATGATTTATCGCGCCAATGGAGCTGCTGTAGGGTTTCTCCGTGTGTGTGTCGTCAATTGGTACGTATTTTGTTCTGTATCTTCTTGACGCAAACACTTTGCCACCAATAATGCTGAAGTAAATGTCCTTGTTACGTGTACAGTGCACCTAAGTCATGGTCCGAAAAGCACTCTGGGTTCTAATAGACCCATCCCTGGCTTCAACGTCACTCTATATATTTCTGGATTTGGTCGTTGCACTGGGTGCCATGCATCATTTGAAAAGACACAAAATCACGATTTGTGATGCGACACTATCCGCGTCCAGGCAGCCACTGTTCTCTTCCCGTGTTATTTCACCCACGGAGGACCTGAAGCTTTCTGTCGGTCCTCTCACGTACCCTGCTCCAAACGTCTATTGCGTGCAACTGCGTTCGCAATATTCGCTCGTAAAGTGGTTGAGACTGAACTGCATGAACTGCCACCAGCAGCTCGTTTCGCGTTTAAAACCGATTGTCATTGAAGTGTGACACTCGGCAGTGGTCCCTGTCTGGATTTTTTTACGACTGTAGCATAACGTCGGTCCGAACGCGCCGGAACGGCGATGCAGCAACTTCCAGGGAAATTCTTTTCAACGTACTGAAACAAGTCGAGATAGGAGATTTAAAATGGTAGTATGTCAAATCTCTGTGCCAGCATCAGTAATCGTGAGAGTTGTTGACTACTTCTGTGAGAGACATGAAAATTACTCGGAGTTGTGAATGTGGACCAACATCAGCTGTATAATGGATTGACTACAATGAAAATTTGCGCAAAGACCCGAACCCGGATTTTACCCCACGAGCCGTCGCCTTACCGTTCAGCTATCCGAGCACGCTTCACCGCCAAACTTTCACATGTCGTCGTCCATGTGACACACACTCTCAATTTGTGCTTTGCGTATATTTACTGGGAACCGAGGGCCTGGTATTAAGAATTAATTCGCAATAGCAGTACCCGTATTTTTAAGAAGTACGATGCATGCACGCCAATCCAAAGGAACAGGCACTGCAACGACCTCAGCCGTCCGGAAATAAAGGAAATGTGTTCGCAGTTGCGCATATGAAAACCATCGCCTAAATATTGGAACGACCACAGTCATGCATGCATATCCGAAGGAACATTACATCGTACTTTTTTATAACACAGGCACTACTATTTGCATTTATTCCGCAATATGCGGCCCCCAACTCTCAATAATGTGCAAGTTGTGACATATGGACGACAGCGTATGAATGTTTGAGTCTGGCCGTGGTCCCCGTTCTGAAAGTGTACCGTCCCCAGTGAAATATCAGAAATAACTTTGAAATGACACTGAAAAGAAAAAAAATCTTTCAATATTAGATTAAAAGTGAATACTAACCGCTCAGGCGAGATACAATTTTCTCTCATGCTTATTATTATTATCTTCACTTTCTCAGACGTTAATTCCGGTTAAAAATGGAGTGACGCGGACCTTGATCAAGCGTCACTTCCTTTTAACTGTAAGGTATGTGTTATATTGCATTTAGGAACTTTCGGGTAATTGAACATGTATCAATAATTACGGATTTCTGTAGCTGTATATATATGTTTGGATGTAGCTGTATTGCATTGATGTACTGGTGGATATTGTGTGGTATGACTCCCGTAGTTGATACTATAATTGGTATGATGTCAACTTTATCCTGATGCCACATGTCTTTGACTTCCTCAGCCAGTTGGATGTATTTTTCAATTTTTTCTCCTGTTTTCTTTTGTATATTTGTTGTATTGGGTATGGATATTTGGATTAGTTGTGTTAATTTCTTCTTTTTACTGGTGAGTATGATGTCAGGTTTGTTATGTGGCGTTTTTTTATCTGTTATAATGGTTCTGTTCCAGTATAATTTGTATTCATCATTCTCCAGTACATTTTGTGGTGTATACTTGTATGTAGGAATGTGTTGTTTTAAAAGTTTATGTTGTAAGGCAAGCTGCTGATGTATTATTTTTGCGACATTGTCATGTCTTCTGGGGTATTCTGTATTTGCTAGTATTGTACATCCGCTTGTGATGTGATCTACTGTTTCTATTTGTTGTTTACAAAGTCTGCATTTATCCGTTGTGGTATTGGGATCTTTAATAATATGCTTGCTGTAATACCTGGTGTTTATTGTTTGATCCTGTATTGCAATCATGAATCCTTCTGTCTCACTGTATATATTGCTTTTCTTAGCCATGTGTTGGATGCGTCTTGATCGATGTGTGGCTGTGTTAGATGATACGGGTGCTTATCATCTAACACAGCCACACATCGATCAAGACGCATCCAACACATGTCTAAGAAAAAGGCAATATATACAGTGAGACAGAAGGATTCATGATTGCAATATTATTATTATTATTATTATTATTATTATTATTACTATTATATAAAGTTCAGTGAGTTAGTTTCGAGTGGAGAGAACACAGAAATGCACTCTAAACAATAATAGCCCAGATAGCTGTAAAAGGAGATATCAATTGTTTTATTTTAGCCGTTATCACTTCTGTTGTCTTCGTTGCGAGTAGACAGACATCTTGGTGAGTGCAGTTTAATTTAACCAATTCTGTATCTTCAGTCAGATAATATAGTAATTTCATGTTATCCACTTAATTTTTAAGATGTGAGCCCTGTCTCGTGTCCGTTTCCTTGAAATAGTCTGCATTTTAAGAAATTTACAGCGCAACAATTCCGGCGGTCGTTGCAGAGAACGACGCCGTTACGTGGCAATCTGAACTTATAAAATTAGCGGAAGCGAAAAACTCTCCCGCTACAATTGTAATAACATTTTCTTTCGCATCCGCCAGACGTTGCAGCAGAGTACGTACTTTTAAAATTTCTATTTTCAGCTCAATAGCAGAAATCCAGAGCCACGACTAGACGACAAGGCAAAATCTGAAAATGGTAAGAAATAGTCCTCTCGCGCGTGTGTGGCCACAAATGCAAATAATAATTAAAGATCTCATGCTTGATTAAAAATCTAATTAGCCGAGGCACTATTCTGAAAAACGTTTATTTCGTTTTTCGACGTATATGTCCATGTTATAAGATCAGTGTGTCTTAGTAACTTGACAATTTTGCTAAAGATTAATTCTGATGAAACGGACAATTTCCACAAAGTAATGTAAGGTAACTCAAAATTAGATTATCTATTTTGAAACAAGCCCACAACGAACAACAATACTCCTGCATTATAAATGCATAATTTGAGTAAAAAAAAATTAAATCACGTTGTTACGCGGGAAAAGCTAAAGCGATTAAGGCGACATCTCGCGTAAAAGCTGGAAACCCGGGTTAAAGTCCCTGTGCAGCATTTATTTTCAGTGTCATTCCACTATACGGCTGATGGTTGTCCATACTCGCAACTGCAAATGCTTTTCGTATACTGCGTAACGGCTGTGGTCTCCACAGTGCCCGTTTCCTCGGACATCCATGCAAATGTGTTGCTTATTTGCATTAATGAATATGAACTTAGTTCAGTTGTAACACAATTCAGTAAGTAGTGGATAAATAGCATTTATAACGTTTACCACACGTGTGACTCAATATTCCACGTTACATTGTGTGTGTTTTTCCGTAACACTTTGAGAAGTCGGAACTATACGTTACCACCATGAGCTCGGAATATCTTCGTCATTCATCAGTAAATCTTTTATTAATTAATACTGGACCATAGCCTGCCGCAGAAATTTTTCCATGTTGGGAGAAGGGGTAGGGTGTTGGCAGAAAGACTAACTGCCACTGTTGACATATACAGGGTGGTCCATAGATCGTGACCGGGCCAAATATCTCACGAAATATGCATCGAACGAAAAAACTACAAAGAACGAAACTTGTTTAGCTTGAACGGGGAATCAGATGGCGCTATGGTTGGCCCGCTAGATAGTGCTGCCATAGGTCAAACGGATATCGACTGCGTTTTTTTTAAAATAGGAACCCCCTCTTTTTATTACATATTCCTGTAGTACGTAAAGAAATATGAATATTTTAGTTGAACCACTTTCTTCGCTTTGTGATAGATGGCGCTGTAATAGTCACAAACATATGGCTCACAATTTTAGACGAACGGTTGGTAACATGTAGGTTCTTTAAGTTAAAATACAGAACGTAGGTACGTTTGAACATTTTATTTCGGTTGTTCCAAAGTGGTTCATGTACCTTTGTGAACTTATTTCTGAGAACGCATGCTATTACAGCGTGATTACCTGTAAATACCACATTAATGCAATAAATGCTCAAAATGATGTCCGTCAACCTCATTGCATTTGGCAGTAAGTGTGACGACATTCCTCTCAACTGCGAGTAGTTCGCCTTCCGTAATGTTCGCGCATGCATTGAAAATGCTCTGACGCATGTTGTAGGCGTTGTCGGTGGATCACGATGGCAAATATCCTTCAACTTTCCCCACAGGAAGAAATCCGGGGACGTCAGATCTGGTGAATGTGCGCGCCATGGTATGATGCTTCGACGGCCAATCTGCCTGTCATGAAATATGCTATTCAATACCGCTTCAACAGCATGCGAGCTATGTGCCGGACATCCATCATGTTGGAAGTACATCGCCATTCTGTCATGCAGTGAAACCTCTTGTAGTAACATCGGTAGAACATTACGTACGAAATCAGCATACGTTGCTCCATTTAGATTGCCATCGATAAAATGGGGGGGGGGGGGGCAATTATCCTTCCTCCCATAATGCCGCACCATACATTAACCCGCCAAGCCATCGTGGAGTTTCCGTTACCCAATAGTGCATATTATGCCGGTTTACGTTACCGCTGTTAGTAAATGACGTTTCGTCGCTAAATAGAACGCGTGCGAAAAATCTGTCATCGTCCTGTAATTTCTCTTGTGCCCAGTGGCAGAACTGTACACGACGTTCAAAGTCGCGCCAAACATTTCCTGGTGCATAGAAATATGGTACGGGTGCAATCGATGTTCACCTAGCATTCTCAACACCGACGTTTTTGAGATTCCCGATTCACGCGCAATTTGTCTGCTACTGGTGTGCGGATTAGCCGCGACAGCAGCTAGAACACCTGCTTTTTCATCATCATTTGTTGCATTTCGTGGTTGATGTTTTCACATGTGGCTGAACACTTCCTGTTTCCTTAAATAACGTAACTATCCGGCGAGCGGTCCGGACTCTGGGATGATGTCGTCCAGGATACCGAGCAGCATACATAGCATACGCCCGTTGGGCATTTTGATCACGATAGCCATACATCAACACGATATCGACCTTTTATGCAGTTGGTAAACGGTCCATTTTAACATTGGTAATGTATCACGAAGCAAATACCGTCCGCACTGGCGGAATGTTACGTGATACCACGTACTTATACACATGTGACTATTACTGCGCCATCTATCACAAAGGGAAAAAAGTGGCCCAACTAAAACATTCGTATTTATTTACGTATTACACGAATATGTAGTAAAAAAGGGGGTTCCTATTTTAAAAAACGCAGTTGATATCCGTTTGACCTATGGCAGCACCATCTAGCGGGCCAACCATAGCGCCATCTGGTTTCCCCCTTCAAGCTAGACGAATTTCGTTTTTTGTAGTTTTTTCGTTTGATGCTTATTTCGTGATATATTTGGCCTGGTCACTATCAATGGACCACCCTGTATTACTCGATCAGGTTTGAGATGTGGCACGCCTCAAGAACTAAATTTGGCAAGAGAGAAAATTTATTGTATAATCCAGAGATCTGATGGCTTTCCACACATTGCTTATGTTCTGGTGTAGCTTCAAGCGCCGGCAAGTCGCCTGCAATGTTACAGCAGAGAGGGCTGTGAGACGTCAGCCAATAGTACGCTGACTAGGACTACACCACGACAGAAGCGGCTCTAATACGGAGAAAATGTACGCGCCGATACCCCTATGCGCGACCGCACTGTAAGACGAGCCGTGTTAACGCTATAGCAGTGACGTGTGGACTGTATTATATGCTTCCACGTAAATTGTATATAGCGAAGAACATTGGATATATCCATGTCGCCATTTGATTGCGAACCATCATTATAAATACGGGAAGTTAAGTATTGTCAGTTTAATTTATTGTAATTAACTCCATTAATATGATTTGCTTGAATTGTTCTCCAGCTATCCGACAAAACAGCTCAATATGCACCATGTATTAGCCGAGTGGACAGGACACGACAATGTATATTTCTTATAGATACTTTACTTGGATATCTAGTAGGCAAGCATGACTCATGGTACCTTTAAAGTTAATTTTTTGTATTATTAAAATCGTCATGGATATGACAAATTTTTGAAGGTGACACCCTGACGCTATATTCTTTTAGCACTATATTTAACACGTATCCAACAGAATGGTCGATAAGCTAGGAAGTGAAGCATCAAAATATTAAGGAAAGATATTTTTATTCGTACATCAACAATGCTTATTGATACTGAATGTGGAAAGTCTGAGGCAGGAAATAAGAAATAAGGGTGTCGTTATATTCAAAAATCATATTGTTGCGTTGATCATATGAATAGCAAAATCTGTTACTGATTTTATATAATCTGTATTTTTAATGTACCAAATATAATTATTCGGGATTAGTATATGTTTGTTCTGTCAGCTCCGACACATATTAAGTGACCTTCTCAAAAATCGAACAAGCAGAATTGCTTTTATCAGCATTATACACATAAAAACGTAGTCTATGTACAGTAACTGGATCGAATGGACTGTGTTGATACATTCCGTTAATACAGAAATTTCTATGAAGAGGAACTAGATTTTTTTTTTCAACCGCTGAAAGACATGTCGAAACGAAGCGTGCTGTGGAGACAGCGTTGCGTCTCCGAAACTCGTATTGATCATTGTAAAAATAACAGGAAATGGATTATCTCGGTTGCAGTAGGTTGCTAAATGATCTACCCTCCATATGCACTTAGCTTTAGACAATGATTGTTTAGTTGCGCACACAAAAGCGAGCTGTAGGAGTCCGTATTCATCGCCGTTAGCAGGATAGCTGGAGGTTGTCACTGGCCTCGCAGACGGTGTGTGCCAGACATTGATCAGAAAACCGCATGTATGACCAGTAGGAGAAGCCAAACTCGTCGTATATGGGACACAGAGATATAGTAGCAAAGAACAATAAAAACCAAGAGATTACTCGAATCGATGAAGTGGTGTTAATTGACTGGATGCTTTCAGAACGTACTGACTTCACTAGTCTCCAGTGTGTCGCTAATACAACAGCCGCTTGGGTTCCATGCATCAACCACGGATCGCTGTTGCTCGCTGCCACAGTTGGTATCGACTGTATAGCCCCGCGGCGATACAAAATATTCCTTGTGGCCAACTACAGGGACTTCTGTTACAGAGCTAGTTAGAGGCGAATAACTGAAGATGTGTTCCAAGGTACAGCATTGTATACCATACATTAGGCGACGCTAGCTTACACGGAGAGTGGGTTGATTTCGACTTTGCGAACGGAATGTTGCTGAACGACGATGAAGATCTTCTGGGTAGTATCTTCTTCAGTGATGAATCGACATTTTACCTTAATAGAAATGTGAACACACACAATGTGCGTATGTGGGGGTTAGCAGATCCTCACGAGATGGTACAGTTGCAAATGGGACTTACTTACATTTAATGTTTTTGTGCCTATTCCGACGGGAAGTTCATGGGCCTTTCTTTTTCATTCAAGCGACTGTATCTGGTGTTTCCTACCTTGAAGCACTAGAACTACGGCTCTTTCCTCGTGTGAAAGAAGCTAATCCGCAGAATTTTATTTGGCAGCAAGATGTGCACCGCCTTACTGGCGTCATCTGTAAGCATTTGGTTAAACGAAGTTCTACCTGACCGCCGGATTGGCCCCAAGAGACCTGATGACAGAGCTTGTTTAGCGTTACCACGTTCCCGCACGATCTGAAGCCACGTGTTTTTTATGCTTGGGTGATCATAAAGGATCATGTGTACGTGCCTCCGCTACCAGCTGATATACCCGACTTCAGAAACAGCATTGTTCCAGCAATTACTCCAGTTACTCCACCCTTTGGGAAGAACTCGCCTATCAGTCCCATATATGATAAAGGGTACAGAGCACGTGTGAGAAAACTGCTCGAGTTTCTCCTCCATTTGATGTATTATTTGTAATTGTAAGCTGACTAATGAATTCTAAAAAGCGTTAAAACAATTATATTGCAATTGCAACACGCTGTACTTCGTACTTCATTGTCAGACTTACAATAGATCTGTAACATTTCTGCTAATCCGTATCTGCTATTGAGAATCAAAAAGGTATTCATACTTAAAAAGACCATCTTAATACTTGTATCTCGGTGATCAATAAAGTTAAGAAAACCCATTGTTCATTTTCATAAATCTGGTATCTCCAGGTGAAATTCAATTAAGACTATGTTAATAGTTACTGCGGGTGAGAGGTACGTCACCCAGTTTACTCATTTCTACCCTTTTGCTCATGTTTTGATTCGAACACTAAAACAAACATATAACCAAGTTAACCTTAAAAGGCCCATCCATAACCGGAAAGAACTCAAGTTGACCTTACAAGACATCGTAACCTTGACATCAAGCAGGCAGAATCCTTCCCCATTCGTTGTAGTGCTGTCATTCTACCCTTTTTGTACATTCGCAGTCAGAAGCTCTGCACATGCTACTTTTTTGAGAGGCGATCAAAAAAATTTCCGTTCGATGTCCGTACAGTACAAAATCGTTATGTCAATCAGGCAAAATCCTGTGAGCATTGCGGCAAATAATCCAAGCGACGCACCACGATAAAGATACCCGTTTGGAAAACCACCATGTCAAAGTGAGTGAAGTCGTCTGTACCTGCTGCAAATGCTCGTCCGACAGGAATCGTCGACCCTTGAAGGCCTTTTCGAAAGGACCGAAGACGTAATAGTCGTATGTGGAGAGACAAGGCGTGTCTCCCGCTTGTCCGTAATGGAGGAGGCTAGCCTCCCAGATCGACCAGCGTCTTCTGCCGAACCGCGACCAGCATGGAATTTGCCGCATCAACCTGCAACAGTCGTTTCCGACAGACATGCTGCCCGTACACATTGATCATTCTCCGATGGATGTCTTTCAGCAGCCAAAAAACGAACACCAGCACTTTTGTAACCGTAGATCACACCAACGAATTTACCGCATGCAATTCCGGAAGAGAAGTTGGTGGTTATATACCCACACCGGGGTGGAGCTACGTTGCTTATGCGCTGCAGTAACGCCACCAAACCCAAACATTTTTTTATCCAACGAGGGCACCTGTCGAATCGTTTGGTGCTACCTTGGTTATCTGCTTTTGGCGTCAAATATGAACGCTTGGGTATTAATATTCGAGGCTAATCATACTAACAACGTGTTATATGACAACTGAAATGCAAAGTGTAAGTAGCGGGGTGTCATGTAGTCTACCTTATATGCATTGTGTCCAACAAGAAGTTTTGCGACGAATGTCTTGAACAAATTGATTATAGGAACCTGTGTCCGAAACCGTCATCTACCGACGCAACAGTCTCGTATTCATAGGAAACGTCCTTCTACGCAGGTGTTAGCCCTATCTTCTCGACCGACGATAGCGGCCATACGTCTCGGTCACTGTGTAATACAATATAGCTAGACGATCTGCCCAGGAGCCTGTCAGAGTGCTAAGTCACGCTTACTAATATTTACTATTGAAATCAATCTTGATCACAATTTTATTTATTCTGGTAACCGGTTTCGACCACGCCTGTGGTCATCTTCAGACCAAAATGTGTGAGCATCATCAGCCGTCTCGTGGTGGTGCGAGCAGTGATTTACCACCAGAAGGAGGCTACTGCTCATACAGCATTTTGGTGTGAAGATGACCACAGGCGTCGTCTAAACAGATTACCAGAATAAATAAAATTGTGATCAAGACTGATTTTAATAGTAACTATTAGTAGTAACATTGATCACTGTATGCTCCCACGATGTATTCAAAAGTAACGTCACGTTTGATGCCGAAGGGATGGCCTAGTGGTAGACGCCGGGGCCTATTACTTCGATGCTCTGTAGTGTCGTCGGATGACGTTTCTCGCCACATTTTCCTATCCTCAGTTTGTTCCTCAAAATGCCTCTGGAGTCCCTCGAAGTTTGTCGCAACATTTTTGGGACCTCCTGTACAGTAGATGACATGTCACTTTCGTTCCATAGAGCAATACAGTGAACATTCTCAAGGACATGTTCACCACAGCTGTCTTGCTGTCCATATTCCCTTCAATGATTATTTTCTCTAATATTCTGTCTCTTCTCACATTACGGCCAAGGAACTGGAGAACTATTTTGGTTGATGCAAGAAGAAAACCGTCTTTACATATTAATTTCTTTGTTCTTCTTCCCGTCCACTCTATGCTCAGTATCATTCGCTTGCTCCGAAGCTCAAATATATCAATATTCTGCTTATCTCTGCTTTGAGGGTCCATGTTTCCCAACTGTAAGAGAGAACGGGAAACACTGGTGACTCAACAAGCCTGCCTTTTGTACTAGTCGTCGCTCTGTCCTGACTGATTTGGTGAACTACTTCATAGCCGCCCGCCAAAGAGTGATCCACAATCTTCTCTTCGTAACTCCCTGGTTCCCAGATTATTCTCCAACATACATAAAAGAATTAACGTCTTCCAGTTCCTTCTCCCAAACTGTGAATTGGATCCGTCCTACTCGCTGAACCCTCATGGATCTGATCCATATGATGGGTTAACATAATTCGATTTCGTCAGTAGCTCAGTAACTTCATCACGCTTTTGCCTGGAAGCAAGGTGTTATCTTCAAATCGGAGGTTGTTAAAACTTCTTCCTGCAATTGATATGTCTTTTAGCTTTCCTAAACAAATGGTCGGCGTGCAACTTCTGTAATTGGGAGGGGGGGGGGGGGGGGAGAGGACACTTCGATGTCTGCCTCCTTTAGAAATGTTGAAGACATCTGCCAGCACGTGCATTCACAGCCGCGGGATGACTAGTGTACAGATTTCTGATCAGTGTCAAGTGCAGTGGAGCCCCGAACTCCGTAAACACCTGCTACAGCTTTTCGCAGACAACACAGTTAGCACATACCTACAATCAACATAGAATCAAAAATAAATTGCCTAGAGTTGCACTGACCAATTGTTCCTCTCACGTCTCTATTAAAATTATCTGTCACAACCGAGATTTTCAAAAATGACTTAAGCCTATATATGAGAACTGAGGAAAGAATTAACAGTATTTTGACTTATATTGTGAAATGTCGAACAATATTCTTTGTTACTTTTATTACCTGGTTTCTACAAGGAATAATCATATAACAAAAGTTAATAACACTAAAATGAAGTATTGGCATTATATTGTGTGTGAAATCTTCCTCCTCCAGTTCTTCTCTGTGATCTATGAAGCGGATGAGATCGAAGATAAGCTGAAGTCTGTTCTTTTGAAACTGTAAAAGTTAGTCGTAAGTGATCAAAAGGAAAATATAACGTACAATTTAATAAATGAAATTCTAGTTTACGTACTTTTATTTGTAACTAAATAACCGACTATGAATGTGTAAGTTCTGTGCCCGCAGCAGTCCAGACTGCGCTTTGTCTGCCGCTATTACTTGAGTGTATGGAGCGGCAATTTCAAACTGCAGAAAAAATGAGTCACTAATTCTTTCGATCGTTATTACAATATTTGAATTCCGAGGACAAAAACCCAAAGGAATTTACCATTTTTCTATTCTAACAGTGAAAATAACATTCATTAGACAATGCTAGACGTTACGTAAATGAAATTTTAATGGCTGGTGCTTAAGATAAATTTTTCTCGAAGTAACTTATCCTTGACTAAAGAAAAATATTTACGACACCAGTGTTCTTATGGGCAGAGGTTGTGGTACGATATACAGCGCGGTCGGAAATTCCCGTTACAGACTTCTAGGACTTACAGAGGGGTGTAACTATATCGTATTTTGAATATGAACCATGTCCGCAAACGTCATCCAACGAGACTTCAGAGCGTCGAAGTTATAGGCGCGGGCGTCTGTAAATGTACGTATACACGGGGTGATTCCGTGATGATGTTACAGACTTTCTAGGCTGATGGAGAAGGACAGATGTATTAATTTGAAGTAAGGATCCCTCTACCGGAAACGAACGAGTCCAAAGTTACTAACGAAAACCGATCTGATACCTCTGATAGTTGAATACATGTACCGGTTCTTGTGTTGTGAAGGGTGTAGGGTTGTTAACTTTCAATGGTAGCAGTGTGGACAAAAAAAAAATACAATAAACATGGGCTTTAAATTGCATACCTGAGGAGGTATGACCATTCGTTCATCTTCGCTAAAGTGAAACCCCTCTCCTCTTCTGACAAGGGAACCTCCGCATCGCACCCCCCTCAGATTTAGTTACAAGTTGGCACAGTGGATAGGCCTTGAAAAACTGAACACAGATTAACTGAGAAAACAACGTTTAATGGACATTTTTTGACGCTCTGTAGCCTCGTTGGATGACGTTTCTGGACATAGCTTCCTATTCAAAATGCAATGTACTCACTCCCCTCTACAAGTACTAGAAGTCTGTAACGGGAATTTGCGACCATCCTGTATTGGTCATTTGGTGCATACATTTTAATGTCAAATAAAGAATTGTTGGAACTCGTTATAGTCTGGCTCAGCAGCACATAAATAACTATTATTAGAGATTATTTCTTTCTTTCAAGTAATACTGTTAGTCTTGCTGCTACATTTTCACACGTTTTGCAGTAACACGTACACACCACCACAACAACATTAAATAGAATACCATTAACCATTACAACGCACGAATTCCATTCGTTGCTTGTTGTGTAACATCCATCACATTCCGAACTCCATATTTAGAACAATGAAAATATCGTACGCTACAGGCTCTGAAGTGCACCAGCTTTAGCATTGTCGACCGCATCGTAGCCTTTGCACGAGTTAACAAAAGCCCGTGCGAATGGAGAGTAATCAAAAGAAACTGCAGACAATAACGGGACCCGAGGCATCACACGAACGCCTCCACAAGCACTGAATGCAGGCGCGATTAAAAACCGACAGTCCGGGCAGACAGAGCAAGCCATTCTGCCTTTCTCTGTGGACGACACTCTCTACAGCACCTCTTCACCAAAGGCTAGCAACAATGCTGGAATAGGTAGCGTCACCACTCATGGCTGCTGGCGCGTCCGTGTGCCACACATTGCTTAAATGGGCAGACGTGGGAGAGATATACATGAAATAACCCTAAAAGTAGCTTGATATTCTACTCGCGGTTGTTATTGTGGTGTCCTGCCTACTATCTTATAGGGTGCCTAAAGGAAGCTGCTTTCTCAGATAGCTGTACAACAATTCAAGCAAATCACATTAACGGTTTTTATTACAGTAGACTGGTCGAACTTTGGGTCGCAGCAAATAGCGACATGCAAATAATGTCCTTCGCTATATACAAT
Source organism: Schistocerca serialis cubense (assembly GCF_023864345.2). NCBI lineage: Eukaryota > Metazoa > Arthropoda > Insecta > Orthoptera > Acrididae > Schistocerca > Schistocerca serialis. Next base: position 310,334,483 of record NC_064645.1, on the reverse strand, counting down.
GTCCATACAATTGATTCACACAAGTTCATATCGATCACTAATGAAGGCTCATCTAATGATTTTTCTAGTGTTTGGTTTTTAGTCCGGGTCCGCTAGTGCCCGCCTTCTACTGTCCGGCCGAGGCTGGCAGAAGCGGCGCTGACGTTCTCTTCGTATCGAGGCCGCACCCGTCGTAGCGCGGTCCTATTCTGCGTACTATTGGCTGACTTCGCCTCACAGCCTTCTCTACGGTTACGTTCATCTTCGCGTCGGCGCTTGTCGTTACGCCGGAACGTTTATGAAGCCGAACAGGGTGTTTTTACTACTCCCAGCGCGCATCCTTCATTGTTGCAAACGTATACCAAAATTTTGAACAATTACTTCATGAGCCCGCAAGAAGCGTAAATGGTTCTAAACCAGTACTTGACCTCTTAGCAACAAATAATCCTGGACGAATAGAGAGTATCATGACGAACACAGGGCTTAGCAACCACAAGGTAGTTGCTGCTAGGCTGAATACCGCAACACCTACAACCATCTAAAAGAAACACTAAGTACATCTATTTAAAAAAGTTGATAAAAATGCTCTTAACGCCTTTTTAAGTCAGAGTCTCCACTCCTTCCGATCTGATCACGTAAGCGTAGAAAAGATGTGCAATGATTTCAGAAAGATAGTATCGACGGCAATTGAGAGAGATATACCACATAAATCTATAAGTGACGGTACTGATCCCCCACGGTAAACAAAACGTGCCAGCTCGCTGTTGCAGAGCGATAAATCCAATAGATTGGCAAAGTCTTACAGAAGTTCGAAATATAGCGCGTACTTCAATTCGAGACACTTTCAATAATTTCTACAATGAAACTGTCTCGGAATCTGGCAGAAAAGTCAAAGAGATTCTGGTCACACGTGTTGTTGTTGTAGTTGTGGTCTTCCGTCCTGAGACTGGTCTGATGCAGTTCTCCATGCTGCTCTATTCTGAGAAAGCTGCTTCATCTCCCAGTACCTACAGCAACATACATCCTTCTGAATCTGCTTGGTGTATTCATCTCTTGGTCTCCCTCTACGATTTTTACCCTCTACGCTGCCCTCCAATACTAAATTGGTGATCCTTGATGCCTCAGAACATGTCCTACCAACCGATCCCTTCTTCTGGTCAAGTTGTGCCACAAACTTCTCTTCTCCCCAATCCTATTGAACACCACCTCATTAGTTATGTGATCTACCCATCTAATCTTCAGCATTCTTCTGTAGCACCACATTTCGAAAGCTTCTTTTCTCTTCTTGTCCAAATTATTTATCGTCCATGTTTCACTTCCATACATGGCTACACTCCATACTAATACTTCCAGAAACGACTTCCTGACACTTAAATCTATACTCGATGTGAACAAATTTCTCTTCTTCAGAAACGCTTTCCTTGCCATTGCCAGTCTACATTTTATATCTTCTCTACTTCTACCATCATCAATTATTTTGCTCCCCAAATAGCAAAACTCCTTTACTACTTTAAGTGTCACATTTCCTAATCTAATACAATACCCTCAGCATCACCCGACTTAATTGGACTACATTCCATTATCCTCGTTTTGCTTTTGTTGATGTTCATCTTATATCCTCCTTTCAAGACACTATACATTCCGTTCAACTGCTCTTTCAAGTCTTTTGCTGTCTGACAGAATTACAATGCTATCGGCGAACCTCAAAGTTTTAATTTCTTCTCCATGGATTTTAATACCTACTCCGAATTTTTCTTCTGTTTCCTTCACTGCTTGCTCAATATACAGATTGAATAACATCGGGGAGAGGCTACAACACTGTCTCACTCCCTTCTCAAACACTGCTTCCCTTTCATGCCCCTCAACACTTATAACTGCCATTTGGTGTCTATACAAATTGTAAATAGCCTTTCTCTACCTGTATTTTACCCCTGCCACCTTTAGAATTTGAAAGACTATTCCAGTCAACACTGTCAAAGGCTTTCTCTAAGTCTATAAATTCTAGAGACATAGGTTTGCCTTTGCTTAATATAGCTTCTAAGATACGTCGTAGGGTCAGTATTGCCTGACGTGTTCCAACATTTCTACGGAATCCAAACTAATCTTCCCCTAGGTCGGCTTCTACAGGTTTTTCCATTCGTCTGTAAAGAATTCGCGTTAGCATTTTGCAGCCGTGACTTATTAAACTGATAGTTGGGTAGTATTCACACCTGTCAACACCTGCTTTCTTTGGGATTCGAATTATTATATTATTCTTGAAGTCTGAGGGTATTTCGCCTGTCTCATATCTTGCTCACCAGATGGTAGAGTTTTGTCAGGACTGGCACTCCCAAGGCCGTCAGTAGTTCTAATGGAATGTTGTCTACTCCCTGGGCCTTGTTTCGACTCAGGTCTTTCAGTGCTCTGTCAAACTCTTCACACAATATCGTATCTCCCATTTCATCTACATCCTCTTCCTTTTCCATAATATTGTCTTCCAGTACATAGACAATCTATATACTCCTTCCACCTTTCTGCCTTCCCTTCCTTGCTCAGAACTGGGTTTCCATCTGAGCCCTTGATATTCATACAAGTGATTCTCTTTTCTCCAAAGCTCTGTTTAATTTTCCTGTAGGCAGTATCTATCTTACCCCTAGTGAGATAAGCCTCTACATCCTTACATTTATCCTCTAGCCATCCCTGCTTAGCCATTTTGCACATCCTGTCGATATCGTTTTTGAGACGTTTGTATTCCTTTTTTCCTGCTTCACTTACTGCATTTTTATATTTTCTCCTTTCATCAATTAAATTCAATATTTCTTCTGTTACCCAAGGATTTCTACTAGCCCTCGACTTTTTACCTACTTGATCGTCTGCTGCCTTCACTACTTCATCCCTCAAAGCTACCCATTCGTCTTCTACTGTATTTCTTTCCCCATGTCTGACATTTGTTCCCTTACGCTGTCCCTGAAACTCTGTACAACCTCTGGTTCTTTCAGTTTATCCAGGTCCCATCTCCTTATATTCCCACCTTTTCGCAGTTTCTTCAGTTTTAATCTACAGTTCATAACCAATAGATTGTGGTCAGAGTCCACATCTGCCCCTGGAAATGTCTTACAATTTAAAGTCGGGTTCCTAAATCTCTGTCTTACTATTAGATAATCTATCTGAAACCTGTCAGTATCTCCAGGCTTCTTTCATGCAAACAGCCTTCTTTTATGATTCTTGAACCAAGTGTTAGATATGATTAAGTTGTGCTCTGTACAAAATTCTACCAGGCGGCTTCCTCTTTCGTTTCTTAGCCCCAATCCATATTCACCTACTGCGTTTCCTTCTCTCCCTTTTCCTACTGTCGAATTCCAGTCACCCATGACTATTAAATTTTCGTCTCCCTTCACTATCTGAATAATTTCTTTTATTTCATCATTCATTTCTACAATTTCTTTGTCATCTGCAGAGCTAGTTGGCATATAAACTTGTACTACTGTAGTAGGCATGGGCCTTGTGTCTATCTTGGCCACAATAATGCGTTCACTATGCTGTTTGTAGTAGCATACCCGCACTCCTATTTTTTTATTCATTATTAAACCTACTCCTGCGTTACCCCTATTTGATTTTGTATTTATAACCCTGTATTCACCTGACCAGAAGTCTTGTTCCTCCTGCCACCGAACTTCACTAATTCCCACTATATCTAACTTTAACCTATCCGTTTCCCTTTTTAAATTTTCTAACCTACCTGCCCGATTAAGGGATCTGACATTCCACGCTCCGATCAGTAGAATGTCAGTTTTGTTTCTCCTGATAATAGCTCCATATTTAGCAATTATATACAACCGCTCGCTCACAGAAAGATCCGTACCTGAAGACTGGAAAATTGCTCAAGTCATATCAAAAAGGGTAGCAGGAGTAATCCGTTGAATTACAGGCCCATATCACTAACGTCGATTTGCAGTAGGGTTTTGGAACATATATTGTATCCGAACATTAAGAGTAACCTCGAAGAAAACGATTCACACAGTCAGCACGGATACAGAGAACACCGTTCTTGTTAAACACAACTAGATCTTTGCACTCACGAAGTAATGAGTGCTATTGACAAGGGATGCCAAATGGATTCCATATTTTTAGATTTCCCGAAGACTTTAGACACCGTACCTCACAAGCGTCTTCTAACCTAATTTGCGTGCCTATGGAATATATTCTGAGTTGTGGGCCTGTATTCGTAATTTCCTGTTAGGAATGTCACGGTTGTAGTACACGGAAAGTCATCGACTAAAACAGAAGTAATATCCGGCGCGCCTCAAGGCAAAGTTATAGGACCTCTGTTGTTCCTTATCTACATTAGCGACATAGGAGGCAATCTGAGTAGCTCCATCAGATTGTTTGTAGATGACGCTGTCCTTTACGGTATTGTAAAGTCATCAGGTAACCAAAAAGAACAGCAAACTGATTTATATAAGGTATCTGTATGGTACGGAAAGTGGCGATTGACCCTGAATAAAGAGAAGTGTGAAGATATTCACTTGAATACTAAAAGAAATCCGCTACATTTCGATTACTTGGCAAGTCACAAATCTGAAGGCTGTAAATTCAACTAAATACTCAGAGATTATAATTACAAATAACCTAAATTGGAACTATCACATAGATAATGTTGTGGGTAGAGAAAACCAAAGTCTGCGATTCATTGGCCGAACACTTAGAAGGTGCAATATGTCTACTAAGAAGACTGCCTGCACCACACTTGTTCGTCCTATTCTGTAATATTGCTGTGCGGTGTGGGATCCCAATCAAGTGGGACTGATGGACGACATCGAAAAAGTTCAAAGAATGGCGGCTCGTTTTGTACTACAGCGAAATAGGGGAGATAGTGCCACAGACATGAGACGTGAATTGTAGTGGCAGTTATTAAAACAAAGGCATTTTTCGTTGCGTCGGGTTGTTTTCATGAAATTTCAATCACCATTTTTCTCCTCCGATTGTGAAAACATTCTGTTGGCACCCATCTACATAGGGAGAAATGATCATCACGATAAAATAAGAGGTATCAGGGGTCGCACAGAAAAATTTAGGAGCTCGTTTTTCCCGTGCGCAGTTCGAGAGTGGAACGGTAGAGTGACAGCTAGAACGTGGTTCATTGAACCTTCTGCCAGGCACTATTGTGAATAGCAGAGTAACCACGTAGATGTGACCGATTCTGTGAGGACAACACTGCAGTAACTGCAGAAAGGGGACAAGCGTGACGGGGAAGAGTTGTCAAACGATTTGACTGTCACAAGTTTTAATTTTCAATCGCTGCTGATTCCGGCGGCCTAAACTCAAACCATAGCAACATCGCAATATTCTGAGTAGGGTGTACGCAGTTTTTACACCTACATCATATTCCGCAACAAGCGCGCTCTTAAGACAGTTTATAGGGTGGGGAGAAGCAAACTGGGATTGGGGAGGGGTATGAATAAATTTTAATATTCTGGAAGACGAATGGATATTTGTAAGTAGCCACAAAAAACGTTTCAGTTCCGCCCACGTTGAAAACATGCGTAATACTGATTTTTAGTCTGACAACACCATTTTCTTCCTTTCCCTCGGAGCCAGGGAGAGCCGCGGCCCCTCTTGCTCGCGGTTATGGGCTCCCTCACTCCGCAAACCACTTAGTGGTGTGTGGCAGAGGGTACTTCTGGTACAACTAACTGACCCCTCTCCCCCCCCCCCCCCCCCCCCCCCCCTCATTCTTCTCGCGAATGATTGTCGGAAAGCCTCTGTATTATCTTTAATTTCTGGAAGATTTCCGTCGCGCTCATTTCACGAGATGCATGTAGGAGGAAGTAATTGTTGTCCGGTTCTTCACGCAAAGTGTTCCCTCGAAATTTCTATAGTACACCTCTCCTTGATGCGCAACACAACTGTAATAAAGTCTACCACTGGAGTTCGTTGAGCATATCTGTAACGCTGTCGTACCGACTAAACGATCCCGTGACGAAACGCGCCGCTCTTCGTTGGATCTATTTTGTATCTTTTATTAATATTACCTGGTAAGGATTCCAGATTAAAGAACAGTATTGGAAATCGGTGGAACAAACGCCATGTAAGCCACTTCCTTCGTGGATGAGTTCTTCCCATTAATCTCTGTCTGGTGTTTGCCTTTCCTACAATTTGTTTGATTTGGTCATTTCACTTAAGGTCTTTTTGGATGGTTGCTATTAGATATTTTAGATATTTTAAGGTGCATGCTGTTTCCAGAAATTTATGATCATCCGTGTAGTTGTAAAGTAGTGTATTTATTTTTCTATGCACGCGAAATACGTTACATTTATTCAAGTCCAAAGCCATCTGCCAGAGCCTGCACCATTCACCACTCCTCTGCAGGACGTCCAGAAGATCGATTACGTCTTCTGGCACTGCTGCTTTGCTATGGATAACCACACTATGTGCGAATAGTCTAAGAGCTTACTACGCTTTCTACTTGATCACTTGTGTACATTGTAAACAGTTTCTAGTTCCTGGCGACAGTTTTCTGGATAATGTTGGTGTTTCTGTTGGTTTGCAGCTGTAAGTGTTGTTGATTCATTAATAGAATTACATCATACTATTTACTCTTTATTCGACCAATGATTTATCATAACTATTTTAGACCACTTGCACAATGTTATTTTGTATCAGCATTGAAGTTAGTTACGAGGGATGTTCTTCCAGTATGTTTTTTGTCTGGAATGTCTGTTCCGAGCTTGTTGTTGCAAAAATTTCACTTCTGCCTAGCTAGGCAGGATTTTAAATAGTTTACCTCACTTGTTTCATTTGAGGCTGCTGAGAAATTATTAAGGAACAAGAAAAAAATGGCTCAAATGGCTCTGAGCACTATGGGACTCAACTGCTGTGGTCATAAGTCCCCTAGAACTTAGAACTACTTAAACCTAACTAACCTAAGGACAGCACACAACACCCAGCCATCACGAGGCAGAGAAAATCCCTGACCCCGCCGGGAATCGAACCCGGGAACCCGGGCGTGGGAAGCGAGAACGCTACCGCACGACCACGAGATGCGGGCTAAGGAACAAGAAGTTGTCGAAGGCATCAGGTTTGCAACAGTGGGAAAAATGTAAAAAAGGCAATACAGTTCCGTAAAACTGCAGACAATTATATCAGTTACCGAACTTTAGAAATTTATTTTAAGGATATCAACAAGATTATTTCGGCTATGTAAACATTATTCGCCATTAGTTATTTCCTAAACAGAAAAGTTGTTTTGATGCGGACGAAAAGGAATTAAAGCAATATGTACCACAGGTTGACTGTTTATTAGGGTTTAACGCTAAATGGTATCAAACCTTTGTCATATGATACTGGCTAGCGGGAATTGTGTCTAATCACGTAATGCTTAGCACTGTGCGCAGATTCCTCGCTGTGGAAGTCCTTTATTAGAGGCAGGTGATAGGAGAAATATAGATAAAAGTAACTAAAAAAACTACAGGAGCAGCAGTATTAACAGATTCACCAGTTAAAACTTGAAAACTTACTTGAAAACGCAAATAAAAGAAGCAATGAAATGTTTATCCTGAAAAACAAACGAAAATATTTGGAAGGAAATAATAAAAATAAGTAAAATGAACAAGAGAGGAATAATCCCAATTAATGAAGTAGAGAGCGATGACAATGTATTGCTTTTTGTTTAGACTGATGTGAACCATTTTCTAACTAGAAGCTAAGCAAAAGTTTGATCCATTGTATAGAACGGAGGAAGTGTATTCATGAATAATGAACACCTGGACTAATTATTCTGTGCACGACAGTGCACGGTACAAATACGTTCCAAAATATCTGGCAGGAAAATGCGGCCTTTCAGAGGTAAAATCTTAGGTTATGTATATTATAGAGACAAGGGGAGTGGGCTTTTCGGGTAGCCCATTACTTAGTGGCCGTCTGTATACCTATCTGAAGACTGGGCATACTGTGGCTATCCTACAGTAGAGATCGAAATTTCAACATTACACTCTTCCTCCAGGCCAGGCAAATTAAACAAATCTGTTGGATATTTTGAATTAGATGTGGTCTAGGGTGGACTGAAGGGGGCTTACAAAAGCACCATCCGTTCATGGAAAGGTCCCTAAGAAAACGTTTGCCTAAGAAAAATACTAGTTTTGGAGGTGACGATTTTTATGATTTCTGTTCATGGTATATTGTAGAAATTTTCACCGTATGTTCTGAAAGTGATATTCTTTGGAACTACTGAAGTTCATGAAACATTTTTCTTATGCACTCACACCCAATCTCGGATTGGAATGGATGTCACGGAAAACGACCCGAGCTTACGAATAAAGGACTACGAATAGGAACACGAAATGTATGAACACTATACATTGCAGGACGGACAAAGATATTTGATGTAGAATTAACAGAGAACAAAATGAATATTACAACCCTGCTGGAGATAAGACTGCCTGGGGAAGGCATGTACAGAGAAAACCTATACAATCATATACAGCGGAAACAAATATCGTGACCATATATTTGGGACAGGTTTGCGGTACATAAAAAATAATGACAAATGTGATGACACTAGAACATTTCAATGAAAGGATACACTACTTCATAATCAAAGGTAAATACAAAAACACTTCATTAGCGTCCATGTCCCAACCAGCGACAAGGAGGAAGACATAATAGACGAGTTCTAAGACATCTCAGACCAGTCGTGCTCCATATTACCACACTAAGTCATCAGAATTGGGCTGGGAGACAAATGCCAAAACAGGACAAGAACATCAATCGCGACCAGATGTTGGCATGTTCAGCTTGGTAACTGAATCATGTTATAGTGGTATAAGTCTCAAAAAATCCTCCACAGCTGGAAATACGAACATATTAAATCATTTCCCCATGATGTCGTACATAAAGCAACATGGACCTCACCAGATGGGCTAACTAGGAATCAAATAGATCGTATGTTGATAGGGAAAAAACACAAAATGGCAGTAACATATATTAGGACAATGAGAGGCGATGAGATAGGATCAGAACATTGTGCTAATACAGATGAAAGGGTCATTGCATTAAAATAAATCAAGCAGTAGCAACAGTGGTAGAAGAATGTAAAGAGTAGATGTGAGTAGGCTAAAAGAAGAGGAAATGAATAAAGAGTTTAAGATGAAGCTTAGAAATAGTCACAGAATTAGAGAACGAAAGCAATACGATAGGAGAAGATATGAATACGAAATGGAACAAGATAATATTTATAAAGGATACAGCACAGGTACTATTAGGAGATAATAGCAATATCAAGCGAAAACTGTGGTTCAAATAAACGGGTAAAAAGTTCAGACCAGGAAGACATCCAGACAGGCAACGATGAGCAATAACAAAAATGAAAACCAAAACAAATACAGGACAACGACGAGAGAAATTAAGAGAATAATCAGGGGAGAGAGAATATAATCCACAAACAGACGGACAAGTCAGAGGAGATCTATGGCCAGAACAACCTTGTTCAAAGACTTAATGCTACCATTTTTACTATTCTAACGGTATCTTAAGTAAGTCATCTTTCGACATGGAAATTGGTCTTCTTTACTTATTTTCAATCGCTTATGTCGTATGATATATTTTGCAATAACTCTTTCCATTCTTAAAGGATGTTTTTGGCTCATAAATGGGCAGTTTGGTTCAAATGGCTCTAAGCGCTATGGGACTTAACATCTGAGGTCATCAGTCCCCTAGAACTACTTAAACCTAACTGACCTAAGGACATCACACACTTTCATGCCCGAGGCAGTATTCGAACCTGTGACCGTAGCAGCAGCGCGGTTCTGGACTGAAGCACCTAGAACCGCTTGGTCAAAACGGCCGGCACGGGCAGTGATTTAAGTTCGCGAACCTCTTGACACCCGTTCACTAGACTGCATATACTGACATTGGTCTCTCAATATATATATTCTTTACTGTCGTTTCTTGTTAACAATATGAGCTTATTCCCAAGAATTAGCAGCTAGCAGCTTTTACTCCGTCAGTACTAGGCATAAATACAATCTGCATTTGGATCGCTTTTCCTTAACTCATGTGCATCCATTTTCGATAAGTTACCACAAGAATTCAAAAATCTTAGCAGTAATCCACGCGCTTTCAAATCGAAATTGAAGAGTTTCCTCATGGGGCACTACTCCTTTTCTGTTAAGGAGTTCCTTGAAAAATGAAGCTGATTCCTGTGTTGTATTGTTGACAGGGTTTACTTAAACTTATGGATTGACTTTTTTTTGGGGTTCAACATCTTATCGTATCTATAATTACTGGTATGTTGCAATTTCATGTACTGACAGCTCCCATGACCGTGCAGATTTGCTCCTAAATTTGGACCTACGGAGCTAGACGTATAAACAAACAAACAATAGTAAATAGTTTTAAAGGCAATGAGAAGCTACAGAAATGAGCACAGAGCTAAGCCTGTGATAATGAAGGATTAAAATGGAAAACTGATCACCAAAAATGAAGGAAAGGTAGAGGACTGGAGGAGATACTTTAAAGAACCGCTGAACCACCTGGTAGGCACCTACGACAACGTGAACAGGGCAGAACACGACCAGAACGTACAACAATTAGCCTAAGAACCAACTCTCATGGTGGTGAAGGAGGGAATAAAAAACGCAAAAAACAGGAAGGCTCCAGGCATAGACAAGATATCAGCATAATTTATCAAAGAAGTGGGAGACAGGACATGTGAACGGTTATCAGGATTGTTAAAAGACATGTGGAACGAAAGAAATAGAACTGGAAGAATAGTGAACTGCTGCTGCATGTCCTGTATACGAGAAAGGAGACGAAATGTTGGGGACTAGTGTAGCAGGGGATACAACCCGTCGGCTTTGGACATTGACGTCACAAGTCGCCAATCGAGAAGCGATTCATCTTAGTGTTGTAGCTCCCTTCAGTGGCTGATAAGTGTTTTTTGGCTTTAAAAAAAATCTCACGAGATAGAATAAACAGATCCACTTTATTAAGCAATCAGTAAAAAAACGAAACTGAAACATAACAGCAAAAGCGAAAATGGTAAACTGCTATCTGGCGACTTGTGACGTCATTGTCCAAAGCCGACGGGTTGTATCCCCTGCTACACTAGACCCAAATGTTGACACAAAGCTGAAGAGGGCTATCTCTCTTACACATGAGCTATAAAATATCAAGAATTATACTGAACTGTCTCAGCCCATACACTGAAGGAATGGTAGTCACAGCACAAGTTGGGATCAGAAATGGAAAGTCAACATCCGACCAAATATTCACACCGAGACAAATACTAGATAAGAACTGTGGGCACCATCAGGATACCTTCTATATCTTTAAGGATTTCAACAAAGCATATGACAGCATAGCTATAGAGGAGATGTGGAGGATAGTGGCGGAATGCAGGATACCGTACAAGCTGGTAATGCCAACTAAAATGTGTTATGGAATCAAGGTGTGGAGTGAAAATACAGGGTGAGTTCTCAAACATTTGAGTTAGAAACAGGAGTGAGACAATGAGATTTATCACCAACTCTGTTCCGTTTGGCGCTCAATAGCACCCTGAGGAGACTGTGCAAGAATCACCATAGTGAAACGACAAATGTTCTGGCTTTCGCTGATGATATTCTGTTCATTGGAAAGAGCATGGGAGACCTGGAGAAAATGGGAACTGCGCCGATGGAAAAAGCTAAGAAAGTAGGTCTAAGTATAAATGAAAATAAAACAGTTTATGGTAATAGGAAGAGTAGCTCAGTTAGGACTGAACCACCTAACAACCAGAAACCTATTAATACAGAAGGGACACATTCACGTACTATAGTATCAACATGAATCAACAGAACCTTACAGAACAAGAGAGAGTAACAAAATTCAAACCGAGGCAGATGACTAGTAGCTATACACAGCATCATAGAGTCTTAAGTTACTACCCTGACAGGCAAAAATATGAATGTATCAGACCTCCATCAAACCAATAGCGTGCTACGCAAAGAGCGTGAAAACTAAAAAGACTTAAATGGTACGCACATGTGAGGAGGAGACGGGAGAACACGCTAACAGAGGCAATGATTGTTGTAGAAGCCGATGGAACGAGACCACTAGGACGGCCTAGAAGGTGATGGAAGGATAGCGCCATGGGAGACATGCAGATACGGGGTCTGAGAGATAAAGGTACAGCTGACAGGTAGGTGTGGAAAGCTGAAATGAGTGAGGCCAAGGATCGCTTGCAGCTTGTGTGGCCAGTGTAAGTAAGTAATGAGCAATGGCAAGCGGTCTAGGGTCACAGCAAGGTAAATGAGGTCGAACTAGGTTTTAGCATTTCTTTCACCAATAAAATTTTAGGACGTTCTCTCTCTGCATAATAGATACTTCACGCCTATACAAATATGCGCAAAGTGGCACTGCAGTGACAAAAATGGGTTCAAAACAGAATATGCCTAGAAACAACTTCAAATGACAGCAGAAACTATGTGAAACTGGAAACGCTGCAAATTGAGCAAAATATTATATTTCCAATAACATTTTTACCCTTAAAATGCAAATTATCAGCCAAGGGTTTTCAACGAATTATATATATATATATATATATATATTTACACGCGTATATTAAGTGTACTTATTTGTTGTTTATATGTGACCCCGTACATAGATGTAGCTGCGTATATAAATAAACTGTCAGAACTTCACTGATCAATAGAATTCCAGAAAAATCAATCGTATGATCCAGAATGTTCTTTATTAACTGAAGAACAAGGTGTTTCACCCGGACAGGACATAATAAGATTATCTAAACATATAAGGGGACGACAATATTACAAGAAATCTGACATTGTCCTATTCTGGACTACTGTAAAATCAAATAGCCTTAGAAAACGTTCCGAATATACAGAAACGTAATGTAATACACGTTAAAAAAAGAAATTTTCTGTCAAAAAGCATCCGTCAAGAAGGCATAATACCGTATTAAACGTACTAAAGGGGAACCTATATCTAACAAATATTAGAAATTAATCAAATAAATAAGACGGGATTAGGCAGGAGTAGAGAGCGAAGGAGAAACAGAAAAATTCCTGTTACCTCATGGAGACGACGACAGGCACAGCAGCGCAGAACATCACCTCGCGTGCAAGTTGTAAACAACCACACACGGCAACGGCCCCACAGCCCCTCCGTACTCACATCGCACACACATACGAATGGTATGCGAAGTATTGGGCTAGTAGTAATGGCAGCCGCCATGCGGCGCTGCCGTCGGGGTACAGTGAGATAAGGGCGTAAAATTAAAATAGTAATAGATAAATTAAGAAATGAATCAAACATAAATCGGGCATATGGGAATATACATAATGCATTACATGCCAAAGCGAAAGTTACGCACAGGGACATCGAAAACCTTAATGCTCAAAAGCAGTGTAAAAGAATATGGAAATAATAAATAAAAAAAAGTTTAGACTACAATTGTATGTTAGAAGGTAACAATGCCAAATAGATGAAATAAGACTTTTTTTAAACAGTAGCAATAAAATTCGTTTTCTAGAAGCAGCACACCGTGCTGAAGCGGAGGAAAGAAGGGAACCACAGAAACCACGCTCCTGTCGGAGCACAAAAAAGGCGAAGGTGTTCCTCTTTAAAAGACGCTGAGAAAAATGTCTGAAACCAACTGCCCCAGAGCACATTCCACTCCCTCAACAAAAATTTGGCAGGCGGACATATTCGCGCATTTTTGTGCCGAAAGAGAATAGTGAGACAGTGACGGTGGAAGAGAGAGAAGACAGAGTGAGTGGGAGGGAAACAGATAGGAAGCAGTTATGGTGGGAGGGAGGAAGTGGAGGTGAAGAGAGATGGAGAGCGGGAAAGAGAGATGGATGAAGACAATCGTGGTCAGTGAGAGACAGTTGCACTAAAGCAGAAAGAAAGATTGACGGAGATAGTTGCAGTGAGAGCAAAAAGAGACAGGAGACAATGGAAGGGAGAAACACTGGTGACTGGAGACCACAAACATGTGGGTACAGGGACAAACACAAGTTGGTCCCTCCAGAGGTTTTGAACTGCGGAAGTACGGTGGAGACAGTGACGGTGGGAAAGAAAGACAAAAGGAGACAGTCCACGTGAGAGAGCGGACAGTGACGGAGAGACATATAGAGGCAGTGACAGAGAGAGGCTGTTGAGTATGAACGCTTAACCACAAATTGACAGATTGGTTAAAAGGATTTAAGATGATCTGTGTTAAAAGAACGCAAATATGTTCGCTTACCAAAAGTTTTGGTGAAGAAAGGGAGGTGAGGACTCAGACAGTTGGCTCCTCACTTTTCTGTCAGTCTTTTAAAGAGGAAAATTTCGCTGTCTTTGTGCTCCGACAGGAGCGTTTCTCCCATGGTAACGTTATATACCAAAACTTCAAGAGTGCGCTACAAAGTGACTGGGGTAACATACATTTTCTTAAATAATTACCTAAATCAGTATTCTTGTGCTTAAAAAGATCTTGAATACGTATCACAGCTTTATCGGTACTATTATTTTATTTTTTCGTTCATAAGTTTTTAGCAAATAACTTTTTTTTCTAAAGTAACCCCAATAGCTGTGACAATCATCCCGGTGTCAGGGCAGGTCATCATAAAAATATACTTCTACAAAACATTTTGGTGAAAAGCCAAAAAATTTCTGGTTAGACGTAGCGAAGGACACATGTTACGAGGTACACTGTTAATATGAAAGGAATTTGTAACTATTTCCTTTAAAAAAATTAAAAATCATGATCTGTAACAACCTGTATTGGGCGTTCACACCTTGTCGATGTAGCTGTCATTCAGACGTGCCAATAAGCTGAACATAAGCAATAAGTGAGTTCTAGGAAAAGAACAAAAGACGTTCGTTGGATCCCTCACTCCCTGAAAACAATTTAACATTTGCGTCGGCGTGCACGGTTAGACAAAATAATTATGGCACAAATGAAATAAAAAGAGACGCAAGGATTTTTATTCTGAGAAAGAGCAGTGACCTGCGCCGGAAGTTCTCTCGATGCAGACCGACAGACTCTGGCGCCGTCTATCGATTCCCAGATATTTCAGACTGTCTCCCATGTCGCTAGAGGCACCGTCCTCCCAGTCTATCCCTCTCTTTCTCTCTCTCTCTCTCTCTCTCTCTCTCTCTCTCTCTCTCTCTCTCTCTGTCTCTCTATTTGTCTCTCGTCAGAATAAACTAACCCCCGGGGGAGTCTTTGTTTTGTTTGTGCTCCTGAAAAATCTAATAAACTTCTTCGATGTTTTGTTAAAACAAGTACTAAACCTTGAGCGTGCATCTTCAATAAAAGGAAAACGATGACATGAAAGACATACATCCCGTGGAAAAGGAGTTCTATAATGATGCCATATAATGACGAAAGAAACAAAATGAGCAAATTTTCGCGTAAACAAAGTAGTACGTTCTTGGGTCTCTCATCAACTAAGCGAAAGACTGGAGCTGCTTCTTGTGTACGAGTCACACAGAAAACAACAAATTGTGTTTAAGAAAATGGTCATTATGAAATGAGAAAATGACGATAATAGAGTTGTGCTATCTGGGCGGCAAAATAACTGATGATGACCGAAGTAGAGATTTTGTTAACATCTAAAACGAAGTCTTTTATGAAGGGTTTTGTCTGGAGTTTAGCCTTACACTGAAGTGAAACCTGTATGGAAATCAGTTCAGACAAGCAGAGAACAGAAGCTTTTGAAACGTGGTGCTACAGTAGAATGCTGAATAGATCGGTGAAATAATGAGGATACACTGAATAGAACTGGGTAAAAGGAAATTGATGGCGTAACGTGATTAAAAGAAGGGATCAGATGAGTGGAAACATCGTGAGGAATTTTGTAAAATGAAGTAATCGCACAACAGTTGCTGAATCTAAAATCTATTATTGCACACACGACCAGTTTCGGAATACTTAAAAGATGCATCATTTGGTGTAAACTATAGGTAATCTGTAATAATCAAAAATTTTTGTTACAAGACACTGGGGTTTGCTCTTCAAGTTCTGATCACTATAAAAAAAAAAAAAAAAAAAAAAAAAATGTTCAAATGTGTGTGAAATCTTATGGGACTTAACTGCTAAGCTCATCAGCCCCGAAGCTTACACACTACTTAACTTAAATTATCCTAAGGACAAACACACACACCCATGCCCGAGGGAGGACTCGAACCTCCGCTGGGACCAGCCGCACAGTCCATGACTGAAGCGCCTGAGACCGCACGGCTAATCCCGCGTGGCTCAAAAAATGGCTCTGAGCACTATGGGACTAAACATCTATGGTCATCAGTCCCCTAGAACTTAGAACTACCTAAACCTAACTAACCTAAGGACATTACACAACACCCAGTCATCACGAGGCAGAGAAAATCCCTGACCCCGCCGGGAATCGAACCCGGGAACCCGGGCGTGGGAAGCGAGAACGCTACCGCACGACCACGAGCTGCGGAGTTCCGCGGGGCGATCGCTATATAAGCCAGATGTATAAGAGCAGATGTATTTGCCAGACAGGAAGGAATTATCAGTATATCTGCTCTTACACATGCTGCTTGTATCGCAACCAGAACCTGAGGGCAGTGTGGCAGCAGTTTCTTGCGTACCAGTGGTCTAGGAAGCCGCGACGATTGGTCACGTGTATCCTGCGAGTGCTGCCACATGTTATTGACCCAGGGTCTTTTCTTTATGCAGAGGTGAGACATTTTCGTGCCACAAATTCTCGGGTGGTTCTCTGGATAAAGGGCTGGACCTGGGCGTATCTGTGTAGAGATGCTCATCACTCGCGCCTTGATTTTTAGCTGTGCTTGCAGACTGCACATGCGGTGGTTACGCGCTGTTCCCGTTATCTCGCGTATTTTGCCGATTATCTAGACAGCCGTTTCACGACTCCTCCACTAAGTTGGCATGCTCCTGGAGTGGCGGGTGCCCGCCCACTCGGAATGAAATTTGACACGCCTACCCCCCCCCCCCCCCCCCGTTGAACTCTGTCCGCCTCTTATCCTTTACCACCGTGCTTGGTTTTCAGGGTTCCGGAGAGGTGGGCTAGTTAGTTCGTTTACCCAATATATAAAAAAAGAGCCGTGTGAGGGTGCCGTTCACTTATTGGGGGAGGGGGGGGGGTGAGGGCAGGGGGTTATTCCACCCCTGCCATCCTTGTCACCTCTAGCTCGTTGATGACAGTGCCCCCCCCCCCTCCAAAACAAAGAGAATTAAAAAGACACATCCTTTACTTGTTCCACAGCACTCAGAAATTGTAATTAGTTTTTTGCTTGAAGTAATCTCTCAGATAATTAAAAAAATGGGGTGTATTACAAAAAGAAAGAAAATAAACAAATAAGAGAAGCGTTCTTGATTAGTAATCAAAACTTCGATCTGACTTCGTAATTAGAAACTGTTTAAATTTTGTGTAAAAAATCACCATTAATGGTGGACAAAGACTTCCGACGTAGGAAGCCGCTGTCGTTCTGCCAACGTCCACATCAAAGAGGGTGGAGGAGCGGACAGAGGTTCAGGGCACACTCATGCTCTTGCAGTGGGAAATTGCCCCTAAAAGGCAGGGGAAACAGAAATGATCAACGGCATGGGGATGCAGAAGGCAATAGAACCACAGCATTAAAGACCCATAATGTCTGTCCACAAGACATGTGGCCTGTAACTGAAAAAGTATCATGATGATCTCTCCATTAGGAAAAGATTCACGAACAGTCGTCCATTCGTATCACCGAGAGGGGACTGTCATGGAAGGCGCCGTAAGACCAAGATTGAATAACCAGCGAAAGGGTAGGGGTGTGTAATGTCAGAAGCTAGAAAATGTGAAAAGGGAAACGCAGAGGCTCAATTTACACGTAGAAAGCAAATGAAAAGAAAAGAAGGATTTCTGGTCAAATGAGTTTGGGATAATGTCACCAGCAGCAGAAAATGGTATAAAGGGAGTCACATTCATTATGAATAGGAAAGTAGGGTAGAGAGTGAGTTATTATGAAGAGCTCGTCGACAGAAAACCAAAACCAACAACAATAGTTCAGGTATACATGCCAACGTCGCAAGCTGGAGATGAAGAGATAGAGAAATTATACGATGGTATTGAACGGGTAATTCAGTACGTAATGGGAATGAAAATCTCATAGTTACATGGAGCTGGAATGCGGTTGTAGAGGAACGAGTGCAAGAAAAGTTTACGGGAGTATATGGGTTTGGTACTAGGAATGATAGGAGAAAGACTAATAGAGTTCTGCTACAAATATCAGTTGGTAATATGGAAATCCCGTGTGGCTAGGGCATCCCGTCGGGTAGACCGGTCGCCTGGTGCAAGTATTTTGAGTTGACGCCGCTTCGGCGACTTGCGTCTCGATGGGGATGAAATGATGATGATAAGGACAACACAACACCCAGTCCCTGGGCGGAGAAAATCTCCGACCCTGCTGGGAATATAACCCGGGCCATTAGGTACGACATTCCGTCTCGCTGACCACTCACCTACCAGGTGCGGACTAATATCAGATAGTAATAGCAAATACTCTGTTCAAGAAATACAAGAGGTGGAGGTATACATGGAAAAGGCCTGGACGTTTGGAAACATTCCAGTTAGATTACATCAAGGTCAGGCAGAGATTCCACGATCAGATACTGGCTTGAAACGTGTACATAGGCTTAGAATCACATCAGAATTTAATAATGATGAAGAGTGCTTGAAGTTTAAGAGAGTAGCCAGGAAGAATCAATGCGCAAGGAAGTGAGGTACGGAAATACTAAGGAATGAAGAAGTACGCTTGATGAGGCTATAGATACTACGATAAGGAACAGCTCAGCAGGCAGTCCTCGTGAAGGATCCCTAAAAAGGGCATTCACGGAAGATGGAAGGGAAAACACAGGCACATTCACGGTAACTGCGAAGAAACCATGGACGACAGAAAAAATATTTCAGTTGATAGACGAAAGAAGGAAGTGTGAAAATGTTTGGAAAGTTCAGGAATACAGAAATACAATTCACTTAGAAATGAAATAAATAGGAAGCGCATGAAGCTATGGCAAAATGGTTACATAAAAAAGGTGAAAAAATCGGAAAGAAATGATTGTCTGAAGGACAGACTGATCATATAGATAAGTGAAGACAACTTTCGACTTAGTTAAATGTAATGGCGGTAACATTAAGAGTGCAATGGGAATTCCTCTGTTAAACGCAGACGAAAGGACAAGAAAGCGGGAAGATTGCATTGTAGCCTTCTTCGAAGGGGGGACTTGTTTCATGACGTACTGGAAGAAACAAGAGTCGCCAGGGAAGAGACATGGGATCCAGTATTAGAGTCAGAATTTAAAATAACTGTGCACTACTTAAGATCAAATAAAGCAGGGGGCATAGATAATATTGCCACAGGTTGGGAGAAGTGGCAGAGACGTGTACAGGAATGGGAATGGAAGGCACTCGCTCGCTGCTGTGTGGGAAGTTCCAGATCAAGATTTTGTATATCCATTTTTCTGATTTTAGGTTTCAGGGACTGCAGCTGTTCACTTATGTAATAAAATGGAACACCTACTGCTGTCTTTACAGTGACATTTATTATATGCCTACCAGTTTTGGTACTTTAGTGCACCATCTTGAGGCCTCTACTGACGCTGAGGGGGTTAACTCTACTCATACACGGGAGTCATCATTGACCAATGTCTATCAACTGGTTTTCGCAGACTACCTGTAACAAATTCTTGAGGGTATTTTTGTTTCTGTCGTTGCAACTACAAAATATGCGTGATTTTTTTCACGAGACGCGTTTCGCTTTATTGATGTAAAGCATCATCAGTGATCTAGAATTAAGTTATTTACCTTTTTATTTGTTTTTAGATCGAAAAACAGTTTGTTAAGATTAGGTTGATTTGCACTTAAGGTGATTTTCTGGCAGATTTCTCGCTTACATCGGGAAATGGCGTCTGCTAGCACATTGTTGTTTTTCTGTGTTAGACACTGATAATTTTTGTCTAATTTTTAGTTGTTCTGCAGCAATATATAGAATAAGTGATGAAATTACATGAACAAGAAAAGAACCTTTACCATCCTTACCTCCTCCCGCTCTCTCAATCCCTCCCCCTTATAGTTTAATTTCACTTCTCGCTCGTCACCTTCTTCTCTATCACACTCAATCACACTCCTATATACTTATGTCCACTCATCATGCCCCCCCCCCTCCCCCCAAAAAAACTGAAAAAAATCCCGCATCGCTATTTCTTCTCTACTCTTACAGAGTACATAAATACACAGAAACATAATTAAATAGAATTACACACATACAATAATCTATTAAAAAAATGTTGTAGGTCAAAGACAAAGTATTGGAAAGGTTATGTTTCCAGCACTACAATACGCAAACAACACGTACTTGAAGTACAGAAACAAACAGAATACAGTGGTGTGCATAAAAGCATCTTGGGAAAAACATGAGAAATGCGTAGTGCAGTAGAATATCTAACAATTAGACGAAAATTATCGGTGTCTAACAGACGGCATTTCCCGATGTAAGCGAGAAATCAGCCAAAAAATCGCCGTAAGTACAAATCAACCTAATCTTAACGAACTGTTTTTCGATCGAAAAGGATATCAAAGTGTAAATAACTTAATTACAGACCACTGTCGGAAATGATCGTATGGCATTGTTGTCCCCATTCGGGGGAGTTCGGCCGCCGTATTGCAAGTCCTTTTTAGGTGACGCCACGTGAAAGACACACAACACCCATTCCCCTGCCGGGAATCGAACCGGGGCCCCTTGTGTGGTAGGCGGTAATGCTACCGCTGCTCTACGGAGGCGGACACAGACCACTGATGATGCTTTAACTCAGTAAGCGAAACGTGTTTGGTGAAAAAAAAAAACGCATTTCTGTAGTTGCAACGACAGAAACAAAAATACCATCAACTACGGACACTATCGTCACAAAAATGAAGAATTTACCTGTAACAAAGATATGTCTCCAGCCATCAACTTGGGGTCTACGATTGGAGCTAACCCCCTAAGCGTCAGTTGAGGCCTGAAGATGGTGCAATGAATCACCGAAACTGGTAGCCATATACTAAATAACATCGCAAATACGGCTGTAAATGTTCCATTATATTACACAAGTTCCAGACCATGTTTTACCTGGGACGTGTGTTTTTCTGGGCCGAAGGGATGCTGGAAGACAGCGGCCTAAGCTATGGCGGGATATTGGCCCATTATGCCGCTTGGTATTTAACTGTCAGCTACTCGACCGATGGAGGACATGATGGAATCCCGTTACGCACCTATATTTTGGATTTATGGTGAACCCTTTTCTGTAACTTGCAGTAATTTCGTCCTTAACTGACTTGTGACCCATGCATCCTCGTTGCATTCGGTTCCAGTTGAGCGAAGGCGTTCGTTTGAAATTTTCGAGGAGGGTGAGTTGCCAATATTCTGGACACGTAATTGCCATTTCTGTAGAAAATGGACTGTAATTTGGATTTGTATTCCTACTTACAACGTAACTGGGGGTAGCGTGGCTAGGTTTCTTATGTACGCAAGGCATCGCTTACTGTTAAAAATTTTCTGTAAGTTCTGTATCTGCCGTATTACGTATTCATTGCTGTTTAATCATATATATATATGTGTGTGTGTGTGTTTGTGTGTTGTGTGTGTTTTGTATTTTGCAATATACTATATAGTCAAGACGAAGAAAGTTGTGTAGGGAGCTTGGAGATCATAACAGGATCAACATCGGGTATGTATGAAGACCCAACATTCATCATCAATTAGGAATGAAAACCGCTAAGCAGGTGCTACGTCTAAAATAAAAGCTGAATCGTAACGATATTATCTGCGATTAATTTGTGAGAACGGAAGTTATAACCTGATGGTGTTACTGCGAACTAGTTCGAAACGTAAGTTGTGGAAATCAGTGATAGATTCAATGCTGGATTTCCACTGTTGAAAAACAGTATCATTATTTAAGAACTCGCAAAGCTCAGGTGTAACCACCTCGAACAGTCTAGTATGTGTACTGTAATAGAATAGTTTCAATCCTCCTCTTACATGTGTTGTGTTACTGGACAGATTAGCCAATATTTAATACGTTGTATACTGAACTAAAGAGGGAACTTTAATTCGTTTTGTGGTTTTCATCAGCATTTTTGCTACTGTAAATTCCTCGGACACGTGTGGAAATGGTATCTATTTTTGTAACACAGCTAGAAATCTGATTCTAGTAAATCAGCAATACTTTTTTTAGCTGTTTGCCGAACTAGCTACGTGTGTAATGAGTATATAGGGATTTGTTTGATTGCTGCCTCTGCCCGCCAGGAATAGTGAATTCTTTCTGAGGTTTGATCTGCTGGACCCGTTGTTCGCTTTCGTGTAAACTACTGAGATTAAGTATTTACCTTACTTTGCGTTCTATATTTCAACCGTATATACCAGCCAGAGTACCTTAATATTTATCATTATTTTCTTTTATGATTTCAGTGTCATAGGCAATTAGCCCTAAAGTTCTCACGAACTTTACGCCTTGTACCTGCTGTCATTGTGTTTATAAACCCTGTGCCGGACGCCGGTACATAATTGATACGGCATACCTCTAGTTCCTACACTGATTGCTTGTGACGGTGGCACCACCGAGGGGCCGTGCGGGATATGTGGGCGTCGGGAGTGGCTGTCGGGACTAAGCGGGAAGTGGAGATAGCGAAGTTTTGCCTGGCGAGGGATGTGTCTGGCGCTGGCGCCGTAACGGAAGGCGGGGTGTTTGGCGCGAGCTGCACCGTTGCCGTTTGGAGGAAGAATCCTGTTAGATGAGTGTTGGCTTCACCCTAAAAATAAGGACGGAATGGGAGACGACCACCAGACCGTAGGGCATGAATTCTGCAGCTGAAACTCCCGGAAGAAGAGCGGTATTTGTATCCGGTTATATCTGGATTTTCAAATGAGTTTTGTGGTACATTCTTCGGTGCTAGAGTTGAATGTATTAAACTCCACCAGCTGTTTTTCGTCCTCCCGTCGTAGGCGCCCGCGTTAATTGTGGGTACGACCATTATTTCAAATAACAACTTAGTGACAGTGCTCGCGGACGGAGCCTCCGAAGCGGATGTAAATAGTCATTCAGTAATAGTCGGGCCACTTCTATTCTGTACCCATTTGTGCAAAGTCCTAAGCCTAATTAATCTTACATTGTGTGAGGTTCTTGCAACTTTGAAACGTAAGAATGTGCAGTTAATTCTAGAACGCAAACAGTTTCTCCACAGATTATCTAACGCCTTATTGTGTACCATGTAAGGTGACCGTGCCCAGCCGATATGTCAGAGTGACATAGCCCATTTGAATATTGCGCCGTTCTGTAACGGGAACTAGATGTACACTGACCTGCTGGATTAACGGTCTTGGAGCAGGAACAACTGATTAGTATATTATTTATTGTTAATGTATTAATCTTAG
This sequence comes from Schistocerca serialis cubense, assembly GCF_023864345.2. Lineage (NCBI taxonomy): Eukaryota > Metazoa > Arthropoda > Insecta > Orthoptera > Acrididae > Schistocerca > Schistocerca serialis. Next base: position 310,311,107 of record NC_064645.1, on the reverse strand, counting down.
TTGCTGGACCATGGTTTCGCTAGCTATTTAATTTGTTGTTGAATGACAACTCGATTATTAGTGTACGGTCTTCTATGTACTGATTCTGCAATAGTTATTTTCTTAAAGTAGATCATTGTCTGAGTCGAGCTTCTGTCCTTAAACATCTCTGAATTTGTATTACGCGGCGGAATTAATATTTCTCTGCAACCACAGATAAATTTAATTGGTATGAGTGGCCGCTGATTCCCTTTCCAATTTTTGATTTAATTCGAATCTGTAATTTTGTTTTAACTATGAGTTTCGGCTATTCAGCTAAGTAGCAGGTAAATTACTGCTGCATTAAATTCCGCGGCAGTTTAATGGCTAAATATTGAACTAACTTTCATCTGTTTGGTTTATTATTATTTTCTGTTGTAAATACTTGTGTGATTTTACCTTTTCTTAAAATCCAGTAAGGCCTTCAACTGCACTGCCCCTATACTTAAATAATTTCTTTTGCAGTGCTGTTGAATTAAGATTTAAATGTAAAAGATTTTAAACATTTGTAAAAAGTTGCTTTGGCAAATTAACAAGCTTCGATAAGGAAAGACAATGTGTAATGTTGGTTGTGGTCAGTACTGTGTTATGTTTTCCAAATGACTAGGTTTTAATAAACGTATGATAATATTTTTCTGCACCTTATCCACGCAAACTTCGCCCCACACACCTACGCGTGGAACAACCTGCTGCTCGTGGATGTGTGTTTGGACGTACGTTTAAGGTCGTGGAAATCCTCAACTATCTTCGCCTCTTACTGATCTTGTTTGGATACTCGCTGTCTATTGGTCCTTTTACTCTGTGTATGTGTTAAGTGTTATTAACATTTTTTGTGCAATTTTGTTCACTTACGTATGCTCGGTGTTGCCGTAATCTGCTCTTTAGGATAGAGGCAGCTTGTTCCTTAATGAAATTTGGTTTAGAATTTAATTACTTAAAATAATCTATTGCTTAGGAGGCATGTATCCATGGGCCTTAAGCCGTTTGTACAGTTACAAAGTGCCGTTATGTGTTTGATCAGTTGAAGTTCTTTAGTTGTAATTGTCCGTTAACGAGCAATGCCATCTTGCTGCAACTGCTTAGTACATTAAATTACATTGATAGGAAAAGAAAGGTGATTCCATTTTAAGTCCGTCAATGTATTTACTGATGGGGTGAGCCTTAAGTTTAAGGAGGGATATAATGAATTTCTCGAGCTACGCAGTTCTTGAGCTACACAGTTTAACCTTCGTTGTGTGTGAATTTTATCATGATAACAGCTTTATAAAGGCCTTTAAATTGTTAAACTGCTTAACTTTCCACCGGCGGCCATTCCGACGTTTTACGGCATTTGGGAAACTGCTTGCTTCAGCGGAATTTTTGTTAGTGTGAAGGCTATTTTCTTTCGATATCTTTGGCTGACATCTATATCTCTGGCTGACATCTATATCTTTGTCTGAAAACTTTCTTGCATGTTGTTTATTTACGTTTTGACAAAACTAACCCGTATTAGTAGGTGGAAGGTTGAATTCGCAAACCTTTACGTGGAAGTCAAGATTTGTGCGTAATGGGTGGTGGAAAACTGTGTTTAGAAATCGGAGTTTTCATGGAAATCGGTTTACCAAGAAAAAACAGGAAGCAGCTTGAAATGAAGAACATAAGCTTCAGCTGCAGCATCGAAACTTGGGACAGGAGAATTGTGTAAGTGTGTGAATGATGTTGATATGGATTCAACTGGATTCAGACTTATTCATTTAGAGCTTCTCTGCCAGGCTATAAAGTTTTCATGTTCATATGTTAGCTGTAAAAATAGTATGGTGTTATATATACTAACTACCTAGGTGATAGGGACTCCTCTTTTTTCAAAGCTGTAACATATGATTGTTGTTGAAGAAAAAAGAGTGGGAATAGCTTGTGATATTAAATGAATTTGTAACTCGTGTGGCTATGAATTTTCATTTTCCTCCTCCAAAAATCTGTCACTGGTATCTATGAAAGCAATTTCAGGTTAGCATATGCTCTGAGATGCCTTGGGCAGTGCAGGGAAGGAGGTAATTTATTGTGTGGTTTTCTGACCATGCCTCCACCTTGTGCAAGGTTTGCAAAACTAATAAAGAAATGTCTGATGCTTTATACGATATTGCCAAAGTTTCTATGAAGAAATCAGTGGAGGAACTGGTGGAAATAAACCAAAACGAAATAGGTCCTGGGGTAGATATTCCTGACAGTGAATCTCCTACAAATGTTACTGACCTGTGTGTGGCTATGGATGGGACTTGAATGAAAAGGGATCACACAACTCTGTATGGAGTTGCGTCTGTTATTGGTATTGACTCAGGTAAAGTTTTAAATGTACAGATTACGTCTAAATACTGCCAACAGTGTGCAGCAAGGAAAATCTCCAACAATGAAGACAGAGAGAAACTGTGACAAGAAGAGCATGCAGTAGCATGCCCTAATAATTGTAGTGGCTCAAATGGGGGCATGGAAGCTGCTGCAGTTGTGACGATGTTCTCCAGATATGAGGAATAGTATGGTGTAACATATACTAACTACCTCGGTGATGGGGACTCCTCTTTGTTCAAAGCTGTAAGAGATAAAAATCCGTATAATACAACAATACAAAAGCTGGGATGTGTTGGCCACATCCAAAAGAAGCTTGAGGGTAGGCTTCGTCGCTTGCTGAAAGAGAAGAAAGGTGAAGTACTTGAGGATGGAAAACCACTAGGAGGGAAAGTCAGGCTTACTATGAAAGAAGCTGATTCTCTTCAGTTATTTTATGGGAGAGCTATCAGGAAGAACACACATAATTTAGAGGCAATGACCGACCAAACATCAATGCACAATCTGTATCCGAAAGACGACTGATGCTAGTTCAGCAACAGAAATGTGACTTATTCACATAAACACTCATTACCAGAACCTGTTATGAACGCAATTAAGTCCACATTCAGGTTTCTTGCAAACCCTAATTTAGTGAGGAAGTGTCTTCACGGAAAGACACAAAATGTAAATGGAAGCCTCAATAATTTAATTGGATTCGATGCTCAAGAAGGACTTTCTGTAGACTTGAAATACTCTAAATTGGTGTCTATGATGCATTTTTATGTTATAATAACGGAAATAACGGCAGATTTGAAGTGCTGAAGATAGTTGGTATGGATGCTAGTGTGTTTACAAGTTCACAACCAAATAATTTTCCTCTATCGACGAGAGCGGGGTCAAGAAATCTAACAGATCAGTTTCTTATCTGCAAATACAGGCCAGGCAGATTCGAAGAGCAGAGAAGAGAAACCTGGAGGATGAGGAGTATTAGTATGAAGGATTTTAAAATTGAGCCAGCTTATTACATGTAGAAGTATGAGAAGAAAGTCTTTCAACCTCATTTTCACTGTTTTCCATTTTTTACGTCATTAGAAACATGTTATCAAAAAGTGTATGCGCTAATGTTATGAAGCTTTCAGTGACCGTTCGCAACCTGTTGCTCTCTCCCTGGAACTAAAAAATACGAGTTCCTGCAATTATATTCTGATTTTTAAATGATTGTATGTAGAATAAACAGTTAATTTTGGATGTTCAAATTTAAAAACTCAGTAAATGATACAATTTATACCATAAATTAATAACTGTACTTCAGTGGTCTTATAACCTTCTCAGGGCACTACAACAAAATTTTCGGATTAATTGCATGGTCAGAATTTGGATTATATTTTTTTATAAAAAAGGAAATAAAATAATTAAAAATTCAAATTTCTGGCAAAATGTTAACCATGCATATTTCATTATATTTTTCCGTTAACACAAGCTCTTTTGCTTTACACATGAAAAATTTTATATTTGTTTATTAATAAATATGGCTCTAATAATTTTTTAATAAGTGCTTACATTTCGCGTTACATCACCCCTTAACTGCCCTATTTACTAGTCATCAGTGATCCCACTATTAAATTGTGTATATTTGTAATTGTATAGTGTTCAATTGTTTTTCGATAATAAACTACTACGTAAGTACGTTCAGTTTTATTAATCAGTACCTTACCATTTCCCAAACAGCTCTCTGCACCATGAACATCGTAAATGATTTTAAAATTGTAACCACAGTCCGTGATTTCAGGAAAGCTTATTTACAAACTGACTCTTAGCGTAAGGAAATGGTGTTGACTTGTACTAGTCGACGGCAGATCACTGGCTTTCAGCATTATGAGATGTTGACATTGCATGGTGGAGGAAACTGTACGAATTTAAGGATTGCTGGTCCCGTTGGGAACATTATAAAGTGCCGGAGAGTGTGTTGTGTTAGTGGAAGGAGGAGAGAGGAAATTGCCTATTATTATCTCTGATTATGCTACTACTGTTTTGTACTGCAGTTCTAAACGGTAATTAGTTAAGAGATATTGTCACTCATTCTATTCTAATTTCATTTGCACATTTTGTGTGTCGCCTGTTTAGTTACTTATTGTGAAGAATTACATACAATGAATCGGTGGTTTCTTTTACAATATCTTTGCGTTTTTATCGATGTTTAAGTACGAAACTAACGGCTATATGAGACTTTATATGATTTTTGTGGTTCTGACTTATTTTTCTGAAACAAACTTTAGAAAAATGAACATATAACTATCACTGAACAATAGTTGCGCAAAATTGTAACGTTTAGTATCACATACTAATATCTACATTAGGCACAAAAGTGCTGCGCTTTTTGTTTTAACCATGAATAATTAAGTTTTTGAAGTGCGACAATTTAACAGAGAATCAGAATTCAGATTAATTAAAATGTGTCAGAAGTTAAGCCACACTTCTAGGATCATGCTTTGTCTAGTAAAGGTGTCGGATGTCAATTTATGGGATAGAGCTCCATGCCATTCAGTCGATACAGGAATGGTTAATGCTGTTTAGTGTATTACGCTGGAGTTATCGTCCGATGATGTAACTGTGTTCTCGTTTGGGGGCAGATGTGGTGACCGAGCAAGCCAAGGCAACATGTCGACACTCTGTTGGGTTACAACAGCGCCCATTATCCTTTTTGAAAACACTACCTGGTATGCTGTTCGTGAATGGCAGCTCAACAGGCCCAGTCACCGGACCGACATACGAGTTTGCAGTCCGAGTGTGTGGGTTAACAGCCGGCCGGTGTGGCCGAACAGTTCTAGGCGCTTCAGTCTGAAACCACGCGACCGCTACGGTCGCAGGTTCGATTCCTGCCTCGGGCATGGATGTGTGTGATGTCCTTAGGTTAGTTAGGTTTAAGTAGCTCTAAATTCTAGGGGACTGATGACCTCAGATGTTAAGTTCCATAGTGCTCAGAGCCATTTTTGTGTGGATTAACCACGAGAGTGCTCCTGCTGTACTACAAAGTCGCTCCCCGGTTATAACTCGAGGTGATGGTCCAGTGCGTGTAGAACGCAGACAGATTGGCTGTTGGCCCTCAACTGGCCTCCTCCTAACCAACTCACAAAAACCACTCACACCGAGGCGGAGTCAGCCCTCATCATAAAACACATCAGACCTCCGCCTTGCCCTCCAGTAAGCTCTTACTTGATACGACTGAAGTCGCAAATTACGGGGGGGTTGAGCTAGACGCGTCTGGCTCGGAGCTGTCCTTGAGGCAACCGATTTGTAACAGTTCGTTTGTGTCACTGTGGTGCCAACTGCTGCTCAGATTGCTGTTGCAAACGCAGTACGATGCGCCAGAGCCTTAGCCGAACGTGATGGTCTTCCCTCTCCGTAGTATCACGTGATCATCCAGAGCCCAATCTTACTGCGACTGTACATTTCCACGACCACCGCTGTCAGCAGGCATGTAGAGTGGCTACATTCCTGCCAAGTCTTTCTGCAATATCGCAGAAGGAGCACCTACTCTCTCGTAGCTCTATTACACGACCTCGTTCACACTCAGGGAGATGTTGATAATAGTGTCTTTGTTGCCTTAAAGGCAATTTTGGCTAACATCAGCTCATCATGTCCAGTCTAGAAAGTAACTGATGCTCATGACCATTACAGCGTGTATTTAAAGTGAACCTGTTTTGCGTCCTCATAGTAGCGCTAATACAACCACTCTTATGTGGTTGGAGCGTAATGTCAATAGATATCATCGCTGATATGTAGAAAGACGCCTACCAACTTTTGTTTATGTCGTACAATTCCTTTTTGGTGTGTCGACTTTTTATCCTTCAATGTATTTACAGAAAACAGTTGAGAAATCTAGCGTTGCCAGGGTGTTTATTAATTCCATTATCCTATTAATCCACTTTCTCCTCCCACCCCTCTCTCTCTCTCTCTCTCTCTCTCTCTCTCTCTCTCTCTCTCTCTACATTCATACTGCCCATCACTCTATTCACCTCCTCCTCTTCTCCTCTCTCTGTCCATCCCGTCGCTGTCCATCTCCTCCGCCCTATGCTCTGCCCATCTTTTCCCCCGCCCCCTACCTTCCACCCCCTCCTCCATCTGTTCATCTCCTCTCTGTCCACGTCATCTTTCCCCTGCCCTTCTTCTTATCGCCACCACAATGAAGGTCTCTCTATTGACAAAAATTCCGGATCCCAACCCCTCCCCCCACCCCACCACCCTTCACCAATCTATTCGGATCTCCAGCAGAGGTCTTCCAAAAGGAAGGAGAGCCACGAGAAAAAGGTGAAATAACCAATAAAGGGGTACCATTCTACGAGCTAGAGCATGGAATGTCTGAACATTGGACTTAGTGTAAAAGCTAGAAAACCTGAAAAGGGAAATGCAAAGGCTCCTTCTAGATACAGGGGGACGGTGGGAGGGGTGCGTCAGTGAAGTGAAATAGGAGTAAGATGAGTAGAGGGCAATGTGAACAGCAGCATAAGATAGTGTAACAGAAGGAGAATTCATTCTGAATATGAAAGTAGGGCGGAGAGTAAGCTGCTGTGAACAATTCAGTGGTAGCATTGTTTTCATCAGATTCGACAGCAAATCAATGCCGAAAACGATAGTTCAGGTATGCACGAAGACGTCGCAAGCAGAAGATGAAGAGATTTTAAAGCATCTGAGGATACTGAACACGTAATTCAGTACATAAAGGGAGATGAAATTTAACAATCATTAGGGATTGGAGCTCGGTTGTACTGGAAGGAATAAAATCAAGGGTTATGAGATAATACTTGTACGTGCTTAATAGTAGGAGTGAATAAAGAGAAAGTGTAATTGAGTTCTGCAATCAATTTCAAACGGCAACAGCGAATATTCTGTTCGAGAATGACAAGATGAGGAGGTGTACCTGGGAAAGATTCGGACACATGGGAAGATTTCATTTAGATTACATCGTGGTCAGGCACAGATTCTGAAATCAGATGTTAGATAAAAAGGCGTACACAAAAGCAGACGGTTAGACAGAGATTACGAAATCAGATACTGGATAGCATGGCGTTCCTAAAAGCAGATATAACCTCAAGACACAATTTAGTAGTAATGAAGAGCAGATTGAAGTTTGAGAGAATCGTCCAGGTAGATCAGTGTCGAAGGAAATTGGAGACATAGTGAGGAAAGGTGAGAGCCATTTGAATTTCGCTAAGAATGTGGGTACTACGATAAGGAAACCTAGAGTGGGCTGTTCAGTTAAAAACGAGTCGACATCCCTAAGAAGGGCAATAACGGATGTTGGACAGACAAGCATACGTACGAGGAAAGTAACTGCTTGGAAAACGTGAATAAAAAGAAATGCTTCAGTTGGTTGACAGCAGAGGTAAGTACCAAAAAGTTCAGGGAATGGCAGGTATAGAGTAATATAAATAATTAGAAATAAAATAAATTAGAAGGGCAGGGAATCCACGTGAAGTGGCTGCAGGAATAATGTTAACAAATTGAAAAATGAATGATCACCTGAAAAAGGACTGACTCAGCATATATAAAAGTCAAAACAAAAATTAAAAGCAGGGGTGGTAACGTTAAGTGTGCAGTGTGTTGGGTTGAGTTGTTTGGGGTAAGAGACCAAACACTGAGGTCTCAAGTGTGGAATGGGAGTTCTACAGCTAAACACAGAGGAGAGAGCGGCTATGTGGGACGAGTACTCTGAAGGACTCTGTGTGGAAAGGACATGATAGAAGAATAATTTGGAATCTATTAGGAACGCACAGGGGATCCAGTATTAGAGCTTTGAAAAGTCTTGCACCAAGTAACGCAGAATGGGCAAATAACACACCATCGGAACTTCTGAAATCATTGAGGGCAGCTGCGACCAAGTGACCATTCACGTTGGTGTGCAGAATCTGTGGGAGAGGCGACATACCATCACACTTTCGGAAGGCATAACGTCCGAACAATTCCGTGCTTAGCGAGGACCGATAAATGGGAGATGATCGCACAATCAGCTTAACAAGCTACTGACAAGAGTAATATAAGTAAGAATGGAAATGAGAATTGAGGATATGTCAGAAGATCAGTTTGGCTTTAGAAAACGTAAAGGCACCACAAGGGCAGTTTTGACGCTGCACTTGATGATGGAAGCATGGGTGAAGAAAGGAAGTTTGACAGTATCGTACGGTGCAAGATGTTCGAAATACTGAGAAAAATAGTACTAAGCTACAGCTTAATGGGGGTAAAATTAAATACATACAGTACTCAAGAGGGAAAAGTAAGAGAAGAGACCAAAAACAAAGCATTCTGAGTACGGAATCTGTATGAAAGGGATGCAAGTCTTCGCCCCTGCCTTTCAATATATACACCATATAAGCAATGACGGAAATAAAAGAAAGATGCAAGAACTGGATTACAAATCAGTGTGAAACGATGTCAGTGACTAGATCTGCTGCTGACATTGCTATCGCGAGTGAAAGAGGAGGCTAATTCGAGAATCTGCAGAATGGAATGAACACACTAAAGGCTGCAGAATATGGATTTACGGGAAACCAGAAATATACAAAAGTGATGAACAGTACCATAAAAGACAGTAGCGAGGTTCCTAATGTCAAAATTTGTGAAGTAGACAAAGTTCAGGGATCCTCCTATCTTGGATGGTGATCACGGAGTAGACGAAGTTAAGGAATTTGAAGTTCTGGGATTCAAAATAAAAAATGACGGATGCAACAAACAAGACATAAAAAGCTGACTTTGGCAGGGAAAGATAGCATTTCTGACCAACGAAATCGACTGATCCCAAACGTAGGACTTAATTTGAGGAAGAAATTTCTGAGAATGCACGTTTGGAGTGCAGCACTGTATGTAGAGGATCATGGCTTGTGGTCAAATTGGAATAGATGAGAATCGAAGCATTTGTGATATGGTTCTACAGAAGGATGTTGAACATTAGATGGATTGATGAGGTAAGGAATGAGGCGGTTCTCCGTAGAATCGTCGAAGAAAGGAACAGATGGGACGCACTGACAAGAAGAAGGACTAGGATGATAGGGCATACTTTAGAATACGGGAATAGCCCCCGAGGAATTAGAGGGAGCTGTAGAGCGTAAAAACCAGAGGGGAATACAGAGATTGGAATACGTGCACGAAATAAAAGAGGCGGTAGGGCGGAAAATCTAATTTGAGATGAAGAGGTTGCCACAGGAGTGAAGTTCGTAGTGGTCAGCATCAAACCAGTCGTAAGACTGAAGACTCAAAAAAAAAAAAAAAAAAAAAAAAAAAAACTAATATGTACACAAAGTTTGGATGACAGCAATCCAGTGGCTTAGGAGTAGACGTTGAAGATACGCGTATGTGACAAATATTGCTCACATACTCTGATCACCTAGAACTTTATGACCACCTACCTAACAGGCGGTATGTCCACCTCTGGTACGGATAACAGTGGCGACACATCGTGGCGTGGAAGCAATAAGGTCTTGGTAAGTGACTGGAAGGAGATGACACGACATCTGCATACAAAAGTCACCTGATTCCTTGAATTCCATGGAGGGGGCGATGAGCCCTTAGGCCACGTTCAACCACATCCCAGATGTGTTCGATCGGGTTCAGATCTGGTGAACTGGGCGACCAACAGATCAACTGGAACTCTCCACGGTGTTCCTCGAACCACCCCATCACACTCCTGGCCTTATGACATTGTGTATTACCTAGCAGAAAAATTCCACCACTGTCGGGAAACATGATCGTCATGAAGGGGTATAACTGGTCTGCAAATGTAAGATACTCCTAGGCCGTGATTGTGCATTGTACGATCTCCACAGGACCCGTGCCGGCCGGAGTAGCCGTGCGGTTCTAGGCCCTTCAGTCTGGAACCGCGTGACCGCTACGGTCGCAGGTTCGAATCCTGCCTCGGGCATGGATGTGTGTGATGTCCTTAGGTAAGTTAGGTTTAAGTAGTTCTAAGTTCTAGGGGACTGATGACCACAGATGTTAAGTCCCATAGTGCTCAGAGACATTTGAACCATTTGAACCACAGGACCCGTGGAAACCCTCGTGAATGTCCCACAGAGCATAGTGGAGTCACCACCGGCTTGTCTCCGTCCCCTGGTACAGATGTAGCAGTTCCCCTGGAAGACTATGGATTCGCGCCCTCCCATTGGCGTCATGAAGAAGGTATCGGGATTCATCAGACCACACAACGCTCTGCCATTGAGCCGTAGTCCAGTGCGGAGTGTGACGTGCCCGTTTCAGTTGAAGTTGCCGCCATTGGGGAGTTAACACTAACACATGCATGGGTCGTCGCCTGCGGGGGCCCATCGTTAGGAGCGTTCAGACACACTTTTGTTGTACCCAGCATAAAAAATCTGACGCTAATTCCACCACATTTCGCCGCCCGTTCTATTTTGCCAATCTGCCCAGCCTACGACGTCCAACATACGTAACGAGGGCTGACCGCCAAAACCCATGATGTCTGTACATCGTTTCACCTTGGTTTCACCACTTGTTGAAGACACACACCACAGCACTCCTCGGTCACCTGACAGGTTGCGAAAATTTCCGAAATGCTTGTGCCGAGCCTTCGGGCCACCAAAATCTGTCATCGGTTCGAAAAAGTACAGCACGCTCTCCGACAACTACATGCACCGAGCCAGTGTCTGACCAGCAGTCGTTTCTCGCCAGATGACGCTCCTATCGCCTCGACAGGCTTATATCGAAAGTAGTTCGGTGGTCATAATGTTCTGGCTGTTCAGTGTATAAATCTAATTCTCTGCCGTTTTACAGCATATGATTCCAGAGACGATGCGAAATTTATCTGTGGTGTATTAGGTCCGCAAGCACGTTCAGAAAGTTATTGACTTACTGCAGTGCTCATTCTCGTGGCCAGGTTGACACAGTGAACAGCACAAATAATAAGTCATGTAGACAGCCAATTTGGCTGAAATTACTCCAGATGTTCCCGAGTTATGCTTCAGTGAGACTCTTTTCCATTTCCCCCCCCCCCTATGGGAAGTATGTTCTTTAACACACAGGGCTTCTGCCCATGTACACTCATGCTCATAAGTTAAGGATAATTGCAGAATGTGGTGCCACACAACGTGACACTGCACAAAACTGGCGCTAATAGCATAGGGACATAGGGAACACACACTACACAGATCTGTAAGTCCACAGTATTTGTGGTAAGCAGAGAAAACCGTCCCGAAACACATGTGCTACAAAACGCCACTGTTTCCTGCGCGTGTACCCCGACATCAATATGAGATATGATCACCATGCACACGTACACAGGCCGCATTGCGGTTTGGCATACTCTGGATCAGTCGGTCGAGCAGCTGCTGGGTTATAGCCTCCCATTCTTGCACCAGTGCCAGTCGCAGCTCCTGAAGTTTCGTAGGACTTCGAAGACTTGATGGGGATTAGGTCTGGAGAATAGGCCACTGCATTCGCCTGATATCTTCTGTTTCCGGGTACTCCCCCACGATGGCAGCTTGGTGGGACCCACTGCACCCTAAAAAGGCGGACATACTGGTGCAAAATGACTTCCCCATACACTTGACCTGTTACAGTTCATCTGTCACAGGCATGCAGGGGTGTACGTGCACCAATCATAAACCCACCTCACACCATCAAACCATGACCTCCATACAGGTCCCTTTAAAGGACATTTAGAGGTTGGTTAACGTCAGAGGAAAACCCGGCGACAATTACTGTTCAGGCTATACCTGGACTCGTCCGTGACTATAACTTGGGACCACTGTTCCAACGAACATGGGCTGTGTTCTTGACACCAGGCTTTACGGGCTCTCCTGTGACCAGGGGACAGTGGAATGCACCTTGCAGGTCTCTGGGAGAATAAACAAAGTCTGTTCAGTCGTCTGTAGACTGTGTGTCTGGAGACAACTGTTCCAGTGGCTGCAGTGAGGTCCCGAGCAAGGCTACCTGCAGTACTCCGTGGCCGTCTGCGGGCACTGATGGTGAGATACAGGGGTTCTTGTGGTGTTGTACACTGTGGACGTCCCATACTGTAGCGCTTGGACATGTTTCCTGTCTGCTGCAATCGTTGACATAATCTTGAGATCACGCTTTGTGGCACACGGAGGGCCCGTGCTACGACCTGCTGTGTTTGACCAGACTCCAGTCGCCCTAGTATTGTACCCCTCATAACGTCATCAGTATGTGTTCTTTGAGCCATTTTCAACACACAGTAACCATTAGCACGTCTGAAAACGTCAGCTCACTTACTCGCTGCACCGTACTCTGACATGCACCAACATACTTTTGTGTATGTGGACTGCTGCCAGCGCTACCATGCGACGACCGCAGGTCAAATACACCGCATGGTCATACCCCGAGGCGATTTAAACCCGCAAAAACCGCCCACCAGAGCGTTGTTTCACTATGTATCAGCATTATCCTTAATATATGAGTATGAGGGTAGTAAGTAATATGTGTACCAAGTTTACCAAGTTTGGTTGCAGTGGACCCGCCATTTGAGGAGCATATATTGAGTATATAAATAGGGATTTATATATTTTTTAAATACGTGTACTGTCAGGAGGTTTGCAAGTTAACTTAAATGGTGTTTTCTGTTGGAATTTTTCTTTTTCTTTTACAGGTCTGAAGACTGATCCCTCTATCATTTAGCTGTTATTCTGCTGCATTACGAGAAATACCGTTAATACATGTAATAAATCATACGGATCATTCTCCCCCTCTCACCTGGTGATATCAGTTCTTACAAGTCGATGTAAATTATGAAGTTGAAGATAGATCCGCGCGAAAGGCCCACGTTATTAAAGTAGGAGCAGAGATGAAACCGGAATGGCTGTTGGAAAAAGACAAATCTGATTAAGAGGAGAACACATTACGTTGTAACACCGATTTGCTTCAAGCTGCTACTCGGAAAATAAATGTTCTTGGTCCGTGGTAACTTTCTTCGCTTTTTCCTGGACAGATTAGCCATTACAAAGGCACTGCTCGGGAGCTGTATCAGGTAATCGGTTTATCTTTTATTTCTCTTTGCCAGCTCGTCTGCAGCATACAAGTTGCGAAAGAATTTTAATTATAAGCCGGGAAAGCGTATAAGCCCCTGGGTGGAATCAACCGCTAGCAGAAGATTACAGAGCCCTTTGAAACAAGAGCGGAGGATTAACTGCCGTAAAACACACCGCACAAAAGGCAGCGGGAACTCGGCGGAAGGCGCAAGTGGTAAACATTCCGGCTGGTTCTTAAAAAAGTAATGGGCGTAGCGCTCCTATTATATAGTATTTTTTATATACCGTTCACATGATTTATTGTGAAACATAAGAAGATTCAGAACAAATAAAAAATACGCAAGTAGATGTTGGTAGTGACAATTTATAGGAAGAAAGATACTTTTACCAATTATTCCTTTTAATTATTCAAATTTTAAACTGAAGTGTGGCGTCAACTAATGTACGTCACATTTTCGCTGTGCAAGTATCGGGTTCATTTTACGTACATATGACCACACAGCGTAATCCATAAACACATGTGGATAGAATCCAGATCACGTTTCACCTAGTAGTAATTGTAAAGAAAAAGAATTTTAATCCAAGTCATCACCCAAGCCATCATACATTTCAGTTCCTGTAATATTCATCTACATCTACAGATGGATGGCTCTGAGCACTATGGGACTTAACATCTGTGGTCATCAGTCCCCTAGAACTTAGAACTACTTAAACGTAACTAACTTAAGGACATCACACACATCCATGCCCGAGGCAGGATTCGAACCTGCGACCGTAGCAGTCGCGCGGTTCCGGACTGAGCGCCTAGAACCGCTAGACCACCGCGGCCGGCATCTACATCTACATCTACATCTGTATCTGCACCGTAATTTGGTGGGTCTGTTCTTTTATTTTTCTTATCTACAGGAGTCATCTGAGCTTTTTCCCAATTTTTTGGGGCTATGCGGAGCTGGCCGAGAGATTTGCAATAAATGGAAGCTAATCAAGAAGCCAATACCGTAGAGCAATGTGGGTAAAACCTAACTGGGATTCTATCTGAACCTGGCGACTTAAATGTTTTCATCTCATTCAACTGCTTTTCTACGTCACTGATACCTGTTACTGTTATTTTTCATTTATATCTAAATGTCTTGCAGAGAGTTCGTAAAACCACTTTCGGACTATTTATTGATTGTCACACTCTCGTATAACGCGTGGGAGAGGTCAGCACCACGTGAGTTTAATTTCTCTTCTTTCTTACGGTGCACATTTCTACGTAGGTGGGAATCTACGAAGTGTTTCCACATGTGGAGAAGAAAACTTGAGACTGAAACTACGTAAAAATACCTCGCCGGAACATAAAACGTCTATGTTTTAATGACTGCTACCATAATAACTCTCGTATCATATCTGTGACTCTCTCTCTCTCTCTCGCCCCCCCCCCCCCCCCCCCCGGGCCACTACTTCGCGATAATACAAAAGAGCTGTCCGTCTTTAAACTTTTTCGATGTCCTCCGTCAATCGTATCTGGTAAGGTATCTTATATCGCGCAGCAATCCTTCGTATGAGGTCCGACAAGCAAGTGCACACAGTCTCGTAACTAGATCTATTACTACTTTTAAGTCTTCAGTCAATGAAATGCAGATTTTGGCTCACCTCCCCACAACTTTTTCTCTGCGACAGTTCCAATTTAAGTTGTTCGTGATATTAACCGCTACTAAGGCCCTTTTACAATGGTGGCACCGGTTCGGAGAATTTAAGCGCTGTCGGGCTTGGCAGTAACTTGGATGGGCGACCATCGGATTCCGCCGAGGGCTGTTAGCAAGAGGGATGCACTCAGCCCTTGTGATAGCAGCTGAGCGGCTACTTGACTGAGAAATAGCGGGACCGGTCTCATAAGCTGACGAAGCCAGGGCGTGCAGTGTGCTGAGCAATGCAACTCCACGTTCGCATACAGTGACGCAAATGGGCTGAGAATGGCACGGCCTCCGGTCAGTGGAATTCTGCCCACTCGTCTCTTACAGGGTGCCCAGGAAGCTGTTTTCTCGGACAGCTAGATACCATACAAGCAAATAGTATTAATGGAGTTTATTACAGTAATAAAATTGACAATAATTAACTCAACTGCAAAAAGGTGCGAATTTAAGGAGATGGGACCTGGATAAACTGACTAAACCAAAGGTTGTTCAGAGTTTCAGGGAGAGCATAATGAAACAATTAACAGGAATGGGGGAAAGAAATACAATAGAAGAAGAATTGGTAACTCTGAGGAATGAAGTAGTGAAGGCAGCCGAGGATCAAGTAGGTAAAAAGACGAGGGCTAGTAGAAATCCTTGGGTAACAGAAGAAATATTTAATTGATGAAAGGAGATAATATAAAAACGCAGTACGTGAAGTAGGCAAAAAGGAATGCAAACGTCTCAAAAATGAGATCCACAGGAAGTGCAAAATGGCTAAGCAGGGATGGCTAGAGGACAAATGTAAGGATGTAGAGGCTTATCTCACTAGAGGTAAGATAGATACTGCCTTCAGGAAAATTAAAGGGACCTTTGGAGAAAAGAGAGCCACTTGTATGAATATCAAGAGCTTAGATGGAAACCCAGTTCTAAGCAAAGAAGGGAAAGCAGAAAGATGGAAGGAGTATATAGAGGGTTTATACAAGGACGATGTACTTGAGGACAATATTTTGGAAATGGAAGAGGATGTAGATGAAGATGAAATTGGAGATACGATACTGCGTGAAGAGTTTGATAGAGCACTGAAAGACCTGAGCAGACAACATTCCATTGGAACTATTGACGGCCTTGGGAGAGCCAGTCCTGACAAAACTCTACCATCTGGTGAGCAAAATTTATGAGACAGGCGAAATACCCTCAGACTTCAAGAAGAATATAATAATTCCAATCCCAAAGAAAGCAGGTGTTGACAGATGTGAAAATTACCGAACTATCTGTTTAATAAGTCACGGCTGCAAAATACTGACGGCAATTCTTTACAGACGAATGGAAAAACTGGTAGAAGCCGACCTCGGCGAAGATCAGTTTGGATCCCGCAGAAATGTTGGAACACGTGAGGCAATACTGACCCTACGACTTATCTCAGAAAATAGATTAGGGAAAGGCAAACCTACATTTCTAGAATTTGTAGACTTAGAGAAAGCTTTTGACAATATTGACTGGAATACTCTCTTTCAAATTCTAAAGGTGGCAGGGGTAAAATACCGGGAGCGAAAGGCTATTTACAATTTGTACAGAAACCAGATGGAAGTTACAAGAGTCGAGGGGCATGAGAGAGAACATTGGTTGGGAAGGGAGTGAGACAGGGTTGTAGACTCTCCCCGATGTCATTCAATCTGTATATTGAGCAAGCAGTAAAGGAAACAAAATAAAAATTCGGTGTAGGTATTAAAGTCCATGGAAAAGAAATAAAAACTTCGAGGTTCGCCGGTGACATTGTAATTCTGTCAGAGACAGCAAAGGACTTGGAAGAGCAATTGAACGGAATGGACAGTGTCTTGAAAGGAGGATATAATATGAGCATCAACAAAAGCAAAACGAGGATAATGGAATGTAGTCGAATTAAGTCGGTTGATGCTGAGGGAATTACATTAGGAAATGAGACACTTAAAATAGTAAAATAACTGATGATGGTCGCAGTAGAGAGGATATAAAATGCAGACTGGCAATGGCAAGGAAAGCGTTTCTGAAGAAGAAAAATTTGTTAACATCGAGTATAGATTTAAGTGTCAGGAAGTCGTTTCTGAAAGTATTTGTATGGAGTGTAGCCATGTATGGAAGTGAAACATGGACGATAAATAGGTTGGACAAGAAGAGAATAGAAGCTTTCGAAATGTGGTGCTACCGAAGAATGCTGAAGATTAGATGGGTAGATCACATAACTAATGAGGAGGTATTGAATAGAATTGGGGAGGAGTTTGTGGCACAACTTGACAAGAAGAAGGGACCGGTTGGTAGGACATGTTCTAAGGCATCGAGGGATCACAAATTTAGCATTGGAGGGCAGCGTGGAGGATAAAAATTGTAGAGGGAGACCAAGAGATGAATACACTAAGCAGATTCAGAAGGATGTAGGTTGCAGTAGGTACTGGGAGATGAAGAAGCTTGCACAGGATTGAGTAACATGGAGAGCTGCATCAAACCAGTCTCAGGACTGAAGACAACAACAACAACAACAACAACTGTGATTTACAAGGACGTGTCGCAAGCATTCGGCGACATGCAAATAATCATTGTCATTCAACGTGTACAATTTTCGTGCAGGTAAATATACAAGTGCATAAGTGACGGCTCTTCTAGTGCCCGTCTTCAAGTCTTTTATTCTCTTCGTGTAGAGGTCGCTCCTGTCGTGATGACGTCCTCGGCAGCGTGCTATTTGCTGACGACGTTCCACAGCCCTCTCTGCTGTATCGCTCTTGATCTTCGTACCGGCGCTTGTCGTGTCGCCAGAACAAGGTCGATACTGTTAAACCCCAGGGTAATATCCCTGGCAGACACTAGCAATACGTACAAATTCTACTTTAGCGGCTCCCGGAAGCCGGTCTGACTGTGTCAGTGACCAGTAGACTGCCAGCTAGGGTAAATGCCGAGCAAGTTGCGGCAGGCATGGAGGCTATCCCAGCACGGGGGAACGAGCGAGTGCCCAAGTCTGCAGTGGAAGCATAATGACATCATGGAAGACGAGAGATAGCGTCATACCAGTGACAAAGCAGGGCTTCATAAGAACGGCTAGGTACAGCGCAACAAAAAGTCTTAGGTGCGCAGCCAACAGAGAAGAGCCTCTGAAAAATAAGGATTCGCAAGTCTGAAGTCACTAGAACAGCTGAGCGCGAAAGAAAACCAGGACACATGATATCATAGTCATCCCCACCGCCGCAGTGCGCGTGGGAAGCGCCAACATAAAAAGCACACATTTCTTAACGAATGTCTGAGTGATGTGTGTCGATTGCCAACTGCCCAGTGCATGTTCTCAGCCATTGAGTCAGTCGGAGCTATCCAGTGTGTCGGGATGCTGTGGAGGTCAACGCTCAGAAAATTTAGATGGTTTCAATTGTCTACGGAACCACGATCTGACTGAAGGGATGCTGCTGCTCCCAGCTGCATTGCAAACTTCCAAGGCCACACCCGATGGGACGTCAAGGCGAATATCACCCTGCAGGTCTGCTCCATTATGACTTCACGGCCTGTGCAGACAGAGAGTTAACTGTAATCCCTAGGTACTTAATAGATTTTGCAACCTTTCGATTTGTCTGCAGTGTTCTGGTAGACGGTGCGTTAAGTATCAGAATTTCCCCTGGGAGATAATCGGCCTCTATGGCTTGACTGTTCGCACTGAAGTACGTGATGCACGTGGATAGTAATGCACGTGCCATCCATATAAAAAGCCAGAACAGTTGCACATTCATATTAGGGTCCCATTGATGACGTATCCATGCGAATGAGTTAATCGAATGTTATGTCCCTGTAACATATCGTGAAACAATGGTTGTACCCAACAATTCGTTGGCACTAGTAAAACATTTCTCGCCTATCACCAAAATATTAAACAAATCTTCCAAATAATGCGCATTTGAACAGATATTTGGAGTCTGTGTATTGTATTCTGAACTCCAGTGGTGACTCATCTGGTTTGACAAGATCCAAATTCGTAGGTGTTGGTCACCAAACATCCAAGCAGCATCGTACCACTTTATGCTGGCTTCTATCAATTGTCTGGATAGCAGAATCAGTGACCAAATAATAAAACGGTAATATTAGCCTACGACATACGCTAACATATACTCGTGAGGCATCATCTTACCAGACTCCAGCAACTAACTATATGATATTAATTGCCCTTCCACACCTTTGTAGATTATATTTCATTAGATTCTACTTAATGGGGACAAACTGCTGGAAACGATCAGTAATGAGTGAGAAAATCATAAGGATATGTGCCTTGGAATGTGTTCCAAATGGGAGACACCCACTTGATGGCGAAGATGGAAGATCTTTTAGTAAGACCCATGTATCAGCAGCAAGCAAGTGCCCCCCCCCCCCCCAGTGGGGGGGGGGAGGTAACTCAGACGGCCATATAGAATATTTTCATTTCCACCATGCTTATCACAGTGCGTGCATGCGTCCTTACCTATGGACTTGCCCCACAATGTCAGTTTTGTTTCTGGTTTGGTGCACAGGTCACCGCAGTTCTGAGATTTCTGCCATTAACCTTTTTTTAAAATGAAGCTACATTTACGATGGTTGGTATCGCCAGCCTTCCTAACCACTACCAATGTGCTACAGAGAAACCCTATTGTACAGTGGTAGGTTCATCCTCATTGTATGGCGCGAGTTAATCTTCCACAATGCGTCACAGGCATATCTCCACTTCATGTGGCTGACCTTCTGTCCTGTCCTACAAGAAGTGCCCTTGATGCCTGCAACCCATTCCTTTAGTAAATTGGACTCCGTTTGATAATACGGCGATCGTTCTTAAAAATTCCTTTCCTCCTACTATCGTGGCTTATTTTGAACGAGCGTTGAGGCAGGCTGCTGAACTCAATTCTTTTTTCCCACACCCCTATTTGATTCTATAATTGTTCAATATTCAACTGTTAAATAAATGAGTCCTTTAATCTTTACATTCTCCCTTTCATTACGTGAAATCACCCTTAGTGTCACAGTAAAATAATGCAGAACT
Organism: Schistocerca serialis cubense; assembly: GCF_023864345.2. Taxonomy (NCBI): domain Eukaryota; kingdom Metazoa; phylum Arthropoda; class Insecta; order Orthoptera; family Acrididae; genus Schistocerca; species Schistocerca serialis. Next base: position 310,291,119 of record NC_064645.1, on the reverse strand, counting down.
ATAACGGTTGCTATAAGGTCGTGCAGGTCTCGCGCCATTAATGATAGGATAATGATTCAATATCGCGCGCCTGCCACGACCATTGTACGCATGGCACCTATAATAGTAATAATAATTTTCAGTTATCCCCCATTGATAAACTGGGAAGTGTTTACAGCTCAGTGTGAGTACGTGAGCAGTAAATCCACTTGATGTGGTGGAAGTAGTGGCCTCTGTTTTACCTTGCTGGTTTAGGAAAAAATATCAAAAATCACAGCCGCTACAGCAAGGGATAGTAACATGAAAAAAAAACGATCCACCGCTTTTAACTTTTTGTGAGATATTTAATATACAGTAGTTTAACTTTGCATTGAAAAACATTTTCTACGGATGCCACCGTTTTCGACACAGTCTCTTCAGACACTCACACCGCAGCTGTCAGAATTTTTGTATGTTATTCACTGCAGTCGTCCCTACCATCTCACCTAATTTTCCTTCGTTGACTGGAGAACTATCTGTATGTATCTGTATGAGCCGTAATTCTTATTTTCTCCTTATGGCTGCTAAGCAAAATATGCGTCTGAGGCAGCAGGTTCGTTCTGCAATCAGCCGCAATTTCCTCTCCACTTCCATTACCCGGTAGGATCATCTTCTTCTTCTCAAGACAGTCAGTTCGGTATCCCACCGCAGTGTGGGTAATCTCCACACACGCCTTCGCTAGTGATCAAGAATCGGTTTGAGTTGGGACCATCGCTGGAGACAATACTACTCCAGTCAATGAGATTCCAGACCGAAGACGTGTTTAGAGATATCCCGGGCCTAACAGTTGCCCGCCATACGGCCTGACAACGCATGATGGTCTGCGGGTCATTTCTTTTCGTAGCAGGATCCCTTCAATGCAAGCCATCCTGGGCTAATATTTCTGCAAGATAATGTCCGCTCGCACACGGTGAGTGTTCCTAGTGCTTGTCTTCAGTGCTTGCCAGTCTGGATCTTGGTCAGCAAACTCGCCACATCACTCCGAAATTGAGAACATTTGCAGTTTGATGGAAGGTCCAATCAACGGGCTCAGGATTTATACGACTCACAGTGCCAATTGGAATGGGTTTGGCACGATATCCAGAAGGACATCCAACAACTTCAAACATCCCCTTAGAAAAATTTATGAATCACTGTGCAGGTAAACCACTTACGTTATTCGATTTTCAAACAGCTGAGCAAAACTAAACGTACTCAGACATTTCTCTCTTTACTTATTCTGATCAACACTAAACTGACACACAATATTTTTTTTTATCGCAACGCAATCTGACTTTCAATAATCCCTGCAAAAGAATGGCCCTGACTAACAATAACCTATACCTTTCATGAATCACTTACCTCACAAAAATCTTCGTTACTCGAACTACTGAAATACAGCGAGCGCCAATACTGCCAGCTAAATAAAAGATTCTAATACTGAAGGCACTAACTACTGATAGGCATAGTTTGCAAATGGAAGATTTTGATAGAGAACAAACAATGTATTTAACTTAACTGATATATATATATATATATATATATATATATATATATATATATATATATATATATATATATATATATCCGTTTGCACACTGCTATGAGAATACTTGGAGAGAATGAGGAGTGCAGATCAAGAATTAATTTTTAAGTAGTGAGTGCATACCTAAAGCTGTCCGTCAGTCACGGCTGGTGGATAATGGGTCACATACTCTGTGCAAAAGACGTAATGCAAAAACAACTAGTGAAACTCTCAGTTAAAGCTTACCTGGCATTTTTCTTTTTTTTAAGATTATATTTCGGCACAACATTGGTCAAGTAAGTGAAGTAGTTATAAGAGAATGCTCAATCTTAGGAGAGCGCGTTCCCTAGTACCATACTCAGGAGACAGTATAAATATGCAAGTATTGCTTTGGATACTTAAAATTTTAATGGTGAGTCACTGTCGCTGTATGACGGTATTATGTAATGTTTTCTTACAATCGACTTACGGAATCAGATAGAGGTAGAAACACTAATTGCCGGCCGGAGTAGCCGAGAGGTTCCAGGCGCTAGAATCTGGAGCCGCGCGACCGCTACGGTCGCAGATTCGAATCCTGCCTCGGGCATGGATGTGTGTGATGTCCTTAGGTTAGTTAGGTTCAAATAGTTGTAAGATCTAGGGGACTGATGACCTCAGGAGTTAAGTCCCATAGTGCTCATAGCCATTTGAACCATTTTTTAGAAACACAGATTGATGTATGACATACCTGCTATGTGAAAGCTGACGTATGTATATCTTGGAACAGGTCTCAAACCACACATCGTCTATCAACGACCTTAACACTACCTCTTAAAGAGTTGATTCAAATTGCTGACACACACGGAATCTGAATATTCTGACGGATATTTGAACCCTCCCGAATTCGAGTCCTATACATAATAACTGCATCGCCTCATTTCCTGTATCTTATTTCCAGGTTTAAATGGAGGTAGGAGTAATGTCGTGTCTAATATACCCCTCTCTAGCTTTTTGTTTCACAGTCATCAAGTACTCCACTAGAAACATGACATACATAGGAGGTATTTGGGGGGGGGGGGGGGGGGTAAGCGAAATTGCGATAAAGTCCACATTTTTCCTGACAGTATATCTAACTTTGTCACAATTGTTAAAAAATATTATACACACACACACACACACACACACATATGTCCACATGCTTATAGATTTTACACTTTTTAATTATAAAGAATTGCAATTTTTTCAACAATGTGAATACAAATGTTCCTGTTTTACAAATCCATCAGAAAGAAATGAATGCATTTTTTCACAAAATTTAGTGTTCCTTTATTACTGAATTTTGATATCTTCTTTCGCAGGATTTGTACAGCTCGTCAGATGCCTGTAAAAAAGTGCACCAAATTATAGGGCTTTTCTCTTACACAAATGCATCACTAATTTTAAAATGAAAATTGCTTCTACAGAGCATTTCACTACAGTACTGACTAGTTGCATGCCAGATTTAAGTACTCTAACGTCAGCGGCTTGTGAGGAAACGGTACGTAATGTTGCCGAAATGTAAATTACGGGTAACCTGAATCAATGTCTGGCATTGTTTGTAGAAGACTTTACCTTCTGTGGGTGAACTAGTGCAAACAATATATATACTCCACTTCTTACTACTCAAGAATTCTTTACTTCCCTTATCTTCTGTGGTTAATATGACATTCAAACTGAGTAACAATAATGTCAGCTGCAGCTGTCATCGATTTCCTTGATTACCGACAGTGTGAAAGCTCCTGGGTCATATCCTAGCCTCTGTAGAGTTGGTAGTCTGCCAAGACCATTAAAGTGTAGTAATTCCACTGTATTGGACGAGGATAATCCAGGTTGTAATAACAGATCTATACACAACTTTCGTACACTTTACTCCTTGCAGTGATGCTATTCTACAGCCTTCTTGATGTACTTCATAAACATTCCTGCGTGGTGATTGCATAAGACAGGAAGAAAACGCTGCAGGAATGAATAATATGATGAAATACAGAACAAGAACGAGGCGTGGTCCCGTGCAAGCTTTTGTCAATTACTATCTTTATCACACTTAGGAGTGGAATTGGAGCGTAATATTCAAGAATTGAAATTTCAGTAAAATTTAGTCAATGAATTTCTCAATGAATTTTCTCAGCTTTGGTCGTTTTCAAGCACGTCCCCCCTTAACGTGAGTACCTCTAAATCAAGTAGGAAACAAAATGATAACATATGACCTTTAAGTGCAAGAAACGTTATCGTAGGAAGCGCGGCGTGTGATAGGTTCCAAATGGGCACCTTCAGTTGTTCCTTTTTTTCCCTGTCGCATCTATTCTTCCCGGGGTTCCAGCAGCTGGGCCATCTTTCAGACAACTTCGTTTCGCCAATATCCACTTTTATAAAGCCGGTCGATTCTTACAGAAATTTGTAGTCTCGATTATTGAGAATTCCAAGTTGAACGAACACTGCATAAATTCATAAGGAAATTCATGAAAGGGCGGAGTGGCTTCCGATCGCCGTGAAACTTTCATAAAAGAATACGGAAGCAATATGCTCCTCATTTCACAACGGTTTCTGGAACACGAGAAGCCTTTTAGAAGGCGGTTTCAGCGAATTTATTCATCACTTGAAAGGAAAGATGTTACCTTAAGATTAATTTTCACATTACGATAATGAAAAAGAGTCATACATCGCCGTGGAAACCCATACATATTATAAAAATGGATGTACATGTATATACATAAATGTATGTATGTTCTATATCTCCCTCCTAACGTACTTCACCGATCTGAACCGTACTTTGTACGCATATCACTTACTGTCTAGAAAGAATTACTGTGGCAATAGGAACACCTGTCTATCAAAGCTGTGAAGGGTGGGTGTGAAAAAGCGATGTAGCCCACGACGCGTGAATACCCGTGCTTTCTTCATCCAGTATTTGAAAATAAGACCAGTTAGTGACTTCCAACAAAGCTTACATGTAATTCCACGCCTTTAAGAAACATTCCTCGCTGACAGCTGCCACAAAATGAAGAAAGGAAAAAAGTTTATCCCTTACTATATTTTCGCTGTTCGTGTAGTAAAACTGGTACATGTAGTATGACGTTTTAATTTATTACTTCTTTACTACTGACTGTATTAGAAACAAATTTTGCTGGCAGTATTTACAATGTATCTGCGAAGTCCTATCATTGTGCGACAGTTAGTTCAGGAGATATGAGTCAAACACTGAGAAGCATGAAAAACTGTGTCGTCATGCATTATGTTCAAATTTATTACTTCTTTACTACTAACTCTAATCACAACACATTTCGCAGACAGCAGCTAGATATACCACTGGAATTGTATTAGACATAATTCAGGAGATACGACATCATGAATAGTGAGCTGTGTGGAAAGAAACTGCCAGGCGAAATTCACTAGAGATACAGATGAAATCTGTGCACAAACAAGAAATATATTAAATATATTCTAGATGCTAATAAGTAGGCGAATCCTTGGGTAAAAATCCACTGGAGCGATTCAGCCAAACATGGTAGAATGATTACTAACGATCTGGAAAGAAATTCTCCCAGACTCCTATTAGGGAGAGAAGCGGTGATCACGTGGAGCACGAATGGAGAACAATATATGGACACAGAGAGAGAGGAGGGAAGGAGGAGACAGGCATAGGTAGGGGATGGAGGAGTTCGTCAGAGTGGGGAAATGGACAGAGAGAGAGAGAGAGAGAGAGAGAGAGAGAGAGAGAGAGGGAGAGAGAGAGAGAGGGAGAGAGAGGGAGAGAGAGAGAGAGAGAGAGAGAGAGAGAGAGAGAGTCATAAATAAATGTATCATCAGTTACCTAACACTTACAATTACAGTTTGTGATAAACCAGTTAAATGAAAACAATAGTTTTATCAAAAATGCGTGTCATTTGAAACTCTGTCACATGCATTCATCAATATTAAAACAAGACTTTTAAACTGATGATAAGCATCCATGTGGTATCCAAGAGAATGTTTAGTTTATTATGAACCGACAATAAAAACGGAATACAAACTAATTCGTAAATTTGGTGTTTCAAATGGTTGAAATGGCTCTAAGCACTATGGGACTTAACACCTGAGGTCATCAGTCCCCTAGACTTAGAACTACTTAAACCTAACTAACCTAAGGACATCAGACACATCCATGCTTCATGTAGGATTCGAACCTGCGACCCTAGCAGCAGCGCGGTTCCAGACTGAAGCACCTAGAACTGTTCGGCCACAGCGGCCGGCAATTTGGTGTTTCGGTGTGGAAAAACTGGTGTGTGAACACAAGGTGAGATGTGAAATAAACATAAATTCATAAGAATGGCGTGTGACACTGTAAAATTAGTGTATGACAGTAGTGTCAACTGTATTATGATTCACAGAAATCAAAAATAATATACAACAAACAGAAAAATGTAGACAATATACCAAGGGATTATAACGTAAAAAATATAAAATTTTGAAGAAGAGTAGCAACAGAAACAACGTGGTTATGTAGTAATTTCTACAACCTTTCCTAGAAAATAAACAAATTAATGACAAGTGAGGCACAAACAGTATTCAGAACAGGGCACTAGGCACAAGTAATGAATGTTACCATTACCCATGTTTGTATCATTGGTTCACATAGCATTTAACACTTTTGCGCTTCATTCTTTTTCGCTTGTCTGAAGTGAGAGCACAGGTGTCTAGGGCTGGGCAAAGATTATCAGCGGTTGTACCCCAGAGTACGATACAGGTGTAAGTGGTATCTGACTTCCTTAAATCAGTCATGTCAGGTGGACCAACTGGAGCGTGTGGGTCTTATCGTCGAATTGCCAACACATGATGTCCCTCAGAGGCAAGGATGAAAATTGGCGAGGCAGCAAGGAAAGCTCAGTATGTGATGTTTTTGGCCGTAATGTTAGTCAGGGCTCCTTATCTGATTGTGACCTTCTAGTCTTTGATTAGGAAATAGGCGTTTGTCAGCTCGCAGTGAGAATAATGACTCTTGGACAAGGAAATAAGAAACGGATGGATGGAATAGTCTAGGATACTACTCATACAGTTTGATACATGTGGAGAGTGTTCCTTCACCTCAGTGTAGCTGCTGTTCCAACTCTGGTATTTTTCCCAAATTACAGGCCTAATTAGAGCAAAGACTTGTGGTTGATTCCCATGGTGAAAGGGGTACATGGCATGTGATCCTACCACACGCCCGTCAGTCACCAGTCGTCTTTCTCGCCAGCAAACGTCGGCCGGGAATCCGATATGGAGTGATTCCGGACGTCTCTCAACAGACGCAGCCAAATAGCGTAGGCGCACGCTCGGTCCCATCGCACCTCTTGCTGTGAAGGCCGCTATCCTTTGCTCGAATGTGAATCACAAACCCTCCGTCAGCTGGCCAGATGTCCTTCTCCACTCTCCAATAAACAGGTCGGATGTCGAGTTCTCATGGTGCCGACCTCCTGGGCTTCGCCTGGATCAACGTTTCAAATTCCATATATGCACCAGGTCTCTACAATTCACAAACATTATATACATCATATACCGTAATTATTACACACTAAATTTCAGATGGAAGGATGGAAATACATTCTCCTTTGATCTTTTCTAATATTCATTATTACGTCTTGTTGGATTCAATTAATATACAAAAAATGCTTTATACATCAAATAAGCGTGTTGAGGTGGATCAACTGTGTATGTGATGTCACAGTTGTGAGTAGCCTAGTCCTAATTACTCTGTCTCCTAGCCCGATATAAGTCAAAAACCATTCAAAAATCATTCTGTGCTTACATGCTATTAGCGTTCCCATCACCACTGAAGCATTAGTACCATCACCATAAACTGAAGAAAATTAATCTTTCATGCAGTTCCTCTGAGCATTAAACAAATTAGCCCACCATACACAGAACTAATCTAAGCGTTATTGAGTAAGATAAGGAAGTTTCAATTGCTGACCTAGTTACTCAACGTTTCTTTTACCATCTCTTCGTTGCCTTTCGTGGGTATGCTCGGCTGGTTGATCTAGTCAATCTATGAACAATATAGAGCACACAACCACACAAACAAATATCAGTCAATGGTATACCAATTCTGAATCAGAATATTTCTCATGCCACACAGCCTTCAGTGGTTGTACTCAACGTATTGCCCTTATCTTTTATCAACCAGTACACAGGTACAAAACAGGCTGGAGGTATGATGACCCTTGGTTTGACTGTCCTGTGGAAACATGGTAGAGGCGCCCATTTGTAAGTTCTCTCTGTTTCATTTGTTTGGATTTTTCCTCTCTTTTCTTTTTGCTTCTGAAACTCATGTCGACTCCTGACTGCTTCAAATTTCCATCTCAGTAAGATGAGCATAGTGGTCAGATATCGCAAGCTCAGTTGGTGTTAATATGCGCCTTAAAGTAAATGCTGATTCGTCCATAATGAACAAACCGTTGTATCCCTCCCTTTTCTTTGTACTGCATTAGGCTGAGCCACAACTCATAACGCCCTGCACAAAGTGTGCAATAAACGACGTTTGTTGCAACAGAGAGAGAGAGAGAGAGAGAGAAAGAGAGAGAGAGCGAGAAAGTGGTGGAGGCGGTTGGGGGGGGGGGAGGGGGGCAGACAACGACACAAAAACGAACAACAAAGCAATGACACTATCATCGAAAACACAACCAACTCTTGTAAGTCAAAGAATTTGAAATATTCAGATGTAACACGCAATGTGAGCAGCATGTAATGGGCAAGCACACATTCCCGGCCGCCCGGTGTGGCCGTGCGGTTCTAAGCGCTTCAGTCTGGAACCGCGTGACCGCTACGGTCGCAGGTTCGAATCCTGCCTCGGGCATGGATGTGTGTGATGTCCTTAGGTTAGTTAGGTTTAAGTAGTTCTAAGTTCTAGGGGACTGATGACCACAGATGTTAAGTCCAATAGTGCTCAGAGCCATTTGAACCATTTGAACACCTTTCCGAATCATCTCTCCAGATAAGTAAGAACAATGAATATGATCCTGGTATCTAGAGCGTAACGATTTATATCCTGCGTATATCATGAATAACCTAGTTAACTTCAACTGATGACTTCTATGCTGAAACTGGTGCACTGGGTAAATCCACAATTTATTAATGACGAAATACACATACTGTCGTCCACAATGCTCTAAACAGAAACGTCATAGATACGGTGATCAGCAATACAGTAAGTTTAAACTATTCAGCCTAACCCAATAAAACGATATGTTCCCACTTCTAGATAATTGCATGAAATGTTTGAAGTGGATTGTATTGGCTAGGAAGCCTGTATACTCGATTCACTAGAGAAACGTCAAACAAATCGTATTAATGAGTTTTATTACAAAAAGAACGTTACAATACTTAACTTTTGCAATTACGCAGATGCGTCGCAAGCAAAGGGCGACATACGAAATAATTAAACTTCTCCAGTAAAGACAATCCTAAGTCTGTGCTACATAGAGAGTACAAGCAGGGTGTCTAGAGTTGACTCTGCTATATAAGTTACCTAAACTTTGTTATTCAACTGGGCCGTCACCAGTCGGCCGCGGTGCTTATGTCCTCTTCATATACGAGCAACTACTGTAGCGTTGTCGTCATGGAGGGAGCTTCGGTCAGCGAATGATTGGTTGACATCTTCTTACAGCCTTCTCCTTCCTGTCGTTCAAAAATGGCGTGCCGGCGCTTGACTTTACGCCGTAACTTGGCTAACATGGTGGACACCGATCGTCTTCCTTGACTGTATGGTCTCTAGTTTCTACAGCATTCGAGTGTTCAACTTACTCAATCCGACGTTTTGTGTAGGCAAATTTTGAGCTCTACATGTTCCTGTATTTAGCCATTTGTACGGTTTGTCATTTTGATCCTCATGTCATGGATTTGGAAGACAAATTTCTACAATATCTGCTGGAAAGCTGCTCTACTTGGGTCCCGCCAGTCCCTATCATTATATTGGTTACTGTTGTTATTGTCGCCATTAAAATTGCTCCAGCCGTAGATCAGATGGACCATTCCGAATGCCTCTATGGTAATTGTTTCTCCTAGATGCCCTTTGATATTTCTTTGTATGTTGTGCCTTTTCTCATTTGCATTGTGGGATTCATAGGTGTGCTCCAGCTCTCTGAGTACACCAGAGTTTTAACCTGTAGCTTCTGAGGAATACCTCTCTGAATTCATCATATGATTGACAGGTGACCGCAATATTTCTTATAGTCGTCGCCATGTAATCCTCCATGTGTCCACATATAAACTCCAGTTTATAGCCTTATGATCAAGCAAGAAGTAAAGATCTGTCAAATTGATTTATCTAAGATTTAGAATGTAGTATGTTTCCGCCATCCTGATTGTTTTGAAAATATTACACGAAAGTACAATGATTCTGGTTGTAACCATAGTCTTCAGCTGCATGTGTGGTCACTCATGTCTCTGTGATATTTTTATGTCAGATATTCTGCCGACTGTAACACCTTTGTTCTCTGCTGCTCCCATCATGGATCTGTATGTCGAATTTTCTAATTGGTATGCAGTTATGCAATTGTTCCATACTGCAACGCTTTTGTAGCGCATGCTCAAGGTGGACAAATGTAAGTAGACCTATCTGTAGGGATTCAACGATATTTACCACTTCAGCAGCATCAGAACGATTCCCAATATTGCTCTTTTCTTGCTGAGTTTGCTTCTGTCCTTCTCGTACTTCTATTAGCGTAATGAACATCCAGTTGCTTTACACGTCTGCCGGCGTCCTTCAATTCTTTCAGAATCTCTACTTGCTACTAGGAGACATGCTCATGGTCTGGCTCCAGCTGTGACAAATTTGTCTGCTGTAAATTTCCCCGAGAGCTCAGAAATCTGTTCTTACGACTTTTATATTTTCTCGCATCCCATTTCTACATTGTGGGAAGAAATTGCTGGGCTTGATGACTGACACCTTTGGCATCTTGACCACCGGTGCTTCAATCCATGCACGAATTCCCTCGTTTTCAACAGTACAAGAGCCTTTGTTCTCTTTCATTGCGACCTCCTTCACTTTGAATGCTTCCACTTCCCCCATACTTTGAGCTTTCTCAACCCCATCATTTCTTAGTTTTTTTAATTCATCAAACTCCTCCTTTCTCAGCGTTTCAGCGTTTTCCACTAACCTCGTTTCTAGATTCTTAGCTTCTTCAAGCCTATTCTTTTCGGACTGCCTCAAAAGATTAAGAATGCTGTTAATTGTATCGTTATTTTCCGTGTTTCCACTCAGAGGTGGGATCGTCCTGTTACCTCAGGCCACTGACGGGATAAGAAAGTGAATTACTGTTGGATTCCGTGTCCTCCAAATATGACGCAGAACCTTGCCTATTGGTTACATCTCAATTTCATTACTCTGTGGAAAAAATCAACCGCCTGATCTCCTGATTCATCCCTATATATAATTAGATTGTCCTCCATTTTAACAGAGCCCACAATTTTTCAATTCTAGTTAACACTGAGACGTCGAACTAGCACCCCAGAACAAGAAGTAATCTGCAGCAAACATAATTCCCCCAGCCTTTGTCAACTGTGTCAATCAAGCAACACAAATGGTGCATAAACTGCAAGACTAAAAAACCTTAGATTACCAAGAGTCTAATTGGTTCATTGTCACTTATAGACATGAATAACTAAAAAGCAGACACTGTTCATGTGACGACATAAGAGAATTCTCGTACCGAAGAGACCCTGGGAGAAGTTGCCAATTTATACATAATCCACACGAAGCTTTGAATGTAGTAAGTGTCGAAGTTCAAGAAATTACAGGAATACCTAAACCGGAATCTCCTTCTCCTGTTAGAGCCACCCTTAAGGCTCACCATTAATAAATCTTGTGTAATGCACTTCACAACACGTCAGATCAAACACTGGGCCCCCAGCAGTGCCTGGTTGAGAACTTTGGTGCATGTCTTCGTTGAGCCCGCACTACACTCCAATCCTACCATTAGCTGGTACCAACTGAAATCGGAACTCATCTCACTAGCCCAAGGTTTCCCAATCATTTAGGGTCCAACCGGTATGGTTCCCAGCCTCGGAGATGCGCCGCAGGCGATGTCGTGCTGTTAGCAAAGGCACTCGCGTCATCGTGTACTGCTATAGCCAGTTACTACCAAAATTCATCGCGCTGCCCTAACGGATACGTTCATAGTATGTCAGACACTGATTTCTGCTATTATTTTACGCAATGTTTCTTGTTTGTTGGCACTGACATCTCTACGCAAACGACGGTTCTCTCGATCGTCAAGCGAAGGCCGTCGGCCACTGCCTAGTTCGAGGTGAGAGGTAATGCCTGAAATTTGGTAGTGTCAGCACACTCTTGACACTTTGTATCTCGAAACAATGAATTTCTTAAAGATTTACGAAATGAAATGTCCCATGCGTCGAGCTCTAACTATCATTCCTCATTGAAAGTCAGTTAAATATGTCGTTCTGCCATAATTCCGTCGGAAACCTTTTCACCTGAATCACCCGAGTACAAAAGGCAGCTCGCCAAAACTGCCTCCTAGACACGGCATAAAATATTCTCCCGTTACAGAAGCGTGGCATCAAAAATTATGTACACCCACATAGTGTGGGCGGTCCTCCTAGTGTCCGCAAATATTTTTCTGCACGCGTAGAGATAGTCACGCTTCAGAATTGCTTTGGCTCCTCCATAGCCTGGCGCCAACAAATCCCCCAAAAGTTTTGTTTCGCTACAGACAGTGCTGTTCCGCAGAGAACGATACTTTAAGTACGCCTGTTTGATATAGGAATAATGCATATGACGAGAAGGAAATGGGAATGTATTCCAGAGTATTCAGAGAAGTTCACTACCAGCATTATGGAATGGTGTGTGTGGTGGGGAAGGGGGAGGAGGAGGGAAGCAGTTGTGGGTGAGGAAGGGGGAGTTACAAAATTAAGTGTCGGCAAAAAAGTTCACTCGAACGTCGAAGAAGGAAATATTGAGGGAGGAGTGACGTTTTATGAGAGAGAGAGAGAGAGAGAGAGAGAGAGAGTGAACGTTGAAGAAGGGAAAAATTGTGGGGGAAGGTGAGGTATTATGTGTGTGTGTGTGTGTGTGTGTGTGTGTGTGTGTGTAGGTAGGTAGGGCGTCAACAGGCTTATGTTTGTATCGTTCAAAATACTCACTGAGAAGCTATAAATCATTCTAGAATTGGGCATAAAAAAGTTGAACCGAAAATCTGCTTGTTCATTCAGCCTTATTTTGCTCTTGGACATCTTAATCTCCTCCAAGATATCGAGCTGCATCCGTTTTCGTGCGTAATTCACAGTGCTATGAATACTACCCACCAGATGACGTTAATTCTGCAAGTGCTGTCTGAAAGCGGTCCTGTTACAGGCGCTCACGTGTTCTTTACAACGGGAGGCCAGGTTTAATCCCGTTTGTCCAATGCAAAATGATTCACACGAACTGCCCTATATCTTGGATACAGGTGATGAATTATATTTACCATTCCCGTAATCTGTTCCCCAATTTTTTTAGACTATGCTTCAGTTTTTTTCAAGGTTGCCGAATCGTCAGAAATTCTACCATGAATCTTTGAGGGAATAAACGGGCTACATTACATGAAACTAATCGCCTATATTGTAACAGTTAAAATCTTTTGTTTCATCATCTGACCGAGGGGCTTTAGTTTGCCTATGCTTCCTGTTAAAACCAGAAACTAAGGGCTGCGTATAGCTATTAGTAACCGCCATTTGCTTAAAAATCGTTAACTCATTATTAACTTCGTACTCATTTTGTAGCAGCCGTCAAAATCGGCTAAATGGAACGAAAGTCAGCGATCTTGCGTCTGGTGGGATGACAGCCACCACATAGTGTCCGATTGCGCAGGGTGAGTTCTGCTCTGTTTGATTCTTGTTAAATATTTTGCACGTATGAAGTAATTCCAAACATGATTATATTTCTTCTGTTTCACACTATTATTTTCTTTCTACACTATTTAATTGATCACAATGAATGATGTTATGGGTCGCTATAGCATACAACTTTTGTTTGTATAAGCAGTATGTAGCGTTCATTACTTTTAAATGTCCTATTGTTTTCGGAAATTATTACCAGTCTTTAAATGCCTTACTGTTTCTGGAAAATTTTATGGAGCGTATATGTGGTAGTTGACTTGAACTATTTTGTGTTAACTGTTTTATTATTAATGACTGAAAATTATAATTAAGAAATTCCTAATAGGACGTTTCCTGCTTGAGGATTCCTTGTGGCAGCGTAGGAAGTGACTATCATTGTACGTCCGTCGCGCCAATGTTCACCGAAGCATGTGACTCTGAGAAAAATATATGCACCGTCTTAATATGTTTTACGTGCTATTACGGAAAATACCGTTGTGCTTGGTCGGTACGCATGTCCTGGTCCAGTATGCTGTGTGTCCTGTAATATGTATGCAGTTTTTATAAGTGTTCATTGAATAAATTAGAATTTTTGCCTTGCGTCTTACACGAGTTTTTTAAAATGGGTTCTGGTATCCTGACACTGAATCTTACAGTTTTGGCAGTTTCCACATCAAACTGGTTACTACAATTTTCTGTGCCGTTATCAACACATAATGCTCCAAATCCACTTTCAGTAGGCGCCAGTGTCGCACGCGATGTCCTGAACTAATAAATACACAGCGTCGTTCGAACTGAACGGTACAGTGAGGTAACTGAAGTCATGGGGTCTCTTCCAATATCGTTTCGGACCTCCGTTCGCGCCCAGTATCGTTTTACGCCTGCTTTCGCCCGCCATGGTGCAGCAGCTCGACGTGCCATGCACTCAACAAGTCGTTGAAACTCTCCTGCAGAAATATTTATCAGAGTTGCCTCTATACTCGTCCATAATTGAGAAAGTGTTGCCGGTGCAAGCTTCGTGTACGAAATGACCAATCGATTATATCTCATAAATGTTGAATCGGATTCATGTCGGACGACCTGGGTGGTCAAATCATTCGTTCGAATTGTCATATTCTTCAAACAGTCGCGAACCGTTGTGACCTGGTACACAGCACGTTGTCTTCCATGAAAATTACATTGTTTGGGAACATGGGAGTCCTTTAATGGCTACAAATGGTACCCAAGTAGCCAAACATCCAGGAGACCTAGTCCATTCATGCAAACACAGCCCTCGTCGTTACGGAGCTACGAAAAGCTTGCACAGCGCATTGTCGACAAAGTGAGTCATTGGCTTCGCGGGGTCTGTGCCAGACCTGTAACCTGCCATCAGCTCTCACTAACTGCAATCGGTATTCATCTGATCAGACCACCGTTTTCCATTCATCTAGGATCCAACCCATATGGACACGATCCCAGAGCAGAAACTGCAGGCGATGACGTGCTGTCAGCAAGGGCACTCGCCTTGGTCGTCTGCTGCTGTAGACCATTAAAGCCAAATTTTGTAACGGTGTCCTAACGGATACGTTTGCCGTAGATCCCACATTGATACCCGTAGTTACTGCTTGTCTGGTAGCTCTGAAACTCTATAGAAACGCCTCTGCACTCCGTCGTTAAGTGGAGGCCGTCGTCCACTACGTTGTCCGTGATGAGACGTAATACCAGAAATTTTGTATTCTCGGCACACTCTTGACACTGTGCATCTCATTTCCGAAATGGAATGTGTCATGTGTCTAGCTCCAAATACTATTCCGCGTTGAAAGTCTCTTGATTCCCGTCGTGCAACCATAATCACGTGTGAAACCTCTTCACAAAAATGACCAGAGAACAAACGACAGCTCAGCCAATTCACTATCCCTATACACTTCGGGTAAGCGACGTAATGCCACCTGTATATGTGCATATCGCTATCCCATGTCTTTTGTCCCCTCAATGTACATTTCGTTTGTGCAGTACTGTATATGACATCTCAGTGCGTATTTGTCTGGTATGTTATAATTTTTAGTGTATATGGCCTCCAGATGACTCTATTTGGGAGCCGAAACTGGTAGTTTATATGAAAAGCTATAAAAATATCGGCTGCTGGAATATTACTTTTCCAATTCATCGAGCAGCCACTGTCCCACATTTCATAGTTGCTACAAGGAGTTCCGTTTATCTACGAGGCCAGAGTATTGGGTTAATACCGTCCTAGTAGACTAAACGTCGCGAAAAGATGGTGTAAATATGACAGATTCCAACAGAATAAACATAATTTGCGAAAACAAAATACTAGTCACTCCTGTTTTGTAGCGCCACCGGTTGTATAGAACTACACTCCTGGAAATTGAAATAAGAACACCGTGAATTCATTGTCCCAGGAAGGGGAAACTTTATTGACACATTCCTGGGGTCAGATGCATCACATGATCACACTGACAGAACCACAGGCACATAGACACAGGCAACAGAGCATGCACAATGTCGGCACTAGTACAGTGTATATCCACCTTTCGCACCAATGCAGGCTGCTATTCTCCCATGGAGACGATCGTAGAGATGCTGGATGTAGTCCTGTGGAACGGCTTGCCATGCCATTTCCACCTGGCGCCTCAGTTGGACCAGCGTTCGTGCTGGACGTGCAGACCGCGTGAGACGACGCTTCATCCAGTCCCAAACATGCTCAATGGGGGACAGATCCGGAGATATTGCTGGCCAGGGTAGTTGACTTACACCTTCTAGAGCACGTTGGGTGGCACGGGATACATGCGGACGTGCATTGTCCTGTTGGAACAGCAAGTTCCCTTGCCGGTCTAGGAATGGTAGAACGATGGGTTCGATGACGGTTTGGATGTACCGTGCACTATTCGGTGTCCCCTCGACGATCACCAGTGGTGTACGGCCAGTGTAGGAGATCGCTCCCCACACCATGATGCCGGGTGTTGGCCCTGTGCGCCTCAGTCGTATGCAGTCCTAATTGTGGCGCTCACCTGCACGGCGCCAAATACGCATACGACCATCATTGGCACCAAGGCAGAAGCGACTCTCATCGCTGAAGACGACACGTCTCCATTCGTCCCTCCATTCACGCCTGTCGCGACACCACTGGAGGCGGGCTGCACGATGTTGGGGCGTGAGCGGAAGACGGCCTAACGGTGTGCGGGACCGTAGCCCAGCTTCATGGAGACGGTTGCGAATGGTCCTCGCCGATGCCCCAGGAGCAACAGTGTATCTAATTTGCTGGGAAGTGGCGGTGCGGTCCCCTACGGCACTGCGTAGGATCCTACGGTCTTGGCGTGCATCCGTGCGTCGCTGCGGTCCGGTCCCAGGTCGACGGGCACGTGCACCTTCCGCCGACCACTGGCGACAACATCGATGTACTGTGGAGACCTCACGCCCCACGTGTTGAGCAATTCGGCGGTACGTCCACCCGGCCTCCCGCATGCCTACTATACGCCCTCGCTCAAAGTCCGTCAACTGCACATACGGTTCACGTCCACGCTGTCGCGGCATGCTACCAGTGTTAAAGACTGCGGTGGAGCTCCGTATGCCACGGCAAACTGGCTGACACTGACGGCGGCGGTGCACAAATGCTGCGCAGCTAGCGCCATTCGACGGCCAACACCGCGGTTCCTGGTGTGTCCGCTGTGCCGTGCGTGTGATCATTGCTTGTACAGCCCTCTCGCAGTCTCCGGAGCAAGTATGGTGGGTCTGACACACCGGTGTCAATGTGTTCTTTTTTCCATTTTCAGGAGTGTAGTACTATTCGCTCATGTGAATCTCCACCGTCGACATAAGCCATGGCAGTGGCGTGGTGTGTATATGTCACTAAGATGCATGGGAACACGTGTCAATGTGGAGACAGGACAGGCTATCATATTCGAACATACGCTTGAGTATGCCGTGAGTGAAGTTGCCCGATTTGTTGATGTATGAACAAAGTCTCCAGTGTGTCTACAGGGACTGGTGTACCAATAGTCGCCATGTACGACTGCGAAAGATGAGAGATGGTGAAAATGATTGTAACTGACAGGAACGAGAGAGGTGTGACAAGCCTTGTCTGTGACAGTCGATTTCAGTTCCCACAGGAATTAGATATTGCCATTGAAAGCTGATATATCTCGACCAGTTTCCAAAAGTACATTGCGAAAGGGAACACTATGGAATCGAACTTTTGAGTCGAATGCTTCCTAAAAGTTCATTGCATGTAGCAGCATATACAGCTGCATGACTTCAATGGGCCCAGCAACGCAGTAAATGGACATAAACTGACTGGAGGTGTGTATTGCATCTGGGTGTGAGGGTGCTTCGGTTAACTTATCGTGAGTTTTTATAGTGAAATTTTACGAGATCACCACTTTAAAGTATAGCTATCTTGAAATAATTCGCAGTGCGTTGAGCTTTTCTTAGTCACCATTATACTCGTTTACGTTAAAGTCATCACGTGTTGACGATGACAGCCACGGGAGGGTATGTGCAGCAATATCGTGATCGGGTAGCAATGTGGTCCGACGAGGCGTAATGTGCGCTCTTTTCAAACGGTGGAAGGCGTCAGGTGCGTCGACGACCGAGTGAGTCACTAAAGCGACAGTAGTTGTCTATAGTTCGAGCCAGATGTGGTTTAGTGATCTTTTGGAGATTCTTTTTGTACTACGAATTGGGACCATTCATTCAGGTCGAAAGTTTTCTGCTGTAACTTGGAAACTGTATGTGACAAAATCTCTTACTTAAGAATGTTTCTTATTATCGTTACTGTCAAGTCTTTTTATATTTCTACAAGCATACAGTGCCTCAGCGTATTGCTAGCATTGTGAAAACAAGTGTTTTAATTCCCATTACAGTGTCCCTGAAATTCTGATCTAGAATAGCCTTTGTTGTTACTATATAAATTACTTTCGTTGTGCTTTGTGCCAGTTACTCTAAACCGAGTGTGACTATCCGTAAATGAAACTGGATTCAAATAATGACTATCAATAGTGCACAAAATTGCTTACACATCAAACAACCACACCACAACTGCTGGCACGTACTGAAACTGTGGTCTGTTGGAAAATGCATCTACTGAATTAATCAAAAAGTTTCCAAATTAATACTGTTTCATAATTACATCTCGCAGCATTTAGGCCACTGGTCGATAAACGTTTTTGTTCAAGAACCAATAATGATACCGTTGAACGTCACTTCCGGCCGCACATACACCATTCTGACTATTAATGGGTAACCTACGTAAATTACCACATTATGCGTCCCTAACAGATTATTTGTAGTAAGGGCTCGGTAAGTTGGGCGGTGGCCCCAAAGTATGGAAAGCTAAAAAATCGGTACCTTCCGGAGCGCTTCACGTTGACTGTCCTCACCTTCAGATTGCTGCCACCGTAAGGGACCCAGATGTTGGGACACTGTAATTACCCGAAGAAGAGTGTGCTGTTGTCTGTCTGAGCATATGATTTATAGATTAATGACAGTATTTGCATGTTTATTTGAAATGCATTATTCAACATGAGACACGATCACAATTGTTTACTAAATGTTCTGATGATATTTTTATTTTACTCATTGCCTTGTACTACAACGTCTTCTGTTTCCAAGAAACCATCAACCATCCACGCTGTATGAGGTCGAGTATTATCGTCCGTCAATACAATGTCAGGGCCCATAGTACATGAGGTTCCAAGATCTTGTCACGATACCTGACGGCAGTTAAACCTTGCCGATTCACCCGTACCTTTTCATGAAGAGATATTCGGGTAAATACACTACTGGCCATTAAAATTGCTACACCAAGAAGAAATGCGGATGATAAACGGGTATTCATTGGACAAATATATTACACTAGAACTGACATGTGATTACATTTTCACTCAATTTGGGTGCATAGATCCTGAGAAATCAGTACCCAGAACAATAACGTCTGGTCGTAATAACGGCCTTGATACGCCTGGGCATTGAAACAAACAGAGCTTGCATGATGTGTACAGGTTCAGCTGTCCATGCAGCTTCAGCACAATACCACAATTCATCAAAAGTACTGACTGGCGTACTGTGACGACCAGTTGCTCGATCACCATTGACCAGACGTTTTCAGTTGGTGAGAGATCTGGAGAATGTGCTGGCCAGGGTAGCAGTCGAACATTTTCTGTATCCAGAAAGGACCGTACAGGACCTGCAACATGAGGTCGTGCATTATCCTGCTGAAATGTAGGGTATCGCAGGGATCGAATGAAGGGTAGAGCCACTGGTCGTAACACATCTGAAATGTTACGTTCACTGTTCAAACTGCCGTCAATGCGAACAAGAGGTGACCGATACGTGTAACCAATGGCACCCCATACCATCACGCCCGGTGATACGCCAGTATGGCTATGACGAATACACGCTTCCAATGTGCGTTCACCGCGATGTCGCCAAACACGGATGCGACCATCATGATGCTGTAAAAAGAACCAGGATTCATCCGAAAAAATGACATTTTCCAATTCGTGCACCTAGGTTCGTCGTTGAGTACACCATCGCAGGCGCTCCTGTCTGTGTTGCAGCGTAAAGGGTAACCGCAGCCATGGTCTCCGAGCTGATTGTCCATGCTGCTACAAACGTCGTCGAACTGTTCGTGCAGATGGTTGTTGTCTTGCAAACGACCCCATCTGTTGGCTCAGGGATCGACACGTGGCTGCACGATCAGCTATAGCCATACGGATAAGATGCCTGTCATCTCGACTGCTATTGATACGAGGCCGTTGGAATCCAGCACGGCGTTCCGTATTACCCTCCTCGCCCACCGATTCCATATTCTGCTAACAGTCATTGGATCTCGACCAACGCGAGCACCAGTGTCGCGATACGATAAACCGCAATCGCGATAGGCTACAATCCGACCTTTACCATAGTCGTGATGGTACGTATTTCTCCTCCTTACACGATGCATCATAACAACGTTTCACCAGGCAACGTCGGTCAACTGCTGTTTGTGTATGAGAAATCGGTTGGAAACTTTCCTCATGTCAGCATGATGTAGGTGTCGCCACCGGCGCGAACCTTGTGTGAACGCTCTGAGAAGCTAGTCATTTGCATATCGCAGCATCTTCTTCCTGTCGGTTAAATTTCGCATCTGTAGCACGTCATCTTCGTGGTGTAGCAATTTTAATGGCCAGTAGTGTAGATTTGAGAAAGGCTTTTGATACTGATCCACACAAGCGGCTTGTAGTGAAATTGCGTGCTTATGGAATATCGTCTCAGTTTGAGACGGGGGGGGGGGGGGGGGGGTCGGTCATCTGTGTCATCTGTGTTGATGTTCAGACCACCTACCTCGATAGGATTCTTGCTGATGCCCCTTCACTCTGTGGTAGCGGATACATGTTAGGCATTGTAAAGCAGCGTTGATGAAACCACGACCTAATACGTACCACACAGAGGCCGCACAACTCTAGTTGAAAGTCAGTTCATGAAGGTTCATGATTAAAAAATCGGGCGTTCGGGATATTGAGTCTACTAGCAGAAAAGTGTTTAAAATTAGATAAACTCTGATTTTTATTTATATTGAAACACATGAAGTTGCTATCAAGTCCGTATTTAATATGTTGAACCGTTATGATGGAAAGTTACCTATCTGTATAACAAATATTCACTCGAATTTAGGAAGTCCGACTTGACTAATTTTTATGTTCTACCTGTCACAGACCCAGAACTATTCGCGAGTTAAACATCCGGGCTTTTCAGTGGTCCTCTTCGTAAGAAGTGCTCACCAAAATATTCCGCACAGAGCACGAAACACGCCACATGGAGTTGTTACTACGACCAGGAAGTTCACACGCTCACATCTAACTACTTTACTTAGAAACACCAAACTTTGATTAAAATGTTCGTAACTCCAGTCGCTTCAGCCACGATATGTTCGAACCGAAATTAGCTCGCTATTTCCTCAACGTATACAGTATTTTCAAGGAGCGATCTAACATCGTGTTATCCGTAGGCCGGCTAGCAAGCGACTCTCTCTGCGCACTCCTCTATTTGCCCGGGAACAGCTTAATTCTGATTGGCTTTTGATCTAAACGAACAATCAGAACGTTCTTTCCTGATCATTCTCGCAGGAAATCTTGCCTTATCTAATCAGTAATTTGAAGTAATTAATGTCAGCAGAACTTCAGTTCCATGTACTATGTTTAATCAAAATAAGCAAAGTGCGAAATATTCTTCAAATTGATAAATAAACTTATTCCGCCTCTAACTTTCATTCAGGCTGCTGCTCACACAGATATGGGTCGCCTGAATCGGGGTTGCAGCGTAACTTTCCCACTGTTCGTTTGTACAAGGTTTTTCGTAAAATGAAATATTAAATTTTAACGTATGTTCCACATACACTTTCTCAATCATTCTCACGCACTTACCCAACAAAATATAATGAAATAATTATTTTGAAAGATTTTTGTATTACCTAATGCAAAGTGACTAAAGTTTTAAAAAGGAAATTGTAATTAATTGATTTTTATGCAATGTCAGCTGTGTAATAGCTTCAAATGATAATAAAAGTCAATCTGCTATTGTTGGTTTTAAAAACACTGACAAGAAGCAGGGGCAGTATGACAGGACGTGTGTAAGACGTCAGGGAATAAATCCTATGGTATCAGTGGAATCAGTAGATCAGGGCCGGCCAGAAATTCTGCACGCGTGCTGTGCTCCTGCACATGTGCAACTTCCGGGCCATTGCGTGCACGCCTCAGCCGTCAGCGTTCATGTAGTGCATGTTTCTACGCACAGATGTCGCTTTATCCACTTTCTGGGATACTATGTACCGGCGCATTCTAGTGCTCTTTCCACAGCTTGCAAGCCAACCATGGGAAGGTATTTCGCGTATTAAACATTTAAAATACTACTCATTGAGATGTCTACTTTTATGTTAACAGTTTAACCCAGTAAGACAAGTAGTATAGTTAACAACCGTGGGCTTTTATTAAGGCAGCTTGACTGACGGCACGAAAATATGCGTAATGTTTTAGATCTAGTATTTAAGAAAGAGAGCACTTTGCGACTTCCAACGAACCTTATTCATGATTTCAAATAACATTAAATTAATGCAAGGTTTCCTATAACTAATTCTCGGTGCCCTCCGTTACTCCCACATAATTTCTGTCTCACTGACCTCTGAACAGAATGATAACCGCAGACCTCTCGATGATCACCCGCTATTTCAATACCATTATTGCTAAATCTTTCATCAGTTCCGTCTGAAATCTGTATAATAACCGACAATTAGATGAATGTTACGTTTTATCGACTGCAGCTGAGCGTACCCCTTCACACATAAAAAAACCCTAAATGTAAGTATACATTGGAACAATCGGTTTAATGACCAACTTTCCTGATAATAATGTAACATGGAGCAGAATGAGGCAATAATGCACAGTTAGTAATTTTTAATCATGAAAGGAATAGATCCAAACACGTTTATCCCTGGTCATGAGAAATCATAATCGAGTTGATGTGTCTCAGCCATTTTCTTAAGGACATTTAATTTTGCTTGCCGTTCTTCACTGTTGAGTACACTACACTCGTCTTTGTGATATGTATTGCAGTGTCTTTCAATTGAAAACTTACGCTGGCCGCCTATTATTCGGCGGCATAGCAAACACTGTGAGTTTTCACCAACGGCTACAAAAAAGAATTGCAGTTCCCAGTAATTTTTAAACGACTGAGAACATAGATCTCCCGTCCTTTGCTTTTCCACAGTACCTGCCTTTTCTCAGTACTTCTCTGTTAAGGTTACAGTTACTAGGGGTAAACGAGACTGGTTAAGTTGCGCTCTTGCTTGTACCACATAAACATGGAAGTGGAGCCGCCGCCGTTCATTTAGGACACATGTCTAATAACAGATGTCGCTGTCGCACACGTGCGCACATGTGCAGCACCTCCTCACGTCTGCACACTGTGCAGCGTTTGTCCGGCCCTGCAGTAGATGGTAACAACCGTAGGGGAACACAGAGATTTGAATGCTTTTCATCGAACATATAACTGAGGACGTTGGGTGCAAGTTGTACTCTGAGATGAAGAGTTTAGAGCAGGAGAGGTATTCCTAGGACACAGCATCAAACCAGTCAGAAAACAGATGTCTGCAAAAGAAAAAGACGGACTCTAATCACGGTTGAGTGGGATGCCTGAAGGCACTTTTGAATTGCCTTGCTCACGGACTGGATCCAATATAAAGACTAAAGGTAGAGTTACACTTTTATAGCGTGATGTCTCCCAGAGGTGATCAATGTTTTTCCCAGTGTGTTTATAATCGAGTACAGCCGGATAATCAGATAGTAAAATGTAGGTACAAAGGGAGCTGAGCGAGAGAGGCGCTAACAACAGACGTACCGTTGCTTGCATTTCCCACCCAGATAGGTCCAGTCGCTCGTTCCCAGCGCTCGGTGCCGCAGCAATGAATGGCAACCGCGGCGCCTAACCTACATTGCGGGGGCATTAAAACCCGGCGGGCGGCGACGTCGCGGACAGCCGCTAATTGTCGCCGCTGCGGGGGTGCGTGGAGGGGGCGGACCTCATTAGCGCGGGCCCACGAAAAGTGCACCGCGTCCTCCACAACAACGGCGGCGCCGCCCGCGAGACCAGACCGCCGCCCCGCCGCCCCGCAGCCGTGGCTGGGAATCCGTTCCGCCAGTCTGCCCGAGGCAGCGCTCTGTAATTACCGACCACCCCCCGCCCCCACCACGACCGCCTACAACCACCCTTGTCGCCGCGCTAGAGTCAATACCGGACACGTCCGACGTGCTGTCGCCTTTCCAGCTCCACAGCTTACGCTCCCTTCCACCTCGGCGTCCCTTCACCAACTGAACAGATCCTTGATCTGCAGTTCTGGCAATGCAACGTAACGTTCGCTTTGTCGCTAAGTGAACTACAAATATCATGCAGGACTTCTTGTACAGGGTTTCTTGGCTACCTCAGATAACTTTTTGTCAAGAAGAAAAATAGAAAACATGGTGAGCTACCAGGGGACAATAAGCAATGTGACTGCCTTTCTACTGACTTCGCTCACTAGATACATGTCTACGAACCAAAAAAATACGATGAACAACTTTATTAGAAAGAAAATAATAAGCTTACATAAAATTTGATTTAAGCTACTTCAACCTACTGTCCTTTACTAGCACTTCAATTATAAAACTACGCCGGAACAGGCTTCGGAAGAACCAGTGGGTCCGATCGATCGCCGTGTCATCCTCAGATTATAGGCATCACTGGATGATGGGCTTATAGTCAGGATACCGTTCCCCGATCGTTGTCAGTTAACGAGACTAAAGTCAGTACTTCTCAGTCAAGTAGCTCCTTAGTTTGCCTCACAAGGGCTGAGTGCACCCCGCTTGCTTAGACAGCTCGGCAAACCCATCCAAGTGATATCCAAGCCAGATAGCGCTTGACATCACTCATCTCACGGGAACCGGTGTTACCACCGCAGCAAGGCTGTTGGTAAGGCTCTGCACTCATCCCTACTTAAAATTCATGACTGGAACGGTTTAGAAGTCCTATTTTGGAAGGGCGTTCGGTCTAACTGTCATGGTCGTCTCAGTGCAGGAATGATGTAAAAACGTTTGCCCTCAACGCGCTTTTAATTCTTGTGAAGAGCCAGTAGTTGCATGGTACTAAATCGATGAATAAGGCGGATGTTGACAGATAAGAACACTTTCTCCTGCCAAAAACTCGCGAATCAGATCGGGAGCATGATGAAGAAAGCCATTGGCCAATTTTTATGGTCTCTTTCGTTGCACATCGTTTCGATAAGGTTGCAGTATCTCTTACAAAGTTCTACCTTAACAGTTGTTCCCCTTGGAACGTGCTCTTATCGCTCTAGGCCCTCAACATCGAAAAAAAACAGCATATCTTTGATATTCTAACTGATGTGCATTTTTAGGGAGAGGAGCTTCATTGGTTTCTCACGGGTACCTCCGAATTTTCGTCTCAGGGCCATACCCATAGGCTATAGTTCCATCTCATGAAGACGATCCTTCAACTCTGTGCAGACTGACACACCATTTTCCTTCCATTCATCACTCAGACCTCTGGGAACAAATTTAGTACTCATTCGTCTCATTTGCAAGTTATTGATTAAAATCATTCGCAAGGATTCGTGCGCCGTCCTAATTTCTCCGGTAAGCTCTCAAATAGCTATTCTCTTGTTTGAACGAATGATTTTCATCACTTTTTGCGCGTTTTTTTCTAGCTTTGTGGTTAATGAACGACGAATATAGTTCGTATTCTATCGACTCATTTCCGGCCAAACACCGTTCATGTCCGGGTTCCGGCTTCGATTCCAGGCGGAGTCATGGATTTTCTCTGCCTCGTGATGACTGGGTGTTGTGAAATCCTTAGGTTAGTTAGGTTTAAGTAGTTCTAAGTTCTAGGGGACTGATGACCATAGATGTTAAGTCCCATAGTGCTCAGAGCCATTTGCACCATTTTTTGAACAGTCCATGTCACATACCACTTGTAAACAGTCTTAAGAGTTACAGTATTGTCGCCACACACCCGTTTCAACATTTCATGTGTTTCTTTGACACCTTTTCGCAACATGAAACAGGAAATATTTACACGTTGTTCGAAAGGCATGATGCGCGACCGACACGCTAAACAAAACGGCAATCTAGCGTCACTGGACGTTGATTGCCAAGTCGGAACGTCTTGGAACTTGATGCTACCTGTCTCAACGAGTCAGGATATCTGAAAAATGACATCTAATAGTTATAGCATCAGCAGTTGCTATTAAAAAAATTCATTCATCTAATTTTTTCATCACACCGCGTAAATCTATACTCTGCAAGCCCCACCTCATTTTCCTATCCTGTCGCGAATGGTTCGCGGGAAGAGCGACTGATGGTAAACCTCCATGTGAACGCGAGTTTTTCAAAATTTAAATTCGTGATCTTTTGCAAAATGTGCGTAGGTGGAATCAATGCGGGTTAATGGATCCTAGGGGAGTCAACCTATAAATTGCTACCTACCTACCTCGCGAAAAGGTAGTGAAGGTAAAATTAAAGGAATTCGAGTCCACACGAAGGATTATGGGCAATGGTTTTTCCCGCGTACGGCGCTTCATTTGCTACTGGGACAAGAAAGGGTTGGGGGAGGGGGGGAGGGAGAATGGAACACAAAGTACCCTCTGCCACACACCGCAAGGTGACGTAATATGCGACAGTAGTTCTGCAAGAGACCGACGAAGATATGGACATCAGTAAGTCTTTTCTAAGCAGCACCCTAAATTCTTTTATTCGGTAATTCGCTTCCTCTGCTCAAGAATTGTTCAGAATCGTATCACATAGTTCCATTCTTGTAAATATGTTATAAAATCGTAACACATAACTGAACTGCCTCTTACGTACTATCACACAGTACAGGTACCAGTGTAACGTAAGTCGTTCACTTGTTGGACTTCACAATAAACAAATCAAAAGCGAGGACGATGCACAACATTTACTTAAAAGGCTTCGGTTGAATGTTTCGTGTGATAAGAATGTACAATAACGAAGAAAAGGCAGAAATTTTCTCATCCATGGAGAATATAAGTATTATAGTACTGTACAGCATGTGCCCGTACTACAAATAAGAATATTTTACTGCTATTGCAGAGAAATAAAAGTAAAGGGAACGTCTTATATTTTAGCACTGAATACTTGTGTTTGCTTCAAAAGTTCCTACTACTTCAAATAATTACTACATAGAAAATTCCAGATGTGCAAAGACTACATTTGGAAACTTGGAGTGATGACAGACGAATTTAGAAGGGATGGTAATAAGTTTTAAACAACACCTCGAAAACTCATAGGAAGGAAGCACAATTGGGTTTAACGTCCCGGTGACATCGTGTGGAAAAATCAAACTGCGATAGTGAAACTTGGCAAAATGTAATCCCTTCTATAGATAATCGCTCTTCAATACGACTCACTTTTCTAGACAACTGATCGCTTGGCGGACACCTTGGCAATAGAAGACTGTATATTGTCAGTTCAAGTAACGTAAACAACTCAAAAATCACTTCGTCACTGACACGGGGTGTTTTCTCAGTCCGATACGCAATAGTCGGCATCGCACCGGATTCGGTTCACTGCGCTTGCACAATTTACGGAATACTGAACTTCCTGTTAATTTCCCTGTAACCACTAACACCCCTCTCGGTTCCTTAAAGAACCGAAATCCCATGCATGAAACAACTTAATAGCTCCGATTTGAAAATTAATTGTTACGCATCCCACCGCTTACGACGTCGCATCTCATCAATCACGTATCGTCCAACGGTATAATTTTGCACGTATAGTCAGTGGCAAACTGGATACTGTCTGTAAAATGTGATGCGAATTGAGTTAGTAATGAATAAGTAACAAATTGAAACGTATAGTGTGATACACACACGCATAGTGTGATGCACACACACACACACACACACACACACACACACACACACACAAACAGTTGTTCCTACCAACAAGGGATGGCCACGACATTGGACTCACAGATTTTATTCAAACTTCGTACAACTTCAGTAGGCCATTAAAACAACATAATGTGGAAGTAGTAAAGTACATTACTCTGGAAATTCCGAGAAAATCACAAGGGAAGTGTTACACGTCTGTTATGTAACTGAGCGTGGGGGCGGCACGTTACAATTAATGGTGGTCAAGTTGTTATCCAGCACGTTACTTCAGCGTGTTCGATCAGAGGGTCCACTGCCATCTGTTATTAAAGAAGTGAGTGAATGAATGAATGATGAAGTTAAACGGGTCTCAGGGGACGTCCATCCCGAACAAATGCAGCGAACGATAACGAACAAAATTAAATAAAGAATATGGTTAGTGTTGGGCTATGAATGATGAACGTGTATGAGGCGACGTTTAGACTCCCGCTCTGTTTTTAATGTATGTTCTTTTCCATCGTTGGCAATATTACACTACTGGCCACTAAAATTGCTGCACCACGAAGATGACGTGCTACAGACGCGAAATGTAACCGGCAGGAAGAAGATGCTGTGATATGCAAATGATTAGCTTCTCAGAGCATTGACACAAGGTCGGCGCCGGTGGCAACACCTACAACGTGCTGTCATGAGGAAAGTGTCTAACCGATTTCTCATACACAAACAGCAGTTGACCGGCATTGCCTGGTGAAACGTTGTTGTGAAGCCTCGTGTAAGGAGGAGAAATGCGTTTCCGACTTTCATAAAGGTCGGATTGCAGCCTATCACGATTGCGGTTCATCGTATCGCGACATGGCTGCTCGCGTTGATCGAGATCCAATGACTATTAGCAGAATATGGAAACGGTGGGTTCAGGAGGGTAATACGGAACGCCGTGCTGGATCCCAACGACTTCGTATCACTAGCAGTCGAGATGACAGGCATCTTATCCGCATGGCTGTAATGGATCGTGCAGTCACGTCTCGATCCCTGAGTCAACAGATGGGAACGTTTGCAAGACAACAACCATCTGCAAGAACAGTTCGACGACGCAGCATGGACTACCAGTTCGGAGACCATGGCTGCGGTTACCCTTGACGCTGCATCACAGACAGGAGCTCCTGCGAAGGTGTACTCAACGACGAACCTGGGTGCACGAATGGCAAAACGTCATTGTTTTTGATGAATACAGGTTCTGTTTACAGCATCATGATGGTCGCATCCGTGTTTGGCGACGGTGAACGCACATTGGAAGCGTGTATTCGTCATCGCCATACTGGCGTATCACCCGGCGTGATGGTATGGGGTGCCATTGGTTACACGTCTCGGACACCTCTTATTCGCATTGACGGCACTTTGAACAGTGTACGTTACATTTCAGATGTGTTATGACTCGTAGCTCTACCCTTCATTCGATCCCTGCGAAACCCTACATTTTAGCAGGATAATGCACGACCGCATGTTGCAGGTCCTGTTCAGGCCTTTCTGGAATGTTTGACTGCTGCCCTGGCCAGCACATTCTACAGATCTCTCACCAATTGAAAACGTCTGGTCAATGGTGGCCAAGCAACTGGCTCGTCACAATACACCAGTCACTACTCTTGATGAACTGTGGTATCGTGTTGAAGCTGCATGGGTACCTGTACCTGTAAACGCCATCGAAGCTCTGTTTGACTCAATGCCCAGACGTATCAAGGCCGTTATTACGGCCAGAGGTGGTTTTTTGGGTACTGATTTCTCAGGATCTATGCACCAAAACTGCGTGAAAATGTAATCACATGTCAGTTCTAGTATAATATATTTGTCCAACAAATACCCATTTATCATCTCCATTTCTTCTTGGTGTAGCAATTTTAATGGCCAGTAGTGTATTTAATTTCTATGACATCTGAGAGGTAATATAATTAAAAAGCGGCGTTTATTTGCACGTTGTTTTAGTGAACTTCATGTTATTTGATTTCTTAATATTTTTAATTAAATTTAATTATTAGAAACAAAATATTTATAGCTATCGACAAATAAACGAATAAAAGCATAGAGTTCTCCTGAAAATGTATCCCTGTCGTGATTTGCGAAATCCCTCATGTATGGGATCTGGTAAGGTATCTGGATCTAATTTTCACCACAATGCTTCGAGCTACAGACTCAGAAGCAGGCTGCATATGGCAGTAAAACTGAGTAGCAGTGAGACTTTGCTAATGTAGCAAGAATGAATAGTGTAGGTGCAAATTTTTTTAATATCATAGAATTTACACTTGCACTAAAAAAATGAAGGTATAAGAGGGAGACGAACTGTCGCACTCATACAGCTTCGCCTTACTTACGTATAAGGCTAACGCCTTCAACACCATGGACTCTAACGTACGGCACCTACGCAGAGATACATCAGTTACAGAATAGGAGCGTAGAACTTCTGCGATTTTTCGGAATTTCCAGAGTACTGCACCTTACTACTTGCACATTACGTTTATTTTATATATTTTTATGGCGTACTAAAGATGTACAACGTTTGTGGTAAATCCCTGACCCAAACGTCGTTGCCTCCTATTGTAAGAAACTCGTTAATACAATAGAAGGAGATGGGCACCAGTAAATGCTGGAGGCTCCGTTCAACCTGAGCTTTAATGGTAGTTCAACTTTTTATGGCTGCTAGCAAGTTATTGAAAACGTGCGTTTATGAATAATGGATACTTTTTGGACTAAAGTAAGTGGATGTAAATCTTTGTGAAGATTATTCTTATTTTTATAATAGATTTTATTAACTGAGCCGTTGGTTTGAAGAACAGATATGTATTTCATGAAACATTTCATTAAGGAGTACATACACTGACGGAAAAAGTAGCAACACCAAAAAAATAAATAATGTAAAATAATGACATTTCAGGAATACATTTCTGTAGATAATATATAAAGTGATTAACATTGCAGGGTCGCAGGATAACGAAGCATGAGGCAAGCATTCCAAATGTGAAATTACGGTACATTTGGAACCGGTTTGACTACCAGAACTTTGAAACCGAGCATGCAAACAAGCATGCGTTGTTCAGGTACCGGATGTCAGTTTGTGGGATGGAATTCCTTGCCTGTAGCACTTGTTCGGTCAATACAAGGACGGTTAATGTTGTTTGTGGGTGGCGGTGGAGTTGTTGTCCGATGAAGTCCCCTATGTGCTCGGCTGCAGACATATCTGTTGATCGCAACGTATCACCACTCCTGTAGTCCAAGTCGATTTGAAGCAGCGGCTTGTGGGCTAGCGTTATCGTGTTAGAAAACATACACTGGAAATCTGTTCATGAATGGCAGCACGACAAGTGGGATCATCTGACTGACGTAGAAATTTGCAGTCAGGGTGCATGGGGCAATCACGAGACTGCTCTTGTTGTCATACGGAATCGTACACCAAACTAAATCCGAGATGTAGGTCCAGAGTCTACAACACGCAGACAGGTCTGTTACAGACACCTAGCTGGCCTCCTTATAACCCACACACGCCAATCTCTGGCAGAGAAGCACAAACAGCTTTCATCAGAAAAGACAGCAGACTTCTGCCTTCCCTCCACTGAGCTCTCGCTGGACACCACTGATGTCACAAATGGCTGTGGTCTGGGGTCAGTGCAATGCACGCTATAGCTCGTCTGGCTCGGAGCTCTCCTTCAAGTATCCGACTTCCAACAGTTCGTTGTGTCACTGTGGCGCCAACAGCTGCTCAGATTGCTGTTGGAGATGCAGTACGATGCGCCAGAGCCATATGGCGAACACGGTGGTCTCTCGTCTTATTAGTGTGACGCGGCAGCTCTGTCTTCGTACGCCCGGACATTCTCGTGATCACCGCTGCTGACGACCATGTTCAGTGGCTACATTCCTACCGAGTCTCTCTGCTATATCGCGGAAGGAACACCCAGTTTCTCGTCGCCTTGTTACTCGACCTGGTTCAAACTCCGTGAGGTGCTGATATGGCGTCGTTGTTGAGTTAAAGGCGTTCTTGACCAACATCAACTCACCACGTCCAATCTCGAAGGTAGCTAACGCCCACGACGGTTACAGGGTGTGATTAAAGCAATCCTGATTTGCAACCTCACAGCGGTGCTACTAACGCCACTCTTACGCGACTGACGGGAAATCTCACTAGCGTCATCTTTCACGTGTAGAAACACGCCTACCAACTTTCGTTTATGTTGCACAACTCCCTCATGACGATGCGATTTCTTTTAGGTTATTATACGAATATATTGGGAAGCAGCAGTTAATATACCCAGTTCCATAAAGAGGCCTCTGCAGGATGTTCATACCACAATTACTTATTAATACACGTTTTTGTACCGGGAAAACTTTAGCTTGGCTCGATGAGTTTCTCCCACCCCCACCAGAAAAAGCATCTCATATGACAATATACGAGAAAGAATGGTTCAATTGACTCTGAGCTCTGTGGGACTCAACTTCTGAGGTCATTAGTCCCCTGGAACTTAGAACTAGTTAAACCTAACTAACCTAAGGACATCACACACATCCATGCCCGAGGCAGGATTCGAACCTGCGACCGTAGCGGTCTCGCGGTTCCAGACTGCAGCACCTAGAACCGCACGGCCACTTCGGCCGGCTATAGAATGAAAGTGAGCGTAGTATCTCAGTTTTTCATTTTCCTATTTCATAGAATTTGTACTGCAAATAGACATTTTGTTAGGCGCTTTAGCAGTTCTACGGCGTGCTCTTCCCAGTTGAATGTATTATCGGCTGTAACCGCAATAATTTAACATTGTCCACTTTTTCTACCTGTTTCTCATCATATTTAAGGCAGATACTGGTGGGAAACCACTTACAAGTTCTAAATTTCACGTAATTTGTTTTTTTTTTTTCAAAGTTTAGTGAGGAAATATTGGCTAGGAACCGTTTATTAACGTTCATAAAATTCATTAACTGATATTTCTAAGAATTCACTTGATTTACTATTTATTCCAGGTTTGTGTCATTTGCAAACAAATGTACATTATGTATATATGTACGTTCCACATCTACTCCTAAACCACTGGACCAATTTCAACTAAACTTGGTACACAAGTCACGTAACATATGAAAAGAATCACCTGCCTATCAGAGAGAGACAGAGAGAGAGAGAGAGAGAGAGAGAGAGAGAGAGAGAGAGACAGAGCATTTAAAAAGGTGCGTAGGCCACGATGTGTTAGTACCCTTAGTTTTTCTCTTCCAGTATATGAGAATGAGACTGTTTTGTGACTTGTAACAAAACCTCACACATAATTTCAAGTCTTCATGAAACCTTTCTTGCTGACACCCGTCAAAACTTTATGACTTGCTACATTTTTTTGCAGTTCCTGCAGGAAAACTGCTGCGTGAAACATGATATTTTAATTTATTACTCTTTACTACAAAATGTGTTCGCAGTAAATTTTACAGACTGTATTCAGATGCACCACAGAATGTACCGGCATAATTATATCACTACACGACACATAGTTGAGGATATGTGACATCAAAGTACTGAGCTGCATGAAAACTGCCACATCATGCATGACTTTTCAATTTATTACTTCTTCACTGCTAACTCTTTTCACAACACTTTTGGCGGACAGTAGCCACATATACCAATGGAAGTCCATCCTATCTTTATAAGACTCATTTTTCAGGAAATATGACGTTAAAAACATGGAGCTTCGTAAAAATGAAATTTCAGGGTGAAATTCGCTAGAGATACAGGTGAAACATGTGTACAAATACGTGTGAAAGACGTTCAATATAAGTGAAATATATTTGACATGTGCGCACCCACGATAATAAGCACATCGTAAATTTCGATCAGGTTTGGTAGAGATATTAGTTACAACCTGTAACGAAATACTGGTGTAAGAAGGACCAGCAACAGCCTGGAGTGCGGGTGACAACGTGAAAAGGGGGAGCATGAGATGGACAGACAGACAGGGTACGAAGGAGATGGACAAACGGCAAGGGAAATGAGAGGATGGAGGCAGATAGGGGGTGGAGGAGATCGGCGGAGAGGAGGAGGACGAAATGGAGAGAGAAAGGGAAGAGAGGGAGATAGAGAGAGGGGAGAGGAGACGGACACAGAACAGAAAGGATGAGATCGACAGGGAGATGAGGGGATTAACTGCGAGGACAAGGAGAGGGTGTAGGAAAATGGTTCAGATAGCTCTAAGCACTATGGGACGTAACATGTGGGGTCATCAGTCCCATAGAGCTTAGAACTACTTAAACCTAACTAACCTAAGGACATCACACACATCCATGTCCGAGGGAGGATTCGAACCTGCGACCGTAGCAGCAGCGCGGTTCCGGACTGAATCGTCTAGAACCGCTCGGCCACAGCGGCCGGCGGTGTAGGAAGAGATGGGCTACTAGAAAATTGGAATGAATACGTACCGGGCAACGCTGTGTATTGACCTAAAAGGCTGTCCTCTATACCTATCGATGTAGCTGTAAATGTCGATGTATATGTTGATATATACTTTAAATCCTTAGCCGACATTCTCTCTTGCTAGGGTCTTTCATTGCCACCGCTACAAATGGGCCGCCCTTGATCTCAGTGGATGAAGCGGTTCGGGAGCTGAGACGTGGATGGAGCGGCTAGCGTGGCTTTAGCTGCGGAACTTAACGGCGGGATTACGCTGCCTTCGCGGCGACGTGCCGCTCGCGTTATCCCGGAGATTCGTGAGATCGCGGACGTTAATCTGAGTGCAGTAGGCTCTCCCGGATCCCAGGCACGCACTTTCGTCCGTGACTGTGCTTTCAAGTCTGTCATACAGTGACGTAAGCTGCTGCGCTTTCGGTATTTTTTGTTGCGTTCCCATTTGGATCACAATTGTTCTAAGTGTGAAATTAAATTTTTTCCGGCAATCGAATGTTCAAACAAATTTCGTGCTTGCAGCCTGTCGTCGTTTAATTCTTGACACAATATTTAGACTGGGCACATGCCAGTCACCTTCTGGTGAGCCAAGTCAAACTATCGTGCAATAAATTAAGCGACGACGGGCTGCAAACCAATAATTTGTTTAGACATTCTTCTAAGTGGTTTACGCAGCTCGCCAACATTTACCCACGTGTACCAAGCTTCCGCTATAATTTTTGTCATCTACGGCACCATCCATTCATCTCTATTTTTGGGAGAGGGTGGCGGGGGGGAGATGACTTCCACTCCTGCATGAGGATCCTCATCTCACAACAGAACTTTCAGCCCTACGTCCTCAATTATTTATTGGATCAATTCCGAATTCTGTTTTCTGATACAGTTTCTCCCTCCACAGATCCCTGCAATACCATTGCAGTTAATGTCTAATGTCACAAAAAGTGTCCTGTAATCTGTCGCTTCTTCTTGTCAGTATTATCATATTTCATTTCTTCTCCGATTCTGCGAAGAACTTTCTCATACCTTACCTTACAATACACATAATTTGCGATTGTCTTCTGTAGAACTTACATCTCAAATACTTGATCCTCTTATCTTCCAGTTTTCACTAGTCCACGATTTCCTACCGTAAATGCTGTGCTCTAAACGAAGTTACTCAGAAATTTCTTCCTCAAACTGAGACCTACGTTTGATGATATCGAACTTCTCTTAGTCAGGGGTGCCCTTTTTGTTAGTGTTACTCTGCTTTTTATCTGTTCCTCTTCTGTCATGTGTCATTATGATATGAGATATGTGTCTTTTCTGCAGTACAGATACTACTGATGATGGGCAAGGTCCGAAACTAGTCCGGTGAAAGAAAATACTACCACAAAGCTGCTTCTTTCGAACAGTTAATCATGACAGGCTGACGATTTTTCTTTGGTCGGAAGACCAGTACAAGGTACACTCACCCTGGTGATGCCAATGGAGGAGCTCTATGGACAAGTAGTAGCTGCTCCACGAGGAGTGAAATCTGAGAAACGACCGGGAGAGTGGTTTGCCGACAATATGCTACTGCATAACGCATCCACGTGATGTTTCAAGGCAGAGGACAAACGGGCGGCCGGTACACGTGCTTTGGATCTTCATCGTTTCACCTATATGTCTTCAACTGTTATTGATTCCTCTTCTTTCTTGTAACTTACATATTGTACACTAACTGCCTTGCACATACATGTTTCTCTGAGGGCTTCAATCGTCATGCATCACTTTACATTGTCGAAAATATTTTGTAGACCGAAAAGTAGTATGACAGTGTCTTAATTCCCCGTAAGTCTTGTTTCTTTTAATATGCGTAACGTCGAACCTCCTCCCTCATGCCTCTACCTTTCCTAAAGCTATCATGACTGTCATCTGAAATAATTCATTTTTTGTTTGTTATTCTGGTCACCAACTGGATGCATTATTTGTCAAGCTGGTTGTACGATAGTTCTTGCATTTATCTACATTTGCTGTCTTTCGAATTACGTGGATGGTGTTCATGTGAAAGTCATTTAATTCACCTCAAGCCACATATACTGTACACTATGTGATCAAAAGTATCCGGACGCCCCCCAAAACATACGTTTTTAATATTGGGTGTATTTTGCTGCCACCTACCGGCAGGTACTCCACATCAGCTACCTCAGTACTCGACACCGTGAGAGAGCAGAATGGGTGCTCCGTGGAACTCACGGACTACGAACGAGGTTAGGCGATTAAATGTCACTCGTGTCATACTTCTGAACGTGAGATTTCCACACTCGTAAACATCCCTAGCTCTACTGTTTCAGATGTGATAGCGAAGTGGAAACGTGAAGGGACACGTACAGTAAAAAACCGTACACGTCTGTTGACTGACAGAGACCGCCGACAGTTGAAGAAGGGCGTAATGCGTAATAGGCAGACATCTATCCAATCTGTCACACATGAATTCCAAGCTGCATCAGGATCCACTGCACGTACTATGACAGTTAGGCGGGAGGTGAGAAAACTTGGATTTCATGGACGAGCGGCGGCTCACAAGCCACACATCACGACGATAAATGCCAAACGACAACACGCTTGGTGTAAGGAGCGTAAACACTGGACGATTGAACAGTGGAAAAAGTTGTGTGGACTCACGCATCACGGTAGATTATGTGGCGATCCGATGGCAGGTTGTAGGTATGACGAATGCACGGTGAACGTCATCTGCCAGCATGTAGCCCCAACAGCAAAATTCGGAGGCGCTGGTGTAATGGTGTGGTCGTGTTTTTCATGGAGGGGGCTTGCACGGCTTGTGTTTTTTCGTGGCACTATCACAGCACAGTCCTACATTGATGTTTTTAAGCACCTTTTTGGTTCCCACTGTTGAAGAGCTACTCGGGGATGGCGATTGCATCTTTCAGCGTGATCGAGCCTGTAGCGGAGTGGTTACACGACAATAACTTCCCTGTAATGGACTCGCCTGCACAGAGTCCGCACCTGAGTCCTCATCGACTGACCGATACCTCTCCTCAGTGCAGCTCTCCGTGATGAATGGGCTGCCATTCGACGAGCAGCCTTCCAGCACCTGACTGAACGTGTGCCTGCGAGAGTGGAAGCTGTCATGAAGGCTAAGTGTGGCCCAACATCATACGGAATTCCAAGAATACCGATAGAGGTCGACAGGTACATGTAAGTCATTTTCAGCAAGGTGTCCGGATACTTTTGATAACATAGTGTATATTTTAGTTTAACGAACAGAAAGTTAGAGTAAGTAGGTGTGACCACGTCTTAAAAAGACCGCAACTTCTCTACGTGCTCTTTAGTAATGTCGCACGATGTGAAACGGGATGTCTTTCTGTGGCTTTTAAGGCGAATTTCCTGTATCGAGTGTTATCCCAAACGGTATGAATAGTAAAACCTTTAGTAGAGTAAACGTTTGTGTATGTTTTACTTCTTTAGCATCCGCCAGTTTAATCGTTCAGTACCTCATGTCAGTAATGGGATTTGGTGGAAATGTGTAGGTTTTGACGCACGACAGGCACGTCTTTGCAGCCCATGCTAAAATTTTATGGGATGAGTGTGGATAAAAACACACACACACACAGGAATATATATATTTGACAGTTAAAAACTTACAAAATGTAAAGGAAAGGTGCAGATCACTGAAATAAAAGGGATGAGGCAAGGCACGAGTCAAGACGCTACAAATAAAATTTAAATTCCTTGTGACACTCGCCTACTCATAAGCTAAAATAGAGCCCAGATTCCTATCTAAATTTACTCCTGCCCATTCATCAGAGTGTAAAATGCACACGGTTTAAGTGAGGGGAATAATGAGGCATCATAGACGTGGAGGAGGGGTGGAGGGAGAGTGGGAGGGAGGGAGGGGAGGTTCCTTTCGCTGGAACATGTAGCCTTGTATTAGGTTCAGTGTCCTATTAAGAGTTGTTTGAGAGTTACTTCATGCCACTAGAGGCCAGTATGAAGTGCGCGTTGGCCGGATGGTCAGATTTCCATTTACAATGGCTGCAGCTCGCCAGTCACTTTCTTCTGTTCTCTAATTACTTCACTGACGTCTCATTCTGCACGGTCCATACAAACTTGCTGCACAGTCAAAGTACCATGACACCATAATCGCAACAAAAAGTATCTAGTTTACTAGCTGTACTCGACAGTAAAATAGCAACAATCACAAGTTCTTTTTCAGTTACTGGTATGCCTCTGTAAGAACGTACGATATCAAAACAATACAACACTGTGTTAAAAAAATCGAAAGGTTTCGTCTGTCATTCCTCCCTAAAGAAATTAAGACATGGCCATTTCTCTCTGTCAGTCATTATTCGTTCTGATAATCCTTACAAGCCAATGAAGGCATGCCAATTCAAAGTGAACAATATTGTTCCTCGAAAGTAATTGTTCTGTTCTTTGTATTGTCTTCATTTTTGCAAATCATATTGCATATTGTCAAGGTATCTTTTACATGAGCGTTCAAGAAGTCACATTTAGGTGTGAAGCTCTACTGTCACTGTCTTAATGACATTATTTGGTGGTGCTCTAGTGACATGCCCTACCATTTGTATTTTACAAATTTTCGGCCATCTTCAGACTCCACCGTCAGCTGAAGTTGACGATGCGTGGAACAGTGTCTCGACCTTAGTCGCTGAAATTGCTCAGCGTAGTGATTTCAGGGATCGTAGTCGAGCGACAGTTCCACTCATCGTCAACTTCAGCTGATGGTGAAGTCTGGATATAGCCTAATCCTGGGCCGAAACGGTCATTTTAATAAAATAACCATCGTGATCAAGACCGTTTTTTCACTGATTTTATGTAGGTTACAAAATCGTTGTTTTCCCAAAAATGTTACCAAAAATTTTGAACTTTTGGTAGCACATCGTGTTCCTTGGACAAACTATAAATTTCTTGACTACATGGCGATCTCCAACCATTGTTACGGCTGTCTCGTATGAAACAAAATATTTTCCTTGAGATTACACTCTCAAAAATCTTTATTTTCTTCATTGAGGAAGTCTAGGTTTAAGAACAATAAAACAGATAAAAATTATATGTTATAGTTCCGTACTTCAATAGGTAAAAATATAACCCTTACAGGACCACATTGTTTTCCGTCTGTCTCTCTGTTGGAAACGCTTTTTCTCATGAACGCGTAGGCTCGTCAAGATGACGTTTATGCCACGTACTAAAGTCTACGGTTGCTTGGCGGTGTAAACGACTGAAACATCTAAACCAATACAGTCTAAGGATGCCACCGTTTATGTCATCTATGCTTATACTCGCAAACTTACTCATCAGAACCTATTAGTAGGTCCCTTTGACCTAGAATCACGAAATATGGTAAGACGCAAGGCTCTACAGTAAAAGTAAAGGAAAAAAATAAGAAAGTTGTTGATTTGTAATTACATCACACAAACAATACTTTTTTGTCATTTGTTATCCGGCTACAAAATTAAAACATGCTCTAAAGTTTTGGCATTCCCAGGACCTACATTTTACCAGTATCAATGTCGATAACAAAAAAACATCGTCGAGAGTCTTGATTTCCAGGATGGATGAACTGTCTATATAAATAATTAAATCTATACGCAACCCCAACTCGCAACTCGTACTTGGCCAGTACTTTATTTATGCAATTTAAATTTCCTAGGAAGTAACTTACTTTTCATAAACTGCCGTAAGCCCATAATTACATCTGCAGGATTTGGTATTCGTAGTTTGTTTGAAGTTATCAGGGTGAAAAGGTAGTTAAATCAATAGCGAACCAAATACTTCTTCCACTTTTCAGCAAGCACGTCGCAGCAGCAAATTTCCACGTACTCTTCCCATTACTTGAATTATTCATAATGTTACTCTTTCTT
This sequence comes from Schistocerca serialis cubense, assembly GCF_023864345.2. NCBI lineage: Eukaryota > Metazoa > Arthropoda > Insecta > Orthoptera > Acrididae > Schistocerca > Schistocerca serialis. The sequence continues at coordinate 310,251,067 of NC_064645.1, read as the reverse complement.
TCACTTCCCAACATTTTCCTCTATGCCCGTTGCTGTTACAGTCTACAGTTACCCACATGTTTACTACCCCTGTTATTCTAGTGTTTACAAATAAATACAAACTTTTTTTCCAGAATGAATATCCACACTGTAATAGAATGCGTGTTGATCCGAAACCTCCTGGCAGACAAAGACCGTGTACCGGACTGGGACTGGGTCTCCGGTTCGAGTCCAGCTTTAAGACCCTCTCCAGCACACAGTCTTAATCTGCCAGAAGGTCTCGATTGCGAAGTGTGTTTTTCGAAGACCTGCGTCTCAGTTACTACAGTGATTAAATGCTAGCATCGATTCGTTAGATGTAAAAGATGGCTTTATCACCCTAGTCCAGAAGCACTAAATAAATAAATTAATTACATCAGGTCTCCAACTTTTTAATTAACAGAAACGACGAGGAAATCTGGGATAAATAGAATAATTGATTGAATCGCACTAAACATTTATAATTAATGGAAATGTCAAGGAAATCTTTTAAGGATAATGACATAGATTTTAGTGTATGTCTGTTAATACTGCTAGGAATTATTTCATTTTTTACTGGATTAGTAAATTAAAGATTAAAAATTATTGCACACTGCGGCCAGAAAACGAGTAAAGTGGATTTAGGAAAGGGAGACTGTGCGTGGACAATGTATTCACCATTCGACAGATAACAGAACGAAGAAGAAAAAAAGAATTTAGAAAAACATCTCATTATTATACATTTTGATAGGGCATTTCACTGGGTAAATCAAATTAAAATTATGATAAATACTGGAAAATGAGTGTTATAGACTGGGCATATTTCTGGTAGTAAGGAGTCTGTATAGAAATACTAATTTTATCATAGGCTTGGATATTGAAAGAAGGGAGCGGATTTTAGCATATGTAAGACATACACAACGGAGTAGATTATTAACTAGTCTTTTATGTACAGGGTGAGTCACATAAGAAGTAATGTCAATGTGTGTGAAATCTTATGGGACTTAACTGCTAAGGTTATCAGTCCCTAAGCTTACGCACTACTTAACCTAAATTATCCTAAGGACAAACACACACACCCATGCCCGAGGGAGGCCTCGAACCTCCGTCGGGACCAGCCGCACAGTCCATGACTGCAACGTTGTTTTTGCAAATATTAGACCATCGAGGGGCATGTAAGATTTGTTTGATTAATGATTTTAGTGGTGGTATCAACGGAGGACTTGCTGAAGCAAACCGTATACATTTGATGACTGCTTTCGACGACTCTGCAAAAGATAATTACGTTTGTTAACGTTGACGTTGAAAACTGTCGTAAAAAAATTCGAGAAATGTCGTAGAATGCTAGAGCATGGTGGCCGGGAACGGAATTTGCGATGCAAATGCTACCAAGCAGGAGTCGCGGACCAGGCTGCGTAGTTATTTACCATAAGGTTAGGCCTGTGCTACGAGAATAAAGCTCTTTTTTTCCCTTGAACCAACGTACGATCTATGCAGGTTCACCTACAATTGTTGTACATGGAAATACGACGTAGGCTAGAATCTAGCGTATCACAAAGGACTGAGGAAAACTATGTCCATTTGTCTATTCTCCCAGATGTAAGTGAGCTGAAACAGAGAAATCATCTATTCATTGTTCAAAAATAAAGAGGTCGTATGCGCTGCAAAAAGCAAGTACAGTATTAAATATCTAAATGTTAGGTGGAAGATATGACCTATCTTTTTCTGTACGTGGCTGTATGCTTCTTAGACGTAAAATACATGCTGTCGGACAATTTTTTCTGCCTACACTGCTCTAAATTACATCATGCGTGATGTTTTCGTTGAAGTAAACATTTTACTAAAAATACCTTTGTGATCATCTGCACAACAGAAAATAAATATTCTTCTTAACAGAAAGTCGTTTCATGCTGAACGTAAGCACGTAATGACAGTTTTACTGGCTACATGCAATGCAATGCAATGCAATTTCGTACAAATATAAAGAAAATAACTTACTAACAATGATTTGGTAACCGTACAAATCACATGACATAAGTTTTGTCTTCCACAAAAATAACTTTGTCCTTCACGTAAGCACGTGTTCAAATTCCTGACCATGGAGCGAAAGGCACATTTGCACCAGCCGTTCGAACGAACGATGAACAGATGTAATTTCAGTGGATTATATGATAGAGAATGCACAGGCTATTCGACGACACGTCAACTATCCAAGTTGGGGCTTCGTCATAGACTGCATCTTTGAGCCCTCGCCAAAGAAAGAAGTATAGAGGAGTCGAATCGAGGGACCTCGCAGGCCATTTGACAGCAGAATTTCGTCCAGGAAGGATTTGCGTTGCAACACGGGACGAGTGAGCTGTATAGCCGTCGTACTGCAGCCGCATACACTATCGAATATCCAGTGGTACCTCTTCTAGAAGAACTAATTGTGCACACACTGAGATGAATTAAGATTCCACAATATAGTACCTATGATGCCACACCATACGTTTACTCTCCAAGGCCGTTGATGTTGCACCTGACGAAGCCAGCGTGGATTTTCGGCTGCTCAGTAGTGTATGTTATGCGAATTTACATTATCGTTGTTAGTAAACGTTGTTTATCGGTGAAGAACACATGCTGGATAAACGCAAGAGTCGTCTCTCAACTGCTGAAAGGCAAACCGACAGAATTCTGTACGACTTTCGAAAACACGGTCGTTGAGTGCTTGATGTAGTGACAGATGACATGGATATAAATTCTGTAGACACAGGATGCGAATGACACTGGTCTGGCTGATTCCCCATTCCTTGGGAATATGTCTCGTTCAACTGTGCGGATTTATTAGCATCGTAGCCACAACAGCTTCTTCGTGTTCTCTGTCAGTTGCAGTCTTCTTTCTTTTTGACTTTCAAGCAGCCGGTCTGCACTTGCGTCTTAATACTTCGTGCAACTACTTGGCGATCTTGATACACTCCTGGAAATTGAAATAAGAACACAGTGAATTCATTGTCCCAGGAAGGGGAAACTTTATTGACACATTCCTGGGGTCAGATACATCACATGATCACACTGACAGAACCACAGGCACATAGACAAAGGCAACAGAGCATGCACAATGTCGGCACTAGTACAGTGTATATCCACCTTTCGCAGCAATGCAGGCTGCTATTCTCCCATGGAGACGATCGTAGAGATGCTGGATGTAGTCCTGTGGAACGGTTTGCCATGCCATTTCCACCTGGCGCCTCAGTTGGACCAGCGTTCGTGCTGGACGTGCAGACCGCGTGAGACGACGCTTCATCCAGTCCCAAACATGCTCAATGGGGGACAGATCCGGAGATCTTGCTGGCCAGGGTAGTTGACTTACACCTTCTAGAGCACGTTGGGTAGCACGGGATACATGCGGACGTGCATTGTCCTGTTGGAACAGCAAGTTCCCTTGCCGGTCTAGGAATGGTAGAACGATGGGTTCGATGACGGTTTGGATGTACCGTGCACTATTCAGTGTCCCCTCGACGATCACCAGTGGTGTACGGCCAGTGTAGGAGATCGCTCCCCACACCATGATGCCGGGTGTTGGCCCTGTGTGCCTTGGTCGTATGCAGTCCTGATAGTGGCGCTCACCTGCACGGCGCCAAACACGCATACGACCATCATTGGCACCAAGGCAGAAGCGACTCTCATCGCTGAAGACGACACGTCTCCATTCGTCCCTCCATTCACGTCTGTCGCGACAGCACTGGAGGCGGGCTGCACGATGTTGGGGCGTGAGCGGAAGACGGCCTAACGGTGTGCGGGACCGTAGCCCAGCTTCATGGAGACGGTTGCGAATGGTCCTCGCCGATACTCCAGGAGCAACAGTGTCCCTAATTTGCTGGGAAATGGCGGTGCGGTCCCCTACGGCACTGCGTAGGATCCTACGGTCTTGGCATGCATCCGTGCGTCGCTGCGGTCCGGTCCCAGGTCGACGGGCACGTGCACCTTCCGCCGACCACTGGCGACAACATCGATGTACTGTGGAGACCTCACGCCCCACGTGTTGAGCAATTCGGCGGTACGTCCACCCGGCCTTCCGCATGCCCACTATACGCCCTCGCTCAAAGTCCGTCAACTGCACATACGGTTCACGTCCACGCTGTCGCGGCATGCTACCAGTGTTAAAGACTGCGATGGAGCTCCGTATGCCACGGCAAACTGGCTGACACTGACGGCGGTGGTGCACAAATGCTGCGCAGCTAGCACCATTCGACGGCCAACACCGCGGTTCCTGGTGTGTCCGCTGTGCTGTGCGTGTGATCATTGCTTGTACAGCCTTCTCGCAGTGTCCGGAGCAAGTATGGTGGGTCTGACACACCGGTGTCAATGTGTTCTTTTTTCCATTTCCAGGAGTGTAGATACCTCTATACCACTGTACTGCTTTTACGGCATTTCTTTAACATTCGCTATATGAAAGCACTATATGCAACTTCTCCTGATTGTTGTAATGTCTCTAAGTTACGAATATTGAATCAGAAATGAGCGGCCTGGAACGCAGACAAATAAACAGGCAAATGTGTTGTCATTCTGACACAGCGTAGCACGAGAGATCTTCTCGGCGGTGTCTGCACCGCTAGGGCTGATTCCGGCCAACGTGCTCCCAAATTCTAGAACATTTCTCGAATATTTTACTAAAGGTGTCGTCAACATTAAAAAAGGCTATATGACTGTAATTGTATTCTCAACAGCTACCGAATAATGTTATAAAATGTTTACAGTTTCATTTCAAAAGAAACATACGTGCTTCAGTATTTCGGTTAATACCAGCGCTAAAAACATTAACAAAAATATATATATATATATATATATATATATATATATATATATATATATATATATATATACGTGCCCTCGACGCTCTAACATTTTATGAAAACCGCGTTTCGGTATATGTAACCGTTTACGAATTAAAATGTGTGTCACGTCTTACGTAATACATATGTGTGTGTTTGTGTGTGTCACCGACATTTTAAAGATATCGAAATTGCTAGCAGGTACAGGAATCAAATTGTCAAATAGAGCGTATTCAGATATTCTTTTATTTGCAGACGATCAAATAATATTTGAAGTAAATGAGAAACAGTTACAGGAATCCATATATATTTTAAAAATATATGTAGATCTTACAATTGTAATCTCAGTTAATAAAAAGAAAATGATGGGGAAACAATCCAGCTAGATACGAAATGATGCTAGAAAACAATGTTTTAGAATTTGTATATAATCTTAAATATCTTGTTTGAGGCATCAGTTTTTATAATGAGAAGGACATTGAGCGGAAAGTTAGCAAGTTTCAAGCTGTACGTGGAACAACTCGAAGAAATCTTAAAAATCAAGATAAGGAAGAAAAGAAAAGAAAATTTTATAAGCGTTTTACCCACACTGCTTTTTGGCAGCGAAGCATGGGTGACTACTCGAAAGGAACTGAATAAAATATATTCCGCAGAAATGGGATATTTGACGAGTGTTAAAAGATGTACGACGATGGATACAATGCGAGCTGAAGCCACTGGGAAAAATTAGGTATAGTCTGAGTACATAACAAGTATCAAGTAACAGAAATGTATCGAACACTTACAAATAATATAAATATCAGAATTCCCAAGGTAGCATTGCATTACATACCACGGGCAGGAAGAGATCGAGGATAACACAAGACAAGCAAGAGACAACAGTGAAGCTCCCGACGTGCAAGTAAGACTAATCCATAAGTAAAGCATAAGATTATTTGACATACAAGGATGTTAACTGACATATACTGATTTACTACTCATAAGATACCACGAATGATTGCATCTACTGTACGGAGTGAGGTGGAGGGTACATAATGCTGTATTGAACAAGCACATAAGTATAAAATAATACGTTGGTTCTACTCAAGTGGCTAATACACCTACCTAGTGATGGCTCGTACCCGTGGTCTAGGGGTAGCGTCTTTGATTCATAATCAAAACGTATTCGGTCCCGGGTTCGATCCCCACCACAGCCTAAAATTTGATAAATAATCAGCATTGGCGGCCGAAGACTTCCGGCATAAGGTCAGATTCATTCTGCCAACGGCCTTGTCAAAGAGGGCAGAGGAGCGGATAGAGGTTAAGCGCACTGTTTTGTCCTAGGGGTGGGAAATTGCCCCTAAGGGTGGAAGAATCAGCAATGATCAACGACATGAGGATGCAGAAGGCAATGGAAACCACTGCATTAAAGACACGTAACGTGTATCCACAGGACATGTGGCCCGTAATTGAAGAAGTGTCATGATGATCTCTCCATTGGCAAAAGATTCCGGAATAGTCCCCCATTCGGATCTCCGGGAGGGGACTGCCAAGGGGGAGGTTACCATGAGAAAAAGATTGAATAATCAACGAAAGGATACCGTTCTACGAGTCGGGGAGTGGAATGTCAGAAGCTTGAACGTGGTAGGGAAACTAGAAAATCTGAAAAGGGAAATTCAAAGGTTCAATCTAGATATAGTAGAGGTCAGTGAAGTGAAGTGGAAGGAAGACAAGGATTCCTGGTTAGATGAGTATCGGGTAATATCAACAGCAGCAGAAAATGGTATAACAGGTGTAGGATTCGTTATGAATAGGCAGGTAGGGCAGAGGGTGTGTTACTGTGAGCAGTTCAGTGACCGGGTTGTTCTAATCAGAATCGACAGCAGACCGACACCGACAACGATGGTTCAGGTGTACATGCCGACGTCGCAAGCTGAAGATGAACAGATAGAGAAAGTGTATGAGGATATTGAAAGGGTAATGCAGTATGTAAAGGGGGACAAAAATCTAATAGTCATGGGCGACTGGAATGCAGTTGTAGGGGAAGGAGTAAAGATTACAGGAGAATATGGGATTGGGACAAGGAATGAAAGAGGAGAAAGACTAATTGAGTTCTGTAACAAGTCTCAGCTAGTAATAGCGAATACCCTGTTCAAGAATCACAAGAGGAGGAGGTATACTTGGAAAAGGCCAGGAGATACGGAAAGATTTCAATTAGATTACATCATGGTCAGACAGAGATTCCGAACTGGATTGTAAGGCGTACCCAGGAGCAGATATAGACTCCGATCACAATATAGTAGTGATGAAGAGTAGGCTGAAGTTCAAGACATTAATTAGGAAGAATCAATACGTAAAGAAGTGGGGTACGGAAGTACTAAGGAATGACGAGATACGTTTGAAGATCTCTAACGCTATAGATACAGCAATAAGGAATAGCGAGGTAGGCAGTACAGTTGAAGAGGAATGGACATCTCTAAAAAGGGCCGTCACAGAAGTTGGGAAGGAAAACATAGGTACAAAGTAGGTAGCTGCGAAGAACCCATGGGAAACAGAAGAAATACTTCAGTTGATTGATGAAAGGAGGAAGTACAAATATGTTCCGGGAAAATCAGGAATACAGAAATACAAGTCGCTGAGGAATGAAATAAACAGGAAGTGCAGAGAAGCTAAGACGAAATGGCTGCAGGAAAAATGTGAATGCATCGAAAAAGATATGATTGTCGAAAGGACATCTTCAGCACACAGGAAAGTCAAAACAAACTTTGGTGACATTAAAAGCAACGGTGGTAACATTAAGAGTGCAACGGGAATTCCACTGTTAAATGCAGAGGAGAGAGCAGATAGGTGGAAAGAATACATTGAAAGCCTCTATGAGGGTGAAGATTTGTCTGATGTGATAGAGGAAGAAACAGGAGTCGATTTAGAAGAGATAAGGGATCCAGTATTAGAATCGGAATGTAAAAGAGTTTTGGAAGACTTACAGTCAAATACGGCAGAAGGGATAGATAACATTCCATCAGAATTTCTAAAATCTTTGGGGGAGTGGCAACAAAACGACCATTCACGTTGGTGTGTAGAATATATGAGTCTGGCGATGTACCATCTGACTTTCGGAAAAGCATCATCCACACAATTCCGAAGACGGCAAGAGCTGACAAGTGCGAGAATTATCGCACAATCAGCTTAACAGCTCATTCATCGAAGCTGCTTACAAGAATAATATACAGAAGAATGGAAAAGAAAATTGAGAATGCGCTAGGTGACGATCATTTTGGCTTTAGGAAAAATAAAAGGACGAGAGAGGCAATTCTGACGTCACGGCTAATAATGGAAGCAAGGCTAAAGAAAAAGACACTTTCATAGGATTTGTCGACCTGGAAAAAGCGTTCGACAATATAAAATGTTGCAAGCTGTTCAAGATTCTGAAGAAAGTAGGGGTAAGCTATAGGGAGAGACGGGTCATAATCAATACGTACAACAACCAAGATGGAATAATAAGAGTGGACGATCAAGAACGAAGTGCTCGTATTAAGAATGGTGTAGGACAAGGCTGTAGCCTTTCACCCCTACTCTTCAGTCTGTACATCGATGAAGCAATGATGGAAATAAAAGAAAGGTTCAGGAGTGGAATTAAAATACAAGGTGAAAGGATATCAATGATACGATTTGCTGATGACATTGCTATCCTGAGTGAAAGTGAAGAAGAATTAAATGGTCTGCTGAACGGAATGAACAGTCTAATGAGTACACAGTATGGTTTGAGAGTAAATCGGAGAAAGACGAAGGTAATGAGAAGTAGTAGAAATGAGAACAGCGAGAAACTTAACATCAGGATTGATGGTAACGAAGTCAATGAAGTTAAGGAATTCTGCTACCTAGGCAGTAAAATAACCAGTGACGGACGGAGCAAGGAGGACAAAAAAAGCAGACTCGCTATGGCGAAAAAGGCATTTCTGGCCAAGAAAAGTCTACTAATATCAAATACTGGCCTTAATTTGAGAAAGAAATTTCTGAGGATGTACGTCTGGAGTACAGAATTGTATGGTAGTGAAACATGGACTGTGGGAAAACCGGAACAGAAGAGAATCGAAGCATTTGAGATGTGGTGCCATAGACGAATGTTGAAAATTAGGTGGACTGATAAGGTAATGAATGAGGAGGTTCTACCCAGAATCGGAGAGGAAAGGAATATCTGGAAAACACTGATAAGGAGAAGGGACAGGATGATAGGACATCTGCTAAGACATGAGGGAATGACTTCCATGGTACTAGAGGGAGCTGTAGAGGGCAAAAACTGTAGAGGAAGACAGAGATTGGAATACGTCAAGAAAATAATTGAGGACGTAGGTTGCACGTGCTACTCTGAGATGAAGAGGTTAGCACAGGAAAGGAATTCGTAACGGGCCGCATCAAACCAGTCAGTAGACTGATGACAAAAAAAAAAAAAAATAAATAAATAAATAAAAAATGGTGGCTCTAACAAGGGAACCTCCCCATCGCACCCCTCTCAGATTTAGTTATAAGTTGGCATTGTGGATAGGCCTTGAAAAACGGAACACAGATCAATCGAGAAAACAGGAAGAAGTTGTTTGAAACTATGAAAAAAAAATAAGCAAAATATGCAAACTGAGTAGTCCATGCGCAAGATAGGCAACATCAAGGATAGTTTGAGCGAAGGAGCGCCGTGGTCCCGCGGTTAGCGTGAGCGGCTGCGGAACGAGAGGTCCATCGTTCAAGTCGTCCCTCGAGTGAAAAGTTTACTTTTCTTTATCTTCGCAAAGTTGTGATCTGTCCGTTCGTTCATTGACGTCTCTATTCACTGTAATAAGTTTAGTGTCTGTTTTTTGCGACCGCACCGCAAAACCGTGCGATTAGTAGACGAAAGGATGTGCCTCTCCAATGGGAACTGAAAACACTTGATCGCAAAGTCATAGGTCAACCGATTCCTCCACAGGAAAACACGTCTGATATATTCTATACGACACTGGTGACGGCATGCGCGTCACATGACAGGAATATGTTGTCGACCCACCTAACTTGTACACTTGGCGAATGGGTAAAAAGATTCTTCTACCTTGCCCGATTTAGGTTTTCTTGTGGTTGTGATAATCACTCCCAAAAAAGTGAGTAAAACATAAGAGTTTGTCACATAAACTGAAGATAAAGAATTAAACTTTTCACTCGAGGGAAGACTTGAACCAAGGACCTCTCGTTCCGCAGCCGCTCACGCTAACCGCGGGACCACGGCGCTCCTTAGCTCACACTGTCCTTGATGTTGCGTATCTTGCGCATGGACTACTCAGTTTGTATATTTTGCTTATTTTTTTCATAGTTCCACACAACTTCTTCCTGTTTTCTCGATTGATCTGTGTTCAGTTTTTCTAGGCCTATCCACTGTGCCAACTTATATCCAAATCTGAGGGGGGTGCGATGGGGAGGATCCCTTGTAAGCATAAATGGACAGTATTGATTACCGAATGAAATGTAAGGGGCGATCAAAAAGTTAATGTTCGAAGGCCGTACAGTCCACAATCGGTATGCGAATCTGGCCAAATCGGCATGAGCACTGGAGCAGTCATCACATCGACGCTTCAGGATAAAGATACCCGTTCGGTAAAACATTGATTCCTGCTCCGTGTAGAAATCCACAACTGCCTGCTGAACGTTATTGCCCGACATGCGCCGTCGACTCTTCAAGACCTTTCTTAAGGGTTTCAAAGCGTGATAATTCATGGAGAGAGAGGAGGACTATAGGACGGGTGCTCGAGTATCTCCCACTTAAGTTGGCATAAATAATGCGTTACAACATTTGCAATATTAGGGCGTGCGTTATCACGAAGCAGCAGCACACGTTCTCTTAGTTTTCGTGAAAGTTACGCCTTAATTGCATATACATTCTTCATTGATAGATGTCTAGAGACGTCCGTCCCACGGCGGCTAAGGAAAGAATAACGGTACGTTGGCCCTGTTTGCGTGCAATTAGTAATAACGTCATAGTTCACATTTCCGCATCTACTGCACGCACGTCGGAAAGACTCGAATGCCACACTAATTCCTTGCCTCTCCGCATCCTAGTCGCGCTGCGTTGCACCTAAGCTGCAGTTATGGTATCAAACGGAAACTTCTTGACCGAACCTTGTGTTTACAGTGCTTGACGTTAGTTTGAAGAACGTCGACGTTTGTGGCAATAACCGACTGCTAATTACTTTGTTTCGAAGTGCTGATGATGTTAGTTTTACATTTACCAGAATTTATAAGTCTGTTTGCAGAGCGGTGAATTAGTGAGCGAGTGGAGATCATCTATAGCGTTGATGGCCACTGGGCTGAGGATGCGTAGCACTCAGACGCTTTCCTTCGTTCCGTACTGTTTGAAGCTAGGTCATATTTGAGCGTTCTGTCGTGGGCGAAATTATTACTGGCTAATTTGTGTGATATTCTGTGTGTTCTTTGAGTTTTCACATAATGGCTGAAAGACGTAAAGGCGCCAAGTGTCCCAAAAACAAATTTTTAAAATGTACTCGTTCTTCAAAGGCGAGACAGAAACAGGGGAGTAGGTATGCGAGGTCGACAAGGTGAAGGAACGCACTGCAGGGGCCGGTAGCGAGGCTGGCATACCAACTGCCAGACGAACCGTGCAGGAGACCGTCTCAACAGGCAGCTGGATGTGGAATTTCGGCCTCCAGGGAAGAAACATCGAGCGCCAAAGCGGGCAACGGGAATTGACGAGTTTGATCAAATTATTTAGGTCGAAAGAGTTTCAAAATTCATAAAAATGGCGATTTCCACAGATTGAAATAGATCACTGTTATGCCTGAGGCTACCAGGTTTGAAGGAAGTTCAAGATTAATCCAAAGAATACTGAGGAACATCATATTTAAAAATGATAAATTTAATGGTGGAAGGAAATTTTTAAGGGTGTGAAGTGATATTGCTGCTACTAGGCTGATGTTTCTAAGAACAATGCCTGAAGTCGGGTCAAAAGATCCATCAACTGTGTATTTCTTGGCCGTGACTTAAGTAAATCAAAACCATACTAGAAATTGCATTTGGTAATCAACAGAGGGACAAGGTGACTTGAAAGTTATAATGTGAAAAGGAGGGCGACTTTTAATACGGCACACCGGTTCTGCTGCTACTGGATTTGTACCTCAAATTAAACTATTATTCCGATCAAAACCGATAACTAACTCTGTCACTCAGAAATAAATGGAGCAATAATTCGAGAATCGTTTCAGAATCAGATGTTGCCTTATTTCCACCCAGGCTCTATCATTGTTGTGGACAATGCAACTGATCACTCTGTAATTTTCGACAGGTTTCCCGCTACAAAAACAAGAAAAAGTGATATTCTTTCGTGGTTGCGAAGTAATAATCTACAACATATTGAAAGACAAACAAGAACAGAGCTGTTGGAGCACGTTAATCTTTCAAAAATCAGCGGTAAAAAATACGAAGTAGATTATGAAAGTTGGTCACAGGTTGATACGAATACCCCCTTGTCATTGCCATTATATTCCAACAGAACTGGTGTCTGAACAAGTGAAGGGATATGTGGCACATAAAAATACTATGTTGAAAGCAGTCGACAGTAATCCATGAAGCTATAGAAAAAACACAGTCGCTGATGGGGAAGCTTGTGTACGTCACACCGAAAAACTGCAAGAATTACGAAAACCAGTTGTTAGAGACGAAATAATGGATCCGTTAAATCTAAATGTGGCACCCATATACAGCGACTCCAGTTCTGAAGGCATCTGATAAAAAGGTGTGTGAATGGAATGTAAATTTATTTTGTAGTTTTCATGGAACACTTACTTTCTTGTCACGCTGTCTGTGCAGCACGAAATTGTTCAGAGCATAATCTGTTCTGCAATGAAAAATTTATTTACGTAAGTTGTTATTCTGACTAAAATATAATGTAGTTTAAAATTTTGTTTGTCCTGTTGGTATATTTTAGAATTATTCCTTTTGTCGGTTTGTTAATAAAGTAAGAAGCAACAGAACGTTTTTTAAAGTGCAATTTATTACAGAATCTGTATCACTGGTCTTTCTTCATGTTATTTCGACTGGAAAACATTGAACACACATTCAATTCTCTAATGTGTGTATCATACTTATGAGTCAGACTTAATAAATTTATCACGAAACCCTTTCTACCGCACAATAAACCAGACCGTAGCGGCGTATGTTAAATTTCCGCTACTGCAGCTGTCCGTAACGTAGCTGCTGTCTATCCACTTTCAGCCAGGTTGACAGCTCAGCATTCCTTATGAGCTGTGCGGTCAGAGGCCATTAAAGCTGTCGCCGAATATACTCTGCGGTTCACCAGCGCTCGTCACAGCGGCTGACGGGACGTCGGCCCGCCGACTCTCCAGTTAAACTCCAGCCGTCTCTCCACTTCGCTCTCTGTCTTGCAGCTCTGCAGCCCCCTAAATATGTGGAAAGGTCGGGGGGGGGGGGGGGGGGGGATGAGGGGACGATGCTGAGCAACGCTCTAATTCCGCACGCGTGGGAGTCGCTGTAGGGGCCACGAGTCGGTTACGCCCCACCGAAAATTCTGCGACTTCTCGCCACATTGCGCCAGTAGCGCAGGCAACCCCTCTAACTCTGCTGTATAGCGTGGAGCCGTTATACCCCGCGCATACGGCACCTAGTCTGTCAGGCTCACGTTTTTCCCTTCCTACTTCATCGGCGGAAGGTATGCGGGATACATGTCGGCGGCCCTTCATACGGGCCAGAATATGTAACTTTTGTGACGTAATCATTACATGAGATGTACAATGAAGTAACAAAATTCACGGGATAGCGATATGCACACATACAGATGGGGGTAGTATAGCACAGACAAGGTACAAAAGGGCAGTACATTGTCTGAGCCATCATTTGTACTCAGCTGATTCATTTGATAATGTTTCCGACGTGATTATGACTGCACGACGGGTATCAACAGCCTTTGAACGGGGAATGGTAGTTGGCGCTAGAAGCATGGGGCATTACATTTCGAAAATCGTTAGGGAATTCTATATTTCGAGATCCACAGTGTCAAGAGTGTGCCGAGAGCACTAAGTTTCAGGCGATAAGTCTCACCACCGACAACACAGTGGCCGACGGCCTTCATTTCACGACCGAGAGCAGCGGCGTTGGCTTAGAGTTGTCATTCCTAACACGCGAGCAACACTGTGTCAAATAACCGCAGAAATCAACGTGGGACGAACATATCCGTTAGCAAGCTGCGACGAAATTTGGCGTTAACGGGCTATGGCAACAGACGATCGACACGAATACACTTGCTAGCAGCACAACACATCTGCAGTACCTCTCCTGGGCTCACGATCATATCTGTTGTACCCTAGACGACAGGTTCAAATGGCTTTGAGCGCTATGGGACTTAACATCTATGGTCATCAGTCCCCTAGAACTTAGAACTACTTAAACCTAACTAACCTAAGGACAGCACACAACACCCAGTCATCACGAGGCAGAGAAAATCCCAGACTCTAGACGACAGGAAAACCGCCGCCTGGTCAAAGGAGTCCCGATTTCAGTTGGGAATAGTTGATGGGAGGGTTACAGTGCGGTGGAGATTTCACGAAGCCTTGGACACAAGTTGTCAACAAGCCACTCTGCAAGCAGGTAGTGGCTCCATAACAGTGTCGACTGTGATTAAATGAAGTCGACTGGGTCCTCTGGTACAACTTAATCTATCATTGACTGGAAATGGTTATGTTCGGCTACTTACAGATTTCATGTTCCCAAACAACGATGTCACCGGGCTAAATTTGTTCACTTTTGGTCTGAAGAATATTCTGGACAATTCGAGCGATTGATTTGGCCACCCAGATCGCCCGACGTGAGTCCCATCGTGTATTTATGGTACATAATAGAGAGGTCAGTTCCTGCACGCCATCCAGCACTGGCAACACTTTCGTAATTATGGGTGGCTATAGAAGCAGCATGGAACAATAATATTTATTCATGTGACGTCCAACGACTTGTTGAGTCCATCTTATGATGAGCTGCTACACTACGCCAGGAAAAATGAGGTGCGCCACGATATTATGAGGTATCCCATGACTCTTTTCACCTCTGTGTACATGGTGCTGTGTTTCTTGACTCCTCCTGGAATATCATCACCCGTAATTTCATGAGTACAGCTGTTCGGAGTGCACAACGTATAACCCGTAAAGTCTCTTAGCTTATTTGATGGGAAACTGCAGCCACGTGTCTCCAAAGATTGAAACAGAATGAAGACACTGCCGGCTTTCAGACTAAAAATGTGACCCTCAGCCATGTACCCTCAGACTCAGATTTGAAATATTAAAACTTTTGTCTGATTTCCTTGTCTAGGGGCTTGGATACGTAGTTGCCGCATTAAAAGCCAAATAATGCTGAGTCTACAGTATACAATATGAATACACACGCGAATAGAATGATCGAAGGTTCCTATGACTCGGCAATTGCGAATTTTGAATGTAACATAGAAATCTATAAATGACAGATTGCAATTGAATAAAATCTGCAGGTACTAATTTAACGACTTTAAATGGTGAGTACGATGGCAGAAGCACCTTTAGGCATGCCTTTTATTACTGCAAAACACTTATTGGTATCGATGGTCCAGGAATTAAATAAAATATAAGTTGAATAACGGGGCAACGTAATTAGTTATGAACTTCTAAACGCATACAACGTCTTCACTGCAGAAGCCACAGAAATCTCACAAGTGCACAAGTCGGCACTACGAAATATTTCTCTCTTCCACAGCCACGTGCAAACTGCTCAACACTCTCCACGTAAATGTGAATGTATGCTTTCCTGGCGTATACAGTTGGTGAAGAGCTCTCGGGCTTCCAGCCGGGTGGCGGTGTCTTCAAACTGTGACGTTTCGACGAGTGACATACTCGTCATCTTCTGGCGAAGTCTGTGACCGTCCGTCGCACCTTCCCGTACAGCATTCCCCCGTGTCCTCTGCGATCGTCAGTCACGCCCGTGTCCTGTGCGGCTCTGTGCTCCTCCCCCACTTCCACACTCCATTGGCTACCGTAGTAACGAGCGCTGTGATTGGCTAGAACACTCCCGCCATGTCCCCAAGCCAACGCACACTCACAAACATGTTGAAACATATACGAAATACTGGATTTACATTTAAATAACTTGAAATTAGATAAATATTCCTGTGGCTGGACCATAAACACGCTCTAACACACATTATTAAATACATAAACAAATCAAATAAACATACACCAAAGGAATAGAAACATAAGTAGGCCAGCAGCCTAATGTCTCTGTGCTTTCTAAAACACAGTAAATATTTGACCAATGTCTTCATTAATAGTGTACATCGGATATAAACAAAGACATGGACGAATAAATATATTTACAAGCATGCTGCTACTGTTTTTCGGTGTAACTGTTGAATACTTGTAGCCTGATGCGATCAATAGTAATCTGCCATTTTGACCTCAAATAACTCATATACTATTCAAGTTACATGCCTGTAATTCTTACCAATTTAGGTTTACACTAATAGCTTTATAAAGACACGACGATCGACAAAATCAGATGCACCGTTTAGATTTTGGAAATTCGTTGCTTGGTATTACTTGTATAATTTACAGTCACATACCAAACTTTATACTAATAAAGATATTGAAAGTCTGATTACACCATCAGAATTGTCGTGCAAATAATGACTATGTACATGTTTCTTTTTAAGGTATCAAAATTCCTCTGTCTATTATTAATGTCTACATGAACTGTGAAATGTCTGCCATTATGGTTTCACAAAGTCCGCCATCTTTGGCACTCCCGGCATACTAATCTCCTTCATCGACACAAAGGACAGCCCTCGTCACAGCGTCAACATGGAATTCCCAGCCACGCGGTCGGCCTGGACCACGCACTGTGGCTGCCCCTCTTGCTCCGGCTAATGTCCGGCACCAAGCGATTGCTGACTAGCCCCGGCTTGCCGAGCGGCCCGTGCGGCCACGCCAACTCCCAACTTAGAATATGTTCAGGGCGCCACAACTCGCCTGTTACCCCACAACACTGTCCATTAATGGCGAAGCTAGTTAAAAAGTTACAAAGGACTACACAGGGTGTCCCAACAAGAACGGTCAGTATTCAAGGATATGACAGGAACGATTATTCGAAATAGAAACGTTTGCTAAACATGAAATCTAAAATGCGCATGTTATGAGCTACGAGCACTTCCTCACCTTCGACACTGTGAAACAAATCTCTTTTACTGGAAGCGCTTTACTTTCCTATTTTGAGAGGTCGTGGACCAAAACAAGGTAGAAAAATGTTCAGTACACATTCTAAAGTGCATATGTTAAGCGCGATAAGCACTCGTTCATCATAGATATTGTGAACACACATGTCTACGGAACAAGTGCCCACAGTGTATCTTAGAGTCCTTGTCAACGAGATTTTTTTTCTCTAATGATCGTTCCTGTCATATCCCAAAATATTAATAATTCCTCTTGGGGCACCCTATATAGAATTTTCCACTGTAAACAAAGACGTGCACAGTGCCACCCACAGGGCACATAGTTTGTTGTCTCAGTTGCAGACTTTTAAGATCCTGTCTCAAGTGTAGCACTGCATGGAAGTGAAACGTGGGAAGTGCAAAGAACAGAAGCTTTTGAAATGTGGAAAATTGTTTTCGCCTATAGCCGCACATTTGTTATGTGTGTCGCCTTCAGGTTTCAGTTCCAAGTAGAATCGTCAGGAGGTCCTACTATCAAGAAATCGCAGTAAATAGTTAAAATAATTTTTAAGAAATATATACATAACTTTTTTTCTCCATGGGAGAAAAGCATGGTATAGAGTAAAATCTAAATCTCTGTAGACAGTCCCTTATTCAAAGCATGCAGTCGTTAAGTTCGTTTCCCAAGTAGGTTTGCCAAATACTAAAAGTAAAGACCAATCTTATCTTTTAAATATATGAAAATTGCAGCCAGTAGTGATAAGAATCTACATCTACATCTACATTTATACTCCGCAAGCCACCCAACGGTGTGTGGCCTCATTGCCTCCCTTTCCTGTTCCAGTCGCGTATGGTTCGCGGGAAGAACGACTGTCTGAAAGCCTCCGTGCGCGCTCTAATCTCTCTAATTTTGCATTCGTGATCTCCTCGGGAGGTATAAGTAGGGGGAAGGAATATATTCGATACCTCATCCAGAAACTCACCCTCTCGAAACCTGGCGAGCAAGCTACACCGCGATGCAGAGCGCCTCTCTTGCAGAGTCTGCCACTTGAGTTTGTTAAACATCTCCGTAACGCTATCACGGTTACCAAATAACCCTGTGAGGAAACGCGCCGCTCTTCTTTGGATCTTCTCTATCTCCTCCGTCAATCCGATCTGGTACGGATCCAACACTGATGAGCAGTACTCAAGTATAGGTCGAACGAGTGTTTTGTAAGCCACCTCCTTTGTTGATAGACTACATTTTCCAAGGACTCTCCGAATGAATCTCAACCTGCTACCCGCCTTACCAACAATTAATTTTATATGATCATTCCACTTCAAATCGTTCCGCACGCATACTTCCAGATATTTTACAGAAGTAACTGCTACCAGTGTTTGTTCCGCTATGATATAATCATACAATAAAGGATCCTTCTTTCTATGTATTCGCAATACATTACATTTGTCTATGTTAAGGGTCAGTTGCCACTCCCTGCACCAAGTGCCTATCCGCTGCAGATCTTCCTGCATTTCGCTACTATTTTCCAATGCTGCAACTTCTCTGTATATTACAGCATCATCCGCGAAAAGCCGCATGGAACTTCCGACACTATCTACTAGGTCATTTACATACATTGTGAAAAGCAATGGTCCCATAACACTCCCCTGTGGCACGCCAGGGGTTACTTTAACGTCTGTAGACGTCTCTCCATTGATAACAATATGCTGTGTTCTGTTTGCTAAAAACTCTTCAGTCCTGCCACACAGCTGGTCTGATATTCCGTAGGCTCTTTCTTTCTTTATCAGGCGACAGTGCGGAACTGTATCGAACGCCTTCCGGAGGTCAAGAAAAATAGCATCTACCTGGAAGCCTGTATCTAATATTTTCTGGGTCTCATGAACAAATAAAGGGAGTTGGGTCTTACACGATCGCTGTTTCCGGAATCCATGTTGATTCCTACATAGTAGATTCTGGGTTTCCAAAAACGACATGATACTCGAGCAAAAAACATGTTCTAAAATTCTACAACAGATCGACGTCAGAGATATAGGTCTATAGTTTTGCGCATCTGCTCGACGACCCTTCTTGAAGACTGGGACTACCTGTGCTCTTTTCCAATCATTTGGAACCTTCCGTTTCTCTAGAGACTTGCGGTACACGGCTGTTAGAAGGGGGGCTAGTTCTTTCGCGTACTCTGTGTAGAATCGAATTGGTATCCCGTCAGGTCCAGTGGACTTTCCTGTGTTGAGTGATTCCAGTTGCTTTTCTATTCCTTGGACACTTATTTAGATGTCAGCCATTTTTTCGTTTGTGCGAGAATTTAGAGAGGGAACTGCAGTGCGGTCTTCCTCTGTGAAACAGCTTTGGAAAAAGGTGTTTAGTATTTCAGCTTTACGCGTGTCATCCTCTGTTTCAATGCCATCATCATCCCGGACTGTCTGGATATGCTCTTTCGATCCACTTACTGATTTAACGTAAGACCAGAACTTCCGAGGATTTTCTGTCAAGTCGGTACATAGAATTTTACTTTCGAATTCACTGAACGCTTCACGCATAGCCCTCCTTACGCTAACTTTGACATCGTTTAGCTTCTGTTTGTCTGAGAGGTTTTGGCTGCGTTTAAACTTGGAGTGAAGCTCTCTTTGCTTTCGCAGTAGTTTCCTATCTTTGTTGTTGTACCACGGTAGGTTTTTCCCGTCCCTCACAGTTTTACTCGGCACGTACCTGTCTAAAACGCATTTTACGACTACCTTGAACTTTTTCGATAAACACTCAACATTGTCACTGTCGGAAGAGAAATTTTCGTTTTGATGTGTTATGTAGTCTGAAATCTGCCTTCTATTAATCTTGCTAAACAGATAAACCTTCCTCCCTTTTTTTATATTCCTATTAACTTCCATATTCATGGATGCTGCAACGGCCTTATGATTAGTGATTCCCTGTTCTGCACATACAGAGTCGAAAAGTTCGGGTCTGTTTGTTATCAGTAGGTCCAAGATGTTATCTCCACGAGTCGGTTCTCTGTTTAATTGCTCGAGGTAATTTTCGGATAGTGCACTCAGTATAATGTCACTCGATGCTCTGTCCCTACCACCCGTCCTAAACATCTGAGTGTCCCAGTCTATATCTGTTAAATTGAAATCTCCACCTAAGACTATAACATGCTGAGAAAATTTATGTGAAATGTATTCCAAATTTTCTCTCAGTTGTTCTGCCACTAATGCTGCTGAGTCGGTAGGTCGGTAAAAGGAGCCAATTATTAACCTAGCTCGGTTGTTGAGTGTAACCTCCACCCATAATAATTCACAGGAACTATCCACTTCTACTTCACTACAGGATAAACTACTACTAACAGCGACGAACACTCCACCACCGGTTGCATGCAATCTATCCTTTCTAAACACCGTCTGTACCTTTGTAAAAATTTCGGCAGAATTTATCTCTGGCTCCAGCCAGCTTTCTGTACCTATAACGATTTCAGCTTCGGTGCTTTCTATCAGCGCTTGAAGTTCCGGTACTTTACCAACGCAGCTTCGACAGTTTACAATTACAGTACCGATTGCTGCTTGGTCCCTGCATGTCCTGACTTTGCCCCGCACTCTTTGAGGCTGTTGCCCTTTCTGTACTTGCCCAAGGCCATCTAACCTAAAAAACCGCCTAGCCCACGCCACACAACCCCTGCTACCCGTGTAGCCGCTTGTTGCGTGTGGTGGACTCCTGACCTATCCAGTGGAACCCGAAACCACACCACCCTATGGCACAAGTCGAGGAATCTGCAGCCCACACGGTCGCAGAACCGTCTCGGCCTCTGATTCAGATCCTCCACTTGGCTCTGTACCAAAGGTCCGCAGTCAGTCCTGTCGACGATGCTGCAGATGGTGAGCTCTGCTTTCATCCCGCTAGCGAGACTGGCAGTCTTCACCAAATGAGATAGCCGCCGGAAGCCTGAGAGGATTTCCTCCAATCCATAGCGACACACATCATTGGTGCCGACATGAGCGACCACCTGCAGATGGGTGCACCCTGTACCCTTCATGGCATCCGGAAGGGCCCTTTCCACATCTGGAATGACTCCCCCCGGTATGCACACAGAGTGCACATTGGTTTTCTTCCCCTCTCTTGCTGCCATATCCCTAAGGGGCCCCATTACGCGCCTGACGTTGGAGCTCCCAACTACCAGTAAGCCCACCCTCTGCGACCGCTCTGATCTTGCAGACTGAGGGGCAACCTCTGGAAAAGGACAAGCAGCCATGTCAGGCCGAAGATCAGTATCAGCCTCAGACAGAGCCTGAAACCGGTTCGTCAGACAAACTGGAGAGGCCTTCCGTTTAGCCCTCCGGAATGTCTTTCGCCCCCTGCCACACCTTGAGACGATTTCCCACTCTACCACAGGTGAGGGATCAACCTCAATGCGGGCAGTATCCCGGGCAACCACAGTCGTAGTCCGATCGGGGGATGCGTGGGACTAGCTGGCCGTCCCCGACAAACCCCCATCCGGACCCCCACAGTGATGCCCATTGGCAACAGCCTCAAGCTGTGTGACCGAAGCCAACACTGCCTGAAGCTGGGCGCGAAGGGATGCCAACTCAGCCTGCATCCGAACACAGCAGTTGCAGTCCCTATCCATGCTAAAAACTATTGTGCAAAGAACGTCTGAACTAATCTACAGAGAGCGCAAACAAATCGACACAAAATTTAAACGGTTATTAAAATACAAGATTGCCTAGTAAATGCAGTAATGCTGCTACTTGCTTACTGCTGACACACTGCTCGGTGGCGGAAGGAGACTACGCGAAATTACATCATTCAGGTACTAAAACGCGATGGTACAACTCTCAAATACTATAATACGCCCGAAATTTATGAATTAAACAATGCAAGTACCAAAAACACGCAAAGAAATTAAGAATTAAACTGTGTAACAAATGAGTGAGCTAGGAGTACACGACTTGCTGCAGCAGCTGCTTATCCAACGGCGGCAGGGAGCTCACTGACTGTGACCAACCGACACTGGCCGTTCAAAACAAAACCAGAAGACAGACGACTACGCGAAATTACACTATTCAGGTACTAAAACGCGATGCTACAACTCTCAAATACTATAATGCGCTCGAAATTTATGAATTAAACAATGCAAGTACCAAAAACACGCAAAGAAATTAAGAATCAAACTATGTAACAAATGAGTGAGCTAGGAGTATACGACTTGCTGCTGCAGCTGCTTGTCCAACGGTGGCAGGGAGCACACTCCGATAAGAGTGCAACTGTTTACGGAACCTCGTTTTTCTTCTTCAAAAAGTATCACAATGTAAAATATCTATAAAAATAGAAATATCGTAAAATATGAACTGCAAGAATAAAACCGTTTGCAGTGTAATAAAACTTTGTAGTCATGGTAACAAATCCAGGTCACTATGTTTCCATTCACAGTTTGTACATCGCGGATATCATTACGATGATGATGTTTGGATGTGTGGCGCTCAACTATGCTGTCATCAGCACCCGTACAAAGTCCCAATTTTTGCACAGTCCAGTTTCTTTTTTCACAGTCCAATCTAGCCACTATCACGAATGATGAGGATGAAATGATGAGTACAACACAAACACCCAGTCCCCGGCAGAGAAAACTCAAGAACCCGGCCGGGAACCGAACTGATATCATTATGGAAAATCGGTATGGCCATAAATGTTGTAATGGAGTATGTGTCTTGCATAATAACAGCATTATACATGATGCCGTAGGAATGTGGCGACAGTCTTCGACGGGCTGTAGATGGTGTCTTGCGGAACAAATGGTGGATAGGAACCGGTGTCCAGGAACGCCATACAATGATACTGCTGCGCATTAAATATATTGGTGCCTGCCACAAGGCACCCCTTCGGCAGCAAAAATGACTGTACGCTGGCAGACTATAGGCGGAACGGCTTACGATTTTGTGTGTTGTTCAGTGATTGCAACTGATTACATCAATCGGCAGTGTAAAAGACAGAGATAGCTGTGTTGCCACGGTGGATTACGGTTTCAGATATGGGTTTCTAAGAGCAGTTTATTTTTCTCCGGTATGCCGAAAATATTAGATATTTTAGAGGGTTCCAGGAGAAAAATAAACTACGGATGGAAGCCCGTGTCCGAAATCGTCATACACCAAGACAACAGAAAATCGCATTCATAGGGGACAAGGCCTGCTTAAGTTGCAGTTAGCTCCATATTTTCAACTGCTGATCACTGCAATCGCAATTACTGAATAGTTAATAGCAGTGCGAGACATTCCCGGTACAAAGTCACGTTTGCTGCCGAATGGATGACCTAGTGCCAGGCGTCGGCGGCTGTATCTACAGTGTCGTTGGATGACTTTCCTGGACACGGGTTCCTATCATCGATTTGTTCCCCAAGACACCCTCTACAACCCCTCCAAGTTTGTCACAACATTTTTGGGATTTCCTGAATACTACAATAAAAAAATTGTGATCCTCCAAGATATCCAACATCCAACTAGCTGTCTACGGAGGATAGGGGCATAGTGTGGCTGTGTAGTGCACGCCAGATGCGATTTGTCCATCATACCCCACATCCCAGTTTCGTATTTCTTGCAGCAGTGTCGGTGTGTACGACGGAACTCTCAGCTGGGTTCAAAATGGTTCAAATGGCTCTGAGCACTATGGGACTTAACTTCTGAGGTCATCAGTCCCCTAGAACTTAGAACTACTTAAACCTAACTAACCTAAGGACATCACACACATCCATGCCCGAGGCAGGATTCGAACCTGCGACCGTAGCAGTCGCGCGGTCTCTCAGCTGGGCCACATGGCGCTACCTCCACGCCGCGTCGCAGTTCACCAACACGCCGTAGCCGAGATAAACAGTCCACGTGTGCTGCTATGGAAGGAGGCTCAAGATTTTACAATGAGTGAAAAAGTCGTGGGATCAACCCTAATATCAGGTCAGACCTCCTTTTGCTCGGCTTCGTGCATCAACTCGATGTGGCTTGGACTCAACAAGTCGTTGGAAGTCCCCGTGCAGAAATATTGAGCCATGTTGCCTCTATAGCTGTCCGTAATTGCAGGTGCGGAATTTTGTACACAAACTGACCTCTCGATTACGTTCCATAAATGATAGATAGGATTCGTGTTGGGTGATATGAGTGGCTAAATTATTCATTCGAACTTCCCAGAGTGTTCTTCAAACCATTAGCGAGCATCTGTGTCCTAGTGACGTGACACATTGTCACCCATAAAAATTCAATTGTTCTTTGGAAACAAAGTCCCTGAATGGCTGCAAATAGTCTCCAATTAGCCGCACCAACACCATTTGCGCTCAGTGATCTGTGTAATTGGACCATAAGGATGCGGTCCATTACATTTAGACACAGCGCAAACCACCCTATAGCCACCACCAGCTTGCACAGTGAGCCTTGTTGGGCTCGTGTTATGTGGTGGTTTAAGGCTTGGTTCCTATTCTGTGTTTGGTTTCCTGTGGTTATTTCGATTATGCTGCTCTTCTCACTCTCCGTGACAGGCAGTAGCGGTGTTTATCGATATTCCCACCATGGACTATATTTGGTCTGGAGCTTATAGTTTCCAGCTGTGCTGTGTGCGAGCAGTCGTTCCATTGTCGTGGGGCAGCGAGGAAATCTCCGTGGGGCGTGGTCTGGCCAGGCCCGCTGCTGGTCTCTACACAGTGTCGGTCCTCGGTTCACACTACAATCTATATTCAGTTGAACCTTATTCTTGTATCCGAGCCATGGTATTCCTCTGCCATAGTTTTTCCCCCACACTTCCCTCCTGAAACAAACTGAGGAGGTCCGTGGTTTACTGACCCTGGTCACGAAAGTTGAGATTGAATTTAATTTACCAGCAAGTCAAGACTGTTCACATTGTGCCGTTTGGTTCTCATTGTTGGCTGTTGGGACATTCCGTCGAGCATCAACGTGTGTGTTCAAGTGGGTGAAGGTTTAGCCACCATCTGGTGGAGTCTAACTGTATTTGCTGATTTGCAATTGAAGTGTGCCAGCGGAATTTTCTGCCTTGTGGCCGTTAACGTTCCGGTTACCTGCCCTGGATGTTGACGTAAATTCAGGCATTGTGTAGTTTGGCAACTTAACGTATGCTTGGTTATGGGCGTCCATGCCTTTTACGTTTTGCATTGAACTCCCAGTGTTGTGCTGGTCGAGTGGAGCGCAAGTTACCTTGTCGGTGAGTCCGTTGACTGTCTGTTGGTCGGGTTGTCGTCGGATCGAGAATGGTTGGGCTGACTGCCTCTCTGAACTAAGTGAACGTTAGTATTTCAAGTGCTGGCCAACCCCCGAAACTTCTAAGTGCCGTTAGCTGCACTGCCTTTTCTTATTTTTTGTTGTGTGTATTTGTAAGGCTCGTAACCGATTGTCAAGTGTTAGATTGTTTGGGCCTTCAGCCTGATTAAAATGTTGTTTAAAGATAAAGCCTTGGGCCTTCTGCCTATTAAAAATAATTTTAGTTGTGTTTTGAGTCATGGGCTTTCAGCCGTTTTAAAATTAAAAGTCCCTTTCCCGTCAGCTGTTAGATTGTTTGGGGCCTTCAGCCTAATTTAAGATAAGGCTTTGTTGTTTAAATTTATTTTACCTTCAGTTTTAAGTCATGGGGCCTTCAGCTGTTTTTAAATTAAGGATCTTTGTCTTTCGAGCATCAGACTGGGGCCTTCAGCTTAATTGAAGATAAGGCCTTCTGTCTTGTGTTTTTTTTTAATTTAAATTCAGCCGTCTTTAAATTAAGGCTGTTGCTTTTCAAGTGTTAGATTTTTGGGCCGTCAGCCAAATTATAGAACTTACTTAACGTGAGGCCTTCTGCCTTCTAAATATTCTCTTTGGAATCTGAATTTCGAGTTAATGGCCTTTAGCCTTTTTTTTTTTTTATTAAAGTTGTTGTGCCCTTAATGCATAAGATAGTGTGTCGTATTCAGCCGATTACTAAGTTCAAGGATTTGTACCGTAATGTTTGTTCGAATAAATAATGTTATATGTGTTCGAGTGTAACTGACAGCCGCTCATTTTGGCACCTTTCCACAATTCCAACTACCTGACCTGTCCTGCGGGTTTAGCAGGGCGTATCACACAGTATCTTGTTGAGGACCTGGGTCCATAGCCACTCCCAAACCCTACCATCAGCTCTTACCAACTGAAATCAGTACTGGTAAAAGGTAATTCATCAAATTTGGAATTATCGGTACACTGTGGATCTTGGAATAATGAATTCCCTGAATCCTATGACTGTGATTCTCTGTTGTCTTGGTGTATGACGGTTCCAACCGCAGTTTATTTTTCTCCTGGAACAACCGGTTGATGAAACACATCCTGAATGATCAAAAAATCCTCATTTTATTTCATGGAGGGAAGTGTGGGGGAAAACTATGGCAGAGGGAGACCATGGCTCGGATACAAGTATAAGGTTCAACTAAATATAGATTGTTGTGTGAACCGATCTATACAGGATAGACTAGCGTGAAGAGCTGCATCAGTCTCCGGATCGAAAGGCGATCGAATGTTCCGTATCCCCAGAGAAACAGGCAAAAGTTACAGAGAAAGACGGATAGTGTCGAATACGCGAAACAGCCAAACTGTGGAACAAAAGAGAAGTGCTCAGATTAAAACGGACGGACTCTTTTCCACAAAGATTACGTTTAAGTCACCAGCTCCGCGATAATTTGTAGTTTTTTAACAGTAGTACTTACTTACTAAGCCGCAAAAATCGGCAATAATAACGTCATAATTGACGAACATAACTCCACTGTACCACTGATAATTTTTAGGTTTGATTACTGTGTGACATTTACATTTAGGTATAACATGTTCACATACAAGCATTTGTATTAAAAGTTAATGTACTGGATCTGGCCGCCATCAGCGCAAGCAAGTAAATATTTAACAGTAGCGCACAGCATTAGCTACCGCTGCCAGTGTAGTGGTAGGTAGCAGTGACTGGGATGACATATGGCCTCATATGGCCTTTGTCGGAATGTAAATTGAGAGAAGCAGCCTCTGATAGCAACATCTGCAGCAGTACAGCCTCAGAACACTTATCGACACGAATAGCATCATATCTAAAAACGTTCACAATTTAGAAACGCGAAATTAGGGGAATTATCAGTATCGCCAAAGTGATACATAAATCCATAATCCATAATAAATAGTAATAATAGGTGAGGATTATTGTGAAATCGATCACCCATGAAAGTTTACTAAAATGCAAAAAGTCCAGATCAACTTTATAGCGATATCAGTCTTAAGGCAGCAGAGAAATGGCCTCCGAAGTTATCTGACATTGGATGTCCATATGTCGGTCGATGGAGAATACATAAACCTGTGTCATCGGGGGACAAATGTAACGATTGATAGCACCATTGTGTAATTTTGTTAGTAGTAGTAACAGTAGAAGTAGTAGTACCAGCATCAGCAGTTTTATTCGTCCGCGGAACACTTTCACAAGGTTATTGGACATATGTTGGTATTGCAGTTTAAGAATATGAAAAGTAACGAAGTCATATGTGCCGTCATTTACATGAATACCAGTCTACCCCTATGACAAGAATGGGCAGGTAGTCGTCCGTTGCCTTGTAGTAGGAATCTACCCAGCATTTTCCTACAGTTATTTAGGGAAACCGCACAATAAGCGGGTGAAGATTGAGAGCTCCACCCTACCGAATACAAGGCCAATGTGATTAAAACAATGCTGTCTTCTTCCTGTTATCCGTAGTGTAGAATATTGTTGTACAAAGGAGATATTTAGCAACGTAAAAGGCTGGTGCAACAATGTTCGTTGATGTCTCACCAACAGTCTCTGCACACACACTATGCACACATTGTTTCATAATTAACACTATTTGTCAGAACCATATTGTGACCCTTTAATAAACGGAGTCAAAGTATAGGTGGAACGCTAGATTGTAATTCCTCCACATACTAATTATTGTGACGTAAAGAAGAGCACCAAAGAAAAAGTGGGAGTGAAAATGATCATCTTTAGTTGCAATTATGACATGACTTAAGCAGATATAGCAACTAAAAATGATTCTGCGCTTCCTTTCCATTCAGGTTTCCTGTTTTGACCAAACCAGGCGCAGAGATAGCTGTAGGATAGTGCTACGTAGGGTGATGGTTGACCGTGTTAAAATGCAACAGTGGGATGATGTATGTCGCAGTGTGCAGCGGGAATAATCGGACTTAGTATAACAAACAATTCAATCCTCCGCTTTCCAGCGAAAGTAAATTGCTGTAACATAGAATAAACCGAAAGAGATAATAAATGATGTATGAGGTAAATATTCAATAAAATATATTTAAGTCTCTTAAAGTAAAAATTATCTTATTCTTCACAATTATCTTAGAGCTACAATAATGGCATTCGTACTTTCATCAAGACGGAAGGAGGACGGATAGCGAGGAGGACCCTAAATGAACTATGTTTTATACAAAAGAACGAAGTGGTTCTTGATATTAAGGATATACATATTCTCCAGTATACTACTTAATTAAAAGGCCAAATGTATTTTGTTACGATAGCGACGTCTGGTTCCCGTTTTTTGTACCACAAGTTCCCATTAGTAGCCTGAAAACCTGTCAGCATCTCTTTATAGCAAGGCCGGTCATGACGTGCCCAACTTCACACGGGCAGTGTGTGAGGGCCCACGTGGTCCAAGATCCGGCCAGTCACTCGGCTTACTCGATTCTTCTCTGACTTGACGTTTCATTTAGCATTGCAGTGCGGCGTCTTTCGGTCGGCACAACTCTCTGAGTCCACCAGAATCGTGGCGTCGGTGCTGTTTACTATTCACTATTTGTTCATGGTATAAAGAACGTTTACAGGTCCAGTGGCTGTTTCCACAAAAAGAGGCTGCCTAACGATCTATCGAATCCTGTGAAATGAATGGGAATGACAGAAGAGAGGGTTGAGAATTGTCAATTCGCGTAAGTGAGGGTACTGCATATTTGTTATGAAACGACATTATAGTATCATGCAAAAAGAATTTATAAATTTATTTGACAATGAAAGAGCAAAAAATTACAACGATCGACAAAGAGGATTCATTGTTCTGCAGATCAAGAGACACTTTTTGCTAAATTTGCAGGCATAGATCACATCGTGTCTTCAGCACGCCAAAAATAATTAAAAATAATGGAAATGTATGTTGTCTCTTATCTATGTCGTTGACAAATGTGAAATATAAAACCAAGTCGCATGCAGTGTGATTGCACTGCCGTATACATGTGGCGCTATCGCAGTTTCACCATCCTCGGAGTCAGTGTGGCATGGTGTTGCGAGAAATGTTCAGCGAGGCTGAGGTTTTGCCGCTCGTACCCAGGTACGACCCGCGAGGCGAAATCTTGGCAGCCCTGCTCTATATCGAGTGAGATATTGATCTCAAAGAGAGAATAAAGTGTAAGTATTACACTTTACATAGCTTTGAGAGTAAATTTTTGTAGAAAAGGAAAAACTAGAAAAGAGCGTGTAGTGTGAAAGAGTTATATAAAGCGATATATGTTTTATCATCACTATTATTATTTATTTGTGCTACTCTATGTTATCTAAGTACTCCTTCAGTGCACAGAATGTACTGCTTAACAGGTACCTTTTAACTGAATTTTGATGAAGTTGTAGTAATATCTTCTCCTTGTGCACTTTATTGTGCAGTTGTTTTACTCATTGACAGAATATACTGTTTTGAGTTTCATGTTTAATGTTGCTCGGTGTATGTAAGTTGAGTCTGTCTCCTGTTCCACAGTTACGGACAGAGCTGTAAGCCCTAGTAAGTACTAGGAATTTTAAATATAGCATCCAATAAATAGGATCAGAACAATAGTGTTAATATTACAACTCGTTCAACTTGTTTTCAAGTGAAATTCGGTTATAAACATAACGAGGAAAAACAAAACTTACACTTGTGAATCTTCAGGTTTTGGCGGCGCAAAGACTGTTCCATTAAGTTTCGGGTGTGAAGCCGCAAGAAATCTCCTTCTTCTTCTACGCCCCATAGTGAGTAACATAGGCTCTCCGACCTATGACGTTGCCAAACATCTGGCATCATTGTTGAGGCCTCTTGTGGGAAAATGTACTCACCACATAAGAAACTCGGCTGACTTCATTAGTAAACTGAAATCATTGAAAATGAACCCGTCTGATATATTAGTTAGTTTTGATGTGGTGGCTTTATTTACAAAGGTTCCACTTCCAGAATCTCTACAACTTATTGAAAGAAGTTTTGACAAAGAGATTTCAGCTTTATTTAAACATGTTCTGACCGCCACATATTTCTTATTTAACAACGAATTTTTTGAACAGACGGACGGAGTCGCCATGGGTAGTCCCTTACCCGCCTCTGGTGGCCAATTTATTTATGGAGGACTTCGAGGAGAAGGCGCTTGAATCTGCTGACTTGAAACTCACGGTATTCTGGAGGTATGTTGACGACACCTTTGTAGTTTGGCCCCATGGTGAAGACAACTTGCAAGACTTCTTAGACATCTGAACTCCCTCCACGATCAAATAAACTTCACAATGGAAATTGAAAAGGAGGGATCCCTTGCATTATTGGATGTTTTGGTTCGGCGGAGAGAGGATGGCACTTTGGGACATGAAGTGTATAGGAAGCCGACGCACACCGATCTGCATTTACGTGCAAATAGCTGCCACCATCCTGCCCAGACAATGAGTGTTCTCCGAACTTTGACTCACAGAGCACATATTATTTCTGACGAAAGCAGTCTGCAAGATGAACTTTCCCACTTACAAAGAGTGTTTGAAGACAGTGGGTACTCTCCACAACAAATACAGAAGGCACTGAAAATGAAACCGAAAGAGGCCACAAAGAAAGCAGAAGAAGGTGAAGAAACCTTTAAATCGATGGCCTTCCTGCCATATGTGGGTAGCTTCTCATCAAAAATAGGACGCATTCTCGGCAGACACAAAGTAAAAGTGATTTTTCGTCCTCCACCCAAGACAGCTGCACTCGTCGGCTCCGTCATAGATGATTTGCTGCTCCGAAAATCTGGAGTTTACAAAATTCCCTGTGAATGTGGCCTTTCTTACATCGGACAAACAACTCGTACTGTCCAAGAAAGATGTACAGAACACCGGAGGTACACACGACTTTTACAACCTAACAAGGCGGCAGTGGCAGAGCACTGTATTGATAATGGTCACAGTATTTTGTATGACGGCGTCGAAATTTTGGCAACTACATCATCCTTTTGGGACTCAATAGTGAAATTCGCTTGACGACGAATTTAATTAATAGAGATAGTGGTTTCAATCTTGATAAATCATGGAATCCGGTACTTGCTGTAATAAACTCGCAAAGACGTCGTCACAGTGCAGCTCACAATGATATATCGATATGCCAACACAGATCAACTGCGGAGTCATAGATACAACTCGCGCATTATGCAAGTCTCCGCCGCCGACAAACGTCTCTGGCGCATTTGCATCTGTGGCCGCATGCGCAGTCGCGCGGTACACGAGCATAGAGGGACGAAGCGAGCACTCGAGCGGCAGTCTTGCGGCTCACTCTGAAGATGGCTGAACGTTATACAGCCGGAATATTAGATGAAGAAGTAGATTTCTTGCGGCTGCACCCCCGAAACTTAATGGAACAAAACTTACACTTTTCTGACTTGTCAGTCTTACACTGAAACTCTTACTATGGCGAGAAACCACTATTTTTGCAAAAATGTGGTAAACCATCCCATGAAGTAGGTCGAAATTCTTTACATACAAAATGTTGGCAGTAATTAGTAAAGAGAACAGCTTGTGTTATACAGTTCATACTGTACTAGAAACGAACTCCCCGCCAGGCGATGAAGGCGCAAAAGATGTCTACCGGCCGCCGTGTCATCCTCTCCGTGTGTCGTCATGTAAATGTGGAATGGAGGGACATGTGGTCAGCACGCCCCTCTCCCGGCCGTTCTGCGGACTTTCCAGACCATGCAAACGCTGATACGCGCTCATGTAACTCCTCAGTTGGCCTCACGAAGCTGAGTGCACCACATTCCAGTCCTCCCACTGAGAAATACACTCCTGGAAATTGAAATAAGAACACCGTGAATTCATTGTCCCAGGAAGGGGAAACTTTATTGACACATTCCTGGGGTCAGATACATCACATGATCTCACTGACAGAACCACAGGCACGTAGACACAGGCAACAGAGCATGCACAATGTCGGCACTAGTACAGTGTATATCCACCTTTCGCAGCAATGCAGGCTGCTATTCTCCCATGGAGACGATCGTAGAGATGCTGGATGTAGTCCTGTGGAACGGCTTGCCATGCCATTTCCACCTGGGGCCTCAGTTGGACCAGCGTTCGTGCTGGACGTGCAGACCGCGTGAGACGACGCTTCATCCAGTCCCAAACATGCTCAATGGGGGACAGATCCGGAGATCTTGCTGGCCAGGGTAGTCGACTTACACCTTCTAGAGCACGTTGGGTGGCAAGGGATACATGCGGCCGTGCATTGTCCTATTGGAACAGCAAGTTCCCTTGCCGGTCTAGGAATGGTAGAACGATGGGTTCGATGACGGTTTGGATGTACCGTGCACTATTCAGTGTCCCCTCGACGATCACCAGTGGTGTACGGCCAGTGTAGGAGATCGCTCCCCACACCATGATGCCGGGTGTTGGCCCTGTGTGCCTCGGTCGTATGCAGTCCTGATTGTGGCGCTCACCTGCACGGCGCCAAACACGCATATGACCATCATTGGCACCAAGGCAGAAGTGACTCTCATCGCTGAAGACGACACGTCTCCATTCGTCCCTCCATTCACGCCTGTCGCGACACCACTGGAGGCGGGCTGCACGATGTTGGGGCGTGAGCGGAAGACGGCCTAACGGTGTGCGGGACCGTAGCCCAGCTTCATGGAGACGGTTGCGAATGGTCCTTGCCGATACCCCAGGAGCAACAGTGTCCCTAATTTGCTGGGAAGTGGCGGTGCGGTCCCCTACGGCACTGCGTAGGATCCTACGGTCTTGGCGTGCATCCGTGCGTCGCTGCGGTCCGGTCCCAGGTCGACGGGCACGTGCACCTTCCGCCGACCACTGGCGACAACATCGATGTACTGTGGAGACCTCACGCCCCACGTGTTGAGCAATTCGGCGGTATGTCCACCCGGCCTCCCGCATGCCCACTATACGCCCTCGCTCAAAGTCCGTCAACTGCACATACGGTTCACGTCCACGCTGTCGCGGCATGCTACCAGTGTTAAAGACTGCGATGGAGCTCCGTATGCCACGGCAAACTGGCTGACACTGACGGCGGCGGTGCAAAAATGCTGCGCAGCTAGCGCCATTCGACGGCCAACACCGCGGTTCCTGGTGTGTCCGCTGTGCAGTGCGTGTGATCATTGCTTGTACAGCCCTCTCGCAGTGTCCGGAGCAAGTATGGTGGGTCTGACACACCGGTGTCAATGTGTTCTTTTTTCCATTTCCAGGAGTGTAGTACTTCATAGAAAGGCGGATTTCATTCTCTAGTACAGATCAGTTTTAGAACTGGGCCCATCATAGAACATCCATACTTTTGAGCCAAACACCTTTCTAGGGAACATTTTTTTTTCATTGTCTACTCCAAGGGAATGGCTCTAGTAAAGGCACCAGAGAGCAACACTGTACAGAAATCAAGACACGTTCATAGGATTAGCTGATCTGGAAAAAGTGTACGACAGTGTAAAATGGTGCAAGGTGTTCGAAATTCTGAGAAAAAATACAGGTAAGCTGCAGATGAAAAATTGTGGTATGTACCCATGGGACAAAACTGCCAAGGTCATCCGTTTCTTGGCTTACACACAACTTAATCTAACTTAAACTTGCGCTAAGAAGAACACATACACCAATGCCCTTGAACTTACTCGAACCTCCGACGGGGGGACACGCGCGAACCGTGACAAGGCGCTCAAGACCGTTCGGCTACCCCGTGCGGCGTAAGTTGTAGAGAAAGACGGGTGATATGGAATACGTAGAAGAACTAAGATGGAAAAATAAGAATGAAAGATCAAGAACGAAGTGCCCACGCTAAAAAGGATCTAAGAGTTGCAATCTGTTGCCTCTCCTGTAAAAATCTATACGTCGAAGAAATAATAATCGAAAAGCAAGCAGGATTCAAGATAGGATTAAAACTGAGGGAGAAAGGATGTAAATGATAATATTCGCTGATGGCTTTGCTATCCTCACTGAAAGTCAACAAGAATTACAGGGTCTGTTAAACGGAATGAACAGCCTAATAAGTACAGAATACGGATTGAGAGCAAATAGAAGGAACATGTAAATGAGAAAAGCATAAATTAAATTAGTGATAAACTTAACACGAAAATTTGGGGCCTCGAAGTATACGATGTTAAGACATTCTGCTACCGTGGACGGGCGGTAACGCATGGTGGATAACGCAAGGAGGACATCAAACGCGCTAGAAAGGGGAAAGAGTTCATTCCAGAACAAGCTGTCTGAGGAAGAGATTTCTGAGAATATACGTTTGAAGCACAGCGTTGTACCGTAGTGACTCGTGGACAATGGGAAAATCGGAGCAGCAAGAATCGGGCCGTTGGGATTGTGGTGTCACAGAAGTATGTTCAAAATTAGGAGGAGTGATACGGTACGGAATGAGGAGGTTCTCCGCAGGATCGGCACGCAAAGGAATATATGGAGAACACTGGCAAGAAGATGGGACACGATGAAAGGACACGTGTTAAAACAAGAAGGAATAGCTTCCATCGTGCTAAAGTGAGCTGCGGAAAGTAAAAAACAATAGACGGAGACAGATATTTCAATACGTTGAAAACATAGTTGAGGAAGTAGGGTGCAAGTGCAAGTCTGCCTTGAAAGATAAAGACTTATGTTGTAAGTTTGATTGGAAGAACTGCAACAGAGAGATTTCAAATGGCGCTTCTCGTCACGTTAATCGTTCAATGGATTGAAATTTCATAATTTTTTTCTTCAAGAGCGCATTTCCTCACCTTGTTCAAGAGCGAGACTTGTCCGGTGTCCGGGATTAGCCCGAACAGTTCTGGTTTTTTTGGTGTTGTCCGGTATAATGTAGGGGGTTGAAAATAATGTCAGGGGTTTGAGGATTTTATGACTGGAGTCCATTCTTTTAAATTTTATACCTACATGTTCGACATTTCGTTTGTACAGATTGTCTTTCGGTGTCTCTCTCAGCCGACCTTGGAGCAAGCGCTGATGTCGATGGGATGGTGTGGCTACCAGCTTGCCCACAACTTCCCACTTAATCATTTGGCAACACAGAAGGGGCAATGTGTTTATGTAGCTTTCGAGTGTGAAATAACTAGTCCGCACGTTTTTGGTCATAAAAAGTTTTGAAATTATGAAATGACCGTAACAATGAACTGCATACTGGAGAATTTTCTGTTGCAATTACGCGAAATGGTAATACTAAAGGCCACACGAAAACAGCTGAACTTAGGGGTGCACTTAATGACACTGCTTCACCAAACACGTCAGACATTTTTAAAGCCAAAATTAAAATTGTTATCCGGAGCTTGCTGCTGAACAGACTAAATTTTCATACTACACTTATACACACGGTCTAAGTTTCATAATGTCAGACTACACCATCTAAACTACTTAAAAATTAACTGACATGAAATTTCCATCTGGTATAACTAAAACCGAGACAGTCATTGTTAATGTTATTTCACAATTTACTGATAACTCATAACGTGTTGTGTTCCTTGGAAAATATTAGTTATGTAACAGCAACGATGGAAAGTAAGAGTTACGATGGATAATTCCAACAAAGGTAAAATAAAACTTCTTCCGATTGTTGTGCCGACCGCGGTGGCCGAGCGGTTCTAGGCGCTTCAGTCCGGAACCACGCGGCTGCTGCGGTCGCAGGTTCTATTCCTACCTCGGGCATGGGTGTGTGTGATGTTCTTAGGTTAGTTAGTTGTAAGTAGTTCTATGTCTAGGGGACTGATGACCTCAGATGTTAAGTCCCATAGTGCTTAGAGCCATTTGAACCGATTGTTGTAAGATAGTCAGGAGGACAGAAGTAAAGTAAAACTTCTAAATTTCTGTGAAATGTCAGATGATATTGCTCCAATTTTGACAAGCATCTTTCGCAGCGCACGAGAAAATAGAAACTTGAAGAATCGTTGGGTTCTTATATTGCTCACAGCAGAAACAGTAGTTTTGGTGAGGTCAAAAGGATGATGAATGAAAATACGTTCAGTAAAGTCCAAAGTAAATAGATAGTGCTATTTTAGAAATTGTTTGTTGAGCCCACATTGTCCTCAAACCATTCCTGGAAAAAACTACGTCTCGTTAAAAGTACAGCTGAATGAACAGTTTAAAGTTTCAGTAAACTGTTAAGACTATTACGTAATTTGAAAGATGTGTCCTATGTTGGACCCAAAACAGTATGAGAAGCGTATCACGAGCTCGTGTGTTGGTTTGTGTGTGTTGAAGGCGGGGGGAGGGGTGGGGGATGCACAGAGTGGAGGTGAGCTGCGTGTAATCCCTGCTTTACAAGTCCGGCGCCGCCCGGAGGTCTGTAATTTAATGAACTGCAGGCGGAGGTCCAGTGCGCCGTCTCCCGTTTGTTTGTTCCGCCTGAAAGCGGCACAAAGCCGCAACGTCCGTAGCAGACGCGGAAGCGCGAGTGGGTCGTAACACAAGTGTAACTCGCGCTCCGCTAAATCCCGACCCGACAGAAGCAATAAAACTCTTCCCTGCGCTGCCTGTGTCCCGTCGGCAACACGGCACTGGCACGAGCGGGCATCCGGGCCAGCAGCCGCGTGGGCAACTAGGCGGGGCGAGGCAGAGAGAGAGTAGGAACAGGGGGAGCGGCAGAGGCGGTGGCAGCTGCGTGAGGCACGGCCGTGCCAACAGGTGGCGCACGCCGCAGCGCTGCCAACTTGAACGCGTGCCAGCGCGTGCAACACGTGGCCGCTACCTGTGGAGCCGTGTGGACCTCGCACCAAAGCTGCCGTTTTGTCTGTCACGGGTGCAGGTAAAGAAAAATTCTTAAATTCTTGAAGGCCGCAATGGAAAAAAAAACGCCGAAACGTACTAAAATAACTGCTACCACTTAAAAACCGTTAATGCTTTCAGAAATTAATTTTCCTGGCCTCTTAATAATACACTGTTTGTTGTTGTGGTCTTCAGTCCTGAGACTGGTTTGATGCAGCTCTCCATGCTACTCTGTCCTGTGTAAGCTTCTTCATCTCCCAGTACCAACTGCAACCTACATCCTTCTGAATCTGTTTAGTGTATTCATCTCTTGGTCTCCCTCTACGATTTTTACCCTCCACGCTTCCTTCCAATACTAAATTGGTGATCCCTTGATGTCCCAGAACATGTCCTACCAACCGATCCCTTCTTCTAGTCAAGTTGTGCCACAACCTCCTCTTCTCCCCAATTCTATTCAATACCTCCTCATGTGATCTACCCATATAATCTTCAGCATTCTTACTACTAACCATTAAAATTGCTGCAACAAGAAGAAATGCAGATGATAAACGAGTATTCATTGGACAAATATATTATACTAGAACTGACATGTGATTACATTTTCACGCAATTTCAGTGCATAGATCCTGAGAAATCAGTACCCAGAACAACCACCTCTGGCCGTAAAAACGGCCTCGATACGCCTGGGCATTGAGTCAAATAGACCGTGGATGGTGTGTACAGGTACAGCTGCCCATGCAACTTCAACACGATACCACAGTTCATCAAGAGTAGCGACTGGTGTATTGCTGACGAGCCAGTTGCGCGGCCATCACTGACCAGACGTTTTCAGTTGGTGAGAGATCTGGAGAATGTGCTGGCCAGGGCAGCAGTCGAACATTTTCTTTATCCGGAAAGGTCAGTACAGGACTTGCAACATGCGGTCGTGCATTATCCTGTTGAGATGTAGGGTTTCGCAGGGCTCGAATGAGGATAGAACTACGGGTCGTTGTACATCTGAATTGTAACGTCCACTGTTTAAGGCGCCGTCAATGCCAACAAGAGGTGACCGAGACGTGTAACCAATGGCACTCCATATTATCACACCGGGCCATACGCCAGTATGGCGGTGACGAATACACGCTTCCAAAGTGCGTTCACCGCGATGACGCGAACGCAGATGCGACCATCATGATGCTGTAAACAGAACCTGGATTCATCCGAAAAAATGACGTTTTGCCATTCGTGCACCCAGGTTCGTCGTTGAGTACACCATCGCAGGTGCTCCTCTCTCTGTGATGCAGCGTCAAGGGTAACCGCACCGCATGGTCTCCGAACTGATAGTCCATGCTGCTGCAAACGTCGTCGAACTGTTCGTGCAGATGGTTGTTGTCTTTGCAAATGTCCCCATCTGTTGACTCAGGGATCGAGACGTGGCTGCATGATCCGTTGCAGTCATGCGGATAAGATGCGTGTCATCTCGTCTACTAGTGATACGAAGCCGTTGGGATCCAGCACGGCGTTCCGTATTACCCTCCTGAACCCACCGATTCCATATTCTGCTAACAGTCATTGGATCTCGACCAACCCGAGCAGCAATGTCGCGATACGATAAACGGCAATCGCGATAGACTACAATCCGACCGTTATCAAAGTCGGAAACGTGATGCTACGAATTTCTCCTCCTTACACGAGGCATCACAACAACGTTTCACCAGGCAAACTGCTGTTTGTGTATGAGAAATCGGTTGGACACTTACCTCATGTCAGCACGTTGTAGGTGTCGCCACCGGCGCCAGCCTTGTGTGAATGCTCTGAAAAGCTAATAATTTGCTAATCACAGCATTTCTTCCTGTCGGTTAAATTTCGCGTCTGTAGCACGTCATCTTCGTGGTGTAGCAATTTTAATGGCCAGTAGTGTACATAACTGTGTTTTATCGTAGAGTACTTCAACGTCTGTACCAGCGGTGACCATAAGCACCGGCAGTAGGTTATCGTGTGCAGTTCACTAAATATCGCACTGACAACGATAATGTGTATGGCTAGATCGGATGCCACACCTGAGGGGACCGCAGTGGCCTGGTGCAAGTCTTTCGAGTTGATACCACTTCGGTGACTTGCGTGTTTATTGGGATGAAATGATCTACATCTGCATCTACATCTACATCCATACACCGCAAGCCACCTGACGGTGTGTGGTGGAGGGTACTTTGAGTACCTCTATTGGTTCTCCCTTCTATTCCAGTCTCATATTGTTCGTGGAAAGAAAGATTGTCGGTGCGCCTCTGTGTGGGCTCTAATCTCTCTCATTATATCCTAATGGTCTCTTCGCGAGATATACGCAGGAGGGAGCAATATACTGCTTCACTGCTCGGTGAAGTTATGTTCTAGAAACTTCAACAAATGCCCGTAGCGAGCTACTGAGCGTCTCTCCTGCAGAGTCTTCCACGAGATTATCTATCATCTTCGTAACGCTTTCGCGATTATTAAATGATCCTGTAAAGAAGCGCGCTGCTCTCCGTTGGATCTTCTCTATCTCTTCTATCAACCCTATCTGGTACGGATCCCACACTGGTGAGCAATATTCAAGCAGTGGGCGAACAGCCGGCCAGTGTGGTTGAGCGGTTCTGGGCGCTTCAGTCTTGAACCGCGCGGCCTCTACGGTCGCAGGTTCGAATATTGGCTCGGGCATGGATGTGTGTGATGTCCTTGGGTTAGTTAGGTTGACGTTGTTCAATGGTCTAGGGCACTGATGACCTCAGATGTCTAGTCCCACAGTGCTCAGAGCCATTTGAGCCAGTGGGCGAACATGTGTACTGTTACCCACTTCCTTTTCCTTAGGATTCTTCGAAAGAATCTTTGTCTGGCATCCGCTTTACCGACGATAAACTTTATATGATTATTCCATTTTAAATCACTCCTAATACCTATTTCCAGATAATTCACAGAATTAACGG
Source organism: Schistocerca serialis cubense (assembly GCF_023864345.2). Classification (NCBI taxonomy): domain Eukaryota; kingdom Metazoa; phylum Arthropoda; class Insecta; order Orthoptera; family Acrididae; genus Schistocerca; species Schistocerca serialis. The sequence goes on along the minus strand of NC_064645.1, from coordinate 310,211,203 downwards.
CTTCCAATTGCTAACCTGCTATATTGTAGCTAAATGATAAACGATCTTTCTTTCTATGTATTCACAGCACATTACACTTGTCTCCATTCAGATTCAATTGCCATTCCCTGCACCATGCGTCAATTCGTTGGAGATCCTCCTGCATTTCCGTACAATTTTCCATTGTTACCACCTCTCGATATACCACAGCATCATCCGCAAAAAGCCTCAGTGAACTTCCGATGTTATCCACAAGGTCATTTATGTATATTGTGAATAGCAACGGTCCTACGACACTCCCCTGCGGCACACCTGAAATCACTCTTACTTCGGAAGACTTCTCTCCTTTGAGAATGACATGCTGGGTTCTGTTATCTAGGGACTCTTCAATCCAATCACACAATTGGTCTGATAGTCCACATGCTCTTACTTTGTTGATTAAACGACTGTGGGGAACTGTATCGAACGCCTTGCGGAAGTCAAGAAACACCCCATCTACCTGGGAACCCGTGTCTATGGCCCTCTGAGTCTCGTGGACGAATAGCGCGAGCTGGGTTTCACACGATCGTCTTTTTCGAAACCCATGCTGATTCCTACAGAGTAGATTCCTAGTCTCCAGAAAAAGTCATTATACTCGAACATAATACGTGTTCCAAAATTCTACAACTGATCGACGTTAGAGATATAGCTCTATAGTTCTGCACATCTGTTCGAGGTCCCTTCTTGAAAACGCGGATGACCTGTGCCCTTTTCCAATCCTTTGGAACGCTACGCTCTTCTAGAGACGTACGGTACACCACTGAAAGAAGGTGGGCAAGTTCCTTCGCGTACTCTGTGTAAAATCGAACTGGTATGTCATCAGGGCCAGCGGCCTTTCCTCTTTTGAGCGATTTTAATTGTTTCTCTATCCGTCTGTCGTCTATTTCGATATCTACCATTTTGTCATGTGTGCGACAATCTAGAGAAGGCACTACAGTACAGTCTTCCTCTGTGAAACCGACGATGAAGGCAACGCAACACTCAGCCTCTGAGCAGGGAAAACCTCCGACCCGGCCAGGAATCAAAGCCGGGCGCATCGCTTCGCTTTCCGCCGCAATGATCACTCAGCTATGGTGGCGGACATTATCGCACTAAAGTTACGCCATTTCCTTTCGAAAGCAAACCAGAAATCGCATTAAAATTAAACAGTTTCTCTTCGAATGCGAGATAGAAATCGTGTTAAAATTACGCCAGTTCTCTTGGAATAACTGCTAGTAAATATGGTTTTTAGCACTCCCTCAGCAGTAACTAGAAACCTGTGTCGAGTGCTGAAATGGTGGTCAGCCAAGCTGTGATGAATTCAGAGAAGCGACACTTCAACTGCGCATACCCTGATTTGACGTCATCCCACAGCGGTCAGTATTTTTGTCTGCAAGTGGATGTAACATGTTGTGCAAGCGTAGATTATGAGCGATTTTGGAGGAGCAGTTGACGTAATGGCGCCGTGGTTGAGTGGTCAGGTGCACTGACTGGCAGTTTGTGGGGTTGGGTTTCATTCCCATTCCTATCAATTTTTATTTTATTTTATTTTACGCCTAGCGATGTTAAAATGTTAGTTATAAAATTTCATTCTATTTAAACAGTTCAATTTATGTACCTAGAACTGATACTACGTCACATTTTGTTACGATTATTACCCCCATGAGTCAAAAAGCTATAGGCCACCACATTGTAGCACATTGGTAAAATTTGGCAAGAACCGCCAATATACACAAGTATTAATTATGCCTCGCAAAAATAAGAATACATAATTAATTATTCTAATAGTTAATTCTTCTAATATGTAAATCTTGGACAATTTTTTTTACGTGACTTCGGTTGAAATACACTCACGTAACGAAAGTCATGGACATATACAGATAGCGCCAGTATCGCGAACGGAAGCTACAAAAGTGCAGTGCATTGGCGGAGCCGTCATTTGTAATCAGAGGGCTCGTGTGAAATGGTTTCCGACGTGATTATGGCCGCACGACGGGAGTTAGCTGACCTTGAACGCGGAACGGTAGTTGAAACTGGACGCATGTTAACATTCCACTTGGTAAGTCGTTAGCAGTGTGCCCAAAATTCCATATTTCATTCATTACCTCTCACCACGGACAACGCTTTGGACGACGGTCTTCACTTAACGACGAAGAGCAGCGTCGTTTGCGTAGAGTTACCAGTGTCAACAGAGAAGCAATAGTGCGCGAAATACCAGGACGAATCAATTTGGGAAGTATGACGAACATATCCGTTAGGACTGTGAGGCGAAATTTGGTTATAACGAACTGTGACAGCAGACGATCGATGCGAGTGGCATTGCTAATATTACGAATTTGCCTTGAGCCGCTCCCCTGGGGTGATGACAATATCGGCAGGACCCAAGACGACCGGAAAACCTTAGCCTGGTCAGATGAGGCCAGATTTGGTAAGAGCTGATGGTAGGGTTCGAGTGTTGCGTAGACCTCACGGAATCATGGACCGAAGGCATTGTGCAAGCTGGTGGAGGCTCCATAATATTGTGGACTTCGTCTGCATGGAGTGACTGAATCCTCTGGTCCAACTAACGGATAATTGTTGGGAAATGATTATGTTTACATACTTGGAGCCCATATGCAGCCATTTATAGGCTTCATGTTCAAAAACAACGACTGAATTTTTATCGATGACAATGCGCCATGTTGGGCCTCAATTGTTCGCGTCTGGTTTGAAGGACGATCTGAACAGTTCGAGCGAATGATCTGACAATCCATCTAACGTTTATGGGACTTAATCAAGAGGTCAGTTAGTGCACAAAATTCTGCACCGGCAACTACTTCGCAATTATGGGCTGCTATAGAGGGCACTATGTTAGAACACGTATATCTATAGTGGACTTCCAATTACTTGTTCAGACCACACTACTACGAGTTGCTGCACTACGCCGGCCAAAAGGCGGTGTGACACATTAGAGGGGTATCCCATGGCTTTTGTCACCTCAGTATATTTGTGTGATTACACTTTTATGAGCAATCTGCAGAATTTTCATAACGCTGCAGCGTCAGAAATTTGACTTGATAATCGACCAACTTGAAGATTTCCTTTCAACAAGAGAAACGTCATGGGAGATTGAAGTTGTGTGCCGGACCGAGATTCGAACTCTGGACCCTTGCCTCTCGCGGGCAAGTGCTCTACCATCTGAGCTACGCAAGCACGAATCACGCCCTGTCCTTGCAGCTTCACTTCCGCCAGTGCCTCGCCTCCTACCTTCCAAACTTCCAGGAGCTCTCTTGCGAAACTAAGATCTAGCACTCCTGGCAGAAAGCCAGCCAGGGCCTGGGGGATGTTTCCAGAATGATCTTTCAACAAGTGTGTGCGTCAAGGCTATTCTGGATACCTGTCTCGTTTAAAATGTAGGTAGCGAATGGCCTAAATCAATGGACAGAAACTGGGTTGTTGTTTTTAGGGTGGGAGACCAGACAGCGAGGTCATCGGTCTCATCGGTTTAGGGAAGGACGGGGAAGGAAGTCGGCCGCGCCCTTTGAAAGGGTATTTGCCTGGAGTGATTTAGGAAAATCACGGAAAACCTAAATCAGGATGGCTGAAAGCGGGATTGAACCGTCGTCCTCCCGAATGCGAGTCCAGTGTCTAACCACTGCGCCACCTCGCTCGTTGGACAGCAATTGCCAAGGAATAATATTGATATGAGTGAAACATTCTTGTATACAATGTAATTTGGGGACGATCAAGTCGTGACTGTCAACGAAGAAGATGTTGTGGAAACTGGCACGAAAACTACAAGGGGAGTATAAATGATGCTGCTTGGACATTGACAATCAGAGTGAACTTTCAGCAAGTGTTTGCTTCAAGGCTACTGTGGATACATGTCTTGTTTAAAATGTACGTAGCGAATGGCCTAAATCAATGGACAGCAATTTTCAGGGATTAGTAATGATGTGGGTCAAACATTCTTGTATACATTGTAATTTGGGGACGATCAAGTCGTGACTGTCGACGAAGAGGATAATGATGTAGAAACTGGCACGAAAACTACAAGGAGAGTATAAATGATGCGGCTTAGAAACTGACAACTACAAAACAAAATATCTTCTAAAAGGGCAGAATTATCTAGCATCCACTTCAATGCACAAGAAACAGCCACTTGTTGCAGGTACACATATTTAGGCGTATCATTTGTTCACACAGTCAAAGATAACCAAGAAATTACAAAACCGAATAATTCAGGCTAGAAGACTGACATCGTTTTCAAACTGGTTCTTCTGGAGTATAGAAATATAAAAGAAACAAAAAGAACTCTAATGAAAAAAAAACTCCAATGAAAAGTTCATCGTTAATAAATGATTCGTTCCTTATTTGCAGGTGCGTGTCCTGGCACACACTGAAACCCTGCACCGCAGTGCTGTGCAAAAAACCTCGCAGCGAAAAATATCCCTAAATACTCCAAGCTAACTCTTGGCGTGCCACCTCTCTACGAACTTGCGCGTAAGTTCAATGGATAACGCTGAAAACTTGACTGTAGTCATAGCTTTTACATTGGGGAATTGGCAAAACAAATACTTTGACTAATACTAAGTAGAGCAATATGTTGGTGTTGATTTTGAACTAATTGCTGTTAATATTAATTGCATGAGTTATAAGCAAACAAATTAATATATGTGAAGTGGTCGAACAGAAACAATGATTAAATTCAATATTCACATTTACTCATAAACACATTTGGGAGGGTTAACCATATTAATGAATAATCAAAATCAGTGATAATTAGCTCTATCGAAATTTATATAAAAATTAAATGTAGAGCTATGTCACTCTCCTACCAGTTATTACTTCCTGCCTTCCTAAGAATTTACTCTGTCCTTATGTTGAGTGGTAACTGATATCCGTTAAATTATGTACTACTTGATCGGAACGGTGACAAAGTTGGTGACTGAAATCCAGTAGACCACACATTCATGACCATTGCAAAGGAGATTAGACAGACGATCATTCTGGATTCCACAAGCATGAAGTTTGAATTCCACAAGTGTGTGCTGCCAGTTATGCTCACGGTAAGTATAACTGTGATGTGTTTAGCTGCATGGTGTTGCGCAGCCGTTTCGCGAAGAAGGAAACGTCAGCACCTTAACAGGACTTCAAGGTGCATCACCCTCTACCGCGCTGCTACGCAAAGTCCTAGTCACAAGTACTTCTCCGATGGGAACACTTTCGGCCTGCTACCGGCCAGTCCTCCTCATGCGGCGTTCTCTTACTCCCTGCGCATTGCTTGTCACCGAAACGGGTCCAGCTGCCTATCGCAAATTTACGAACCACTACGGTACAATCTCAAGTATTCTCTCCAACAAAGAATACCTCCAAATCTAGCCTCCAATAACAAAGTCAATCTCTCACCTACAACCAGAAAGTATTCTCTTCAACGCTGTGATCTAACATCACACTTCTTTACACCAGCCACACGTTCTCTCGCCAATGTCCACAACCTCGCAACTAGGCTCGAGGAATTAGAGAACTAAGAACAATCAGGAAAAGTCAGCCTTGACTATTACACGCGGTGCCGTACGGCCCGAGGTAGGACCTCAGGCACCAGCAATCCTTATGGCAGGACAAAATGTTTGCCATCCCGTGTAGGTTCTGGCCCGAAATCACTTCTCAGAAGTTTATGCCACCAGGCTGCGACCAGATTAAGCATGAATGGGGACAGCACAACCCTACTACTTATATAAGAGTTGCCTACGGACTCAAATAAGAATATTTCCATGAAGATGATTGAAGTGGCTCTGAGCACCATGGGACTTAACAGCTGAGGTCATCAGTCCCCTAGAACTTAGAACTACTTAAACCTAACTAACCTAAGGACATCACACACATCCATGCCCGAGGCAGGATTCGAACCTACGACTGTAGCGGTCGCGCGGTTCCAGACTGAAGTGCCTAGAACCGCTCGGCCACTCCGGCCGGCTTCCATGAAGATCCACAAAAGTATTACTAATGAAGGTCGAAGAGTGAGCAAGGTAAAATTGCACTGAATAGGTGAGAAAAGTGCCTTCATACTGAGCGTTATTACTGGACCTGCGGGGAATACTCGATCGTTCAAGGAAAACCACAAACATTACAACCAGAGAACACAGACTGGAACAGCGAACCATTCAGTGTGGGTGCGAGCGAGAGATATACTGTCTAACGGTAGTATGCGGTTGTAGAACGAGGAAGATCATTTCAACATGGGCAAAGGATCGTCAGCCATGCAAATGCGAGTTGCCTTCACAATTACGGACGATCTGAATGTAACAACTAGCGAGCAAGCAAATGATTAACTGTTCCTCTGACTAACTGCAAATCTCTTACCCACCATCGCAGTGCGTGTAGCAGTCGGATAAAGAATCTCAATGTGACACCAAACGGTCTACCGACCTACTACACCACACACAGAAGCCGCTCTTGCCGGCAAAACAACCGGTGCTGCAGAAAATGGAAGGCTGTACAGAGCGCTCTACTTTCTTTAACCAAAACAGTGTGCTCATTGCACACTTCTGGGCAGATGCTCAACTACACTCTTACACGAGCGACTGTACGGTCATAATAGACTACTCGAGGGGCATTCGCCTTTCGGGGCTGCGTGTAAATCAGCGATCAGTCGCGACGCGTATGTGTCTATGGTGTTAATGATCAATAGCAGTGGCCGTACCTATCTTATTCTGAACTGGTAACGTACACAGCAATGTATCTAATGAGCCCCATGAGTCCAGTTAGGTTGCGAAAACTTTAGCGGCCGACCCACAACCACTGATCGTTATAAATCGGATTCGCCGTGTCGACAGTTCTCTAAGATTTCTGACAGCCGCGACGGCCCCCAATGTTCGACATGGTGTAAGACGGGGATGTCATTTTCACTTCTGTAAGATATCGATATGCACGTCAGAGAATGAGCTAGTTATGTTGCTGCTAAACAATCTTTGGCTTTGTTGTGGCACAGTCTTTGCCTGATACATTCTGAGTTGAAGTGCGGTAGGTGATGATTGTATTCAGTAGTCCTGTGGTGAATTGTAATTGTATCTGTTGCATGAAGAAAGAGTTATTGTAAAGGGCAGAAAGGATGAATATGATATACATACCGAAAGGCAAAAAGTACATATTCTAATATAAGTCAGAGGTAAGACTCCAGCACTGCTCACCTAGATTGTAGGAATGACGATTGTCAGCTAGTTAACTTTCTTCACTTGCTCAAAGCTGAGAGAAGCACCAGCCCACTTTCCTGAGTTATCCATTAACATATAAACTAATTAAGCAGTTTGGTTGTTACAGAAATTCCTTGTTAACATTACACCCTTTTAAAATCATTTTTACTTTGTTAAGAGTAGTATTGTTCAGACCAATGTTATGGATGAAGATTACGAGAAGTTTTACTCTGTCTTTTTGATTACATATTTCATTCTAAAATTGTTGTCTTGGAAATCTAACCTGGCCGCTGCAGGCTTGCTATTTGCTGTTGTGCCTTCGAAAAATCTGCAACAATGTTGTCAAGATGCAAGGTAAGTGGAAATTTCGATTAAGGCCAGATAATTGTTTTTCTTCAGTTGCGCATATAATGTAAAGGCAAGTTGTATTCAGACCAGTTACAGTTCAAAAAAATGGCTCTGAGCACTATGGGACTCAACTGCTGAGGTCATTAGTCCCCTAGAACTTAGAACTACTTAAACCTAACTAACCTAAGGACATCACAAACATCCATGCCCGAGGCAGGATTCGAACCTGCGACCGTAGCGGTCTTGCGGTTCCAGACTGCTGCGCCTTTAACCGCACGGCCACTTCGGCCGGCAGTTACAGTTCAGATTAGGTTCTCTTTAGTCAGAGGTTACCATATGACTTCAAACTGGATAACAGTTTGTGGATACATAGGTTTGGTAACGCGTAGGATTTTATGGAGAGGGAGGTAAATTTGGGTTACATTTCATACAGAAGTTCATAGTGGGGAAACTTACAATTGTAGTTGCCGGACGAAGTGTTGTTGCATTGACGTCAGACTTGATGATTAATTGATTAGTAGCGGTAAGTGTACTTATAATTAAATGTCTTATGCGCTATGAGCGTAGCTCACGAATTGTTCCATAAAATTTCGGGAGGACTGCCGGATGTATGCTACTTTCTGCCACGATATTTCGGTGCAGAGTCTTCTGGACATCTTCAGATGAATAATGACGAAAATGCTCTGATCTGGCGTATTTAAGGCTCTGCCGGTACAAGCGTGCTGTATTCAGTTGGCGTTGCGCATGTTATGAGCGCAAGGGGACTCCGCTCCTAGTTCATGGGCTGCGACACGCGTCCTGACTAGTGAAAGCTCGCCGCATCTGTATGTTCGATTATCTTCGCACGGTAAAATCTAAGAAAGACGCTAGCTACGCAGAGCAGGAAGTTGTTCTGTGCCAGGATCCCATGCATAATTCAACCAGAAGCTGCCGTCTCGATTGATGAGGGACTCAGAAAGTCGTATTTTCAGCGATTTATTGACGATGAATTTTTGTTTCGTTACATTTCTTCAAATGACCATTGGAAATACAATGTTCGGCAATAGCGGATGTATTGTCTTGTAGGAGGCGAGTATGCCTTTGATGTTCTACAATTCGGTCCAGCAAAATTCGCGTGCTTTGCGTATATAATATACAAAGGGGTCCAAAAAAATGTATCCTCTGTTTAAAAGTCCATAACTAGCAAACTAATTGACGGAGTTGTCTCATTTTTGGTGAAAGTGTTCAACTTAAAGATGTCACTGTAGCTGTTCCAAATGGTCACCATTAACATCCACACACAAACGATGCTGCCGCCGCCGCCCAACTGCAGCAGAAGTCTGTGAGACAGCGTGCCCGTGAAACTGGAGTGAGTCGCTCAAGTGTTCGGCGAATATTGAAGACAGCAAAGTGGAAGTGCTACATCCCACGACTGCTACACGCAGTGAACGACGACGACCCAGATCGTAGAATGGAGTACTGCGAGCGGTTTACTAACATGGTGCGCAACGATGAAGAGTTTGCTGAGATGATTATGTGGTCCGATGAGGCACAGTTCAAACTCAATCTTACAGTAAATCGCCACAATTGCATCTACTGGGTCGCCGAAAATCCGAACGTCCATGTTGACAAAGCCGTGAATCTGCCAGGAGTAAATGTGTGGTGGATTATCTTATTTGGCTTGATTGGGCCATTCTTCTTTGACGGCACAGTTACCGGTGAGATGCACCTTCAGAAGCTTCAGACATCCATTTTACTTGCCATCCGAGACTTGTATGGAGGCGGAAGAGTTATTTTTCAACAAGATGGTGTCCCAGCCCACTACCAAAGCTCCTCTGGAGTTTTACGTGTGGGGAACACTAAAGAACGTCGTTTATCGACAAAAGCCACGCACACTGGATGAACTTCGAGAATACATCGTAGATTCATGTGCAAATGTCCAACTGAACACGTTGCATTCAGTAGTTCATGCTGCGGCTCGGCGGCATCGTTCGTGTGTGGATGTTGATGGTGACCATTTCGAACACCTACAGTGATATCTTTAATTTTGACTTTAAGCTACAGCCGGCCGAAGTGGCCGAGCGGTTCTAGGCGCTACAGTCTGGAACCGCACGACCGCTACTGTCGCAGGTTAGAATCCTGCCCCGGGCATGGATGTGTATGATGTCCTTAGGTTAGTTAGGTTTAAGTAGTTCTAAGTTCTAGGGGTCTGATGACCTCAGAAGTTGTCTCATAGTGCTCAGAGCCTTTTGAACCATTTAAGCTACACTTTCACCAAAAATGAGACAACTCCGCCAATTAGTTTGCAAGTTATGGACTTTTAAACAGTGGATACATTTTTTTGGACCCCTCTGTATATTTGCAACGCCAACTGAATAAACGCCCATGTGCCGGCAGGTTCCTAAAAACGTGTCCCAAGAGAATGTTCGTCACTGTTCACCTGAAGAAGACCAAAATATTCTGCACTGAAATATCGTGGAAGGAAGTTGCAGATATCCAGCAGTTCTCCAGAAATTTTATGGAACTGTCTGTATACTTGGGAAGTTCACAGGCTCACAAATGTTTATTTCATGATTTAGCAATCATTTTTCTTCTACTCACTGCGTTGTGTGACAACAGCCCTAATTAGTTCCATGTTCTATACTACAATAAGTATCGCATTTGAAAATGACTGTCTCTATAATGTACATTCACGAATCCATGTTACTTCCATGCCAAAATTTATGCCACAGCAACTACTCGCTACGGATCATGCATGCCTGTGAGTTCAGTGCGGGGGATAAACAATAAAACTTTCCTCCTCTCGCATCCTATAACCCCACACTGGCAGCGCTACTTATCCCTGTACTCCCTCACGACCAAATTGACTAACATCTGTTACACTCATCAAAAAAAGTTAAGCATATTTCCAGATTCCCCACCAGAAGTAACTATCGACGTTTCTTTTGTGTTTATGTACGAAGGTTGTTGCGTACATACTGCGAACTCGTTCGTCGTTGCCGCTCTGCCTCACCAGCGCCCGTGCAGTCACGGCTTTTAAACAAACGCAGTACACCAGAGCTGAATTCTTGTGAATGCACAGTAGTCCGTGTGGCTCGTAGTGCAGCACAATGCCCGGAACAGGCGCTCCATGGCAGACCGTATCTATATCATCACTCTGATGGAACAAAACATGAGAGAGATGACGTTTCGAATATTGTTCACGTTAATCAAAGCGTTGTCTCCAGACTGTGGAAAAAGTTCCAGAGAATGCATTCAATAGCATATAGACGTCGCGAAGGCCGTCCACGCAAAACTACAGCAGCTCAGGACCGGTATGTAGAGATATCTGCTCGGAGACAGCACAGCGACTGCTCTGTGCCACAAGCTTCGAGAATCCTCAGGGGTTACCGTAAGTACCCAATCTGCACGCAACAGACTTCATGATGGGGCTCGTACAGCCGAAGAAGACCTTTCAAGACTCCACCAAGCCGTTCACACCACAGGATTGCTCGTGTAAGATCGGTTAGAGCACATCGACGATGGACCGAAGCCAATGGATCAAAATACTCTTCACAGACGAAGTGCAAACAGGCTTGCACCCTGACGACAGCTCGCATATGGAAGCCAATGAAGGGACGCAATGATCCATCGACGACTGTGGAACATCATCAACTGCCGGCCGAAGTGGCCGTGCGGTTCCAATTTAAGCCAACATGACTGCTGCAGTGTATGAAAAGCAACATTCTCCGGCCTATAGTCAGTGGTTTTGCAGAGACTGTAGGGGAAGGATTCTGGCAGAGTGTGTCGGCAACTGACAGGGCGTGCGATCCGAAGAATGAGTTGACTAGCATGCAAACCGAATATGAATTGCATGGAGCTTCCTAAATGGAGCGATTTCTAGTCGTCAATATGCTCCAGTAACGATCGAAGCTCTCGGGAATCAGCGATTGAGAGGTGGGATATCTCACGAGGCCCGCAATTAGTGGTACTGAGCACGCCCCGTCGCATTCAAGAGTGTCTGAGGGTTTGTGCAGGGTCTACACGTTATTGAACAGTGCACTGAACACACCATTTTATGTTTTTGTTTCATGAACCCTCGTCGCCAGTTTTGTAAAGGCCTCGTCGCTACTGCTGTAGAGGCCGAGTTGCCAGTGTTGTTACGGTAGGCCGAATTCGTGTGTTAGTGAGACGGCTTATGGTGCAGGACACAGCTAAGACAATTTCTCCCTGCCACTATTACACAGCTATGCTCTAGGGTCAACTAACGGGAAAGGCGAACGAAGGTTCTGCAACACACCAAGAGATTAATAACAAAGTCACTCAAATGAGTTAAAAGGTTTACTTATCTTTGTGACTTGTTGAATGATTAAGACCGCAACACTGCATGTAATGTAACGCAGAAAAGGTCCTCAGTGGCTAGGTGCAAATAACCATAGGGAACCTTCACAGTACACAGCAAATGCATTTAACAACAATTGTCTGTTCACTTCGAAGAGTTCACTAAATGACGTACCCTGTCGAAGTTAACCCTGGACGATGATCAATGACCAAGTGGCCGAGAGCTGCTCTTCTATCTTCCGAGCAGGCTTCTGTCCGTTGTCGTCCGGTTGGTGGACTGTACTCGGCCGGCAATTGGCCGAGACGAAGTCGATATCTTCGTCAACAGCGCCGCCCGTGGCGCTAGTGGAACTCGCGAAGTGACGAGTCTCTATGGCACTGACACCAGCTCGCATCTTTGCGCCTGTGGTGCTTTTGCGCTGGCTGTGTCTTCTTTGGACGAGACAGCAGTGGGACATGCCACTTTTCTGTTGTTTTCAAATAATGTTTTTCTTCATTCCATAATCAGTTCAAAGAGAATACGCAGTGTAGTTTTCCTCTACTTAATATTCTGTATTATCAAAAAATACATAATAGGACATCTATTTCATTTCCAGATAAGAGAACCAATTATATGCTTAACTATTTTTGATGGGTGTACATTTAAGTACGTCTTAAAATGTTACGTTCTGAAACATTTTTTTGTTACTTTTAAGAAACAACGTGAGTCGACGTTTTTGGATTCCGTTATTAGTTGCGAGATGCATACTGTTACGAAACATGGCTGACAGTTGCGGGAAATGCGAATACTTGACTGGTCCGTGTAAGGCCCACTTTCCGCAGTTTGATGACCACTGACCTATACAGAGTGGAGTTCTAAATTTCCGAGTACATTGTACACCGAGCCTGCGCAGAAACAAGGCTCAAATGGCTCTAAGAACTATAGGACTTAACATCTGAGGCCATCAGTCCCCTAGAACTTAGAACTACTTAAACCTACCTAACCTAAGGACATCACACACATCCATGCCCGAGGCAGGATTCGAACATGCGACCGTAGTGGTCGCGCGGTTCCAACCTGAAGCGCCTAGAACCGCTCGGTCACATAGGCCGGCCAGAAGCAAGGGACAATAGTGGCGTCTGCTAATACTGTAAGTTAACCTACTCTTGCTGAGCTCACTCCTGTTACAGGAATGGATTTTGTGGCTTTGTGTCTTCTTAATCTTCATTGCGTTGTTTCGCATTGTTTTCGTGACACAATGAAAAGTTACACAAGGTCCTGATATTTTTTTCTGATAATGTTCTCCCACAAGGGAGACGAAATATCTCAAGGTAAAAATGTATTTACGTTTCACAGAGAAAAATTGTACACTATGTATAAATAAGAGCATGAACAGATAAACGTGTATCAATGAAAATTATTTCAACGTTTTTGGGTTATTTAATTGTTTACAACCTATGATCCTATCCTAATCGTACTCTGCATTGTGGAACTATGCATTTTGATGTTAAACACAACAACACAGTGTTGCACTACTACTGGTTATATGTACCTTTCTGTCTAAAAATGTATCGTGTGTTTGGTGTAGTGCTTTCAACCTTGCCACTTGTTTTTCTTTGATCTAAAACTGTTATTTTTTCTATTGGTTGTCAAATCTGTGTTGCTCCGTTTGTTACTTATTTAAGGTATAAGAGAAATGATTGAGTAGTGACAGAGTTGAAAACACAAATGATAAGTAGCTGGGGAGAAACAGTGAAGGAGGCAAAGATGAGTGAACGAACAGTGGATGTAAAGTAGTGGATGCTAAGCACTTTGACTCTATTTAGTTTCAGGAAAAGCTAAAGTATCTCGAGGATAAGTCAATAACTTTGACTGGTTTTTTTCAAAAACGGTAGCGTAGTTACCGATAAGCCGAGACACGTGTTCGGTTTTTTTTTACTCCTCTTCTACTAAGCAAAGTTTCTGGGAAATATTATGGATGCAAATAGAGAGAGTTCGAGGAAAATGGTGAGAAGTAAGAAGAAATGATGGTAAGGGAACAGGGCAGTGGAGGTATAGTGAAGGAGAGAGTGAGGGATAGGAAAGGGAAAGCATTTTTATCTTATTTTTCAATTGTTTTATACGGTGTGTTGTTTTCAGTACTTACATGGTCGTTGAGTAAATGTTTGTTGTGTATTAGTTCGAATTATGGTTGGTATCCCGATCAATATGCATGTAGAAATATGGGTACACTTCTTACAGCTTTTCCATAAGGTCAAAGAATTACTTAACGAGAAAACAAAATTTCGATGCTATTTAGCATTTAGCAAGAAAACAGACCACAAAAGATTAAGCAAAAAAGGCGCTGTTTACTGCGTTCTAGTGTTTGATATGTTTGTAAGCATATATTTTCTGCAGCAAATAAATGTATATGTTCTGAAATGTTTGCATGTCATCTTTCCTATTCTATCAGTTCTCTGGAGAGTAAAGAATGTACCACATGATCTTTGACAGGAACTTCAACAATCAGTTCTGTTTCGGTTATCAATAAACTATTACACTTGCTTGTTCCGACATTTTGCTACCATATTTCGATTTTTCCGCAAAAGTGTTCCTCATAGTTCTACTTCCACCGATCAGCTGCCAAACTTCACAGCAGACAGCTCTAACGACACACGCACTCTTGGCGCTGACTTGTATACAGAAATAACCACTCCAAACAGACGAGACTAAGTACACAAATAAAATCCCAGGTACGTTGCAGTAAACTAAGTTATTTCCAGCAGTCAGCTGAGAGAAGGAGCTTTAGGTTACCAGTCACAGACTTGTTCTATCGGTCAAAAACGATTCACTGCCGCTTCTCTGCTGTAGTCATACGCGAACGACCTTTCAAATTCAGCACAAAGCGCTACCTTACAATGAAAAAGTCAGATTGGCGAAAATTACTAACTTTTGACATTAATCGTAGACACGAACAGTAAAAATTATGGACAATATCGACAATGTCTCTCTAATGGGATATCATTACTGTCTGGAAACTCCTGTTGTCCTCGCAACACACACAAAATAACGAATCAAGTTACAGTGATAATCAGTATCATCGTCAGCGTCAAAGGCTTTTTAATCTCTAATGAACCTACTTCTGGCAAAGCTATAGAGAGCGTGGCATCACAGATGACAGTAAATTTTGTCGTGAAAAATAATGTGGTCACTGATTCTCTCAGCTAATGATTATGGACGTGAAATCATATTCTTGGATATTCCGATTTTACAGGCTTTCATAGTTCCAGTATTTCGCCATTAAATCGTTAGTATGACCAACTGAAGTAACGTACTACTTTTTCAGTAAAACCTTCATCCCCTCTCCATAGTTTATCTTATTTTCATTTTATGTCACTCGTGATTTATTTTCTTGCTCTGTATTGAAAGCCTTCCGAATTCTTAACGTAATAAACATTTTTTTTATTTGCTCTTGTCAGTTATAAAATATTCATGCAATATCAATGACAATTATTCTTACAAACCTGGGCTTAATTTCAGCCGAAACGGCGTTTCGCCCTCTTCTAGCGACTATTTCTTTTTCTTTGATCTTACTGGGACAGTTCTGCACCGGAAATTTTAAATACAAGTGTATTAAACAGCAACGTAACTATAAAAGTTCATCTTGATTCCCAAGTTGTGATCATTACATAGTGGTAACCTTCGTGTAGACTGTCAGCAACCTCTGGAATCTACAGTACAACCAAGATAAGCTTAGCTTCGTTCGTATTGTAGGGACGTCATTCTTCAAACTTTTTGTTGACTGGTAGTAATGAATATGAACTTACATCAATCTAGTTGTAATACGAGTCAAAGAGTAGAACGCGAATGACATTTAAAGCATTTACCGAACACCTAACTCTGTGTCTGTAGTCACAGCACGATTTTTTTTTTTTCTTAACTCTTCGGGAAGACGAAATTGTACGTGGCGCCGACGGGCCGGTAATACGTTCATAGTCATTCATAGCTAAATTCTATATTAATTAATACTGTGCACACGTTCACCTAGCACCTATAACGCAACCGTCGAACGTTGCGGCTGGCAGCATTTGAAAACATGACGTCATAGTAACGAAAACTACCGACTTGTACCGATATGTGTCAAGCGGAACTAGGGAGAAAAGTGCTACGGGAACACACTATAACACTTCTTGTTTATATTAAATCTCGTGCTTATATTGTTGTGATTGTAAAAATTTAATAACAGTACTTTCTATAAGTTGGTTTCTAATTTTATGTTTCACTATACGTTTCGAGAAATAGAAACTTGGCGGTGGAGAGGTTTAAGGGGATTCGTGTAATTGAAGAGGTACATTCATGTACCCAAGCTTTTAGAAAGTAATTATGCATAACACGTTTCTTTTACAAACAACTATCTGCCACAGCTGCAGCATTTTGTATGAAGTACAGCAGCTCCAGAAGAAAATGGTGGAGATGTGGAAGGAAAAAAAGACTTCTAAAAATATGATAACGCTGTAAAACCTAAGGAACAATTGCGTTTAGTGTACCTTTCAAACCACTTCTTCGGAAAGGCAGAGCACTTGTATATAAGTTCTAAATCTGCAGATCAATCAGTGTGAAACGATCATGTTATTAAGTAAGAAGACTAAGTCATGAACAATCTAAAGACAATGGAATGAAGAAAGGAAGCATAAATTTAGTAGAAAGTCGACTGAGCCTATAACGCACTTAGGTAATTTATCAGTCCGCGGTATTTGTCTTGCTTTCGCCACGTGAACCGTTTCGGGCAGAAGCGGGAGTGAGGTTCAGACTGAGATGGATACCGGCTGAGATGGATTCAGACTGAGATGGACTGCAAAGCTGGCTGTAATTCCTGTGGCTACACTGATGGATCGCCTCAGCGCCACCACGCAAACGACCATTCGTTCTCATCCATCAATTGTCCTTATCAGCAGAATCGAATTAGCTGTTAACGCTATCGTGTAATTGGGCGACAGTATCTGGTTGAGTCGATGTGCACCGTCCTTCCGTGACCGGAGCTCTAGATCGCCATCTTTCAGCTCTTTCCTTTCTTTCAAAATTTGCGCAACATCGATATGTCAAGTTGCTTACGACTGTTGAAAGGTAAATAGTGGTCTGAGAAATGTTAACGGTGGACATCATTAAGGGTATTTTGATATCATCCATTGCAGGAAATTGCGTGTTTCTGTCTTCAAATGTATTGCGTTTTATTGAAATAAATGTCACCAGTGGCCTGTAATGAAAGATATTTACAATTTGACTTTCTTTCGGGATCGAAGAACAGTTCATTACAACAGATGTTTGATTTTCTTACGGCCTGCTTTTTTGCTCACATCAGGAAAAGCCATCTGGTTGCACGTTTTTGGGTTATTTATATATATTTATATAACTATGATGCTGGCCTAATCCCACACTAATTTGCGGAACTATTCATTTTGATGTTAAGTACAACACAACGCAGCACTATTACTGGTTATTTGTATCTTTCTGGCTAAATATGTATCGTGTGTTTCGTGTGATGTTATCAACTTTGCCACTTGTTTTTCTTTGATCTAAAACTGTTATCTTTTCTATAGTTCGTCAAATGTGTGTTATTCCGTTTATTCCCTATTTAAGGTGTAGGAGAAATGAGAGATTAGTGACGGAGTTGAGAATGCAAGTGGGTTGCGGAGCAGCAGGGGAGGAGGTAAAGATGAGTGAACAGTACGTGCAATGTAGTAGGATGGAGAGGGCGTTGGAGGAAAATGGTGAGAAGCAAGAAGAAATGATGGCAAAGGAAGAGGGAAAGAGGAGGCAGAGTGAGGGAGAAAGCGAAGGATGGGAAAGGAAAGCATTTTAACGTGATTTTTCAGTTATTTTATGAGGTGTCTTGCTTCCAGTACCTATATGGTCGATGAGTAACTCTTTGTTGTGTATTACTTCGCATTACGGTTGGAGTCCTGACCAATATGCATGTAGAAATGTGGTTACTCTTCTTACAGCTTTCCCATAACGTCAAAGATAATATATATATATACAGGGCGCGTCGGGAGGAAAGGTATGTGTTTTGACGGGTGACAACATTACTGATTCTGAACAAAAAAAAATTTATGCCCTATTCTGAATGGTTTCCGAGATAAAAACACTTTTTCTGTACATTTCTATTTATTTTCTCTATTATTCATTGTCATTGTTTACAACGTACCACAGCAATATAGATGAATTTGAGACGAAAATTTTGATAGAGCACGCTTGTGCTCTATCCAGTCGGAAAACGACGTCAAACTGGCCTACAAAAAGTATCTTAGATACAACGCTCGCGCATCGCGCGAGATTTTCGATATTCCCGCGATCTCTCGACGCAGACTGCTAATCCAAGACAGAAAATAGATAGGACCTTTTTTGTAGCAAATTAAATTTAGTTTAATTGTGTACTGAGACACGTTTTCATTGGAGTGTGCGGTTTCCGAGTTATTAAAGAAAAACGTGCAAAAGTGATATTAAACGTGTTCTATTTCGGAAACCGTTAGTAATAGGGCATATGTCCATATGAAATTTATTGTTTAGAATCACTAATACTATCGCGTCTCAAAGGGTGTACCTCTCCTCCTCACTCACTAACTTTTACCTTTGTCGTTGTGGGAAACGTGTAAGAAGAGTAACCATAATTCTGCATGCGTATTGGTTAGGATTCCAACCATATTGCGAACTAACACACACACACACACACACACACACCACACACACCCACACCCACACACACACACACGCACTATATATCGGTATCACTAAAAAACGTGACCGTTAATACACATGAAACTTACACATGATTTTGACTTTTAATTAAGAATAGTTATTTTGGAATGATGGAACGATTAAGACTTTGTCAATGTATAAATGTTTACTCAAATACGAGCATAGGAGAAGAATTTGTATGATGACATGGTTATAAAGCCATTAGAAGATGTTAGTACACCAAAAAACATTTACGTATTTTTCAATCTTTGTTTGAGAGATGTACTGATAGTTTCAGCATCATCATAATCAGCAACAACAGCCATTTGACATTAATTGCTGTACAAGAGTCTCCTAGAGACCTGTCCACGTTTACTGTCTTCCGATATACACTTCGAAGTTGCTCCTGTAAGCAGTCCCCTTTCATTGGATCTTTTCCTATTCTTTGGAAACTAGCCAGGAACTTGCTTCGTTCTGTTCGCCACCTTAGTTTCCCGAAAGCCTCCTCTCCCTCATACATTCATTTGTTATTGAGGCTTTCCTAGTAATTACAAACAAGGAGTTCCCTATTGCTTGTTGATACGTCCGCAGTTTCTGCATAGTTATCATATTAGTAATCTGTCTCTCACTGCCAAAAGTAGAAATTGGTAGAATGCGCACAAAATAACTTGATCCGCAGATGTACAGACTGAATTGTGGATCAAGGACCGCAGTAATGACTGGGGTTCAGTTGTTTGCGCCTGTAGTTCCGTATCCTGCTCACGAAAAGGAGTTCTAAGGTATAGTTACAAATTCCGAAAAAAAATTGTATTAGCAGGTTATGCCATTACCGCCTCCAATTCTGTAACTAGTCCCATACTGGAGTACCGAATAAGAAATTCCGAGGAAGGAGAGACACACAGCAATCACTCGCAACCCAATTAGTTTTTATTACTCTTGCGTATCTAGATTTCTGCCGTAAATAGCCATCCTCAGTGTCAGTGAGTTTGAGTCCAACAGACTCGCGGCATTATGTGTCGCCATACGATCTCACTGGTGATAGCCAGTTACCTTCTGCCTATATACTAGTAAGATTGTATGATGAAACGTACTGCCGCGAGTTTGTTGGATTGTAACTCAAATCCGCTGATTTGCAAAAGTAATAAAACGAATGGGATTGCGACTGACTCTTGTGTGCCTGTCCTTTCTTTGAGTCTTCTGTCGCTGTGGACAACAGTTCCTTGTGGAATCGAAGTTGTTTACGAAAATCAGAGCATAAAAAAAAGACACGGCCGCTTCTAACGGATGAAGGACACAGCTCAGCGGGTGACAGCGAACTTAGGTGGCCGCCCGTTCATCACAAAGGGTCGTTATCACCCAGTGCTGAAAAGAGAATGCGTTTCTCTGCAGGTACCAAGTTATTTAACACGAACTTCAACTAATGTTGGCTGTAAACTTTCCTTTGAAAATACACCGGAAACTTAGTGATTAAAATGTTGTTTAGTTTACCTGTAGCTCTCCTTTCTTCCATTTCTCCTTGTTCCTTTTAGAGTCCATCCTATTGTAATCATCCCAATACCAAATATAATCAACTGGATCTATGACTTCTTTGTTAATTTATGATTTGTAATATTCAAAGTCTTTGAGACTTTTCTACTTTATGAATATGTTTTCAGGTGTTTGTAATTATTTGCTAAGGTCATAAGAGTTGTAATTTTGTGTTGAGACGTAGGGCACAGGTGACACTAATAATGTTGTCCTAGTCTGACAGTTGGTCACGTGCGGTAAATGAAGCACCTGGAATATCTGCTATCGCGTCTTCATGGTGAACGATACACAGTGTTCTTCTTAAATATGTGTGCCAGTTTGTATGTCAGTGACACTACACAGGAAACCTGTACTGTCAGTATGAAATGTACTTCTCACATGTTTGGGAAATCTGCCAGAGTAATTCTGTAAATAGTATACGCCTAAAACAATACGTGAGGTTGCATGATAGTTTCTGATTGTACCTATGATGTTAGGGAAATGTGCCAAAGTCATTCAGTAAATAGTACACGTCTATAATGGTGCCTAAGATCACATGACACAATTGTGACTCAACATACCTAGGATTTGTCGATGAGAAGTGAGCACGATGCAATTAATACTAACAAACTCCCAAACTCTGAGAATTTTGTGAGATAATAATACAACAGATTTCTGATAATTTTTGGCTGTAATTTTGCGCGGAAATGAATCGGGATAACTCGCTAGCCCATCGCTTGCGTGATGCGAAAAGCGTAACATCAAACTTAGATGCTACAAGGGAATTTACAGTGGTAATGTATTGCTCTCCCGTGAAACTTTCTTTCTCGGAGTATCACTCATTATGTGGCACAACCACATCTCGGAAATACCGTTTCTTCCAGGAGGGATAGTCCTGCAAGTTCGCAGGAGAACATCTGTCAAACTTGAAAGGTGGGAGATGAGGTACTGTCGGAAGTAAATATGTGAGGATTCGTTGTGAGTCATGCTTGGATCGCTCAATAGGTAGAGCACTTGCCCACGAAGGGCAAAGGTCCCGACTTCGAGTCTCCATTTGGCGCACTGGTTTAATCTGCCTGGAAGTTCCATATCAGTGGACATTCTACTGCAGAATCAAAATTTCATTCAGGAAAGAAACTATTCATAACTTTATCAGAGTTACTTCTGGTTCACGGTGAGATGGAATGCAAAACTGTGGGAAATTTTATGTTCTTCTACTTAAAGTACCACAACATGCGAACTTATAGGCTGCATCGTATGTTAAAGAACAGGATCCCTTCAAATTGTAGAGTTTATATTTTCTTCCTAAGCACTTTACGCATCATATATTTTGGGGAAAGGAGTGACGCTCCTACTATTTTGGAAACTTCCAGAGCTGTTTTGTTTACATTAATTCCATAGTAGCAGAAACTCATGATAAAATTAAATAAATTGCAATAAAACTCTTTTACTAACCATATTGTGCGAAACACCAACACAAAAATCTTCCATTTCGTCAAATGTTACATCTATCAACATTTCTCTAAAACGTATCAGAGCTGTGTACGTTCGACAAACACGTCAAACAGCGATATAGAATCTTAAATGTTTGACAGAACTAGTAAAGTTTATCAACTTGCGTGATCGTGTACAGGGGGTTTAAGGAAGAAACGATGAAACATCGAATTTACATAGAGTATAGATAGAGGCCTGCAATGAAAGTGAATCAGCTCACTGTTCAGAGGATGCAGTAGGAACTATCTATTGAGAATGTAATAGCTAAATCCATAATCACTGTAGTTTATTTGCTGAAGAATTAACTACTTCCTACGGAACCGAGCCTCATTACAGTTGAAAACTATGTGTACGTAATTATTCTATATAAGCTAATTTTTCAGTGGTCAGCCACATGATCATTCGCCTTCCCAACGGTGCTCTCGCTTACTTCCTGTTAAAAGTTGCGCCTGTTAAAAGCGTGGCCCTACAGATGGAAAAATGGTTAAGACCTTTCAAATTCAGATGTCAGTCCTCCCAAAGTCAACCTACTCCTAAAACCTGGGTCCAAGTAACTCTTTCTTGTTAACAGAATTTTGGCAGCTAGATCTGAGTTCAATTTCGCAAAAAGTCTTTCCTAGTATAGAGATCGGTCTATGAGCACCCGGGATAGCCGAGCTCGTCAGCATACTACTGCTGACATTCGAGGTGACGCACCGGTACCATATCGAATTCTTCCAGGGAAATTAACTACGACGGCTGGCGTGGCAGCAAGCCTACATGTAGCTTTTATGAGGTTTCCTATATCCAAAGAAATTAAATGTGCAGTTACCCACGACCCACCTAATTTACACTATTTGCAAATATTTTCAAAATCGTTCGCAAACTTTCACGTGGATAATACTTTTCGCAGACAGTTGGGGTTCACGAATACCCTCCTGAGGGAGAATTGGGTGGTAACAGGAAGGGAATCTGTCCGCTCTCTACCATTAATATTTCGAAATCCTGATTCACACGCCAAACCCGTGAAGTTGCGGGACGGATCCAGGAAACAGAAGAGAGAAAAGTGGTGGGACTATGAATTTACCCGTCACTTAGGATCACAAAAATAAGTGGCAAAAGCTAATGTTCAGAATCAACTATCTGTTGACAAAAATCAATCTACGATCCTCCACGTTAGGAGGCAGGAATAATATTTTGGTTCACTCAGTATTCAAACTGATGTTTTCATGCAATTACATTTTGAATGTATTACAAGAAAATTTATTAGTGTGAAGTGTAGACACAAACCAATCAGCAAATAAGAGTATTTAAAACTTCCATTATTTTCATTTTGTGGGTGATTATTTTAGAAAGTATTGTATCTGAATTAAACAGTGGTGCAATTTGTTTGGCTGGTACATTTATGTTGTTATCTTGCATTTCCCTATCACACATGTTTGCTTATGGTTAAATACGCCATCATGTCGAATGTCTTTATCACTTGCATTCATTTCATATTTTAATCTGATATTCACTTAATCATATTTCTTCGTAACAATATACAGCTATACAGGAAATATTAAATGCTGAGGAACAGATTTTGATTTATTTCCTAAAAATGCTATGTTTGCGAGTTAGTTACCACCAAATTTCACCTAGTGGGGACTGCACAACTTGTTCAGCCTAGAGGTCCATACATGCAAAATATGCCCTGATTCCTGCATGTAACTGAATTTCAGCGGGGTAGTGTTGTGGGCCATTAGGAGGCGTGATTATCATTCTTTCGAAGGAGTACAGACTTAAGGATGTGGAATGAAGAAATTGAGGAATTAATGAACGAGAAAACTATAGCAAATACTTACAATTACTTACACATGATATTCATGTTCAACAATTATAGACTCACCAAATATTATAATATTTTAATACAAACGAAAGAGACACAGTAACATTGTTTTTAATTGATGATGAAATGTGGAAAACGTACTTATAGAGTCTGTGGTGAAGGGAGATCAGGAGTATAGAAAACAGTACTGACAGAAGAGTAAATACAATAAACCCATTAACATTCTTGCTGTAAGAATTAAAGCAAGCAGTAAAAGAATAGAAAAATAGGAAACCTTGTGGTCTGTATAGAAAGAATATGGGGGATATGTTTCTTGAACTACGATTCTTAAACTTAATAAACAATTGTTGTGTAACGTACCATCTGACTGGGCCACAGCTTAAGCAATATCTCTATTTCAAAAAGGTTAAAGAATCAACGGCGGAAGCTACAGAGCGATAATCCTACTCAACTCTGCCCATAAAGTATACCTGAGTATGATTAATAAACGGCTTAAGATAATAACTTGCGTAATGTTAGAGGACGAACAAGCAACAGTTAAGAAAGGTCCTTCATGCTCAAATAACATTTTCATTCTAAACAAGTAATAGAAGGATGCCGCGAATTCAACATGGAAGTTCATATAGGATATAACGACTTCCGAAAAGCCTTAGGAAACGTAAAAATATCTAAACCATGGGAATTTATGACTCTCAGTGGGGAACCTCGAACATTTAAGCTAAAAAGAATTTACTAAACAGTGGGTATTTTAGTCAATACCAGGATGACTATATACAAGTAAAAACTACTTAAGGACGAGGACGTAGCGTTTCACCCATACTGTTTACCATATAAATAAAAATTTCCTTAATGTAACATGTTCATAAGACGAATTAAGAGTATAAAATAATTTTTCCTACAATCATAAGGATGGTTCAAAAACTTTGTGATTGCGAAATTTGATGCTTTTACAATAAGTGCAGTATGGGTGCGCATGGACTGATACGTGAATAGGTCATCTAAGTCGCTACCAGTTGTATTGTGTTGCAAATGATGTTAACGGTGGTGTAATTTTTCTCAACGACAGCTGCTCTCTAATTTATACACCTCAAGCTTTACAAGTGTTGTCTTAGCTATTATAAATTCACTAGCAAACATTTTTAGGAATATCTGTATGGAGTTAGTAATCTGATGGTGCTACAAGGAATACTCTTTAGTCCAGTTTCTAAATATACTTAATCAAAAGTTCCTTATTCAAATTACTCTGTTCTGAATTTTATTTTTCTGTCTGTGCAATTTTTCATTCGATTTCAAATATCTTGATGAGATTACGACAGAGACATGCGGTAAGTTTCAGGTTTATTTCAGCTTCTCTTCACTTGAGCCAACCAATATGTTTATTCCTCGTAAATATATATCGCGAAAAGATCTCGAACGTAAAAGATAAAGAGATTCGACCTCACACCGAGGTTTACCTGCATTCATTCTTGAAACGAAACATTCGCGCCTGATACAGCAAATAGGAAAACTGAGTGGTACACCAAGTACCCTCCGGCACACACCACATAAAAAAGGGAATTAATATTGAATCATCATCCATATGTGAGCTATGTTGAGACTTTCAAGTCCGTATCTCACTGGAAAGTTAGTTCAAAAACAATTCCGAAATTTGTACTGCACATAAACAGACAACATAGTGACCTAACAGAGAACGCGATAAAATGGGAAAGCCCTTGGGTGGGAATAAATCCTCAAAAACCAACAAATGTCTTACTGCTTACAGATGATTTTAGTCATACAAAACAAAGAAGATGACCTTCAAGGACCTGTGTGTAGTCTTGAACAAACAGCAGAAGAAAATAACAGAAATTTCGGTACATACAACTGGACTAATTGCATTTCAAGGAAAACTGGAAACCACCCACTACGTCTTAGAATTAACTTGAATGCCTACCAGTCATAACTGCTGTGTTAATTACGTGTAAATGCCAAAGTCTTTGGGTGAAAGTTTAACCATCAGTGAACAACGAGATCTGACAACTGTTAATGAAATATTGGGTAATAAGGATACTTTCATGGTGTACCAGGATATACACTCCTGGAAATTGAAATAAGAACACCGTGAATTCATTGTCCCAGGAAGGGGAAACTTTATTGACACATTCCTGGGGTCAGATACATCACATGATCACACTGACAGAACCACAGGCACATAGACACAGGCAACAGAGCATGCACAATGTCGGCACTAGTACAGTGTATATCCACCTTTCGCAGCAATGCAGGCTGCTATTCTCCCATGGAGACGATCGTAGAGATGCTGGATGTAGTGCTGTGGAACGGCTTGCCATGCCATTTCCACCTGGCACCTCAGTTGGACCAGCGTTCGTGCTAGACGTGCAGACCGCGTGAGACGACGCTTCATCCAGTCCCAAACATGCTCAATGGGGGACAGATCCGGAGATCTTGCTGGCCAGGGTAGTTGACTTACACCTTCTAGAGCACGTTGGGTGGCACGGGATACATGCGGACGTGCATTGTCCTGTTGGAACAGCAAGTTCCCTTGCCGGTCTAGGAATGGTAGAACGATGGGTTCGATGACGGTTTGGATGTACCGTGCACTATTCAGTGTCCCCTCGACGATCACCAGTGGTGTACGGCCAGTGTAGGAGATCGCTCCCCACACCATGATGCCGGGTGTTGGCCCTGTGTGCCTCAGTCGTATGCAGTCCTGATTGTGGCGCTCACCTGCACGGCGCCAAACACGCGTACGACCATCAGTGGCACCAAGGCAGAAGCGACTCTCATCGCTGAAGACGACACGTCTCCATTCGTCCCTCCATTCACGCCTGTCGCGACACCACTGGAGGCGGGCTGCACGATGTTGGGGCGTGAGCGGAAGACGGCCTAACGGTGTGCGGGACCGTAGCCCAGCTTCATGGAGACGGTTGCGAATGGTCCTCGCCGATACCCCAGGAGCAACAGTGTCCCTAATTTGCTGGGAAGTGGCGGTGCGGTCCCCTACGGCACTGCGTAGGATCCTACGGTCTTGGCGTGCATCCGTGCGTCGCTGCGGTCCGGTCCCAGGTCGACGGGCACGTGCACCTTCCGCCGACCACTGGCGACAACATCGATGTACTGTGGAGACCTCACGCCCCACGTGTTGAGCAATTCGGCGGTACGTCCACCCGGCCTCCCGCATGCCCACTATACGCCCTCGCTCAAAGTCCGTCAACTGCACATACGGTTCACGTCCACGCTGTCGCGGCATGCTACCAGTGTTCAAGACTGCGATGGAGCTCCGTATGCCACGGCAAACTGGCTGACACTGACGGCGGCGGTGCACAAATGCTGTGCAGCTAGCACCATTCGACGGCCAACACCGCGGTTCCTGGTGTGTCCGCTGTGCCGTGCGTGTGATCATTGCTTGTACAGCCCTCTCGCAGTGTCCGGAGCAAGTATGGTGGGTCTGACACACCGGTGTCAATGTGTTCTTTTTTCCATTTCCAGGAGTGTATAACACATAAAATTTAATTTTGTTTTACTTTAACATAAGACAAACAAAAACACAACCAATATATTCAACGATTCTAACACAACCCACATGTGCAGTTGGGCCTCCTATTGTAAAAAGGATACGTGTAATGGAGACGTGACTGTCGTCTCTATGACTAAGAAACATGAATCACTGAAATACGAAGTCTCGATACATTCTATGGCTGCATGACGTGTGTTGAATTTCTCTACAACTTGTAACTTACCTCATTTGGGCTGAAAATTGCCTATGAAAACTACGAATTACTTCATCTACTGAAAATAGAGATCAAATTTAAAAAAGCTTGTTTGACATTGACTATATGAGGTCGTAAAGCTGAATAGTTTATCACGAGGAAAAAAATTTATAACAGATATTAAACTTCAATTTTAATCACAAATTTTCATGAGTAATAGCTACAAAATCCTGAATTGGACCACGTATTTATACAGTGTTGCACATTCAAGCAGAAAATTAGTACTGTATATTCTGAAATTCAGGTAATACTATTTAGTGCGTAGAAGAGTAACGTGAAAGTCGACCGATATCTACGGATGATATGAAAGACCATAATTGAACAGTATGTTTAGAGAAAGATATGATCTGAACCAAGAGACCTGACCTCACATGCAGGGATGCACAACTGAGTCTGCTAATGCAGCGCAGGGATGCAACGCTTTTACCAAAAGTCTGGGAGCTGCAGTTTAGAAATCTCCATTTGCTCACAAGATAAAAAGTTAGAAAATGTACTAAGTCTAACAGACTATGTCTAAAAGACTTAGTACAGTTTCTGACTTTTTATCTTGTGAGCAAATGGAGATGGAGATTTCTCCATTGACATCACTATCGATATCGAAAGTAAAATTTATTTGCGCTATTGCAATTTCGGCCTTAACGTCACTACCGAATGGTATACTTCAACCTTTAAAAATCTCCTGACGCATAAAAATGCCATGGTCGTGCAGGTAAAAAGCTCAAACAAGATGTTAACAACAGTTAAAGAGCTCGCACAGAACTGTCAAATGTCTATGATTGTGACGCAAAATTTTAAAGTTTGATATGTGCCGAAGCACTGCCTGTTGCAACACGTGATATGTTAATGGCCTTAAGGCCGAAACTGCAATAGCGAAAATAAATACCTTCTACAGTCAGCGGTGAATGTGACGTCTTTCAAAAAGTTTTACTAT
Organism: Schistocerca serialis cubense; assembly: GCF_023864345.2. Lineage (NCBI taxonomy): Eukaryota > Metazoa > Arthropoda > Insecta > Orthoptera > Acrididae > Schistocerca > Schistocerca serialis. Next base: position 310,183,185 of record NC_064645.1, on the reverse strand, counting down.
GGTATAAACTCCAACCATGAGAAGTTTTACTAAATCGTCATCAAGCAGTGTGATGTAAGCAGTGTCCCTCCATATTCGAGCATAGGAAGGAAGCGTGCATTGTGAGGTTACACGAGGGCCAGCCGAACTCGAGTCTAGGTGCTTAGCGACCCAATTGGTTCACAAGGCTCTGCACTCGAAGTATTGCTTGCAGATATGCAGCTTAACCTAGATTGTGAAAGACTGGAACAGATAGACTCTGAGCCATGCAAGTAACTAGCAACTCGCGTATTGATACGTAACATGAAACGGATTTCGAACATACGGTAGGATTTCCAGAGGTACTTATTAACTGATAACCCATATGACAAATGTCTCATTTCTGGTATCTAGTATCAGACTAAGTCACAATAAACGTAAATATACAGAAACTAAGATTAAATGTTTTTGACCCACCTTTCTTAGTACTTATAAGCAGAACGTAGAATGACAACACAAGAAAGGGCACAAAACACAAAATTTATAAAGTAATGGCAACACCAGTTTCAATGTATTGGAGTGAGACTTCGGTGTCTACGCAGAAAGACGTAAGAAAGTTAAACACAGTGAAAATAAGGGTTCCAAGAAACGTTAAAAGATACTCAAGTCTAGAACGGGGAACGTAGGCATAAGAACATAACTTAACGTTTATAACGTTTTGGAAACAGTGAATTACTTGAGAAGACAATGGGAAAGAACATTTTAACTGAATGAATGAAGATAGACTGCTGAAACTGATAAATGATTTGATGGACAGAGGGGGCAGCTATCTGCGGTTGTTTGCTGATGATGCTGTGGTGTACGGTAAGGTGTCTGAGTTGGCTGACTGTCGGAAGGTACAACATGACATAGTAAAAATTTCGATCTTGTGTGACGAATGGCCGGCCGAAGTGGCCGTGCGGTTAAAGGCGCTGCAGTCTGGAACCGCAAGAGCGCTACAGTCGCAGGTTCTAATCCTGCCTCGGGCATGGATGTTTGTGATGTCCTTAGGTTAGTTAGGTTTAACTAATTCTAAGTTCTAGGGGACTAATGACCTCAGCAGTTGAGTCCCATAGTGCTCAGAGCCATTTGAACCATTTTTGTGACGAATGGCAGCTAGCTCTAAATGCGGAAATATGTAAGTTAAAGCGGGTGAATAGGAAGAACAAACATATAAAGTTGGGGTACAGTATTTCTAGTATCCAGCTTGACACAGTCAAGTAGTTTAAATATTTGGGTGTAGCGTTGCAAAGAGATATGAGATAGAACGAACATGTGAAAGCTGTCGTAGGGAAAGCGAATGGTCGACTGCGGCTTATCAGGAGAATTTTAGGAAGCAGCGGTTAACTTGTGATGGAGATTGCTTATAGGACGCTGGTGCTCGAATATTTGGTATACGTACCAGATCGGACTGAAGAAAGGCGTCGAAGTAATTCAGAGGCGAACTCCTAGATTTGTTACCGGTAGGTCCGAACAACACGTAAATGTTACGAAGATGCTTCGGGAACTCAAGTGGGAATCACTGGAGAGAAGCGATGTTCTTTTCGAGAAACACTATTTTTATATAATCAGCGGCTGAATCTGACTGTCGAACGATTCTACTGCCGCCAACGTACATTGCGCGTAAGGACCGAGAAGATGCGAGAAATTAGGGCACATGCAGAGGAACAGAGACAGTCGTTTTTCCCTCGCTCTGTTTGCGAGTGGAACAGGAAAGGAAATGCCTATTAGTGATACAGGGTATCCTCTGTTGCGCACCCCAGGGCGGCTGGCGAAGTATCTATATAGATTAGGTGTAGAAGCTATAAAGCTACAAATCTACAAGAAATCAGTTTGTTACCTAGTCCCCAATGGGAAACGTTCCGCTCTTTATGAGGAACTGAGATTAGTTGTTGAGCTACGTGTCTAACAACAAGAGACAGTTGAAAGTATCTCGAGATTACTCGAAATAACTGAGATGAATGTTGTGTTGCTTCCCATAGATACTGAATCCTGCTGATTTCATTATTCTCTACGAGCCTGTGCCCTACAAAATAGGGATTTTCAAACAAATATTTTCCCTACATTCACCTTTTTCTACCGTTTTTTCAGTTTCAGCTCCAGAAGGAATGTAACTGGATTACAGTAACAGTACTACCTGACATACTGCGTTAAACTTACTGTATGTAAACAGGCAGAATACGGCGCTGCGGTTAGCAATGCCTATGCACTGAAGAGCCAAAAGAAAGTTATACACCTGCTTAATATCGTGAAGGGCTCCCGCGAGCACGCAGAAGTGCAGCAACACGAGGTGGCATGTGCTGGAGGGAATTGACACCTTTAATCCTGCAGGACTGTCAATAAATTCGTAAGAGTACGAGGGGGTGGAGATCTCTTCTGAACAGCACGTTGCAAGCGTCCCAGATATGCTTAATAATGTTCATGTCTGGGGAGTTTGGTGGCCAGTGGAAGTGTTTAAACTCAGAAGAGCCTGGAGCCACTCTGTAGCACTCCTTGACGTGTGGGGTGTCACATTGTGCTGCTGGAATTGCCCAAGTTCGTCGGAATGCACAATGGACACGAATGGATGCAGGTGATCCGACAGGGTGCTTAAGTACGTGTCACCTGTCAGAGTGTATCTAGACGTACCAGCAGTTCCATATCACTCCAACTGCACGCACTCCACACCATTATAGAGCCTCTACCAACTTCAGCAGACTACTGTTAAGATGCAGGGTCCATGGATTCATGAGGTTGTCTCCATACCCGTACAGGTTCATCCGCTCCATACAATTTCAAAAGAGACTCGTCCGACAGGGCAACATGTTTCTAGTCATCCACGCTTTGTGTCGTACAGTCATCAAGGATACACGAGTGCCCTTTCGGCACCGAAAGCCCATGGTGGTGATGTTTCGTTGAATGGTTAGCATGCTAACACTTGTTGACAGCTCGGCATTGAAATCTGCAGCAGTTTGCGGAAGGGTTGCACTTCTGTCACGTTGAACGATTCTCTTCAGTCGTCGTTGGTGCCGTTATTGCAGGATCTTATTCCTGTCGCAGCGCTGTCTGAGATCTGCTGTTTTACCTGATTCCTGATATTCACGGTACACTCCTGAGTACGAGAAAATCAACACTTCATCGCCACCTTGGAGATGCTGTGTCCCGTAGCTCGTGCGCCGACTATAACACCACGTTCAAACTCGCTTAAATCTTGATAATCTGCCATTATAGCAGCGGTAACTGATCTAACGTCTGCGCCAGACACTTGTTGTTATACATAGGCGTTTCCAACAGCAGCGCAGTATTCTGGCTGTTTATATCTCTCTGTATTTGAATACGCATGACTGTACCAGTTTCTTTGGCGCCTCATTGTATCTCCGTATTTGAATACGAGTGCCTATAGGCGCAAACTGCAACTGGGACAGTGAACCATATACTGGTTGGCCGTTTATTAATAGAGATATAGGTTTTCAAGAAAGGAAAGAATCGTCTGATTACCGTACCATTTCGTTACATTGTTGCAACAGTCATGGTGTTCGATCTTTCCAGTTCCCATTCAAGTTACTGAGAAATCTGATTTCTGTGCTCTTCAACGGAATCATGTTGCCAATCCGCTTCATAAGGCCAGCGAAGGAGGTGGGTTGGTTACAAAGAACTGAGCTAGTTCAATAAACAATTTTTTTTAGATTCTCCCGATCCATTCTGTCACTTTAGATGTAGGTGACCTCGCTCACTTTGAAACACATCCTTGCGTTACTAGAATAAACATTTACAAATTCATCATGATGTTGCAGATCATTTTGGAAAGCCGTGATAACCTGCAACCGACAACAAAAATCCGAATGAAATTCATCCTGGTGTTCCAGGTCATTTTGGAAAGGGATAACCAGCAACCTAAAACAAAAATCCGAATGAAAGGGCTCTGAAATATTAGTGACTAAACACCCCTTACGTATCACTCCCGTAGGGTCGCGAGGACAAGACTACATTAATTACAGCACTCACACAGGCACTTAAACGATCGCCGGCCGCGGTGGTCTAGCGGTTCTAGGCGCTCAGTCCAGAACCGCGCGACTGCTACGGTCGCAGGTTCGAATCCTGCCTCGGGCATGGATGTGTGTGATGTCTTTAGGTTAGTTAGGTTTAAGTAGTTCTAAGTTCTAGGGGACTGATGACTATAGATGTTAAGTCCCATAGTGCTCAGAGCCATTGAACTTAAACGATCACTCTTCCTGCATTCCGTACGTGTACAGAAGGGGAAAAAGCCCTAGTAACCCGTACAGTGAGACGTACCCTCAATTCGCAGTGGTTTCGGAGCACACATGTAGATGTAGAAGGAACAGCTCCTTGAGGATGTAGGAAAAGATGGGAATACCTCTGAACGTGAAGTCTAAAAGACGCTTTGCCTAGAAGAAGAAAAATTGTCGGATTCATGGTATGTAAGATGTCATTTGTGTATCAGAACCGTTGGAGCCCCTACATGTCAAAGTAGCACAACCAGGAACTAAGTGCTAGAAGAGATAAGACTGCAAATGTAGAAGTGTAACGTTCAACAAGCTTTCCCTCTCTCGTCATCACCGTCCAGTCCACTTCCGACTGTAAGAATACTCACATTCACCAGTAGCTACGTGCCACTAGCGTTTGCTGACAGTACACGAGTAGCACAGGATACATCAGCAACATTATCTAGTCTCTTATGTTTCCGTTCCTACAACGCCGGGAAAAAGTGTTTTGCAGCAGAAATGTAACACGTCCACAGCCCTATTGTAGGATAAATACTATGCTCTCCGATTTTTTCGTAAACTCTGTTGCCACTGAGCATACCCGCGACACGGCAAGATTGCATCGGGTCATGCATTAAAGTAACACTCCTGAATCAGTTGCGTCAACAGCTTGATGCGAGGTGGTATTCTGTATCACAATGACACCCGATACTCCAGTGATGGCACAGTTATGGACAACACTTCCTACCGACAGTGAAAACGGTCCACTTTGCTTCAATTATAATCCTGTGATGGGAAGGGCATCTCGTTCAGAGTCTTTGACCGATTGAGAGAACATTTGTGCGTGCCACGCAACACTGTCACCCAAAAACACCAAACAGCTTTTGCTATGGCACAGCCTTTGGTTTACGAGGGCGTGCTGAAAAATAATACCTCAGAATTATTTGATATGGAAACTCTTAAAGCTTTTTAAATAACAAAGACATTATTAACATTGTACATCCATATGCTTCATGTCTATCAATTTGTAGTCCTCTGCCGATAGCGGGCTCCGAATGGTAGCGTGTAATATGGCGGCGTGTAACGTACTATGTCGGTACGTGAGGAACAACTTGCTGTAATGGAGTTTCTAGCTGCGGAAGAATTCGTCGACACATAGACTACCCTCTCCTTCAACATGACATACCGGGCCACTCACGAGTACTGCGACATCTGCTTTAGGTTCATTAGGTTCACTGTCATCCGTCATCCTCCATATAGTCCCAACTTGGTCCCATCCGATTGTCATCTGTCTTCAAGAGCTAAAGAACACATTCGAGGACCACTTTTACAGTGATGACGCGATGAAAGCACAAAACGTAGCCTAAGCCTTGAAGACAAACAAAATTACGCGAAGCGAAATGTAGTGTGAGGAGGGCTAGGAGAGAGGCGTTCAATGAATTCGAAAGGTACGTTCTATATACTGACTTGGCAGAAAATCCTAAGAAATTTTGGTCTCATGTGAAAGCGGTAGGTGGATCAAAACAAAATGTCCAGACACTCTGTGACCAAAATAGTACTGAAACAGAGGATGACAGACTGATGGCCAAAATACTAAATCTCTTTTTCCAAAGCTGTTTCACAGAGGAAGACTGCACTGTAGTTCCTTCTCTAGATTGTCGCACAGATGACAAAATAGTATATATCGAAATAGACGACAGAGGGATAGAGAAATAATTAAAATCGCTCAAAAGAGGAAAGGCCGCTGGACCTGATCGGATACAAGTTCGATTTTACACAGAGTACGCGAAGGAACTTGCCCCCCTTCTTGTAGCGGTGTACCGTAGGTCTCTAGAAGAGCGTAGCGTTCCAAAGGATTGGAAAAGGGCACAGGTCATCCGCGTTTTCAAGAAGGAACGTTGAATAGATGTGCAGAACTATAGACCTATATCTCTAACGTCTATCAGTTGTAGAATTTTGGAACACGTATTATGTTCGAGTATAATGACTTTTCTGGAGACTAGAAAACTACTCTGTAGGAATCAGCATGGGTTTCGAAAAAGACGATCGTGTGAAACCCAGCTCGCGCTATTCGTCCACGAGACTCAGGGGGCCATAGACACGGGTTCCCAGGTAGATACAGTGTATCTTGACTTCCGCAAGGCGTTCGATACAGTTCCCCACAGTCGTTTAATGAACAAAGTAAGAACATACGGACTATGAGACCAATTGCGTGATTCGATTGAAGAGTTCCTAGATAACAGAACGCAGCATGTCATTCCCAATGGAAAGAAGTCTTCCGAAGTAAGAGTGATTTGAGGTGTGCCGCAGGGGAGTGTCATAGGACCGTTGCTGTTCACAATATACATAAATGACCTTGTGGATGACATCGGAAGTTCACTGAGGCTTCTTGCGGATGATGCTGTGGTATATCGAGAGGTTGTAACAATGGAAAATTGTACTGAAATGCAGGAGGATCTGCAGCGAATTGATGCATGGTGCAGGCAATTGAATCTCAATGTAGACAAGTGTAATGTGCTGCGAATACATAGAAAGAAAGATCCCTTATCATTTAGCTACAATATAGCAGGTCAGCAACTGGAAGCAATTAATTCCTTAAATTATCGTGGAGTAGGCATTAGGAGTGATTTAAAATGGAATGATCATATAAAGTTGATCGTCGGTAAAGCAGATGCCAGAATGAGATTCATTGGAAGAATCCTAAGGAAATGCAATCCGAAAACAAAGGAAGTAGGTTACCGTACACTTGTTCGCTCACTGCTTGAATACTGTTCACCAGTGTGGGATCCGTACCAGATAGGGTTGATAGAAGAGATAGAGAAGATGCAACGAAGAGCAGCGCGCTTCGTTACAGGATCATTTAGTAATCGCGAAAGCGTTACAGAGATGATAGATAAACTCCAGTGGAAGACTCTGCAGGAGAGACGCTCAGTAGCTCGGTACGGGCTTTTGGTGAAGTTTCGAGAACATACCTTCACCGAGGAGTGAAGCAGTATATTGCTCCCTTCTACGTATATCTCGCGAAGAGACCATGAGGATAAAATCAGAGAGATTAGAGCTCACACAGAGGCATACCGACAATCCTTGTTTCCACGAACAATACGAGACTGGAATAGAAGGGAGAACGGATAGAGGTACTCAAGGTACCATCCGCCACACACCGTCAGGTGGCTTGCGGAGTATGGATATAGATGTAGATGTAGGTGAGGTTGTGACTCCATAAAAAAATCAAACATTCTACCGTAACGACATCAACGAAGTGGTCTCTCGCTGAGTGAAATGTGTTCATCGCTGGGATGATTACGTTGGGAAGCAAAAGTGTATAAAGAGGTTGAATGTTAATAACGTTTGCGTTACATAAAGAGCTTGATGATATTTTACATAAAAAATTCAAAGGCATTAATTTTCAACACGCCCTCGCAGCTTGCCAATGACCTCATCTGACCAACTGAAACCACAGTTGGGTGAGGCATGCATGACTGTCTTCCAATCACGTCTGACATTCTCATTCCGTGACTAACTCTTGTCCGGCGTTACTGATAACATTCCTTGCCTAGCTGTGGAAGAATTGGATGTAGCATGAAACATTGTGTCCTAATGCCTACAATGGTAAGACATACAGTCAAACATTACCCATAATATCCCTTGCTAATAGTGTTGACAGCTGGATAAACAGTTACATACAGCACCATCAGTAAATGATATGCAAGAACCCTATAATGGTATGAGGTATCGACCAGCATTACTGTCAAAAACACTTAACAATTCGTACCTGCAGCAGCAGTTGGATTTGGCAAGGCACCCGGTCTGCTAATGATATTTGAATCTCCATTCAAGGGGCAGAGTCAAGCATTACTAGCAACATCCTTCCATTGATTTCGACGTTTGGAAGGAGTATACAACATTATCTTCTAATGATATGCGACAGACTTGGAATGGTATGGGATCTGCATTACAGTTGACAGTCATCGAACTGTTGTGAGCACTTTTAAATGCGCAGTGGTACAACGTCTCTGTTACTTGGAGATGTAGGAGCTGTACAAACGTAACCGACCAGCACCCGCTGTACACTGGTGTAGGATCTGATTACTGTTATCATGTGAAACGTACACCAGCACCAAACATAAACGATACATCGTTCAAACGGCACCATTGCTACATAGTACCAATATTAACAATTCACTTGTGAATTATTATTACCATACGCCAGAATTCTTCATTGTTCAGATGGCAACAGTAGAAGATATATTCTGTCTTACAACTGACTCGACATGCGGCAGTACAAAATGATGGCAGTGGCAACTAACCTTAGAGTCCAGATGCAGCTTCCACGTCTCATCTGGCGCTACTGAAACTTCTCAGCACTGAATTATGGGGAGCAATTTTCGGCTGCAGAAAGTGTCGCCCGCCATCCTCCAGTGACTGTGTCCTTACCTGTAAATCAAGGAAACATGTCAAAGACTTCGTTACGGCTAAGAGGTTAAGGACGGAAATACCTCTACATATTGCACTAATAATTAAGAATAAAATAAATTATGTTGGCAGCATTGTCAGTTATAGTTATAATAGAATTCATAGAAATACTATAGAACCAAATATTTGCCTCCGTCTTGAGTTGAGTAATCTTTTCTTTATAATTTGTGTCTACGTGGAAAAGAGTTGTATGGTTTGAGGTATAGAGACGAAGCACTAAGAACGGCGTGATGGACTTCCAGTGGACCAGTTTTGTTGCTGAAGTACTACACACTGGAGATATATAAGACAGTCCCAGAAATTGATGTTCCTAGACGAAGCGCTGTTGACGTTTCGCCTTTTTCGTTAGCTTTACTGACTCTGGATCAAAATGTCGAGCTTAGTTCATGATAAATACTATTTACAACCTCCAACGGGTCCACCCTACAACCCCTTCTGCCGTTTCTTTCGGAAGTGCTACATGGAGTGGTTTAAATTCTTTTTTTCATTTCCGAAGATGACAGGACAACATGCTAACATCTTCCTCATTACGTACGTGAAATTAGCACCAGACTCAGTCTTAATTGTTCAGAGGAAAGGCTTTGAGTCAAACAAGGCACTACAATCGATTTACTTAAAACATTTTTGGAGTTGACTGAGCACGAATGTCTTTTGAGTTTCGCTCAACTTTCGGAACAAATATAATCACTCAGGAGAAAAAAAAAAAAAAAAACCGCCAACACTGAAACAACAATGGTCAACGACAGAAGGACACTGAATAAATTAAATAAAAATCGTACAACCACGTTGTGCAGTAACATTAAAATAAATTTAGTATAACTATGCTGATTCTATGTAACGAGAATATAGTGGAACATATCAGAATTTTGAAGTAGAGAACAGAGAAATGCATCTTTAGAGAATTATTGATACAGATGCAATGCATGTGTCTGTGTTCATAAGTATTTCTTTGTTCATCAGCCTTGTGACTGGTTTGAAGCTACCTGCCACGACTTCCTCTCGTGTGCCAACCTCTTCATTTCAGTTAGATTTGCATGCTACGTCTTCTATTATTTGTGGATGTGCTCCAACCTCTATCTTCAGTTACAGTTTTCACCCTCTACAGCTCCCTTGAATTATTTCCTGATGTCGTAACACAGGTTTTATCATCCTGTACCTTCTCCTTGTCAATTTTTACATATGTTCCTACCTTCCCCAATTTTACGGAAAACATTTTCATTCCTTACGTTATCAGTCCACATTATTTTCAACACCATTCTGCAGCACCACTCTCAAACTCATGGAGGCACTGCTTTCCCATTTTTACTACTGCCTGCGATTCATTACAACACACGTGTTCCAAACGTACATTCTCAGAAATTTCTTCCTGAAATTAAGACATATGTTTCATACTTAAAGACTTCATTTAGCCATGAATGCTCTCTTTGCCTGGGATAGTCTCGTTTTCCTCCTTGCTCCATCCGACAAGGGTTCCTTTACTTCCAAGATAACTCAATTTCGTCAACATCGTGATCCCCAGATCTAATGTTAAGCTTCTTACTTTTGTCATGTCCGCCACTTCACAATACTTTCGTCTTTCTTCGATTCATTCTCAATCTATATTCTGTGCTCAGTAGGCTGTTCGGATCCTGCAGTTTTTGTTCACTTTCATTGAGTGTAGTGATGTCAACAGTGAATCTGATCATTGATATCATTTCATCCTGGAATACTAATCACACTCTTGAACTTTTCTTTTATTTCCGCCAATTATTATTAATCGATGTATATAGTAGATTGAACAATAGGGGCGAAAGACTACATTCCTGTTGTGGACTGGCAAGACTGTGACGGGTAGCCGAAAGGCACGCGTTTAAGCTCACGCAGGCTGGCGTGAGGTCTGGAACAGTTAAAGGAGGTGAGACTAGTAAAAAAGGTACGTGGCTTCCGGAATACTTAACTTTAATCCATAATTGGTGAACATCGGTCTTACGGTACATGCATCACAAGATAAATAGCAAATGATAATGGCGCCTTGCTCGGTCGTAGCAAATGACATAGCTGAAGGCTATGCTAACTATCGTCTCGGCAAATGAGAGCGTAATTTTGTCAGTGAACCATCGCTAGCAAAGTCGGCTGTACAACTGGGGCGAGTGCTAGGAAATCTCTCTAGACCTACCGTGTGGCGGCGCTCGGTCTGCAATCACTGATAGTGGCGACACGCGGGTCCGACGTATACTAACGGACCGCGGCCGATTTAAAGGCTACCACCTAGCAAGTGTGGTGTCTGGCGGTGGCACCACAATTCCTATCCTTTTCAATTCCAGCACTTCGTTCGTGGTCTTCCAGTCTTATTCTTACGTCTTGGTTCTTGTACATACTGTATATTAGCCGTGTTGCTCTCCAGCTTACACCTATCTTACAATTTCGACCATCTTGCACTAAACTACATTTTGAAATGCTTTTTCTACCCTCAGTACTCACAGAACTACATACCCGTGGCAGGAACTGTATGATTTACTTATCACATGTTTTGGAACATTATGCGTATCAAGTTCATAAAGTAACGTCAGAAGTAAAACGCAAGCAGCAGTCATGTATTGTCAATCATATAAAAATATCTTTCATGTCCATCTAATGTTGGCGTGTAATATTCTTACTTTCTAGGTTGAAAAATCTTGCGATACTGGCCCTATCTACTACAAGAGACAATCTCTGGGTATGGAACCGAACCAGAGCTGCGGGTTGCCTACCTATCGGTTTCCAGGGGCAACAAAAATTTGATTTTCAGTTATTCATATAAATAGTGATGTAATTTAAAAATATAAAATGGTGACATAAGCTACTCATTAAGGAGTATAATCTTATGTGAATGGTTCATCAAAGTAAAACAAGTATTCCAGTCAGAAACGATGTCTTGAGGAGGTGTAATACATCGCACACACAAATATCCAGCCTATGTTCATTCAGTATTTAAGAATGACAGCACTTAATAACTCCCAATAAACTTGACACATAATTTCAAATCTTTATCAAATTTCCCTTGCTGACACCCCCGTCAAAATAACACAAGAAAAAATGTTTATCCGTTACTACGGGTACATTTTCGCTGTTCATGCAGTAAAACTATCACATCAGATACGTCGTTTTAAATTATCTCTTCTTCAGTAATAGTCGAATTAGTAGCACAGTTGGCAGACAGTGTCCACTTATAGCACTGAATATACTTGCAAAATTTTAACATTGTACACATGATTCAAAAGATATGACGTCGTAAACATTGAGTTGCGTGAAAATCAGGTTTTTCTCAAATCTGAGCGCAGATTAGCCGAATTGTACCCACCTCATGTTTGCTAATGATAGCGCTTAGCAACTTCCCTTAAACTTGAAGCATAATTTCAAACTTTTTATAAACTTTCTGTGGTTTACATGCTTAACTTCCATTATTTAACACATTCGCTCATTTGTAATCTGAGCTATGAAGCTGGTTTATACGTGGGAGAACAATTCGTTGAATAACCAGATTTACTGGTATACTAAGCAATCAAGTTCATTTTTTTGGAACATATAGGTAAGACCCACGAAGTAAGTGATAGATGCGGCCCGTTTTGTTTGTAAACAAGCAGAGCAGTCCAATACACTTGGCGTGGAATATTAATTATATGAAGTTTCAAATGTACACAACCAAATAACATACTGTTATTTGTTTTGCATGTTCTATACGCATATCGCAGCAGCTTAGTAGCACCAGTTGATGCATGTGGCTCTACATAATGATGAATTTCGCAGTTAGGCATTTATTATCTGAGAGGATGGATCTAAAGATACATCTTGATTGGAGCTGGCATCCGCTGGTCAGCGCGAGCTGCTGCCTCAATACTTACGGCATCTCGGCAAGCCTTCAAAAACGACGTAGCGATTTCGCTCCTGCTTTACGGAACAAGAAACCAAAGGCTCGTCTTCAGGAATAGCTCCGTTAGGAATACGGTAAAGCAAGCAACCAAAGGCTCAGCTTCGGGAATAGCTCCGTTATGACGGAGACGGTAGTTTATAGTTTATTCTGCCACAAGGATGTACACCAGCTGAATCAAATTAACGGAAATTCTGAAATTAAATAACTGGTATCGACTGAAATGAAAATGTTCTCTCATTGCATTTAATCGATTTACATTTTTACATATACGCTATTGAGCCAAAATGCTACGGCCAGTAGCTTAATATTGTGATGTTCCACATATGGAAGGGACGGAATACAAGTCACTCTGCGTGGCAAGTGCATGATATTTTCCGTGAGGTATGTGGGTGCCTTCAGGTGTCTACGCACAGGTCACTCAGTTCCGGTAAATTTCGTAGCGGTGGTTTCTGGGCGCGGAGTTGGCACTTAATGGTGTTCCAGCTGTGTTTCATCAGATTCTGGTCAGCGTACTTTCGTGGACAAGATTATAATGTGAATTCAGTATCGTGCTTCTAAAAACACTGTAGCACAATTCGGGGCTTGTGGTGTGCACTGATATCCTGCTGACAAATGCCATAAGCGTTAGGGAAGGCACGAAGCATGTAGGGATAATGGTGGTCCACAATACTGTTCACGTGATCCTCAGCTGTTACGTTGCCTTCCATTAATATCACAGGTCCAACAGAAGGACAGATGAATCTCCACCATAGCGTAATACTGCACCCACTGGCAACCACCCATGATGCAGCGCTTATTTCCAGAGGCTATTAACCAGGATGATGGCATAACTGGACGCGACAATTGACGTGGTGTACCAATCATGAGAAAAAGATTGGATAATCAATGAAAGGAAAATGTTCTACGACTCGGGGCGTGGAATGTCAGAAGCATGACTGGGGTAGGGATACTAGAAAATCTGAAAAGGGAAAAGGAAAGGCCCAATATAGTAGGGAGTCAGCGAAGTGAAGTGGAAAGATGACAAGTATTTCTCGTCAGATGAGTATAGGATAATATCAATAGCAGCATAAAATGGTATAACGGAAGTAGGATTCGTTATGAATAGGAAGGTACGACAGAGAGTGTGTTAGTGTGAACAGTTCAGTTAGAATAGACAGCAAACCAACACAGATAACGATATTTCAGAAATAAATGCCGATGCCGCAAGCAGGAGATGAAGAGATAGAGAACGTGTATGAGGATATTAAAAGGGCAATACAGCATGTAAAGGGGGATGGAAAGCTAATAGTCATGGGGGACTGGAATGCAGTTATAGGGGAAAGCGTAGGAGAAAGGTTACAGGAGAATATGGGCTTGGGACAAGGAATGGGAGAGAAGAAAGACTAATTGAGTTCTGTAACAGGTTTCAGCTAGTAATAGCGAATACCCTGTTCAAGAATCACAAGAGAAGGACGTATACTTGGAAAAGGCCGGGAGATACGGGAAGATTTCAATTAGATTACATCATGGTCAGACAGAGATTCCGAAATCAGATACTGGATTGTAAGGCGTACCCAAGAGCAGATATAAACTCAGATCACAATATAGTAGTGATGAAGAGTAGGCTGAAGTTCAAGACATTAGTCAGGAAGAATCAATACGCAAAGAAGTGGGATACGGTAGTACTAAGGAATGAAGAGACATAGTTGAAGGTTATAGATACGGCAATAAGGAATAGCTCAGTGCCGGCCGGTGTGGCCAAGCGGTTAAAGGCGCTACAGTCTGGAACCGCGTGACCGCTACGGTCGCAGGTTCGAATCCTGCCTCGGGCGTGGATGTGTGTGATGTCCTTAGGTTAGTTAGGTTTAAGTAGTTCTAAGTTCTAGGGGACTGATGACCTTAGAAGTTAAGTCCCATAGTGCTCAGAGCCATTTTTGAATAGCTCAGTAGGCAGTACAATTGACGAGGATGGACATATCTAAAATGGCCCATCACAGGAGTTGGGACGGAAAACATCGGTACAAAGCACGTAATTGAGAAGAAACCATGGGTAAGAGAAGAAATCAATTGATAGATGAAAGAAGAAAGTGCAAAAATGTTCCGGGAAACTCAGGAATACAAAAATACAAGTCGCTTAGGAACGAAATAAATAGGAAGTGCAGTGCAGGGAAGTTAAGACCACATGGCTGCAGGAAAAATGTGAAGACATGGAGAAAGAAATGATTGTCGGAAGGACAGACTCAGCATACAGAAAAGTCAAAACAATCTTTGGTGACATTAAAAGCAAGGGAGATAACATTAAGAGTGCAACGGGAATTCCACCGTTAAATGCAGAGGAGAGAGAGGATAGGTGGAAGGAATATAATGCAAACCTCAATGAGGGGGAAGATTTGTCTGATGCGATAGAAGAAGAAAGAGGAGTCGATTTACAAGAGATCGGGGATCCAGTATTAGAATCAGAATTTAAAAAAGCTTTGCAGGACTTGAGATCAAATAAGGCAGTAGGGATATATGATATTCCATCAGAATTTCTTAAATCATTGGGGGAAGTGGAAACAAAACGACCATTCACGTTGGTGTGTAGATTGTATGAGTCTGGCGACATACCATCTAACTTTTGGAAAAGCATCATCCACACAATTCCGAAGACGGCAAGAGCTGACAAGTGCGAGAATTATCGTACAGTCAGCTTAACAGCTCATGCATCCGAGTTGCTTACAAGAATAATATACGGAATAATGGAAAAGAAAATTGAGGATGCACTAGGTGACAATCAGTTTGGCTTTAGGAAAGGTAAAGGCAGGAGAGAGGCAATTCTAACGTTACGGTTAATAATTGAAGCAAGACGAAATAAAAATCAAGACGTGTTCATAGGAGTTGTCGACCTGGAAAAAGCGTTCGACAATATAAAATGGTGCAAACTGTTCGTGATTCAGAAAAAAGTAGGCGTAAGCTATAGGGAGAGACGGGTAATATACAATATGTACAACAACCAAGAGGGAATAATAAGAGTGGACGATCAAGAACGAAGTGCTCGTATTAAGAAGGGTGTAAAACAAGGCTGTAGCCTTTCGCCCCTACTCTTCAATCTGTACATCGAGGAAGCAATAATGGAAATAAAAGAAAGATTCTGGAGTGGAATTAAAATTCAAGGTGAAATTGCTTTCTTGAGTGAAAGTGATGAAGAATTACATGATTTGCTGAATGGAATGAACAGTCTAATCAGTACAGAATGTGGACTGAGAGCAAATCGCAGAAAGACGAAGGTAATGAGAAGTAGTAGAAATGAGAACAGCGGGAAACTTATCATCAGGATTGATGGTCACGAAGTAGATGAAGTAAAGGAATTCTGCTACCTAGGCAGTAAAAAACCCAATGACGGACAGAGCAAGGAGGACATCAAAAGCAGATTAGCTATGGCAAAAATGCATTCCTGGCCTAGAGAATTCTACTAATATCAATTATCGGCCTTAACTTGAGGAAGAAATTTATGAGAATGTACTTCTGGAGTACAGCATTGTATGGCAGTGAAACATGGACTTTGGGACAAAAGAGAATCGAAGCATTTGAGATGTAGTGCTACAGACGACTGTTGAACTGATGGACTGATAAGGTAATGAATGAGGAGGTTCTGCGCAGAATCGGAGAGGAAAGGAACAAGTGGAGAACACTGATAAGGAGAAGGGACAGGATGATAGGACATTTGTTAAGAAGTGAGGGAATAACTTCCATAGTCCTAGAGGGATCTGTAAAGGGCAAAAACTGTAGAGGAAGACAGAGATTGGAATATATCCAGCAAATAAGTGAGGACGTAGGTTGCAAGTGTTACTCTGAGATGAAGAGGCTAGCACACGAGAGGAATTAGTGGCGGACCGCATAAAACCAGTCAGGAGACTGATGAGAAAAAAAGCAACAAAATTGGTTCGTGACTAGGTGACAAGTTGCCATTGATGGACGGGTCAATCTCCATGACACCGTGCCCGCTGTTACCGTAACTGACATTGTCATAAGGCTGACTACAGATCACACAGGGATGATCTGCTGTGGATGTTTGACATTGTGCTCTCGATGATGTGATCTCAAGCGCTTTTGCCTGCACGAGCATTGTACCCTGTCGGCAGATTGGCCGCAAGTCACTGTGTATTCTGCTTCAGATACTCGATTACAATACTCTGCCACGAGAACCTGCTCTTTCTTCTCTATGACCGGCCCATGCCGACACTAGAATGATTTCAGATTCACCTCCGTCCCTTCGTATACTTGCCTCCCTGTGTCATGTGCCCGTAAATTGTGCCAGAAGGTTTGCACTTGAAGATGTTAGTTGATGGATCAAATGTTGAGAATAAATTTGTTATCATTTTCAAGTTAGATATTTTATCTTAATTGTTCTTTTTTCTGCTCTTTTAATAAGATTGGGTATAAATGAGAAAAAGTTTATTTGATTAAATAAAATTAAAGTGGCTGAAAATATAATGAATAGCGAGAATCATATGAGCGGAGATATTTGAAGGATTTGGATTAAAACTTCCCCACCCGAAGTAGTCGTTTATTTACTATTATTTGGTTTAAGTTATTTTAGATTGACACTCTACTGTTATATATTTTAACTAACTCCTTAAATTATCTTAGATATTAATGGTACCAGGAGGTTTTCACTTATGGGTAGTGATCATAATGTTTTGGCGCATCGCTGTATATTGCCGAGGCAGGGTAAATGACGGTCGTCTAGCAAAAAAAATGGCTCTGAGCACTATGGGACTCAACTGCTGTGGTCATAAGTCCCCTAGAACTTAGAACTACTTAAACCTAACTAACCTAAGGACAGCACACAACACCCAGCCATCACGAGGTAGAGAAAGTCCCTGACCCCGCCGGGAATCGAACCCGGGAACCCGGGCGTGGGAAGCGAGAACGCTACCGCACGACCACGAGATGCGGGCGGTCGTCTAGCAAATACCCTGTGAGAGAAGCTCTAGCACCATGATGCTTAGTATCTAATATTTAATATTTCGTAAGAAATATCTGGGAGTCAGATGTGGCAAACCTCAACGATAGTGAATGTATTATTCCCAGTCTCGCAGATCCACCAGAACATAGGCATTATGTCGGGTGAGGTCACCACGTTGAACTATTTTAGAAGTCATCAGTTTGAGGCCACTGTGGGACAACAGCTCCACGTGTTAAGTCTCTGCTACACTTAGTGCCACATGACACCACCACTTATTTTCCGTCATCGCAGGATAAATCTCTCTTTGCGGTGGCCTTTCCAAACCAAGATGAAGCCAAGGTACTGCCCAGTCTCCAGCAGATGCGGCATCGTTGAGTGCACTCACCACTGGCATAGATGCCTCACTGTCAACTTGCCGCCAGCGCATATCGGAGACTGTGAAGCGTGCAAGCAGCCAGCCCAGCGGAACTCTTTGGCCATCCAGCCATTGACATGGTGTGCCTCAATAAACAACGTATTAACTTTGGAACCGCCTATCTCTGCATCCTCCTGGTCTCCTACCTCACTTCTATCATCATCCTGCTCCATTCTGGCTAACAGTGGCTCCTTCCTCCACCTGAGGCACTACAAATATATCAGTACGGACGTGACCGTAACTTCCACTGTCGCAGCCATAGAGAGCAACGATTTTTTTATTGAACTTAGTGTCCAAGCGACCAGACAGCTACTGCTTACGGAAATTTGTGAATGCACTCTTTCATTTTAACCTCTGGAAGCAGTTATTCGGGTATTCCTGCTTGCAACAGGATTGTCTCGCAAACAAGGTTAACAAACTGACTAACAATCATGTATTTCCATAAATAAGAGCGACCACAAACAAACTGGTCAACGTTTTTAGAAAGGTTTCCAGAAGTTATGCCTGGCTTGGCTTGCAAAGTGCATTCGTATTTTCCGTACGTTTCGAAGTGTTGTACGATATGGCACCTGCTGGTACAGGGTTACAAACGTAAGATGAGAAATAGCGGACTGAAGAACATTTCAACGTTCATCTGTATGTACTTGTTCACGTACAGTGTGCACTGTAATCCGTGGCATAAAGGTATATTATTGAAAGTACATGTTACTAGAAGGAAAAGAAAATCCCTGTAAACACAGGTCCACCAATGAACCGTTTGCGAGATATTAGCGACTATGTGGTTATAAGCCACCACTGGCTTGATTCCACACAAACATCATCCTACTTAAGAAAAAGTAACAATAGTGTACAACATTAAGAAAAGTTATTAGAGGTTATTTGATAGAAGTGCAGGTGTTTTGAAGGGCATGACAACAGTTACATGGCTGCCCATAGTCAAAAGAGGTGTTCTAAGTGTTGCCCTTGTACACGGATGCAATATTGCACTCATCGCGGCAATGAGTTTCAAATCCTTTCGATCACGCCTGGCCCAGTTCCAAATTCTTTAAAAGCATTGACAAGTCTCTTCTCCAATTCTTCAATCGTGTTAATCAGAGTGGCCTACATTATACGTTTAGGGTGGTCCCAAACACAGGAATGCATTGTCTTCAGAACAGCTGATCTTAGAGTCCTCGGTGCAGGCCCTTATCACGCACTCCATCTTTTGCTATATCGGCACATTAGATGTCGTCTAACCACCAAGCAATATGTGACGGTGCTCCATCATGCATGTACTATATCCTCTGGCGTTGCTCTAAGGGAAACAACCTACAGGGTGCTGCTGCAGAAACCGAAAGTAATTCCGTCCATGGACTTCATTTGCTAACACGTACAGCCCAATAACACATTTACCTTGTACCCCTAACTACACATTCAATGAGAAACGACGCTGATGTGGAGGCTCATGCACAGAATCTCTGTTGGAGCTCAGATAACTTCAACTGTGAGAACTGGGATAGTTAAAAACACCGTCAGGAGTGAATGTTGCTTCATCCGTAAATGAAATGGTATTGTCAAAAGTAGGTTTGCCTACAGCTTGTTTTTGCATCCGCTTACAGCATGTTAGTCTAGGACCAAATCCTGCCTCAGTAAGACACTGAACTCGTCGGAGGTTATACAGGTTCACTGTATTGCGAGGCTTATTCTTTTTTTTTGGGGTGGTGAAAGATGGGTGAAAACAAAGGGACACCTGTTTCGGCTAGGGCGCTAACACTTAACTGTTTTCGAGAAAATGATAATGAAACTTTCGATGGAATTAGTCAAGTTACTAGCGCATCATAAAACCAAGTGAGTTGGTAGTGCAGTAGCTAAGGGGCACTTTCCAAATTTGGCGCCCCGTTTTCAAATTGAAACTTCGTATTTTCTTTCGTTGTCACGGAAGTATGTGACAATAATTTTTTGTGACATCGTAAAATACATTGTAATGTTTGCAAAACAACTAATAGTTTCAAATCATATTAAAAACAGATTGAATGATCATAGATCAGTTTGTGTGGTATAATCTTATATCACACAAATTAAAAACTAAAGATTCTAGTATTTCAATTTTTGCTTTAATTTTTACTTTTATGCTTCAGGATAACCAGTGCATTCATAAAAACATTCAAAGCATAAAAATTCGTAACACCACAAGCGTATTGCGATGATTCATATACCACAGTCACAATTTTTTCTCTGAATATCATTAGGAAAACAATCTCACGATCTGACGATGATTTCGCAAATCGACGCATTCTCTCCAAAGCTGGAGACTTGGAGACTGCTATTGATTACGGAGCAAGGTGTGTCTGTTTCAACGTTTCTGCTTGTGATTTTCCTTTTCTCTCCGATGATAGTAGTCCACTTCTGTAATCGGCGAATGCAATTCTCCACCTGTCAGTAGACGTATACGTCGCAGTGTCTACATAACAGCAAATACTCTGGTGGAATTTCTGTTAACGAACATGTTGATACTCCGGTTTCATCGACAAACAGCCCATCATATAAGGTGAGATCGTTTCGCCAACCCCACGAGACGATAATGTACAATAGCGGCTACATTTTTACGTAAGGTCGCAGAACTTCTTCGAGAAATTGACATTAGGTTTCTTTTGTGAATTTCCTACACTTTGTGGCATTTTCGTGCTCATTCTGATGTTGTTCCAGTAATTGGTTTACGTCTTGATGGACTCGAGGACCAATTGTGTCAGTAACTTCTTGCATACATACGAAAGCTGTTGCTAGCAGTTTTCTGGAAGGTGTTTATCAGTGTCGACTGTAATGATAAAATCTGCTTATAATAGGATTTGAAATCTTTATTTCGTTCACCATTCACTGTATTTCACGATGTCATAAAAATATTGGAACAATGCCATTATGCTGCCGACCACATGTCGTTATGGCGCGCAAGTACCCTGATGAAGGCACGTCGATACTTTAACCATCATTTTCTCTGAAGTTAATGTGTGTTGGCACATAAGCCAAAATAGGCATCCCTTTATTTTCATCTTTCTATCATCCTGACAAAAATCGTGTGTATCAGAGGGCGACTTAATGGGGGGTTTCCGTCGTTAGTATTATCCTTAAATTTCTCAATGATATGACGTATTCGATATTCGCTACAAAACTCACTAACTGTAACTATCGAGTACGTTCTTTTTGTTACAGGCATTATTTTATATACATCCCCGTTTAGAGAGACAGCTTCCATTCGCAACAGAAAGTGCAAATTTTGTACATATCTTTCTGAATTTCCTTCTGATCGTCGAAAACGATTTTTCATGCAGAATATGGCATTGGTAGCAAATAAACTGATTGTTCAGCTGACTGATAAATTTTTTATTGAGATTCAGAATGTTAACTGTCCTATCACGCACCTCTGGGGCAAGTTCTATGTTGCTTATTGCGGAAAATTTGACAATCGATGCATCGTGCTATTAGTCAAATAATGCTCGACCAAATCGCATCTTGGTTACTAGCCGAAGTTGGGATGGCAATGATTAAAGCAAAGGCGCTTTCCTTACATGAAGATCTTTCCATGAAATTTCTAGCACCAACTTTTTCCTCCGAATGTGAAAATCCTTTGTTCACATCAACCTACATAGGAAGAAATGGTCATCGTAATGGAACAAGAGAACTCACAGCTCGCACAGGAAAGTTTAAATGTTCGTTTATATTGCGCACTATTCAAGGGTGTAATGGTAAGGAAATAGCCTGTAGGTGATCCGAAGCATCCTCTGTGAAGCACGTAAGTATGAACTGCAGAGTTGTCACGTCGATATATACGATGTGATGAAAAGCTTCCTGATACCCCCAAAACATACGTTTTTCATATTAGGTGCATTTTGCTGCCACCTACTGCCAGGTACTCCATATCAGCGACCTCAGTACTCGTTGGACATCGTGAGCGAGCAGAATGGGGCGCTCCGCGGAACTCACGGACTTCAAACGTGGCCTGGTGATTGGGTGTCTCTTGTGTAATATGTCTGTACGCGAGATTTCCACACTCCTAAGCATACCTAGGTCCACTCTTTCCGATGTGATAGTGAAGTGGAAACGTGAAGGGACACGTACAGCACAAAAGCGTACAGGCCGACCTTATCTGTCGACTGTCAGAGACCGCCGACAGTTGAAGAGGGTCGTAATGTGTAATAGGCAGGCAGTTATCCGGACCACCACACAGGAATTCCAAACTGCATCAGGATCCACTGCAAGTAATATGACAATTAGGTGGGAAGTGAGAAAACTTGGATTTCATGGTCGAGCGGCTGCTCATAATTCATACATCACGCTGGTAAATGCCCAACGACGCGTCACTTGGTGTAAGGACCGCAGACATTGGAGACTGAACAGTGGAAAAGTGTTGTGTGGAGTGACGAATCCCGGTACACAATGTGGCGATGCGATGGCAGGATGTGGGTATAGCGAATGCCCGGTGACCGTCATCTGCCAGCGTGTGTAATGCCAACACTAAAATTCGGATGCGATGGGGTAGTCGTATTTTTCATGGAGGGGGCTTGCACCCCTTTTTGTTTTGCTTCGAACTATCAAAGCACAGGCCTACATTGATGTTTTAAGCACCTTCTTGCTTCCCACTGTTGAAGAACAATTCGTGAATGGCGATTGCATCTTTCAACACGACTGAGCGCCTGTTCATAACGTACGGGAAGTGGTGGAGACAATAACATCCCTGTAATGGACTGGCCTGCACAGAGTCCTGACCTGAATACTATAGAACACCTTTGGGATGTTTTGGAACGCCAACTTCGTGCTAAGCCTCACCGAGTGACATCGATACCTCGCGTCAGTGAAGCACTCCGTGAATAATGGGCTGCCGTTCCCCAAGAAACCTTCCAGCACCTGATTGAACGTATGCCTCCGATTGTGGAAGCTATCATCAAGGTTAAGGGTGGGCCAACACCATACTGAATTCCAGGATTACCGATGGAGGGCGAAACGAAGTTGTAAGTCATTTTCAGCCAGGTGTCCGGATACTTTTGATCACATAGTGTAGGCAGAGATGTAGATGAAGATGTGGTACAATTTCGAACCTGTCTTGGAAATCTAGGATGACAGAATATAACAGTTCTCCTAGACCTCGAAGAAATTCAATATAAATTAAACGATCCTGTTGTTATACAGATGGCTTTTCTTTATCTCGGGATTGATTATTTAAAGGGAAAGCTGCATTATTTGAGCTTAACACATTCTTTAGTATCCTGCAACAGACGATCTTCAGCTATACTGGCCCGTAATTCTGCACATCTGGGCTTTTACTCTTTCAGAACAGGATTGACCAATGCATCAGTCGCTCAGGACATTTATGCTGCTACGTGAATATTCGCTGCTCACCGGCACGTGGAGATGAAACGAGCACTCCGAGTCTTACCGGCCCATTTAATCAACGCCATCGCTGCATTCCCGACTGGTCGCTTCGATCCTCGCCAGGCGATGATATGAAGCTGGTCAGTGTTTCGAGGTCACCGCCACATATCCTGAAACCTGTGCCGTGACTGACCGTTTAAAGGTCACTGTAACAGAGCTGCTAGCACTCTGCCGGAAATATGAATGGTTGCAGAGTAATTGCTCGCTGCGAGCAACGTGGTTGCGGTATAAATACAGTACTGGCCATTAAAATTGGTACACCACGAAGATGACGTGCTACACACGTGAAATTTGACCGACAGGAAGAAGATGCTGTGATACGCAAATGATAAGCTTTTCAGAGCATTCACACAAGGTAGGCACCGGTGGCGACACCTACAACGTGCTGACATGAGAAAAGTTTCCAACCGATTTCTCATCCACAAACAGCAGTTGACTGGCGTTGCCTGGTGAAACGTTGTTGTGATGCCTCATGTAAGGAGGAGAAATGCGTACCATCACGTTTCCGACTTTGATAAAGGTCGGACTGTAGCCTATCGCGATTGCGGTTTATCGCGACATTGCTGCTCGCGTTGGTCGAGATCCAATGACTGTTAGCAGAATATGGAATTGGTGGGTTCAGGAGGGTAATACGGAACGCCGTGCTGAATCCCAACGGCCTCGTATGACTAGCAGTCGAGATGACAGGCACCTTATCCGCATGGCTGTAACGGATCGCGAAGCCACGTCTCGATTCCTGAGTCAACAGATGGGGACGTTTGCAAGACAAAAACCATTTGCACGAACAGTTGGACGACGTTTGCAGCAGCAAGGACTATCAGCTCGGAGACTATGGCTGCGGTTACCCTTGACGCTGCATCACAGACAGGAGTGATTGCGATGGTGTACTCAACGACGAACCTGGGTGCACGAATGGCAAAAGTAATTTTTTCGGATGAATCCAGGTTCTGTTTACAGCATCATGATGGTCGCACCCGTGTTTGGCGACATCGCGGTGAACGCACATTGGAAGCGTGTATTCGTCATCGCCATACTGGCGTATCACCCGGCGTGATGGTATGGGGTGCCATTGGTTACACGTCTCGGTCATCTCTTGTTCGCATTGACGGCACTTTGAGCAGTAGACGTTACATTTCAGATGTGTTACGACCTGTGGCTCTACCCTTCACTCGATCCCTGCGAAACGTTACATTTCAGCAGGATAATGCAGGACCGCACGTTGCAGGTCCTGTAGGGGCCTTTCTGGATACAGAAAATGTTCGACTGCTGCCCTGGCCAGCACATTCTCCAGACCTCTCACCAATTGAATACGTCTGGTCAATGGTGGCCGAGAAACTGGCTCGTCACAATACGCCGGTCACTACTCGTGATAAACTGTGGTATCTTGTTGAAGCTGCATGGGCAGCTGTACCTGTACACGCCATCCAAGCTCTGTTTGACTCAATGCCCAGGCGTATCAAGGCCGTTGTTACGACCAGAGGTGTTTGTTCTGGGTACTGATTTCTCAGGATCTATGCAGGCAAATTGCATGAAAATGTAATCACATGTCAGTTCTAGTATAATATATTTGTCCATTGAATACCCGTTTATCATCTGCATTTCTTCTTGGTACAGCAATTTTAACGTGTATTTGTACACGGCATTCTGTCATATAAAGCGGGTGTTCATAGGCCACTGCATCACATGCAGATACAAAAAACAAGGAAATATAAGACTCAACGAATTATTATGTCATCAAATAGTTAATACTCCCATGAGTATGATGAAATTCGAAGTTGTATTATGAAGATCAGTGCATCATAAGTCACGAGTGACGTTCAGTATGTAGTTTCAGTTGAAAAATGTGAAATTTGTTGTGGGGCATCGTTGAATACTCCCGCTTCACACCCTGTAGTGTCGTGAAGTTGCAATAGGAAGCGCCGCTATACGTATCCTTCAAAATGGTGTCTGCAGCCTTCCAGATATTCGTAGGCGCTTGCAAAATGTCTATGGGTTCCTGACAGTGAACAAACGCATGGTGAGTCTTTGGGCGAGCCGTCCGCAATCATCGCGAACAGGTCACGCAAACCTTTCCCATCTTCCGCGTGCGGAGATTCTCATTCAGCGTGATCGAAGGATCATTATCCTGTATCTTCGGAGTCTATCGTGGCGGGCATTTGTGGATAAAATCTTCTCGGTTATCAAGTCGCGTCAATTCCAATAAGATTCTCGAGCTTTCGATGGCTAGCTCCACCATCGTCGTCAGGAGTAAAACTAATGACTGCCGGTACTGGAACGTTTTCCGGTTATATACATAGGATTATGGTCGCTGGCACCAATCGGAGAGGGCCGAAACGACGCGTGCGCGAGTTGGCTGCGCCGCGAAACCGAGTGAAATCAGGTGGGGCGATGCGCGGGCGCCATGTTTGAAACTGCCGCTCCCACCTCCCTACAAGCGTTAAGCATCCGCCGTTGCTTCCTTACGACATTCAAATCCCACCCCCACGCCCTACTCACTGTATAGTCCTGGTTTCTGCTCGAACTGTTGCCGTTCATTTTAATCTCCGCCGCCTCTTTTATAATGGAGTCCCAGTATGTTGACGCATGAGCCAAGACTCTTGTGTTCTCAAACTGTATTTTGCGTCGGTTTTCGAGGCAATGGTCAGCTATGACCGGCTTTTCGAGCACCCTTTGTGTAATATCTCCCTTGTGCTCGGTACAAACGTATGCAACTGTGCGAATTGTCTGGCTTATATAGATGCCAGTGCCCGTAATCGCAGGTATATGCACGGGAAATAGTGCCAGCCCCTGCAATCAGCAGTTTTACTCCTGATGACCGAATTAGCCATTGAAAGCTCGAGGATTTTATTGGAGTTGACGCCGCTTGAAAACCGAGAATATTTTACCCGGATCACAATCTTACACCTCACTATTCAACTGTATGTCTCTGTTGGTATCGCTAACACACTCATCCACCACCTGTTGCACTCAAAGATGTTTGCCCGCTTGTCTCCTTACTGTCTAACAGGAGATCGACCATAAAGAGCAACAACGGACCACGCATGCAGAATTTCTTGCGCATTACGAGGCTGATTGTGAAAATTTTTGGTCAAACATCATCAAAACAGCAATCCATGGAGTGGCACCACACCACCTCTCGTCTGTAGAAAAAGTTCAAAGCCGCGCCCCCAGCAGGTAAAGTGATGATGTTCTCGGACTCTGAAAGGGTTACTCTGTTTGATGTCCTCCCTCATGGTGCAATGATCAACTCTGAATTGTATTGTGCTACCCTCATGAAATTGAAGAAACCACTTCAGTGTGTTCGTTGCGCACTTCACCATGACAACGCAAGGCCTGGAACAACTGTGCACACTTGGGAGGAGTTCAAAAAACTTCCTCATCCACCCTACAGCCCGAATGTCGCAAATTCCGACTTCGATAGGTTTGGCTCAGTGAAGGATGCAGTACGTGGGCTATGAGGAAATCACTGATGCAACAAGACGTTGGTGTGACATCGATCAGTAGAGTGGTAACATGGGGCCATACAGGGCCGCCCATTAAGGTAATATAGAGTCACGCAGGGTTTTATAGCCAAAATAGTGGGAAATAATAGGATATTTTGGTCTCTTTAACAAAACCAACCGCCTTTTAGAAGAAAAGAAAGATGTTGCATTAGTTATATTATTGAATGTCCATAGTAGTTTCGTACTCAGTCCCCTCGGGGATGTGTGTTTCAGGTGTGGTCAGTTTTTTCACAGACTGAAATACTCATTACTGAATCAACTTCATAAAAACCGTGGAAGAAGTGATGTAAAAAACCCCTGGCCAGTTTCATCGGTACCAGGTTTTTCAGAAGTCTTTGAGAAAGCAGTTAATATGGGAGTATTGGCACATCTCGGTACATATAATTTGCTGTCAGACTGCGAGTTTCGCTACAGTAACGAAGAGAGAAAATATAATTTATTCTTTTTTGTGTGAATCACTGTCAGGGCTGACAGGTACGTTGAAGAAAGTAGGTATTTCCTTTAGTTTAACAAAAGTGTTTGAGTATGTGAACCATGCCATACTTCTGTATAGATTGGAACTTTGCACACTAGGGAAAAAGCTGAAAAAAGTTCACTTCATACCTAGTACATGGGAGAAACGGGGAAGAGTTCTGTTTCTTGCAACGGTCGTGTAAAGTGGAGGGTGTCATGGGGTTTTGTTCTGGATCCAATGTTTTTCTAGATACGTGTCAATAATGTGTTACTAGACGTGACAGATGCCACAGAAACTATTAAGAAAGGCAAGAACGGTTTGTAAATGATGTAGTTGGGAAATCTATCTCTGTCATCCCCGACATACAAGGTGCTCCGAAGCTATTCGTTAAAATTAATGCAGGAGGTAGGGAACATCAAAACAAACATATTTGATAACGGTGAATATGGTCCCTGACGACAGTTTCTGATGCATGGGATAATTTACACAGAACGTAGTTCAGCATGCAAAACAGTAGTAACATTTACAGGAACTGGTCGAATGTGCGACCGCTGGCTGTACATCGTTGGACCATTGACTGTCAAGTCCGTTCGAAGATTCCTAACATGTCCACATTGGTACCAGCAGTGACGGCAGATCTAGCGATGAGTTCTTCTTCTGTTTCTTACACCAGCTGGTTCTTATCCACTAGAGGATGAAATTCGGACTTTTGAATTCAGATGACATAGGTGGCCAGGCCACAAGTCCACCTCGGTCAATCGCGCTCCATTTTGCTAGAAGACCATCGTTTGACTAACATTCAGAGGTAAATCCTCAAGAGCTTCTGGCAACACATATTTCACGAAGATGTGATATCTATTCCCGTTAAGTCAGAATCGAAAAAAGGATGGTCCAACCAACCCTTTAGCGAGAATGCCGGCTCACACCGAATCGCTGTTGATCAGTGCGAGCTCGAGGACCTCGTGTATTCATACGCTCCCAAACATAGTAATTGTGGAAATAAGGGGTGCAGGGCAGCCTGCAGTAAAAGCCATTGTGCGAACTTCACGTGCCAAGGATAATCTCCAGGCGGCAGTTTTACCAAGTGCTGAAGATGATGAAACTGTTGGTCATGTGATGCATTCCACACAAGGCTACGTCTGACCCCAAGGATATGTGCAGTACGTCGTGTACTCGTACACAGAGTGACTTCAACATGTCGCAGAATGTCTTACTCCATTTCGGGGGTTCGTAAGGTCCAATTCCGACTTATATCATACATACTTGCACGGAAAGTGCTTGTGTCAAGTATTAGGCGATGCAGACGTCCGAATGTTTGGTAATGTGGAACCCGCCGGTTGCGAAAGCGCTGACGATACTCTCTCACTCCAGATCGCCCATTTCCATTCACAGACCCTCATACCAGATGCATGTGAGCCATTTCAGCATACGCTCAATGTTCACTGTTGTTGTCGATAAGCGGTAATGAATGCCACTGAATAGGTGAGCTTCGAGGGAAATCACCGTTGTTTTCAGAAGGCGGTGATAGCTGCGATTGAATCGGTGTTCTTCCCTGCTGACTTCAGAGCCAACCGTCTGTAGACAGAGTAGTTTTGAATGCCAATACGTACTCCCTGTCAGCGACACCGACACAACAGCTTGTCTCAGCACCACAAACAAAGTGTTCCTTAACATTACAAGCTGACTTCAGCGACCATTTCTCCTGACCGAAACACATTTGACTTGTTCTCTACCTCCTGTATTACTTTGATGATGATGTTTGGTTTGTGGGGTGCTCAACAGCGCGGTCATCCGCGCCCGTACAATTTTTTCAGTCCAATTTTTTTAACAGTCCAACTAACCACTGTAACGAATGATGAGGATCGTACTAGTTTGAACGGATAGTTTCCGGACACACTGTATACTTCACCATGTTGTACGTTGTTGACGGTATGCACTCATTCAGAAGAAACTGGAACATTCAGTAAACACTACACGGAAAAACGTCATGCCTTTGGATACTTCCTTAAGCATCATTCATTTTCACTGGGCTTCCGGCGGAACTGGAGGTGTCGAGCGGACACCCCCGTTATTCAAATTCAAGGTGAAAGGTTGGTTTCCTTGTGGTACACGCCTTCTGCTCTTTACAAGAGCTCAGAATTTGTCTCTGTAAATTTTTATTTACCCGTATACTCTCAAACAATTTTTTTCACGTGTTAGTAATTCTGTGAAAAAAATCATTGGAGAGTATAAGGGTAAATAACAATTTACAGAGACAAATTCTGAGCTACTGCGAGGAGCTCCTGTACAGAGCGGAAGGCGTGTACCACAAGGAAACCAACCTTCCGAGGTTCCGATGAGATCACCGAAGTTAAGCGCTGTCGGGCGTGGTCGGCACTTGGATGGGTGACCATCCAAGCCGCCTTGCGCTATTGCCATTTTTCGGGGTGCACTCAGCCTCGTCATGCCAATTGAGGAGCTACTCGACCGAATAGTAGCGGCTTCGGTCAAGAATACCATCATAACGACCGGGAGAGCAGTGTGCTGACCCCGCGCCCCTCCTATCGTCATCCTCCACTGAGGATGACACGGCGGTCGGATGGTCCCGGTAGGCCACTCGTGACCTGAAGACGGAGTTAGTAATTTCGTCTTTTACAAATTTTATGATCGGCATTCTGTAAACCAAGCAGCTTTTTCCTGCATGGCCCGATGGAACCTGATAGAGGAGTAAATAAATATGTGTAAACTATTGACTACAGTTTATTGTGAATAAAATATGCGACAGTTGTAGCTAGTCATATTACCTTTTTGTGTTTCTAGCAGAATGCGACGTTCGTGCTGTAGGTGTAGGTTACACATTTTTATACACGCACACAAACAGCGTGTCGCTTATGGGAGCGCCTGGGTGAAAAATGGGACGCACTGGGGCCAATATTTCGTGTCCATATTCGTGAGCCGTGACAAAACAAAAGACACAAAAGGCAGCCAGGCAAGCGCTGCGGCAGAATTTATGGCGGCTGGCGGGGAGCGTAACTCCAGCCACAGCTTCCGCCCCAGGTGAAAGCCTCGAGGCAGCCTGCGTACATAGACCGGGCGAGGGATCGCTGTCACAGGAGCGAAGAAGGAGGTAGGACTGCTCTGCGTTGCTTAAGTTTGGTCACGATCTCTTCAGACAGTACAGATGTACTTCACTGTACCATACAGCCACCCACAGATACAGAAGGAACTTTAAGAGTGTCCAAAGGAGATAGACCGCATGCAATACACTTGTGCTCCACATCCTAGAATAATGCTCAGCTGTGTTTGACGAGTACTATATAACACTAACAAGGAATATTGAACGTATGCAAAGAAGGACAAAGCGAGTTTGTTTGACGCATTGAAAAGTGTCATAGAGCTACGAGACAAACTGAACTGGCAAACCAGTTTTAAGTCGTAAATCTACGACTTTGCTACGATCTCCTATGTATCGCTGCCAGAGATAGCGAAGACTTCGCAGACGGACACTAGTGGAATAGAAAAAAAAAAACATTATAACTAGTAGCATGACAAGCATGCACCTGACCGTGGACTCATAGTATGGAAGTTGATAGGGGTCATGAATCGCCCTTGCCAAGAGTCTACCTACAGAGGAAGTGTACGAAATGACCATTAAGAATAAGACAGAATGCAAGATCAAGTTCTGCACTCAATTTAGCCACGTTGCATGGAACTGATTGTAGTATGCACTTTTCCAGCTTCAGCCACGTCCGTTCCCAATAGCTAGCGGTACAACACTTTTTAACCAAAATGCTGCCATCATCATGTACGTAATTATTAGTTATCCTCCTTCATCAATGGCTACTTACAGATCTCCGTCTGCTGCGAAAATTTTTTTTGCTGAGTATGCTGGTGAGATCATATTCTGAACCATTGTTGCCTGAAGGGTCTGAACGTATTAACTGGCAGGTACTTGAAAAAGACCTCCGTCCGTGAACGGAACAGGAAGAAACCTTAATCTGCACTGACGAGGCAAAACATTACGACCACTGCCCACAGTGAGGTTCCATGCCGCATGGTGACACAGGACATGGTATAGAAAGTATATCAGCAGAGCAGAAACGAATGAGGAATCATTCTAGTGACGATACGGAACACAAATTGGGAAATCCACTGACATAAACAACATCGAGCAAGGGCAGGTTGTTACGGCCTGGTAGCATCTCGGAAACGACGAAGCTGGTCGGCTGTACTGTGCAGCTATCGTGAGCATCGACGCAAAGCGGTTGGATTACAGTGAAACCACTGTCTAGGCGACAAGGTGTTGGACGTCCATGCTTCATCACAGACCATGGTGGTCGGACGCATGCCCGCCTTACGGCAGGCGGCGATCTCCTGCAAACCTGATGACAGTGTAGAATGCAAGAGCGGATGCAAGTGTTTCGAAGCAGACCGTTCACCACGCATTGCTGAACACGGAGCTCAATAACAGAGCCCCCTAGGTGTTCCCATGCTGACACAAGGACTCCTGCAGGTACCGGATCATCAATGTTGGTAACCTCTCATCTGGTCGGATGGATCACGTCCCTTGTTAATTCAAGTGTACGGTCAGGTCGTAACCTCCCCACTCCTAATCAGCCTGCTGGATAGCGATATAAATGACCGTGATCGCATATGCCTAATGAAATTTTACAGTTGAGTATGGCGCAAAGTGTGCAACAGACTCTTCTGAAGGAAGAATCTATTCTAAAAAAAATGTTCAAATGTGTGTGAAATCTTATGGGACGTATCTGCTAAGGTCATCAGTCCCTAAGCTTACACACTACTTTACCTAAATTATCCTAAGGACAAACACACACAGCCATGCCCGAGGGAGGACTCGAACCTTCTCCGGGACCAGCCGCACAGTCCTTGACTGCAGCGCCCTAGACCACTCGAATCTACTCTAAATTTAAGCTAAATACTGATAATAATTTGAAATAGGTGCAATATAGCTCAATAGCTCACGAACCGCAAAGGGCGAAAAAGGGTACCACGTAATATTTACTACAAGAATCACTAACAACACAAAGAAAACATTGACTAGCTAAAATGAGAGGATAATTAAACGGTCGTCAGCCCGCTATGGCAATGAATCTCCAGAATGCTGACTAAGGTAATGGCAAAGAAATTTATGCAAATAATCACTGGCGTGGCAACAGAAGGTTGTCATGCTTTTCTACAGCTCAACAGTTCACGAGAAAATAAATGAATCAGAAAGCATTGAGTTTTCGGTTACTTATTATGAAATACTAAATTTTGAAAGTAAAATTAAATGGAATTATTAGTTAAATGAGTGACTGGCTTAATTTAAGTCTGTTACGTAAAAAACTGACTTTTGGTAACCTCAGTATAACGTAATGCCAAATTTGGAAGAAGGCAAGCAATTTACTTTGATTATTGAATCACTGAATTTAATTTACTTTAAGAAAACGAGCAAGTGAATTTACTTTTAAAATAACAACAATAAAATACATAACAAGTCAGCAGAACTCACTCGCTAAATTAAATGCGGAATAAATGAAATTGCGTACTTTTAAACTGTGCTGTACCCTTAGGTATTAGTTTCACCAGTGAAATTTTACTTTACTTTAAGTAGCCTCTGTAATGGAATACACGAATGAACAGTTACTGAGGCAGAAAATTTAGGCTTAAACTGGTCATTAGGAAACACACAAAAACGACAGTAAATGGTTAGTCAATTTTCATATTCTTACGACACTCGGTGATTGCATGGAAAGGAAAGGGATCCTGCTTGATGACAATGTCTGAGGACAATGACAACACAGGTGCCTTACAAATTTTAACTATTCCGGTTATTATTGAGCTTAGCCACACTTTGTGAAAGAAATGTTGCTGGGTAATGTCTACGTAATTTTATAATGCACACAACGTCGGCGGGAGAGCCCAACACACACTTACGCACTCTTTCATAACTCAGGCTGCTCTGCCTCCTCTCTGCTAGCAACGCCACAGAGACTCTCCTTACGCAAATATAAACAATGGCACACCTATATCGATACATTTCAATAAAGTTCCCTTGGCTATTACCCAGCAAATCACAATATTTTCACTATAACTACAGTCAGTTATATACATTCAAAAATAAATGTTATATCTATTACATGTTAAATATAGTTTCTGTAATAAAGTTCACAGATTCGGAATAAGAAATATGGGACAATCTCTGAACAGATATCGTACGGCGAAAATTTTGGATGGTGCAGAAGGTATTTTATCTTAAACGTTTTTGGAAGAAAAAGAATTTTCTCTCCATTTTCGGTGTTTCAGAGTCATGATATGACGTCATCCAGGCGAACGGCTGCTGGAAACACACGGACGTAGGGCTGTGGAAGTAACTAAAGGCACTATGACTGCTACGGACTTCGTGTTTTGGTAGTAACTGAAGACACCACGACTATTATGGACTACATGAACTTTATTGCGGGCCCCCGCATCCCTTCATGGTTCATAACTTCCTGATCGTCAATGGCACCTTTCAGCAGAATAACTCCACGTTTCAGAAGGCCACAATTGTGCAACCGTTCTTTCAGGAGTGTGATAGTGGACTCATGTTGACATCTTCATCAAGAAAACTCGGTGGTTCTGAACCTGAATGACAGGAAGATGATAGGCATTGTTAATTGCCAAGCTGCCCAACCCCTTTGAAGGACTTGTGGGAACAGACAAACTGAGAAGTGGGGGCCGTCAGGCAGGTAATGAGCTCAGCTCATTTGTTGGTAGAACTGCAGACTAAAGCCACATCATGATCAGCGGGTAAGGTAAAGGATGATTTGTTACAGTTGGTACAAGCATCAGCTAATCGTGGTTCTAGTTTTACTGATATTCGTAGGATAATAGTGGAAGAGCAGTCCTATGTAATTCGTGAGTTGTGGGCAGATATCAGGCGCCACACACCTCTGGAAACCTAAAGACTGGTCGAAATCATGCTATGCAGAAACTGTACTATATTGCTTTCCAAAGTAGGGCCAACATACTATTAAGCAAGAGGCAATAATGTTTTGTCTCAACAGAGTAGGGTGCAACAAAAACTACCCCCTGCCACGGTCTTTTAGGGATTCGATGAATTTATATCAAGAGAAGTCCGTAGACACAGAAATAAATATGTTATCAACTTTTCATTGCCTAAACAAATGCGACGTACATCCTTAGCATACGGCCCACTTTGCTAAGCGATACAGTGTGACTGGATGAGTACGAGCATGGATTAGGGCATTTACACTACTGACTATTAAAATTGCTACACCAAGAAGAAATGCAGATGATAAACGGGCATTCATTGGACAAATATATTATACTAGATCCGACATGTGATTAAATTTTCACAAAATTTGGGTGCATAGATCCTGAGAAATCAGTACCCAGACCAACCCCGTCTGGCCGTAATAACTGCATTGATACGGCTGGGTATTGAGTCAAACAGAGCTTGGATGGCGTGTACAGGTACAGCTGAACATGCAACTTCAACACGATACCACAGTTCATCAAGAATAGTGACTGGCGTATTGTGACGAGACAGTTGTTCGGCCACCATTGACCAGACTTTTCAATTAGTGAGAGATCTGGAGAATGTGCTGGCCAGGGCAGCAGTCGAACATTTTCTGTATCCAGAGAGGCCCGTACAGGACCTGCAACATGCGGCCGTGCATTATCCTGCAGAAATGTAGAGTTTCGCAGGGAACGAATGAAGGGTAGAGCCACGGGGGTAACACATCTGAAATGTGACGTCCACTGTTCAAAGTGCCGACAATGCGAACAAGAGGTGACCGAGACGTGTCACCAATGGCACCCCATACCATCACGCCGGGTGATACGCCAGTATGGCGATGACGAATACACGCTTCCAACGTGCTTTCACCGCGATGTCGCCAAACGTGGATGCGACCATCATGATACTGTAAACAGAACCTGGATTCATCCGAAAAAATTACTTTTGCCATTCGTGCACCCAGGTTCGTCGTTGAGTACACCATCGCAGGCGCTCCTGTCTGTGATGCTGCGTCAAGGTTAACGTCAGCCATGGTCTCCGAGCTGACAGTCCATGCTGCTGCAAACGTCGTCGAACTGTTCATGCAGATGGTTTTTGTCTTGCAAACGTCCCCATCTGTTGACTCAGGGATCGAGGCGTGGTTGCACGATCCGTTACAGCCATGCGGATAAGATGCCTGTCATCTCGACTGCTAGTGATACGAGGCCGTTGGAATCCAGCACGACGTTCCGTATTACCCTCCTGAACCCACCGATTCCATATTCTGCTAACAGTCATTGGATCTCGACCAACGCGAGCAGCAATGTCGCGATACAATAAACCGCAATCGCGGTAGGCTACAATCCGACCTTTATCAAAGTCGCAAACGTGATGGTGCGCATTTCTCCTCCTTCCACGAGGCATCACAACGACGTTTCACCAGGCAACGACTGTGGTCTCCTGTTTGTGTATGAGACATCGGTTGGAAACTTTCCTCATGTCAGCACGTTGTGGGTGTTGCCACTGGTGCCAATCTTGTGTGAATGCTCTGAAAAGCTAATCATTTGCATACCACAGAATCTTCTTCCTGTCGGTTAAATTTCGCGTCTGTAGCACGTCATCTTCGTGGTGTACCAATTTTAATGGCCAGTAGTGTAGTTTGTAGCCACCATCATTAACCCAGGAGTTATCGCAGACTGAGAAATGTCATTGAAGGCGAGTCTTTTGCCACAGACTGCAGACTGCAGCCGCTATAAAACGTAAAGTACACGTAATATCGCTGATGGAAGCAGAAAGCAAACGCGACGCGAAAACCGATGAGACCGGTGAGGCGTGACGGGGAATCAGAACGCGTCGCTGGCTGCTGTTTACCGGGGCGCTCGGCCCGCCAGAGGAAGTGGGCCAGAAGAATTTAGGGACGCGAACGGGAGCGGCAGCGAGCAGCGCTGTTTGACAAAGGGCTTTCTCCTGAATGCAGCGGTTCATATCAATAAACAGCGGAGAACCAACAAGAGAGTAGCTGCACCCACACGCCGAGGGTATTACTTCCGGTGGCGTCTCAGACTGTATGCGGGTGAACTGGAGCTGAAACCAGTGACGTATAGGTCAGAAGCAGAGCAGGTCATGCACGGAGGTAGCTGTGCCGGGGCAGACAGAGAATGCTGTGCATGGAGCACACAGCAGGGAGCACGTTAATATAAACGTATCAGAGGGGGAAACGTGAGAAACATCCAATAAATATAGCAGCACATTATTATCAGATGGGCCGTACATTACGAGACTTACCGATTTTATTTTAAGTCAATGCCACAAAAAAATCGGTATCCAGAAACGTATAGATGAGACGAGAATCGTAAATATACACTTATGGATCAAATGCGACTGAAGGGGCAGGGTTTTCTTACTTCTGTACAAATATGGGAACCGAGATTACATCGGAGCCTCCCTCTGGAAAGAGCGGTTTTACGCTCCAGGTTCTAGCTATAAGAGGAATACTTAGACACGCACACAGTAACTGAAACTGATTTACATGAACTAATCCATCAGCAAATCGAACACTAGAAAAGGGTACAATTTCGCTTGGTCAGAGGGCATTCCGTATTGACAGACAACGGAACATTTGTCTGTTTTCCAACAGTAGAATCACAGAAGATGGTATCTAAATGACAGCCTAACTACGCTATCGTGCAGATCTTGCGGATGAAGGTAATCTTCGCATGATGTGTCACTCCCAAGTAACAAAAGTCAATGAAAATTCGACCATACACTGAAGGAAATGCTAGAGTAGAGTAGACTAGAATGTTACCTAATGAAATACGCTATCGGACGAACAGAATGACACTTTTATTCAAAGACAATTGCACTGAAGTCAGCATCATTCATAATAGTCCGCCGGCCGGGATGGCCGAGCGGTTCTAGGCGCTACAGTGCGGAAACGCGCGACCGCTACGGTCGCAGGTTCGAATCCTGTCACGGGCATGGATGTGTCTGATGTCCTTAGGTTAGTTAAACCTAAGTAGTTCTAAGTTCTATGGGACTGATAACCTCAGATGTTAAGTCCCAAAGTGCTCAGAGCCATTTGAGCCATAATGGTCCCCAAGACATTTGAAAATGCTGGATATATTTGTTAATAAGAGCTGTGAGCAGCAAGGACGGTAGTGCATGTTCTGCAGCGTCCTCCCAAGCTAGGCATAAGGTTGTTAAGGAGTTCTTATGCCAGGGTTTTCATTCCTCCACGAGAGCGTTTGAAGATTCCAGGATGGTCGTTGGTGCTTGTGGACGTGCTACAGCCGATCTTCATGGCGCATACCACTTGTGCTCGCAGGGATAGACAGGCCAGTCCATTCGTCTAAAACCCTCTCCTTCCAATAGCTCCCTCGCCGGCACTGTTCGATGCACTCGCGCATTGTCACCCGCAAAAACAAAGTCACTGCCGAATGTAACTCTGAAAAGACGGAAACGTGTAAGGGGTAAAGTGTCACAATAATGCTGCCCAGGGAGCTGTGCAACAGCAGCGAACAGCAAAGTTGGTGAAGCTCTTGGAACAAGAGGATATTTGACGAACGGATTTGCAAGCCTGTTGCCCCGGCTTGAAACCCCTCAGGCACGTATGTTAAAATGGCTCAAATGGCTCTAAGCACTGTGGGACTTAACATCGGAGGTCATCAGTCCCGGCACGTATGTGATCCGTTGAGGAAGGTATCGCAGTAGGTCCATATACAACAACGTTCATCCAGGAGTTGGACTGCCCTTCCACAAAAACTCGTTACCAACCCTGTGTTGCAGAGCATGGACTGCGTCCGTGCTAATCACACTCTCTAGTAACAAGTATGTCGCACTTTCTGCAGAGTCTAGGAGATCATTATGAATCACCATTAACTTCGGTGTAACTATTGTCTTTTTATAAAAGTTTGTACTGAACTGTAACAGTTATTTCTATGTACGGCCCTAGTTATTTTATTTGGTACTGACACGCCATTCGAAAATTACTTCAGTTCTTAAGTTTCGCACTCAAGTGTTGACGAAAAAACAAAACCGAACGGCCACGGTGAGCCCAACCCGCCACTATGTGACACCGTTAGTTCTCAGTTCCCGTCAGTAGCCTTGATGTACGCTGCTCTAATTTCATGAACGAGTCCATTAGCCAACGCTCACTACTCGTGGCACATCATGCGTCTCACGCTATTCAGCTGAGAAATCCAATCACCCGCCAAGTGGTGCAGCTGTCAATACGCAGTAAGGCTTTTAAGCGCTCATCGCCTAGATATAGCAAGCAAAACATGTATGACGCCACAAACTGGCACTGAACGATATAGACTTAGTACAGGGAGGCACAAAATAGGTGTTAGGATGGTTTTACCTACGACGACATAATGTTGAGTCAAATTCTTTTTATAATATTCATGGTATAGCAGGGAACATGACATTTAATACAGAACGTTTTCATAGTGCTTTCCTTCTGCAGCAATGAGCGTGCAGTGTCTTGAACTGAATTCCGTGATGGCATCGTGAAGAACATTATTTTAGACTGCACGAATCTCTTTGCATACCGCAGTAATAACATGTAAGGTGTCCTGGGCAACGGTCTGATTTCTGAAAGTGTCCTAAGAGAAATCGAAGACGTTCCCAGTACAGTGTATAGCTGCTCCATTTTACATGAATGGATAATTTCGCAGATTCGGAGGGGTCGTGCAGCAAGTACAAAGTCACGGTGCAGTATTTGTCTGCTGTGCCAGATCCCTCAATAAAAATGAGCACAGTAATGCACTGTGCACTGATTGCGCACCAAACACTGATCTTTTGTCGACTAGGTGGAGCAGCAGATCGTGTGGATTCTAGATAGTCCAGTTCTGTTTGTTGACTATCCATTCATTTGGAAAAGAATAACGCCACTCCACATCACTGTTATTCAAAGGCTAAGTTTATCTTTCATTATCCTCCGGTTTCTGTACTGCACATCTTGTTGATGTAGTGGACTCCTCATAGAATAAGGTTCACACTCGTTCCATGTTCTACAGGGTTACAACTGAGGTTGGTCGTTCTGTCGTTCTGGCTGGATCTTCCTGGAATCATTTATGAATCCCGTCTCTTCAAAACATTTCATCAAACTGCTAAAAAACAGGAAAAATAATACACATAATTTCTATGATACGGTAATTAAATTTTATCATCTCAATTTGACTTCAGTTATGTAGTCTAATCTCACGGAGGTATGGTCATTGCGGATGGAGCTCTTCTTTGACTGTATGTGCTGTTGAATGCGCGTGTCACCACAACAGTACCTCTAGAATGTGCGTAAAATGTCTGTACGATTAAAAAACCCCGTTTGATTTTGGTACTTTCATTGTGAAATGTGAATCGGTGAGTGAGCTATAGAATTTTCAGAGCTACGATACAAGATTTAAGTGTCAGGAAGTCTTTTCTGAAAGTATTTGTATGGAGTGTAGCCATGTATGGAAGTGAAACATGGACGATAAATAGTTTGGACAAGAAGAGAATAGAAGCTTTCGAAATGTGGTGCTAAAGAAGAATGCTGAAGATTAGATGGGTAGATCACATAACTAATGAGGAAGTTTTGAATAGGATTGGGGAGAAGAGAAGTTTGTGGCACAACTTGACCAGAAGAAGGGATCGGTTGGTAGAACATGTTCTGAGGCATCAAGGGATCACCAATTTAGTATTGGAGGGCAGCGTGGAGGGTAAAATTCGTAGAGGGAGACCAAGAGATGAATACACTAAGCAGATTCAGAAGGATGTAGGTAGCAGTAGGTACTGGAAGATGAAGAAGCTTGCACAGGACAGAGTAGCATGGAGAGCTGCGTCAAACCAGTCTCAGGACTGAAGACCACAACAACAACAACGATACAAAGATATCACAAGGCCAATTATTTACGGCATACAACTAAATCACGGTAGACAAATACTTTTATCATTTATTTTGCACCACTTTGTACATAATTTTTTGCTACAAAACAATATCGATAACGTTCGCTGCACCCATTATACTCACTATTGCTTCGCTGTAATAACGACATGTGTACATCCAATGGAGAGTAACTGAATACCATTACGTTTGTTACAAAAGCAAATGGTTCCAAGAGTTGGCTATTCCTAATCTGAAATAATACGGTACTCAAACAGTAGTTTTAATCGTATTTCTCCTAATGTTACACGTCTTTTCTGCTTAATTCTCTCTATTACCTGGAAACATGATACTGTGTAGAATGACTTCTGAAATACAACTTTTGTGTGTAAGTGTTGTAATTTGTATTACAAGCTGATGATTCTTTCTTGCTTAACAACATGAAAATGATGTGTGGTGTTGTTGGGTCTTCAGTCCGAAGACTGGTTTGATACAGCTCTCCGCTTCTTCATCTCAGAGTAACTACTGAAACCTACATATTACTGAATCAGCTTACTGCATTCATCTCTTGGTCTCCTCTACTATTTTTACTCCTACGCTTCCTTCCAGTACTAAATAGATAACCCATTGCTATATCGGAATGTGTGCTCCCAACCGCTCCCTTCTTCTAGTCAGCCGCGCGGCATTAGCCGAGCGGTCTTGGACGCTGCAGTCGTGGACTGTGCGGCCGGTCCAGGCGGAGGTTCGAGTTCTCCCTCGGGTATGGGTGTGTGTGTTTGTCCTTAGGATAATTTACGTTAAGTAGTGTGTAAGCTTAGGGACTCATGACCATAGCAGTTTAGTCCCATAATATTTCACACACATTTGAACATTTTTTCTTCTAGTCAGGTTGTGCAACAAATTTCTTTGCTTCCCAATTTTATTAAGTACTTCCTCATTTGTTACGTGATCTACCCATCTAATCTTCAGGATTCATCTTTAGCACCATATTTCAAAAGCTTCTGTTCTCTGTTTGTCTGAACCGTTTATCGTCCATATTTCATTCCCATACTTCGCTACACTCCATACAAACAGTTTCAGAAATGCTGTTCTTCATAAACGTTTTTCTTGCCGTTTCCATTCTACATATTATATCTTCTCTACTTCGGCCATCATCAGTTATTTCGCTGCCCGAATAGTAAAACTCGTCTACTACTTTTAAATGTCTCGTTTCCTAATCTAATTCCCTCAACATCAGCTGATTTCATTCGACTGCATTCCATTATCCTTGTTTTGCTTTCCTTGTTTTCCCCTTATATCCTCCTCTCAAAACCCTGTCCATTCCGTTCGACTGCTCTCCTAAGTCCTTTGCTGTCTCTGAGGAGGCACTATGTCATCTATAAACCTTATAGATTTTATTTCTTCTCCCTGAATTCCTATTTTTCTTTTACTACTAGCTCAATGTACAGAATGAATAACACGGGAATAGGTACAACTGTGTCTAACGCCGTTTTCAACGAATGCTTCCCGTTCATGCCTTCGACTCTTATAACTGCCGTCTGGTTTTTTTACAAGTTGTAAATAGCCTTCCACTCCTTGTATTTGATCCCTGCTACCGTCCGTATTTCAAAGTCAACATTGCCAGAAGCTTCCTCTAAGTCTATAAATGCTACAAATGGAAATGATGTACACATAGGAATGTTTCCTAGTGAAAATTGTTTTATTTATTTTGCACATCTAGTTCCATAGAACCAAATCTAGGAGCAAATCTCCATGGTTATGGGACGGCTTAGTAAATGAAATTAAAATTCGTTAACTGCCCTGTGCGTGGCTTCGGTATGATATCGAAACTGCGATGTAATCTCTTTGCCTGCGTAACCGTTTCCTTCGCATCCCGTCACGGTGTATGCGGCTGTGTACCGCGTCGACTTAACGGCGATGTGCCTGACATCACTCTTAGTCACAAAACGTATTCGCAGATGCAAATGCGAACAGCCATCAGCTATATAAGGGAATTACGGCCATAAAATTTGAGCCTGACCGGAACTGAACCCAAATTGCCCGCGTTTCGCGAGCGGTCACCTTAACCACTTTGGCTATGGGTGCACGGCTCACAGCCGGACCAAACATCCATATGTCGTCGTCCACGTGTTACAAGCTGCACTCGTTCACATTCTATAATTCCTGTGCAGAGTGGGGACATTTTAATTGAATGTCGCTGCCTGGTATCGGCGGATAAGTACAATATTGCAGTCCCTGTGTTTTTAAGAAAAGCGGTCCAATGCATGCACGTCGGAAGGAAATTGCATCGTTCTTCTTAGCAACACAGAAACTGCAACATCGTATCACTCTCAGCACTTTACCAGCCATACTTGCAGGATCCTATCCAACCCCAAGGGCTCGTAGTTCGTGGGACATTTATGTTATGAGCATTTATCGAGATTGAATGT
The DNA here is from genome assembly GCF_023864345.2 of Schistocerca serialis cubense. Classification (NCBI taxonomy): domain Eukaryota; kingdom Metazoa; phylum Arthropoda; class Insecta; order Orthoptera; family Acrididae; genus Schistocerca; species Schistocerca serialis. The sequence goes on along the minus strand of NC_064645.1, from coordinate 310,140,645 downwards.
CATTTGAAGCGGCAGTATGACTGTCTACTATACCCACATACAAGCCCGAGAAACACGTCACTCGGATTTGGTGGAAGATGGCCCTCGAACTTTGTCTGCTATTTGTTGCTACAAAGCTCACGGAAAAAATGGAATTACTGAGCCATGGTCATTAGTGTTGGTTGGACTTGTCTGGTGAACACATAATGTGTAGACTGTGTACAGTTTCCCAGAACTATGCACCGTACTGCAGCGCTTTTCATAGTACGTGTTCTAGGTTTGAGTTAATCGGGTTTTATTCATAGGGTTTACAGATTTCGGTTTGGCGAAAGAACTTCCTAAAAGTTTTCATCTGATTGTGTCACAGAGAACCTAATAGGGTTTCAGCCCGGTTTTGTAATTTATGAGCATTATTTGCGCTCGCTTTGTGTAATTTATCAATCTTACTGGCTTGCTGATTTAGTTGAAGCCACGTGAGCGTTATTACTTAAATCTTATTTATACCTCTTTATGATTGGGATCTAAGTTTCAGAGTAAGTAATATTTCTCTGAAACTTATATTTTACACTGTTTTTTTTAAATGACCAGTGGTTATTTTGGTTTGCTGGGCTTGCCGATATCAATTGATGTGTTGACAAAATCTTGAGTGATGACTGATGTACTTATTTTAGGCATATGTGTTAACTGAAATCATTTCTGTTTGGTTTACGAAGGCCTGACCTCATACTGTTTTAGACAGAAGTTATATGTAATGTTACGATGTTAAACCTCACCTCGAAATTTCTTAGTTTTCAAATATTAATTCCTTTAGCTTTTCTTCTTATATTCATATTGTATTGTTAAATTTCAAATATTTAAAATAAAAATAAAAGTAAAGTTTTATAAGTCGTGAAAAACACATTTCTGGGTACATGCTATGTGTCTGAGTCCTGGATCTTACCGCTCCCAACACATCGTTTGCTAAACCTTTTCACTAATAATAGCTACAATAAAATGCCGGCATCAAGCTGTTCAGTGTATACGAGAGTAATCAACACTATAAAACAGAGAGTTGATTAATTTTTTTCCAGGAACTCCACAACAGTATAAAATTACTGAACTATGATTAAATTCTTCAGTTTAGACTTGAAATTGACTTATTACTACTAAAATTTTGTATTTATTGCTGCAGCTTGTTGCAAACGGATGCAACAGAAAGCTGAACGCCTTTCTGCCCAAGAGTCGAGTGGGTGCGTTCCAAATGCAGATTGGATTTCTGCAAAGTATTATCTGAGTGAAAGTTGCTAATTCCTGTTAATAAACTTATACTGTTACCAACAAATGACAGTAAACGAAGTGCATGAGTTTCTCCTGACGTATACAATTTTCAAGTAGATTACGGGAATTCAGCCAGGTAATATTTACAGCGACCACCTCTATTTCGGTGGGCCGAAGTAAATATTACCTGGCTGAATTCCCGTAAGTCACTTGAAAACAAAATTCATTTTGAGGGACAAATGTCAGAATTCCTAGACTTCTGAACGGGGGTCGACAAGAGATTTGCGAACTTGCGCCATATATTGCTCGAATTGCCCGTTTCTGAGCTTAAAATACACTTTGTGAATGGGACGAGGTACCCCACATCATAATGTCATATGTTACAATAGAATCACAATCAGGAAAATAGACTAATCTTCGTGTTGGAATCTCACTTAATGCAGATACTGCCCTAATGGTAAATATAACAGCATTCAGTTTGGTTTCCTTGAGAGCTTACAACCTATCTGAAGACCTAGAAATTTGGATTTTTAGACCCACAAATCATATGCCACTTATGTGTTATCCAAATATCAGTTTTCCTTGAACTGTGTGTTAGAAACTGTGAAACGTGACACCTACTGTGATTTTTTTTCTGGGTCATCAGTCATCTGGCTGGTTTGATGCTGCCCGCCACGAACTCCTCCCCTATGGCAAACTCTTCATCCCCTACGTCCTCGATTATTTTCTAGATGTATTCCAATCTCTGTCTTCGTCTATAGTTTTAGCTCTCTATGGTTCCCTGATGTCTCAACAAATGTCCTATCATCATGCCCCTTCTCCTTGTCAGTGTTTTCCAAATATTCCTTTCCTCTCCAATTCTGCGCAGAACCTCCTCATTCCTTACATTATCTGTCCACGTAATGTTCAACATTCGTCTGTATCACCACGTCTCAAATGCTTCGATTCGCTTCTGTTCCGGTTTTTCCACAGTCGATGTTTCACTACCAAACAGTGCTGTACTCAAGACGTACATTCATAGAAATTTCTTCCTCACAATAAAGTCTGTGTTAGATACTAGTAGAATTCTCTTGGTCAGAAATACCCTTCTTGCCATTGCTAGACTGCTTTTGGTATCCTCCTTGCTCTGTCCATCATTGAATATTTTCCTGCCCAGGTAGCTGAATTCCTTAACTTCATCTACTTCGTGACCATCAATTCTGATGTTGAGTTCCACGCTGTTCTCATTTCTGATGCTTCTCAACATTTTCGTCTTTCTTCGCTTTACTCTCAATCCATATTCTTTACTCATAAGATAGGTCATTCCTTTCAGCAGATCATGTAATCCTTCTTCACTTTCAGTCAGAATAACAATGTCATCAGCGAATCTTATCACTGATATCCTTTCACAATGAATTTTAATTCCACTCTCAAACCATTCTTTTCTTTCCAGCACTGCTGCTTCTATGTAAAGATTGGTTCAAATGGTTCAAATGGCTCTGAGCACTATGGAACTTAACATCTATGGTCATCAGTCCCCTAGAACTTAGAACTACTTAAACCTAACTAACCTAAGGACATCACACAACACCCAGTCATCACGAGGCAGAGAAAATCCCTGACCCCGCCGGGAATCCAACCCGGGAACCCGGGCGTGGGTGTAAAGATTGAACGGTAGGGGAGGAAAGACTATATCCCAATCTTACACCCTTTTTAATCCGATCACTTCGTTCTTGGTCGTCCACTCTTATTTTTCCCTCTTGGCTCTTGTACATATTATGTATTACCCGTCTATCCCAATACCTTATACCCATTTTTCTCAGAATTTCGAACATCATTCACCATTTTACATTGTCTAACGCTTTTTCCACGCCGACAAATCCAATGGGCGTGTTATGATTTTTCTTTATTCTTGCTTCCATTATGAACCGCAACGTCAGAATTGCCTCTCTCGTGCCTTTACCTTTTCTAATGCCAAACCGCTCGGCATCGAGCGCATCCACAATTTTCTTTTACACTCTTCTGTACATTATTCTTGTCAGCGACTGGGACGCATGACCCGTTAAGCTGACTGTGCGATAATTCTCTCACTTGTCAGCTCTTGCAGTCTTCGAAATTGTGTGGCTCGTGTTTTTCCGAAAGTCAGATGGTATGTCGCCACACCAATGTGAATAGGCGAATTCTTGCCACTTTCTCCAATGATTTTAGAAATTCTGATGGAATGTTATCTATCCATTCTGCTTTATTTGATCTTAAGTCCTCCAAAGCTCTTCTCAATTCTGATTCTAATACTGGATCCCCTATCTCTTCTAAATCGACTCGTATTTCCTCCTCTATCACATCACAGAAATCTTCCCCCTCATAGAGGCTTTCAATTTAATCTTTCCACGTATAAACTCTCTCCTCTGCATTTAGCAGTGGAATTACCGTTGCACTCTTAATGTTACCACACGTGCTTCTATGTCACCGAATGTTGTTTTGACTTTTCTGTATGCTGTCTCTATCCTTCCGACAATCATTTCTTTTTCGATTTCTTCCCATTTTTCATGCAGCCGTTTGGTCTTAGTTTCCCAGCTCTTCCTATTTATTTCATTCCTCCGCGACTTGTATTTCTGTATTCCTGAGTTCCCCGGAATATTACTGTACTTCCTTCTTTTATCGATGAACTGAAGTATGTCTTCTGTTAGCCATGGTTTCTTCGCAGTTACCTTCTTTGTACCTACATTTTTCTTTCCAACTTCTGTGATGGCCCTTTTTAGAGTTTTCCATTCCTCTTAAACTGTAATGCTCACTGAGCTATTCCTTATTGCTATATCTATAGCCTTAGAGAACTTCAAGCGTATCTCGTCATTCCTTAGTACTTCTGTATCCCATTTCTTTGCGTATTGATTCTTCCTGACTAATGTCTTAAACTTCAGCCTACTCTTCATCTGTACTATATTGTGTTCTGAGTCTATATACACTCCTGGATACGAATTATAAGCCATTATCTGATTTCGGAACCTCTGTCTGACAATGATGTAATCTAACTGAACTCTTCCTCTATCACCCGGCCTTTTCCAAGTATTCCTCCTCCTCCTCTTCTGATGCTTGAACACATATTCGCTATTACCAGCTGAAGCTTGTTACAGTACTCAATTAGTCTTTCTCCTCTCTCGTTCCTTGTCCCAAGCACACATTCTCCTGCAACCTTCTACTCCTTCCTCTACAACTGCATTCCAGTCCCCCATGACTATTAGATTTTCATCCTCCTTTATGTACTGCATTGCCCTTTGAACATCCTCATATACTTTCTGTATCTATTTATCTTCAGCTTGTGACGTCGGCATAAGTACCTGAACTATCGGAGATGGTGTTGGTTTGCAGTTGATTCTAATAAGAACAACCCTATCACTGAACTTTTCACAGTAACACACCCACGCCAGCCGGGGTGGCCGAGCGGTTCTACGCGCTACAGTCTGGAACGGGGTCGCAGGTTCGAATCCTGCCTCGGGCATGGATGTGTGTGATGTCCTTAGGTTAGTTAGGTTTAAGTAGTTCTAGGGGACTGATGACCTCAGATGTTAAGTCCCATAGTGCTCAGAGCCAATTGAACCGAATTGGAGGTGAAAAAACCTATATAATCACAATTCGGATGTCCATTCGAAGTGCACACTTCAGTCAGACTATCGGCTCAGCAGCAAATGCGAAATATGCAGGGAACCGGTGCAACTCGATGGGACAAACGCTAGAAATGAGAGAGACTTCTGCTGGTAAATACGTTGGCATACGTCTGTAACATATACGGGTCTAAACTGTAACAGCATGTCGTTACGTGGGTAGTAACGGCCTTCAGCAGCACCGCCGCGTAGTGAGTCGCTGTGTCGTCCGAGTAATCGGTCGCGCGCCGTTTCCTCTGCCTTGCAGCAGGGGGCAGCGAGGCAGTTGAGCAGGGCGTTGCCAGAGAGCGGCTCAGCGCCTCTGAAGGCAGACGCGTCCGCCCCGAGGGCCATCGAACGACGGGATAAGTCGCGAACAATGGGTCGCACGACGGCGGCGGAACACCGAGGAACCGCCCGCCCTGGGACCTGAGCGTGCAGTGGCGTGCAGGGCTCCACTCGCGCAGCCTCTACGGGAGCCATTCAATACGTCGATAAGGGTTTGATGCCAGAGATCGTTAGCAAACCAAGTGGATGTTATCACTGCGTGTCGCCGCCTGCTAGGCGACGCTTAAACACGAAAACTTTTTGTAGAAATGACGTCATGCAGTGAAGTTAGCTGCTTTTCGTTTATTCTTTATTCTGCGACAAGTTTCAGTCGACGACCATTATCTAGCACTCTTGCGAAGACACCATGAATACAGGAAAATTTGAGGTGAAATGGATGTTTGAAAATTTACTAAAAATACAGTTAGTTACCTAAACGTTCCATGAATCATCCGATGGTGACAGCGTAGATCTGTCGAAACTAGTAGCGGCAATAAAATGAATTGCTAGCGATCTTGGGGACCCGGATTCTTCAAGATCAATATTAACTTTCAGATCGCCCTCAACGACTGACACAATGTCAAACACATATACACTACTGGCCATTAAAATTGCTACGGGTATTCACTGGACAAATATATTATACTAGAACTGTCATGTGATTATATTTTCACGTCACCACCTCTGGCCGTAATAAAGATCTTGATACGCCTGGACATTGAGTCAAACAGAGCTTGGATGGCGTGTACAGGTACAGCTGCCCATGCATCAACACGATACCACAGTTCATCAAGAGTAGTGACTGGCGCATAGTGACGAGCCAGTTGCTCGGCCATCATTGGCCAGACGTTTTCACTTGGTGAGAGCTCTGGAAAATGTGCTGGCCAGGGCAGCAGTCGAACATTTTCTGTATCCAGAAAGGCCCGTACAGGACCTGAACATGGGGTCGAGCATTATCCTACTGAAATGTAGGGTTTCGCACTGTTCGAATGAAGGGTGGAGCCACGGGTCGTAACACATCTGAAATGTAACGTCCAGTGTTCACAGTGCCGTCAATACGAACAAGAGATGACTGAGACGTGTAACCAATGGCACCCCATACCATCACGCCAGGTGATACTCCAGTATGGCGATAACGAATACACGCTTCCAAAGTGCGTTCATCGCGATGTCGCCAAACACGGATGCGACCATCATGATGCTGTAAACAGAACCTGGATTCATCCGAATAAATTACGTTTTGCCATTCGTGCACCCAGGTTCGTCCTTGAGTGCACCCTCGCAGGCGCTCCTGCTTATGCGTCAAGGGTAACCGCAGCCATGGTCTCCGAGCTGATAGTCCATGCTGCTGCAAACGGCGTCGAACTGTTCGTGCAGATGGTTGTTGTCTTGCAAACGTCCCCATTTGTTGACTCAGGGATCGAGACGTGGTTGCACGATCCGTTGCAGCCATGCGGATAAGATGGCTGTCATCTCGACTGCTAGTGATACGAGGCCATTGGGATCCAGCACGGCGTTCCATATTACCCTCCTGAACCCACCGATTCCATATTCTGCTAACAGTCATTGGTGCTCGACCAACGCGAGCAGCACTGTCGCGATACGATAAACCGCAATCGCGATAGGCTACAATCCGACCTTTATCACAGCCGGTAACCTGAAGGTATGCATTTCTCCTCCTTACAGGAAGCATCACAACAACGTTTCATCAGGCAACGCCGGACAACTGCTGTTTGTGTATGAGAAATCGGTTGGAAACTTTCCTCATGTCAGCACGTTGTAGGTGTCGCCACCGGCGCCAACCTTGTGTGAATGCTTTGTAAAGCTAATCATTTGCATATCACAGTATCTTCTTCCTGTCGATTAAATTTCGCGTCTGTAGCTCGTCATTATCGTGGTGTAGCACAGTAGTGTAATATTATTCTAATAGACTGGCTCCCAAGTGTAGTACTACCTTTGTGTCAAGACTAAAATTTTCTATTTTTTTGTTTTGTTTTTCAGTTCGAGTTGCTCATTTCAAATAGGTACATCGAATGAGATCCTATATTATACACTGCTGGCCACCGTAAGTGCAACACCCTGAAGGAAGCATCCGAATCAAGTGAAATTTACACCATGGGTTTGCAGCGATAAGATATGCAACTGATTAGAATTTCAGGGCAGACGCACATCACGCGCGCCTGTGGCGCCACCTCATAGCGCCATTTAAGGCTTGGCGATTTCGACGAGTGTAAGTTCGGCACGTGTGTTTACCTTGTGGTTGTTTCACAAGACGATCAGTTATGCCTCGTAGACAACAGCGAACATCGTTTGATCAAGTATCCGAGTTCGACAGTGGAAGGATAGTGGCTTACCGAGATTGTGGATTATCATACAGAGAAATCGCTAGTCGTGTTGGACGAAACCAAACAACTGTAATGCGGATATGTGACCGTTGGATGCAGGAGGGTACGACGGACCGACGTGGTCGATTGCATTCACCTCGGTGCACCACTGCACGTGCTGATAGGCAAATTGTGCGCATGGCGGTGACGGATCGCTCAGTGACATCCCGAACCATAGCACAGCATATTGCGTCTGTAACGCATCATCCAGTGTCTGCGCCTACCATTCGACGCCGTTTACAGCAGAGTGGTCTGTCCGCAAGACGTCCATTGCTTCGTCTACCATTGACGCAGAACCACAGACGTCTCCGTTGCCAATGGTGTGATGACAGACGGATGTGGACGGCAGAATGGAATGACGTTGTCTTTACTGACGAGGCACGCTTCAGTCTGCAGCACCACGATGGTCGGATTCGAGTGTGGAGACACCGTGGAGAGAGGATGCTGGACAGTTGCATTGTGCACCGCCACACTGGTCTTGCACCGGGTATTATGGTATGGGGCGGTATTGGATATTACTCTCGCACGCCTCTAGTACGCATTGCCGGTACTTTAAATAGCCGGCGCTACATATCCGAGGTGCTGGAGCCAGTTGTCCTTCCTTACCTTCAGGGCTCGGCCACAGCCATATTTAAACAGGATAATGCGCGACCACACGTGGCACGCATTGTCCAAAGGTTCTTCGTCAATAACCAGATTGACTTGCTTCCCTGGCCTGCTCGCTCTCCGGATCTTTCGCCGATAGAAAACATGTGGTCCATGGTTGCTCAACGAGTGACCCAGATTACATCCCCAGCTGCCACACCAGATGATCTTTGGCAACGTGTGGAAGCTGCTTGGGCTGCTGTACGCCAGGAACACATCCGACGTCTCTCTGACTCAATGCCGAGACGTGTGGCAGCGGTGATCTCCAACAATGGCGGCTACTCTGGCTACTGATTCTAGCAGGAACCACATGTCACAGACGTCTGTAAACGTAATCATTTGCTACTCGGTCAACATGTTATCTACAAAATAAATTTTGTTGTGCTACCTCTTGTCTTTCTTGGTGTTGCATTTACGGTGGCCAGCAGTGTACTTCCTGGTGGGTGTACGAGTCGAACTTCCAGCGTCGGTAACAGCAAGAGAGACGCACTGCTCGCCACACACGCACGGCCAGCCCGTGATAGACAGGGCCAGCTATCTCCAGCATATCCAACCGCTGCCTTCACGTGGCTATGAAACATCGCTAACTTCGTTACGTAAAGTAATAACGGTATCTTCAGTTTCATATAAAAGATGCACTTCATCTCTAAAATACGTAGCAAATGTCTGTGGACTGCTTTCGTTGGTCTTACAATGTTTTATCAAGTGGTTCAAATGGCTCTAAGCACTATGGGACTTAACATCTGAGGTCATCAGGCCCCTAGACTTAGAACTAATTAAACCTAACTAACCTAAAGACATCACACACATCCATGCCCGAGTCAGGATTAGAACCTGCGACCGTAGCAGCAACGCGGTTCCAGAGTGAAACGCCTAGAACCGCTCGGCCACAGCAGCCGGCTCAAGATTTTTTCCATCGTGTACGCCTTTGACATTTCTTGCATCTACATCTGCAAGACTAATCATTATTTAGAAATATTATATTTCTGACAATTTGTTTGTAATTTTGACAAGAATCTGTGAGTACTCCTTATAATTTAACAACAATTTTTAAACATCCATTTTATCTTAAATTTTCCTGTACCCGTCACGTACATACAACAGGTGCTGGATAATAGTCTGTGACAAACAGGTTTCACGACCCAACTTCAGTATTATACATGTGAAAGTAACCCTGTCTGTAACGTACTCACAACTAAACTGCTGAAATGAGTTGATTAAATTTTGTATAGAGATAGATTGAACCTAGTTGAAAAAGAATATAGCCCACCCTCAGAGAGCGAAATAAAGAATGGAATAGTTCTTTTTCTTTTACATCACTGAACATGAAGAGTCTTGTAAGATTATAAAATTTGTTGTGTATTGCATGCGTTGTATGATGTATAGTTACTTCAGTAACACAACACATAGACCCTCCCTCCTGCACACACCCTTACATAAGCATTCGGACAGTTGGGTGGGGGGGGGGGGGGTAAGGGGGAGGTGGTGTTGTTCCGTCCGCTGTCTGGACCCGCGCTGCTGCTACGGTCGCAGGTTCGAATCCTGCCTCGTACATGGATGTGTGTGATGTTAGGTTAGTTAGGTTTAAGTACACTCCTGGAAATTGAAATAAGAACACCGTGAATTCATTGTCCCAGGAAGGGGAAACTTTATTGACACATTCCTGGGGTCAGATACATCACATGATCACACTGACAGAACCACAGGCACATAGACACAGGCAACAGAGCATGCACAATGTCGGCACTAGTACAGTGTATATCCACCTTTCACAGCAATGCAGGCTGCTATTCTCCCATGGAAACGATCGTAGAGATGCTGGATGTAGTCCTGTGGAACGGCTTGCCATGCCATTTCCACCTGGCGCCTCAGTTGGACCAGCGTTCGTGCTGGACGTGCAGACCGCGTGAGACGACGCTTCATCCAGTCCCAAACATGCTCAATGGGGGACAGATCCGGAGATCTTGCTGGCCAGGGTAGTTGACTTACACCTTCTAGAGCACGTTGGGTGGCACGGGATACATGCGGACGTGCATTGTCCTGTTGGAACAGCAAGTTCCCTTGCCGGTCTAGGAATGGTAGAACGATGGGATCGATGACGGTTTGGATGTACCATGCACTATTCAGTGTCCCCTCGACGATCACCAGTGGTGTACGGCCAGTGTAGGAGATCGCTCCCCACACCATGATGCCGGGTGTTGGCCCTGTGTGCCTCGGTCGTATGCAGTCCTGATTGTGGCGCTCACCTGCACGGCACCAAACACGCATACGACCATCATTGGCACCAAGGCAGAAGCGACTCTCATCGCTGAAGACGACACGTCTCCATTCGTCCCTCCATTCACGCCTGTCGCGACACCACTGGAGGCGGGCTGCACGATGTTGGGGCGTGAGCGGAAGACGGCCTAACGGTGTGCGGGACCGTAGCCCAGCTTCATGGAGACGGTTGCGAATGGTCCTCGCCGATACCCCAGGAGCAACAGTGTCCCTAATTTGCTGGGAAGTGGCGGTGCGGTCCCCTACGGCACTGCGTAGAATCCTACGGTCTTGGCGTGCATCCGTGCGTCGCTGCGGTCCGGTCCCAGGTCCACGGGCACGTGCACCTTCCGCCGACCACTGGCGACAACATCGATGTACTGTGGGGACCTCACGCCCCACGTGTTGAGCAATTCGGCGGTACGTCCACCCGGCCTCCCGCATGCCCACTATACGCCCTCGCTCAAAGTCCGTCAACTGCACATACGGTTCACGTCCACGCTGTCGCGGCATGCTACCAGTGTTAAAGACTGCGATGGAGCTCCGTATGCCACGGCAAACTGGCTGACACTGACGGTGGCGGTGCACAAATGCTGCGCAGCTAGCGCCATTCGACGGCCAACACCGCGGTTCCTGGTGTGTCCGCTGTGCCGTGCGTGTGATCATTGCTTGTACAGCCCTCTCGCAGTGTCCGGAGCAAGTATGGTGGGTCTGACACACCGGTGTCAATGTGTTCTCTTTTCCATTTCCAGGAGTGTAGTTCTAAGTCTAGGGGACTGATGACCTCAGGTTTCCCATAGTGCTTATAGCCATTTGAACCATTTGAATTTGAACCATTTGGAGGGGGTGTTGCACGTCATGAGCCACGCCTATCCAAACAGGCCGACATTGGAAGGCAGCTGACATTATTGTTTGCACAAATATTACAAAATTTACATTCCTGCAAATTACAAATTACAGCGATGAGCCAAAACGTAATGACCACCTGTTTAAGAACATATTGGTCCACTTTTCAAACGCAGTACAGCAGTGATCCTGCTTGGCATGGACTCTATAAGCCCTTGATAGAGGACCAGACGTCTACTCACAGCTCACTAAATTCCCTCAAATTATGGGGCGGTGGTTTGTGGGCACACAGCTGGCGCCCGATATATGTTCCAGCGGATACAGATCAGGGGCACTTGCTGGCTTGGACATCAATGTGAGTTCACTATATGCTCCTGAAGCTACTGCATCACGGTTCTGGCCTTATGCCGGGGAGCTTTAACCTGTTGGAGACATCATCGCCATCACCCTTCAACCATGAAAGGATGCAGGTGGGTAGCAATAATATTCACATTGGTCACTGTTGTCTTCGAGTACTGAAGTAGGTCCCACAGAAGCCCAACTCAGTCTACTCCATGGCATAATTCTACTCTCACCGGCCTGCATCTGTGGTGCGGTGGACTTTTCAAGCAGCCATTCGCCTGGATAATGGCGCACAAGAACCAACCATCGACCTGGTGTAACAAGAAAAGCGATTCAAGCGACAGCCGACACGCTTCTTTTGGTTCACGGTGAAAACTCAAGAATGCTATGCCCACTTTAGTCGCAACTGGCGATATCGTTCGGTCAACACAGGAACACGTAGGGGTCGTGTGACGTGGATCTCCATCTGCATCAATGGCCTTTGAACGGTGTGCTCCGAAACACTTGTGCCTGATTCAGTACTCCAGATCTGCCACAGATTTCTGCCTGTCCTGGATTACACAGCATCCGATCCTCTCCGTCAGCTGCGTATTGTGACGAGAAGTGGACATCCAATACCATACGCCCTACGCGTTATTTCAACATCCTTCAACAACTTTCCAAAGATTCTCACGATCGTAGTACGCAAACAGCGGAGTAGCTTCACCGTTTCAGAGATTCTAGTTTCAAGCTACATCGCCACAACCATCTGCCCTTTGTCGAAACCGCTTAAATCAACGAATTTCCGATTCTGCGTCCCATATCTTCGCTATAATGACTGCTGATTCGTCTCTCTTCCACTTACAACCTTTCCTTACACAGCCCCGTGCCCGCAACACCACCAGGAGACATTTAGATTCGGGTTGGACAATGGTCATAATGTTTTGGGACCTCAGTGCATTTACTTCCCTTTTCCATCAGTTTAGTTCTGTTTAATAATTTTAGAAAGTACTCATTTCTTGAATCAGGCAACCATTTTGTAGTAGGTCACATACAGTTTGTAGCTTTATTTTAGTTTTCGTAATATAATCAGAAATTAAATATTGCTTTTTTCTCTTAATTCTTTCCGCTACTATTATTATTTAAGACATTTTGTGTGTAGTCATAAATAAGTTAAATAAGATAAATTGTTTTTCTTATAATTTTCCAAACTCCCGTTAAACTGAGTAGGTCTTCCACATTCGGTTGTTTCTTTGTCATAGAAGCAAAGCAAATCACTAGAAATTCATGTATTACCTACTCATTTACCGGCACTACATTAATTTATGGTTGCGCGGTTTAGCCGCACGGTCTGAGGCGACTTGTCACCCTCCACGCGGCTCCCCCCGTCGGTGGTTCGAGTCCTCCTTCGGGCATGGGTGTATGTGTTGTCCTCAGCGTGAGTTAGTTTAAGTTAGCTTATGTAGCGCGTAAGCTTAGCGACCGATAACGTCAGCTGTTTAGTCTCATAAGACCTTACGACAAATTTCCAATTTCCAACTGCAAACTGGATGCTGTTTATGGTGACCTTCTGACACCAGTGAAATCACATAAAAAATTGATGGTTTACTGTACGCATACTTCCGCAAGGCGTTCGGTAGAACGTTTGTGATCATTGTTTCTGGATTTGCTGTTTAACGTTACATACGACAACCATTCCAGGTATATGATGAGTTTAGCGAAACTAGGCAACCTGAAGATGTTCTGTGAATAAAACTGGTCATGTGTAGTCATACAGGTGAGGTGCTTTTCATTAATCATTAAAATTTGTCAGCTATGGTACACAACATAATCAAGATTACATAGACATTGCTTCCATTAAATCAAAGGTGGCTGAACATCGGCTTCTGATAAGGATCGTGCATAAGCTTCTGAAGATGTGCTTACATAATAAATCATTGAAAAAGTACGCCACATTGTTCTCGCTAATCCTACCAGTTCTATTTGTCCCATAACAAATACTATTTAAACACCCTGAGAACTTGGTTATTAGTAATGGACAAATTACTTTCCTTGTTTTGAGTAAAAATAATTTGTGGATTTATTTGAATTGTTTGAGGCCAAAGGCATTTTCGTCTTTTTAGTAAGTATTTATTAGCTATCTCTCTTAATTCTTGCGGCTGTGGCTCCAGATCACTTCAATTTAATATTCAAATGCCGCGCTCAATTGCAGTTTTATATATTTTGTAAGTTTATGGGTAAAGTTTCGAGCTCTAGATGCTGCAAGGCTAAAACAATTCCATACCCGGGGAAGGTATTGTGACTGTGATTCAAAAATGTTTGACTCATATACTTCTCATAGAAAGTAAAAGCGAGGAAGATGACCATATTCTTAGAAATATCAGGTGTCACCTCATACTTTTATTAAGTAACAGATGATTAAAGTTCATCACTTGTAAATCATTATCTGAATGTTCCGATGAAAACAGTGTTCGCTTGATGTTACTGTTTGATTCTAAAGGTACCCCAAATGAAAGTAATTATTCAGAAGATTATTGCACTCCTCTGACGATCACGTGAAAGCTACATGTTTTGTTGCTGCTAAACCCTGCATTCTGTTCATGCAGTCACAGCATGAAATGCAGATAAAGGGCTCCAGTTGGAAGGATGCCATATGACTGTGAGTCGGACAGCCGTCGGAGGGCGTGCAGGGAACAGTTTCAATTAACATTTATATACATCTCCGTGATTACTCTGCTATTCACAATAAAGTGTCTGGCAGAGGATAAATGAACCATCTTCAAACCCCTTCTACCGTTCATACTCGAACGGCGTGCGGGAGAAACGAGCACTTAAATTTTTCTGTGCGAGAATGAATGGTTCGAATGGCTACGAGCACTATGGGACTTAACATCTGAGTTCATCAGTCGCCTAGAATATAGAACTATTTAAACCTAACTAACCTAAGGACATCATACACATCCATGCCCGAGGCAGGATTCGAACATGCGACCGTAGCGGTCGCGCGGTTCCAGACTGAAGCGCCTAGAACCGCTCGGCCACAACGACCAGCTCTGTGCGAGACCTTACTTATCTTATTTTATCGTGATGATCATTTCTCCCTGTGTAGGTTGGTGCCAACACAATGTTTTCGCAATAAGAGGAGAAAACTGGTGATTGAAATTTCATGAGAAGATGCCACCGCAACGAAAAACGCCTTTGATTTAATGATTGCCACTCCAATTCACGTGTCATGTCTGTGGAACTATCTCCCGTTCTTTGAACTTTTTCGATATCATCGTCAGTCCCACCTGATGCGGATCACACAGCGCACAGCAATACTCCAGAATAGGGCGGACATGCGTGGTGTAGGCAGTCTCTGCAGTACACCTGTTGCACCTTCTAAGAGTTCTGCCAATGAATCACCATCTGTGGTTTGCTCTAACCACAACATTATCCATGAGATCGGTCCAGTTTAGGTTATTTGTAATTGTAATCCCTAAGTATTTAGTTGAACTTGCAGCCTTCAGATTTGTGTGACTTATTGCGTAATCGAAATGCAGCGGATTTCTTTTAGTACTCATGTGAATAACTTCACACTTTTCCTTATTCAGGGTCAATTACCACTTTTCGCACCGTACAGATACCCTAGCTAAATCATTTTTTATTTCGTTTTCGTCATCTGAAGACTTTACAAGACGGTAAATCACAACATCTTCTGCAAACAATCTAAGAGGGCTTCGCAGATTGTCTCCTATGTCGTTAATACAGATCAGGAACAGCCTATAACACTTCCCTGGGGAACGCCGGATATTAACTTCTGTTTTACTTGATGACTTTCTGTCTATTAATACAAACTGTGACCTGTGTGACAAGAAATCTCGAATCCAGTAGCACAACTTAGGCGATATTCCTTAGGTACGCAGCTTGGTTAGAAGACGCTTGTAACGAACGGTGTCGAAAGCCTTCCGGAAATCTAAAAATATGGAATCAATTTGACATCCTCTGTCAAAAAATGGCTCTGAGCACTATGGGACTCAACTGCTGTGGTCATAAGTCCCCTAGAACTTAGAACTACTTAAACCTAACTAACCTAAGGACAGCACACAACACCCAGCCATCACGAGGCAGAGAAAATCCCTGACCCCGCCGGGAATCGAACCCGGGAACCCGGGCGTGGGAAGCGAGAACGCTACCGCACGACCACGAGATGCGGGCCATCCTCTGTCGAAAGCTCTCATTAGTTCATGTGTATAAAGAGCTAGTTGTGTTTCACAAGAACGATATTTTCTGAATCCAGGCTGATTGTCTGTCAATAAATCGTTTTCTTAGAGGAAATTCATAATATTCGAACACAGTGTATGTTCCCAAACCCTAATGCAACTCGACGTTAGTGATATGGGCCTGTAATTCGGCGGATTAGTCCTATTTCACTTTTCGGATATTGGTGTGACTTGAGCCATTTTCCAGTATTTAGGTGCTGATCTTTCTGTGAGCGAGCGGTTGTTTATAATTGCTAAATATAGAGCTCTTTATAAGCGTACTCTGAAAGGAACCTGAGTTGCATACAATCTAGACCGTAGGCCTTCCCTATATTGAGTGATTTAAGCTGCTTTGCTACACCGAGGATATCTACTTCTGTGTTTCTCATCTTGATAGTTGTTCTTGATTGGAATTCAAGAATATTTAATTCGTCTTCTTTGGTGAAGGAATTTCGGAAAAACGTGTTTAATAATTCTACTTTAGTGCCATTGTCATCCGTGACTTCACCGTTGTTATTGCTCAGTGAAGGTATTATTTGCGTCTTTCCGCTGGTGTGTTTTATGTATGACCAGAATCCCTTTGGGTTTTCTGCGAGATTACGAGACAGTTTCGTTTTGAAAATTATTAAAAGCATCTCGCATTGATGTACGCGCTATATTTTGAACTTCTGCAAAACTTTGCGCATCTTGTGGATTTTGCGATCTTTTAAATTTTGCTACGTTTTTCGTTGCTTCCGCAACAGCGATCTGACCCGTTTCCTGTACCGTGGGGGACCAGTACCATTACTTGTTAATTATGTGGTATATATCTCTCAATTGCCGTCGATACTACCTCTTTGAAATAACTGGCATTTTTTCTACGCTTACATGATCAGATCGGAAGTAGTGGAGACCGTCTCTTAACAAGCGTTAAGAGCATTTTTATCACCTTTCTAAATAGATGCACTTTGCGTCCCTTTCTGATGGTTGTGAGTCTAACGGTATTCAGCGTATTAGCTACTGCTTTGTGGTCTCTAATCCCTGTATTCGTCACAATACTCACTATTTGTTCATTATTATTTGTTGCTAAGAGGTCAGATATGCTTTCGCAATCATTTACGCTTCGAGTGGGCTTATGGACTAATTGTTCAAAATAATTTTCTGTGAAAGGATTCAGTACAGTTTCGGATGACGTTTTATGCCTGCCGCTGGCTTTAAACGTATAATTTTTCCAGCATATCGAGGGTCGATTGGTGTCACCACCGACCATAATTGTATGTGTGGGGTACCTATTTGAAATGAGACACAAGTTTTCTTTGAAACGTTCAGCACCTATATCTCTGAGTCGGGGGGTCGGCAAAACGACCCAATTAATAGTTTAGTCCCATTGTCAAGTATAACCCCTACCCATATTATTTTGCAGTAACTGTCAACTTCAATTTCACTACTAGGTGAACTACTTCTGACAGCAATAAATATTCAGTCAATAACTGTGTTTAATTTTTCTTTTCTGAACACTGTTAGGTAGTTTGAAAAAATTTCGGTTGAACTTATTTGCGGCTTTATCCAGTTTTCCCTACCTATAACTATTTGGGCTTCAGTGCTTCTATTAGGGCTTGGAGCTCTGGTTCTTTCCCTACACAGCTTCTTCAATTTACAACTGCAATACCGATCGTTTCTGCATCTACCGTACCGTGTTTTACCTGTCCCCTTTTAGACGGACGTCCTTTCTGTGGTTTCGCGTGCCCTCCTAATCTAAACAACCGCCCAGTCTTTTCTACACAGCCCCCTTTACCCGTGTAGCCGCTTTGTGTGTGTAGTGGACCCCTGACCTATTAATCGAAATCCGGAAACCCACCTCCCTATGGTGCAAGACAAGGTATCTGTAGCCTACAAGGTCACAGAACCTCCTGAGCCTCTGATTCAGACCCTTCACTCAGCTCTGTACCAAAGGATCGCAGTCGGTTCTATCGACGATGCTGCAGATGGTGAGCTCCACCTTAATCTCGCAAGCAAAACTGCCAGTCCTTACCATTCTCGCTAACCACCAGAAAACAGAGAATCTCCTCCGATCCATAGCGACATACACCCTTGGTACCGACATAAGCTATCACCTGCAGTTGGCTGCACTCTGTACTCTTCATGGCATCCGGAAACCCCTTTCCACATCCGGAATGACTCCTTCCGGTATACACACGGAGGGCACAGAATTCCTTCCCCTCCTTAGCAGCCATGTCCCTAAGGGGCCCCACTACGCGCCTAACGATGGAGCTCCCAGCTACCACCAAACCCACTCTCTGTGAATGCTTCGACCTTGCTGGCCGAGAAATTTCCTCTGGAACAGGGTGGACGACTGCATCGGGCTTAAAGACTTCGTCAGCCACAGATAACGCCCGAAACCTGTTCGTCCAACGATCCAGGGAATCCCTACGATCGACCCCTAGGAAAGACTTTCGCTGCCTGCCAGACTCTGGAATGATCTCCCACCACGAGTGAGGGGCCAACCTCAGTTCAGGCAGTACATGGGGTGGCGACATCAGTGGACTGATCGGGGGACAAGTAGGACGTGCTCGACGTCCCTCGCATCTACCGCGTCCGACGCCCCACAGTGATGGCCCTTGACAGCAGCCTCAAGCTGGGTGACGGTAGCCAAAACCACATGGAGCTGTGAGCGAAGGGTCACCAACTCAGCTCGCGCCTGTACACAGCAATTGCAGTTCCTATCCATTACTGAAGTTGCTCCTGTTTGAAATTCGTAAAAATATGTAACTACCGAACAGTGCACTTGGCTTATTAGCAGCAGAACTCGCGGTGCTCTCTCACTGACGGTCTATCCGACACTGAGCTACATTAACCAAAAAAAACAAAAGCCTGTACGATACAAGGGTCGATACAAGCGGCGGTACTGTACGCTACACTATTATTAAAATGAAACTTTGTGCCAAGTAAGCACACAAACACGCAAGAAATTACAAAAAATAATCTAGTAACTACACAGATAACTGAAAATAAGGCGCTCCTGTTTGAAGCTCGTAAAAGCATATAACAAACGCCTTATTAGCAGCAGGATCTCGAGATGCACTGTCACTGACGGTCTAACTGACACTCATTGAGGATACGATGTGGGAGGTGCAAGGAAGACGTAATTCCACAAGCAAAATAATGAAACAAATACAGAAGTTATTTCAAGTGTCTAACATGATTGATCAAGGTTGTACGTTAACAGTTGGTGTCAAGAAGCAAGGTGAAAAATAATTATTCACAACTGAAAAAAGAAGCTATTGTCGCCTTTTTCTATAATTCGATCATCTTCCCAGGAAAATTACTGCAAAGATAATTTAGACATACGTCTTCATGAAAGGAACGATACCATCAATCAGACTTCGTCCTCATCATCCTAGTGAAACAGAGCATATTATTCACAAGCTCTGGAAACCATCACTTCAATTGTAGAACCCGCAAGAGGTAACCGCGTGGTCTAGGGGCGCCTCGTCATGGTCTGTGCGGCTCCCCACGTCGGAGGTTCGAGTCCTCCCTCTGGCATGGGTGTGTATGTTGTACATAGCGTAAGTTAGTTTAAGTTATATTATGTAGCGTGTAGGCTTAGGCACCGATGGCCTCAGCAGTTTCTTCCCATAAGACCTTACCACAAATTTCCCGATATCCAGTGGTAGAAGACAGCTAAAGACTTATTTCGACGCAAAGGCTGTTGGATTTAGTGCTCAAGAAGAGATATTGCATAACACAGATTCTTTCATTAATAATTACTCTTTCAGATAGATTACAGCCTATAAAATAAAACCATTGCGCAAATAAAAGTAGATATGACATTCGCAGGGCTATAAACACTGATAAGCAGTTCTCATACAACCTACTAATAAGGTAACGCAATTAAATAATTATATTGGAATTGCAGTAACAACTGCACTTCTCTGAACTGTAGTCGCTGTACAATACTGCTGTGAGATACTCAACCATTTCGACAAGGTCTTTAAGAGAACGTTGCCCATTTTGGTGGAGTAGAATGTGCTCTATCACCGTGACAACGCGCCAGCACATTCATATGGAGACGTATCACATCTATCAATACATCCCACTCGTTCTTGTCCTCGTACACGCACCATCTCGATCACTGCGAATTTTTCTTGTTCTCAAATATGAAGAAAAGACTTGCAGGTAAAATATTCTGCTTAGGTGAAAAGATTATCGTCAAAACAGTGGCATTCTCATAGGATTTGATGAACGGTATTTTTGGAACGGTTAAATGACTGATGAAGGACTTTGGAAGAACTGTGTATTATTAATAGAAATCTGTGTTGAACAATCAATAATTTATTTCGGAGAAATGCCGTATTCATTCCTAACATTAGTACTTGCCGAACCACCGTCGTATGCCTCATTCTCTACTGTCCGTTGTTCACACGTTTCTCCAAATGTTTGATATTCAGGGGAAGCACATTACTTTTACACACTTCATAACAAGTACTTATTCATAAAATGAACTCCGGTTTTTATGCATGTATTTGTGTAACGAATTTGCTCTCAAAATCAGCCACAAACTAGTAGTGACCATCGGACAACACTAATCTGAACTGGAAGGTAGTTGACAGGACATCAAGTTACTGATGAAAACGCAACAGAAATGGGATAGTGGGTTTCTGCAAGATGGAGTCATAGAGAAAATTTTTGATAATACAACACGCACCTGTCTAAATAAAGTATTATAAAGTCTTTGAAAACTGTCCTGATACAAAGTCCTAAAAAATACCTCAAAGTAACTCAAATGTATAAATGAAAAAGTGCATGAGTGCGACGTAGTCATAAAAACATAAGCACCAGCCACAGCGATCTGCGACTTAAAACATACCTAATTAGCTGGAAAACAATAATGTGAAAACAAAGTTCTTGTCTTATCCAATCCTCGGAGTGCAATGGATAAGTCAGTTCTTCTGATTTCAACGTGATGTTCGTCATCGTGAGAATGAACTTCGGAATAACGATACAACATGGGGGCCGTTTCTGCTCATGGCAGTCAAGCTACTAAATTTGAAAACGGTGGTTCCTATTAAGGTTTCGACCACGGTTACTTAAGAAATGATTGTACATTTCTTTTCCCAAAGGAATTACTAAAAACCTCCAAGAAATGAAAGTTGATATGGAACTGTGATAACGATTGGATTTTTGCATGACATAACTCGAAAAGTGCGATACTAAATTCCTCTAATATTCTTATAAAGTGAGCAAGTGGGCTGTGTTTTCAAGCTGAATTGCTTTCCTTAAATGAAATTACTCGTCACTGTAGATAGGCCACGAAATTCTCGCATGAAGAGAACTGAGAAATCATGCACGTTGAAGCAATGCCTGAGCGAGCAGATTAACTCATTACAAAAAACTCAGGACGACGTTAGGAAAAACTACAGTCTGATTCGAATATGAATCGATCGGAATAATTATGAGGACCCAGCACCTTACTGTAACTTAACTTGACCAAACGATGTGAACGGACTTCCACACCAGACTCGTACACGAAGCAGAATGCAAGCTCGCGGTTCGTCGTTCCCGCTAACTCTATCGTAAAATGGGTCGTGCGTTGCTGACTGGCTGATCTGAAAATCTCCCGATACTGGGCTTTCGTAGATACTACGGCTTACTCACTACAGAGAAATGACCATTCGTCCGCAGCTCGTGGTCGTGCGGTAGCGTTCTCGCTTCCCACGCCCGGGTTCCCGGGTTCGATTCCCGGCGGGGTCAGGGATTATCTCTGCCTCGTGATGCCTGGGTGTTGTGTGATGTCCTTAGGTTAGTTAGGTTTAAGTAGTTCTAAGTTCTAGGGGACTTATGATCATAGCTGTTAAGTCCCATAGTGCTCAGAGCCATTTGAACCATTTGAAATGACCATTCGCACGGTTATCAGTATGAACCCAGTGGTCAGCATCGCATATAGACTAGTGAGCGAACTTGACTAGAACACATACGTAATGGAGGGTGAACGTTACCACAATGCATTCCTTTCAACTTACCAAGTAACGTTCAAAGACAACGTACTTCTATACCGTTCAGAATAATTAGGGAGACATGACTTTCGTCGGCTACCATTCTCCACTGAGCAGTAGCTGAGAATTGGGTATGTTAAGAAATAATACCTTTATTTTTCACAAATTATGTACACAACAAACCATTATCACAACCTCGATCCCTTACAGAAAAAGAACCGACATATCCGACAAGTGTCGAACATAAAATGGAAACAATCATTCATGCCGCCATTGTGGGTGCTTTTTGCTGGACTTTCAGAGCTTCAATGCCGTCTGGCCCCTCAATTAGTGTTTATCACCGCCTGAAACCTACGTAGCGAGCACCATGTAAGCTTACAAGGGTGGTATCTGTTCCCAGTCTTCAATGAGAGCCTATAAGAATTCTTTGACAGTCTGTGGGGGAACAGGATGACCACGACTACGTCTGTCTAGGATGTCATACATATGTACAGTGGGTCTTATGTCGGAACTCACCACCAGCCATTCCATTACATCCCTGCTGACACCCACCTCATAGGCTCTGGCATTGGAAGGAATTCAGGGCCACGACCATATGCTACAGCTACCACATAGGCCAACAGGATCTGTTCATTGTACTGTGTGGTGGGAAGACGACCATGGGCAACAATCCGCATGGTTAACAACACTGAAGCCTGCCCGCAACATCACAGAACCTTGGAAATCTAACGATTTCCTGGACAATATTTAGGAGGAACTGCTCACCATGGTTCCCCATACACGAATATGACCATCACGTTGCGTCAGAGGATATCTGGTATCGTCAGTGAATAATGTAACCCACTCATCCCCCACCACTCCTAGCTATCAGGGAAAGAAAAACATGTAGTGCAGTCAGGTGTTTTCCTTTCCAGACTATGATGATCAGTGTAACGCAGGTCTTTAACAAGTCCATTGCTGGATCTTTATCACAGCTGTGTACAAGCTGCCATTCGCCTTCCAAAGTACTAAAAATATTCCATAGCCTAGGTATATGTGCCCCTGCCCCCCCCCCCCCCACCACCCACCAAACTCGATGTGCTATACATCTTTCTACATCTCTAAGGCACTAGAGCGAAAATCTCAACTATCCTATGACAATGTTCAATTGTTTGACTTCATTTTCTCTCTTGATATGGCTAGTAATATTCTACTCTGGAACTAAAGGCAATTATATCAAGGTAGATCCCAAAGAAGCACTTGCCTAGTGCAGATAATGGAATCTAACTATTGTAGTGGTGACTTCCACCACCGAATGTATCAGGATGACCAACTGTAGATGGAAGAAGTAGAAGGCACCGTATTAAGACTCGTCTGATCTTTCCAAATGATTTATTTTTTTCCACTATGGTGCCCCGTTCACCTCGGTCTGCATCACAGGGTCCCGCAATGCTGAGGCCACCGCCCCAGCAACCCAGTGCAAGGTGCTGCTGTGTGTCAGCCTTGTAGGGCCCAGTGATCAGGGTTGCGCCAGCAGCCTGCTCAGCGGTTTCTTCCCTGTTGACTCAGCCCTGCTCTGCTGGGGGCCACCGAGTGGCCCACTGCTTCCTTCCTCGCTGGTGTATCTGAGATTGCGGCGACCACAAGCGCCCATGACCTGGCGACCGAATCTGCAGCTCTTGCCTCAGGATGCCTCCAGTGTGTGTTGGAAGCCAGGAAAAATGCCCACAGTAGCAAGCCATGGAGTGGCCCACCACTGGCTGGCTACCGGCCCCGTGTCAGCCTCAGAGTGTCGAACCAGCGACCTACCGTGGACTGGAATTCTGGTGTCCTGCGTGTAGCTGGCGGTGTGACATGCCCCTCCATCCAGGAGAGCTGCCACACCTGAATGACTCTTATTAGCAAACGGCACCTATTTATAATCAGCTGTGCACCCCTATTTTGCTAACACACCACTCCAATTCATGTACTCACCACATCTAGGTTGCACCAGTGGGCCCCTTCTGCCTGTAGCTTGCGCTATGCAAACTGCTGTGTTTACACTTTTCAGTGGTTCGACGGCCCTGTGGCCTTCAGTCTAGTTCGCTACCACTGGTCAGTGTAACTTCCTGTCAACCGACCCACGCCTGGATGTAACTTGTGCACTAAGAAATATTGCACCAAATTTAACTTTCCTATCTTAAAAGTGTGGTGCCGCTACACTATTAATGTAGGAAATACGAAGATTTGCAGTTTACAGAATGTAATTACATTGTATTCCCTTAACTGCAGGAGTAATTAATTGTACCTGGTCAGTCATTTTATATAAATGCAATGCCATGCTGAAATGTAGTGCCTCTGAATTTTTCTTGTGATAACTCTTATTGTTTTTTTAAATGAAACAAATGTTATTAACATTCTACATCTTTATTCCTCATGTCTGCATATTTATTTCTCAGCATAGTCACCCTGGCAACAAACATATTTCTCGCAATCAGACATATGTGTGCTGAAATCGTCAAAGTAGAAAGTTCGACATTGTTGACGGAGTCACAACTCCACCCCTGCATGCTCCAGTTCATCGCTATCAAAGTGAAATCTACGAAGGTGTTTTTTCAGTTTTGGAAACAGATGAAAATCAGATGGGACGAAGTCAGGACCATATAGGGGATGATCGATGACAATGAATCCAAGGCATCAGATTGTTGCAAATGTCAGAGCAATTGTGTGTGGTCTAGTACTGTCACGGGGAGGGGGAGGATGTACCATATGTGGACAAACTCTTCCACTTGTAAACTACACCCTTCTACCTTCCTATGTTAGACACTCTGCAACTCTGAGCCCTCTAGAGGCAGAGGGCAGAAAATATGTACTGTACTGTACCGTTAGGAACTGGGGACCAAGAAACGATGGAGGGTCTCCGTCCCTGCTACAATCACAACCCTACAACAGGCTGAAGCAGTCCACTCATCCCATCGCCACCTCACGCCGAACCCAGGGTTATTGTGCAGTTCGGACCCCAGTGGACAACCCCGGGAACGTCTCACACCAGACGAGTGTAACTCCAATGTTTCTGTGGTGGAGTAATTGTGGTGTACGCATACGTGGAGAAAGTGTGTTCAGCAATCGCCAACATATTGTAACTGAGGCGGAATAAAGGGAACGAGCCCTCATTCGCTGAGGCACATGGAAAACCGCCTTATAAACCATCCACACACAGGACAGCACACCGATGAATTGTCGTGTAGAACAAACTGCATGACAGTTATGTAGATTGCATAGCTTCAGGCGGTATGTTTCGCCAGGCCCTCATACTTGGTGGGAGAGGCTAATTTCTAGCCATCTTTACGTTCTCACTGTGAGTTCAAAACTGGAAAGAGTTTCATCATGAGATCGACGGGTGTAGTAGACACAGTGCCCAACGTATATGTGAAAAGCTTCATCTGATTCTCACTGTATTTTCCATTTTGCGACTGATCGTTCCTTACTTTCCGAATAACCCATGTATGCAACGAAGAAGAATGAAGATCTGGAATGGTAATGACATTCCTTTCACGGAAAAATTCGAAGGCATTACTTTTCAGCACGCTCTTGTGTTTGGGAGTATCAGTTGGATGGCCCATGTAGCCTCAGTTGAAGGTAATGCAATTAGTCGGCTACGATTTATTGTTAATCTCTAGTGCATATTTGATCAGCGTTGGAGCATACCACCAGTTTATGTGTATTAAATTAATGTTCATTCCATGTGCTCATTTTATCATTCGACATGCTTGAGTGAGAAGCAACTTGTTCCTTTTGTACCCTCAGCTGGATTGTAAAACTCGTCACGGAGTCCATAAACTGGAGTATGGCAAGGAAACGGAAGATATATAATAAAAATTTTATTGTCTCTTCTACTAGCGGCTTCTTCACAGGAGATTGGAGTCACGTAGCCACTTCCTTGCCCCTAATATTTCACCCATATCTGGAACGATGCATCATTTCTACAACAATAGAAAACTTTTGTATTCATTAGGGGTTGTTTCTTACACTAAATCCACTTATTCTAAGAGTATCTTCCATCCAGGAGTAGAGAACACATTTTAGAAAGTAGGTTTGGAATGGTTACCGAAAATACATTCAGTTACTCCGAGGCTGTAATTCTGCTCAGGTATTTTATGGACTAGGGCAATTCTCTCACTTCGTTTTACATGTATTTGTGGATTTATGAATATCAGGTGATGAATTCATCGTACTTCTTTGTGTGTACGTCAGGATTAGTTGTGTCTCCTGCTAAAATGATTACGATTTCGTTTCGGTTGGGAGATTCAGATTCAAGATCGTCCTTGTTACTCGCTCGCATTTCCTTTCATTAGTGAGGGAGAAGGCCAGTACATAGAAAAAAATGTTCTTTACAACTATGTGCTGCAGTAGCCAAGTGTTCTAAAATCTGTATAAGTCGATGACACACGTGAAAGTTTGACTTGAGCTATATCCCGATGACGGCTCCAATTAAAACATCGCCGTCGTACGCTATCCTTTGCAATACCTTTTAGTTGCTAACAACCTGTAACGTGTTTAACACATTCCTGAAAATCACTGAGATGAACAAATGTTCAAGCTGTCAATATCTGAAACAAAAACCAGTGTAGTACATCAAAATCTTCGTTTTCTCAAAGTAATTATCATTTATTCATGTCTGTATAACTCCTGACAGAAGCCAGCCAGCATCAATTGCCACGTACGAAAGAGAACGAAATAATATTTTATTCACTTGAAGTTAGATCTTCAGTGCTTTTCATTAAATACCACGATTCGTAACCGAAGGACGATATTTCATATCTGCATATTAAGAGCTTGAAAAGACAGTCACGAAGAGAATTGTAGCCACTATACAAAGAACGATAGCAGTAATAATCGAATCATCACATTACGCCTCCAAAATCTCTTACGTAGTGGTTCAACTCAGTTGGTCCAAAGCCCGATGAAGCGAGCGACGTATGTGCCGTGTCCCAAAAATCTGAAGGCCGCTGTCTGTTTCTGCTTTGCTAAATCGTCTGGATGGGCTACTGCTATTAAATAATTATTTGTTGACCAATCTGTCACAGCTTCGTTTGATCCAGTAGCAGTTTAATATTTTTCGACATCATAATCTACTCTCAAGGGGAAAATATAAAAATGTCGCAAGTGAAGCAGGCGGAAGGCAATGTAAACGTCTAAAACTGAGGTTGACAAGAACAAAATGGCTAAGCAGGAATGGCTAGAGGACGAATGTCAGAGTTTAGAAGCAGATTTCACTAGGGCAAAAACAGATATCACCTACAGGCCTTTGGAGAAAAGAGGATCAGTTGTGTGAATAGCAAGAGCTCAGATGGAAAACCAGTACCAAGGAAGGAAGGGAAAGCTGAAAGGTTGGAGGAGTAATTAGAGGTTCTGTACAAGGGAGATGAACTTGAAGGGAACTTTATAGAAGGAGAGCAGGACATAAATGAGGTGAGATGGCAGATAATTATGATACTCGGAGAAGAATTTGACAGTGCAGAAGGATTTAAATCGAAACAAATTCCGGGAAGTAGACGAAATTCCCCCAGAGATACTGGCAGCCTTTGGAGAGCCAGCCATGACAATACTCTACCATCTGGTGCGCCAGATGTGTAAGATAGGCGAAATATCTCCAGACTTCAAGAATATGTTGAAGGAGTTACATTAGGAAACGACATACTTAAAATAGTAGAGGAATTTTCCTGTTTGGGCAGCAAAATAGCTGATGGTTGCCTTGGTAGAGAGGATATAAAATCTAGATTGGCAATGATAAGAAGGGTGTTATTGAAGAAGAGAAATTTGCTGACATCGGATATAGACTTTAGTGTTTGTAACTATTTTTCTGAAGGTACGTGTCTGGAGCATGACCACGTAAGGAAATGAAACGTGAACGACAAGCACTTTACACCACAAGGGAATAGAAGCTCTTGAAATGTGGTGTTACAGAAAAATGCTGAAAATTAGATGGGTAGATCATGTAACCAAAGAGGAGGTACTGAACAGAATTGGGAAGACAAGAAATTTGTGGCACAACTTGACTAAAAGAAGGTATGGGTTGATAGGACACAACATGGGACATCAAGGGATCGCCAATTTATCACTGGAGGTAGTAAGTGTGGGTTAAAAATCGTAGAGGTAGATCAAAAGATAAATACAGCAAGCAGATTCAGAAGGATGTGGGTCGAGTAGCTACTCGGAGATGAAGAGGCTTCCATGGGACTGAGTAGCTTGGAGAGCTGCATGACACCGGTCTTCGGTCTTTTCGTCAATCTGTTCAAAGGCATGTGAGATCTCACTAAATATTAAATACCCTGATAACATACATCTTTTAAATAGTGGTGGACTGACCCAAATAGCATAATTTACCACAGTTTTTCGTCAGGAATAGATCATGTCCTACGCAGTTGCTATTATACCTTATCAAAGGCATTACACTATCTGGATGAATGCTCTACGTAACCTGCATGCCCGATTGCATTACGATACACTGTCGGTGCGGGGTAGAGTGTAAAACAGAACCGAACATTTAAACAAATAAGCTGATTATATTAAATGTAGCACTTCCTACAAATTGTGAACTACAGCGACGAGATGAAATTGTAAAAACACAGAAATCAGTTTAAGTAGGAGCAGTGTAAGAGACTTCATCAGGCCATCCCTAATTAGTTTTAACGTGGCTACCGTAGTTAACTTTAGGCCAATGCTGGTAAAATAATTTATCGAGGCCACGGCAGTATTCTTCCATAATATCTATTCAAATCTCTAATCACCTCAACACTGATGACGGATGACATGATCGACGCTGGGATCGTAATTCATTTATTACTAAACTGCTTCTCCACTGAATCGTTCGCGAACAGAAGCTATCAGGAATGGTGTTTGTCATATAGACATATTTTCTCATCTTAACAGAGAGTGATAAAGTTTAGTGAGAAACTGCAGTTCGTCATTTTTAAGTGAGCGTTGAAATCGTCTTCAACACAAAAGTTATCACGTTGTGCTTCAACGTATCCACATAGCACATTCAGCATCTTCAACATCAAAATCAACTATTTGCCTTACTAAGAACCTCTCCACGAGTGCAACATAGCTTCAGTTGTTTTGATAACAAGGATTTCCTATATTCATAACCTCATTAATTGAACTGGATTTAATGTGGTGCCTGCCCTATTGTGTGAGGTCTGCGTTTTAGAAAGGCAATGACAGATGATTTTCCACAAATCCTACAACATTGCAGCCACAAATTCATTTTCCACCAACGTTCCTTTCTCGATATCTACGAAGTCTCTCGTTGATCTGGAGCTAACCGCAGTCGCAAACATCTGCTACATTCCTAAACCTCTTACAACTGAGTGTGAGCACATATGAGGAAACCAATTTTGCAACTGAATACCAGTGTCCTGATTCATTGCGTCAGTACCTCGTGTGTTAATGTTACCTGAAGCGATACTGAACACAGCCCATATTCACTGTACGAGAAGTTACATTATGCGTGGCACTCTATGGAAACTGTCTAGAGTACCTCTTTAACCACCTCCGCGAAGCTGTATTATGTATGGCAGCCAGTGGGAAGCACCTAGATTGGTTTTTTTAGTCACCAAGATGAACTCTTACAAACTGTGGGATCAGAAGAGAATCTTTGACACATTGAGCGAAAATGAGATACCTGAAAATCGAGTAACAAATTTCGTCATCGGCGGAATAAAGTTTTACATCTGACTAACGGTACAAAATGGTCGCAAACTTGGGAGTGTAGGGATTACCATATGCTTCTAGGAAGAGGCATAATCTCCCTAAGGTCGAAATATATAGAGAGAACAGAAAGAAAGACTCAGTGTGGAGAAACCACCGCTAAAGGTAGGGCTAGACTTATACCACGAGCGGGTTGAATAGAAACTCAGATTGGTTGAAGATGGAACTGTAACATCACTATGTAAGGATTTAAAATCAGGTTTAGAGGGATACGCTGAGGGGGCTCTTGGAAAGGAAAGAGGAGAGGGAGGGGTACTGAGCGAATGACTCAGGCCTTTAAAGAAAGACTGAAGAAAAGAAGACTGCTTACTATAAATGGTTAAGCTGTAAAAACAGATGTAGAGATCACTGCAACACAATTAAGAGGGAAGTAAAAAGGATGGTTTTCCAAGATGTAGAGGAGTAGTGGGAGAAGAAATATAGCGAGGAGGATACAAAAGGACAATAGAAGCTTCGTGATTTATACTTGAAGAGAGAGCTCCTGCTATAATTAGGAGCTGGAATGATTGCCATTTCTTAGAGGAACATACATTTTAAAATTCTTCTCATAGAGAATAGGGAAGAATTTCGAGAAGAGCAGAATCTAGATTCATACTGTGAAAGAAGTGGCTCACAATGAAGTTTATCAAGCCCTTCAGAAATCAGAAAATGGAAAGACAGCCATACTGGAGGCACAGTAATGGAATTACTAATGTACGGAGGATCTTAATTAGGAACGGCGCTAGTAACTATACTACTGGCCATTAAAATTGCTAAACCACGAAGATGACGTGTTACAGATGTGAAATTTAACCGGCAGGAAGATGTTGTGATATGCAAATGATTAGCTTTTCAGAGCATAGACACGAGCTTGGCGCCGGTGGCGACACCTACAACGTGCTGACATGAGGAAAGTTTCCAATCGATATCTCATACACAAGCAGCAGCTGACCGGCGAGGCCTGATGAAACGTTGTTGTGATGACTCGTGTAAGAAGGAGAAATGCGTACCATCAGGTTTCCAACTTTGGTAAAGGTCGGATTGTAGCCTATCGCGATTGCGGTTTATCGTATCGCGACATTGCTGCTCGCGTTGGTCCAGATCCAATGACTGATAGCAGAATATGGAATCGGTGGGTTCAGGAGGGTAATACGGAACGCCGTGCTGGATCCCAACGGCCTCGTATCACTAGCAGTCGAGATGACAGGCATCTTATCCGCATGGTTGTAATGGATCGTGCAGCCACGTCTCGGTCCCTGAGTCAACACATGGGGACGTTTGCAAGAGAACAACGATCTGCACAAACAGTTCGACGACGTTTCCAGCAGCATGGACTATCAGCTCGGAGACCATGGCTGCGGTTACTCTTGACGCTGCATCACAGACAGGAGCGCCTGTGATGGTTATATCAACTACGAACCTGGGTGTACGAATGGCAAAACGTCATTTTTCGGATGAATCTAGGTTGTGTTTACAGCATCATGATGGTCGTATCCGTCTTTGGCGATATCGCGGTGAACGCACATTGGAAGCGTGTGGAACTTTCTGGCCGATTAAAAGTGTGTGCCGGACCGAGACTCGAACTCGGGACCTTTGCCTTTTGTGGGCAAGTGCTCTACCATCTGAGCTGTCCAAGGACAGCTCACGCCCCGTCCTCACAGCTTTACTTCTGCCAGTACCTCGCAGAGGCGTGTATTCGTCATCGCCATACTGGCGTGATGGTATGGGGTGCCATTGGTTACACGTCACCTCTTGTTCGCATTGACGGCACTTTGAACAGTGGAAGTTACATTTCAGATGTGTTACGACCCGTGGCTCTACCCTTCATTCGATCCCTGCGAAACCCTACATTTCAGCAGGACCTCATGTTGCAGGTCCTGCACGGGCCTTTCTGGATGCAGAAAATGTTCGACTGCTGCCCTGGACAGCACAATCTGCAGACCTCTCACCAATTGAAAACGTCTGGTCAATAGTGGCCGAGCAACTGGCTCGTCACAATACTCCAGTCACCACTCTTGAAGAACTGTGGTATCGTGTTGAAGCTGCATGGGCAGCTGTACCTGTACACACCATCCAAGCTCTGTGTGACTCAATGTCCAGGCGTATCAAGGCCGTTATTACAGCCAGAGGTGGTTGTTCTGGATGCTGGTTTCTCAGGATCTATGCAAGCTAATTGTGTGAAAATGTAATCAGATGTCAGTTCTAGTATAATATATTTGTCCAATGAATACCCGATTATCAACTGCATTTCTTCTTGGTGTAGCAATTTTAATGGCCTGTAGTGTACTTTTGACTTTTGATATTGCGGTTCCAGGAGTTGAGGAATCCTAAGAATTGAAGATATACATTACCATCACTTACAAGGAAGGGAGCAGGAAAGATCCGACTTATTACTGTGGAATAATCATAAAGGCTTCGGTGGGTGTGCTGTCCAGTAGTACAGTAAAGATCAGATTAGAAAAGTTTGTGCATGTTATTGTATCGCGGGACCATTCAGGTTTTAATCCTGGGAAAAGTTGCGTTAGTAACATCTTTTGTGTACGCCAGATGTGTCCGAAAACAATCGCAAAAAAACCAGGATTTCCGTTTGGTACTTTTTCATTTAGGAAAGACCTATGATTCTGTGCTAAGGAGACTACTGACAGCATTGGGAAATACAAGAGTGGATTGTGCAATAACAGATTTGGCGGAAAGGTGAGGTTGTTGTGAAGTTTAGTTGTAAGATGTCCAAAAGTTTCAAAACAAGTAAAGGATTAGGACAAGGATGTTCTATGTCACCAACTTATTGAAGGTATATTTAGAAATTGTTCTTGGTTACAGCAACAGATAAGAAGTGTGCATGTGACAGTACAGCATCAAAGTGTACATTTATTTCGGTTTGTTGATGACCAAGTACTTATAGCTTTAGATAAGGATGATGCCATATATCAAATGAGAAAGTTAATGGCTACTGATGAGCAATAGAAATTATGTCAATATGGGTGAAATAGAATATCTTGTTGCTGGAGGTGCACAAGGTCACGATTTGGATGTTGATTTTGGCTGGGTAAGAAACATGGACGTGTTGAAGGGTCTCGGTCAACTAATCTATAAGACTGAACAGTATGGCTTGGAAATATCCCACAAGATACGTCAAGCAAGGGTGGCTATTAAATGGTAAAATGTTATCTTTTGCCCTTGGCACGTATGCAGACGAACAACGAAACTAGTGCTGTGGTTGAAACCATTCTGACATATCACTCGGGATGTTGGACACAGAACGAGAGACATGAAAAACTGAGGCTATCGCAAAGGACGGGTTACGACGGATGCTGAGAGCGACCCGCATAGATCGACTGTGGAATAAATAAGTAATAATGGATATGGGTGCTGTGGAAGCTATCAAAGGCAGGATCGATGCTCGAGCGTTAAGATGGTATAGACATTTCAGACGGATGGAGGAACAACTGTGGCTGTAGTGTTTACTCAACTTGTCTCCGCCAGCGAGGAGGGCCGAAAGAGGACAAGGGCGACGTGGAGGCAACTGTAGCCAAATCCATGAAAAGGAGAGGTCTGTCGAAAGAAGATTGGCATGATAGAAGTTTGTGATGTCTGAGAACAGGAGACTGCTGGTAAATGGAATCGCGTGCCGAAATATTGTGGCAAGAAGTCAACAAGATGCGGCTGCAATCCAGAAACCTCACAGAATATACAGAGTCTTACGTCGATGGGAGGATGTGTGGTTGGAAGTGACAGTCAGTAAGCTCCATCTGGTAAAGCCCACAACGCAACCGTGGCGTGCCTCCTTCCATCCACGTCGACGGGACGAGGTTCTCCTTACTCGTCTTCGCAATGGGCGCAGTCCTACGACGCATGGTATCTTGGTCTGCCGAGAGGACGCCCCCAATGTATGGTACTTGGGGCGTACATATTATTACATTATGTTTTATTTTTCGACCAGCAGGCAACGGCGGTTTTGCCCACGGATCTACCCTCTATTTTAGGTAACTTTGGATTTGGTGAGAGTTTTAAGGTTTTGCGATTTGTTCAACTTGTTCTCAATTATTTCGGGAGATGTGTTTAACGTATTAACGGAGTGACTGGCTCACCCATGTCTTTTGTAAGTGTGAAATGTCCCCTCAGAAAAATTATTGAATTACTGTACTGATAAATTTCTTACATTATTTGGTTTTCAAACGGCTGAGCAAAACTGAACGTACTCAGACATTTCGCTCTTTACCTATTCTGATCAACACTAAACTGACACACAATATTTCTTTTAGCGCAACGCAATCTGACTTTCAATAATCCCTACAAAAGAATGGCCCTGACTAACATTAACCTATACCTTTCACAAATCACTTACTTCACAAAAATCTTCGTTACTCAAACCACTGCACTACAGCGAGCGCCACTACTGCCAGCTAAATAAAAGATTCAAACTACTGAAGGCACTATCTACTGATAGGCGTAGTTAGCAAATGAAAGATTTTGATAGAGAACAAGCAATGTATTTACCTTAATAGTGTTCAAAATTCATAATATATATAGCAGTTCATGGCATCCAGTCTTACAAATTTACTGTCTCTGATGGACACACGTCCAAATCGTCCGCTCTCAAAATTGCGTCATCTCTCTCCCCACATCCACCACTGCTGGCGGCTCACCTCCAACTGCACAACGCTACGCGCTGTTAACAGCCAACAGCCCAACACTACAATAGCTAATATTACAACAATGCCCACCAGCCACAGACTGCACACAGCACAGCCAGTGATTTTCATACAGAGCGCTACGTGGCGTTACCAATATAAAAACCTAAACAGCCTACTTACAAGTGGTCCGTCAGACACTTTCCCTGTGCCTTACTTTTAGCTCCTCTATCGTTTTATTTCTGTGTTAATCCCATGTACAGCACCTTTTCAAGTGGTTCAAATGGCTCTAAGCACTATGGGACTTTATATCTCAGCTCATCAGTCCCCTAGACTTAAAATTACTTAAACCTAACTAACCTAAGGACATCACACACATCCATGCCCGAGGCAGGATTCGAACCTGCGACCGTAGCAGCAGCGCGGTTCCAGACTGAAGCGCTTAGAACCGCTCGGCCACAGCGGTCTGCAGCCCCTTTTCCCTTAATCCAGTCTCATACTGTGTGTGAGATAGAGTGATTTTGAGGCAACCCGAGTCAGATGGGAGTGACTGCATGGGTGGCATTTTGTAGGTTTTCTCTTCACTGTTTGATAAAATTTTGGTAACTTTATCAACATTCAATTCTTGTAATGTGTGTAAGGACGCTGAGAACCTCGTCGTCGAACTACCGTAAGCTCCAAATACACACACACACACACACACACACACATACACATACACACACACACACACACACACACCACATACACGACACAGTGAGTGCCTACAGTGCCGACCGTGGAGGCTACACCACAGACTAACGGATGTTTCAGAATGGGTCGACACTGGTACCACAGAACCGCTTGTGCTTTTCATCCGTAAATGTGATGATTTCATATACTCCACATGCACTGTTTCAACGAAAAATCTTGACAGAATTGTAAACTTGTTAAAGATTGTACAGATTTCTTTCCAGGAGTGTATATTGCACTTATTGTTATTTTGACAAAAGGCGCGTAAAGGAAAATTTTTGGTCCGAGAAGCAGAAAAGGAGAATGATTACACGGCAAAATGTAATAATGTCGTCATTACTTCATCAAAATCTGAGAAACTTACAATAGAAGGACATAAATTTTTTAGGGTAGAAGCTCGAGGTGCAGCAAAGCAAATGTGTTGTGTTTACTGACTCTTCGCGAGGACAAGCAAACTCACAGTTGTAGACGAGATTACTGAAGATGACTGACACCCATAATGCAGTGCCCCCTACCACTCCCCGCCCCGCCCATACCCCAAAAGCACTCCGCTATTGCAACCCTACAATCTCTATTTTTATTGTCAGGTAAGAACTTTGATCAGGAGGAAAAGAGAAAATAAATTACTTTAAAATTACTTTAAATTTTAAGAAATACATTGGTGATAAGTTGAGAAAACCGTCCCGAAACACACGTGCTACAAAACGCCGCTGTTTCCTGCGCATGTACCCCGACATCAATATGGGATATGATCACAACGAACACGTACACAGGCCGCACAACGGGTTGGCATACTCTGGATCAGGTGGTTGAGCAGCTGCTGGGGTATAGCCTCCCATTCTTGCACCAGTGCCTGTCGGAGCTCCTGAAGTGTCCTAGGGGTTTGAAGACGTGCAGCAATACGTCGATCGAGAGCATCTCAGACGTGCTCGGTGGGGTTTAGGTCTGGAGAACAGGCAGGCCACTCCCTTCGCCTGATATCTTCTGTTTGAAGGTACGCCTCCACAATGGCAGCTCGGTGGGGCCGTGCGCTATCATCCATCAGGAGGACCCACTGCACCCCTGAAAAGGCGGACATACTGGTGCAAAATGACGTCCCGATACACCTGACTTGTTACAGTTCCTCTGTCAAATTATTGGAGAGGTGTACGTGCACCAATCATAATCCCACCCCACACCAACAAACCACGACCTCCATACAGGTCCCTTTCAAGGACATTAACGGGTTGGTATCTGGTTCCTGGTTCACGTCAGATGAAAACCCGGCGAGAATCATTGTTCAGACTACACCTGAACTCCTCCGTGAAAATAACCAGGGACCACTGTTCCAATGACCACGTACTGTGTTCTTGACACCATGGTTTACGGGCTCTACTGTGACCAGTGGTTAGTGGAATGAGCCTTGCAGGTATCCGGGCGAATAGACCATGTCTTTTCAGTCTGTAGCCTGTGTGTCTGGAGACAACTGTTCCAGTGGCTGCGGTAAGGTCCCGAGCAAAGCTACCTGCAGTACACTTTGGCCGTCTGCAGGCACTGATGGTGAGATATCGGTCTTCTTGTGGTGCTATACACTGTCGACGCCCGGTATTGTAGCGCCTGGACACGTTTCCTGTCTTCTGGAATCGTTATCATGATTATGATATCACACTTTGTGGCACGCGGAGGTTCCGTGCTACGATCCTCTTTGTTTGATCAGTCCCCAGTCGCTCTAGTATTCTACCCCTCATAACGTCATCAATATGTGTCCTTTGAGCCATTTTCAACACACAGTCACCATTAGCACGTCTGAAAACATCTGCACACTTACTCGCTGCACCGTACTCTGACATGCACCAACACACCTCTGTGTATGTGGACTGCTGCCAGCGCCACCGCGCGTCGACCGCATGGTCATACCGCGAGGTGATTTAAACCCGCAAACCGCCCACCAGAGCCTTGTTTGTGTTTGTAGATGTGGCAAAACACTTTGCCATTTCTATCTTCCACAAAGAGAGTCCGGTATCCGCCAGTTGATGACTGACATCTTGGTTTAGATTCGAAAAATATATTTTTGGTCTAAGTTCTATATTGCACAGACGCGGAGTTCAGCGACCAGGAAAATGGATAAATTTCAGTTAAAAGAAATCACAGCCCGAGATTATTAGACTAAAATACATTCCATTCCAAACCGCCAGCTACCCACGCCGGAATTTGGCTAAATGAAGCGTTAGCGTGGTTTTCTGCTAAACTGTGTGATGAGAGAGAACCTTCCATGAATGTACCAACTTCCTTTTTTAACAGTAACTTAAAAGAAAAAAATGACGTCATCATAATTTGTGCAATATGCCGAGAAAACGATGCCTTCGCCTGTACTTACGAAAGGGATCACCCCAGCGTGTGTCAATTAAAAACAGTAAAATAATAAAAATATTCAACTTCATGTATGAAGTACTCGTGTACATCTTTAACTCCATAACCTGAAATTTATTTTCACACAAAAATTTCCTTTACCTTTCTTTTTCATGCATTTTATAGAGATATTAATAGATGTATTGAACATTATTGCAGTTTACTTGCAGTCTAAAGCAAAAACTGGAAACAGAAAAGTTTTCGTATAGGCACTTGACCTAACGACCATCAGATTAGCATTTTGTAGTCTTTCTGCTGTGCCGTCACTGTCTAGAAACTACCCTCCGCATAAATGTCTCTTGTATCGTAGAATACAAAAGGTACAGGCTACAGACGACAGTGTAGTGGGGACGGTGCGATCACTGATGGGAAGATTCCTGTATTAGAGACAAAGTTAGTGAAATGCTTATAGAAGTGCACTCTGACATCATTGGTGTTTCTCAGGACCACTTAAATGAAATGCCAATTCAGAGGCTTGTTTTACCGGATACATATTGGCTGGCTATAGTTTTCAAGAAGCTCTTTGGGGAGTGGAGGAGTGGCCATGTGCTGCAAAAAACTGTATTCCATTTGAGTCTATTGACGTAGCAAAGCACTGCACTGAACAGGTTATGAATATTGTGCAGAAATCCACAAAAACTAATTGGAACTAAACTTTTTATTATATTTATTTATAGGTCCCCTAACCCCGATTTCACCTCATTTCTGTCGAAGGAAAATATTGTTCTTAGTTCACTGTTTATAAAGTAGCGTAAGTTGTATGTGGTGACTTAAATATTAATTTTATAAGTGATTGTACAACAAAAAGTACGTCTTCTGAATTAATATCATCTGATGCAGATTGTATTCTATCCAGTGCAGTGAAAATGCAGGGTTAAGTAGGTGAATCTTTTGTCGACCGCCGTTCAGCAGATTGGGTGTTTCAAAGTGGCCTCCCAATACATATTTCCTTTAATGTTGTTTCTTTTTAATATCAACTTATTTCCGAGAATTTGCAGGATTCTCTCAGTTAATAATAGGTAGAAATCCATTCTGCATTTGGATCGTATTTCCTTGACACAGTTTTTATAAAGGAGTGCAGAGTTCTTCTGTGTCCGATTTCAATAAGTACCAATTAATTAAACAATTTTAGCAGTAATTCACTCTATCTCACGTCCAAATTGAAGAATTTACTCGTGGTTCGTTCCTTGTATTCCGTTGGAGTTTCTGGATGAACATTAAGCAGATTGATGTGTTATATTGTTGTCATCTTGTGGGAGAGAGGGGAAAAAACATTTGGTCCATTATTTAGTTTTTTATGTTAAAACGTTTCATGTTCTTGTGCCATTTTTGAATACGACAGTCTTTTACAAGTGACTGAAAACTATTAGTGTGAACAGTCAGAAAGCGAGGGAGAACGTCCTGTTCATAGTCTCCAGTCCACAGGTCCACTATTCAGCTGGTCGAAACTGAAATAAAATAACCATCAGAGAATAATGCAGAGGAGTGCGGAACCACGACGGGATAAAAGTCTCCTGTCGTATATCTGAGTGGCATATTTTTACCAAAGTCCTCACGCACAAGAAGTGGAGATCATTAAAGCTTGCCTGCCGTACTCATCATTCGACAAAGTTCAAAGAATATTTCTACTCTTTTTTCTTAATTAGGTGAAGTTAAATGTTTCTCGTAAAAGTGGAGAATAATCTCAGACACTTTCTACACTGTTTTCTGTAATATAACGTGCAGTGCACGAAGCACAACATCGAAAACGAACCACCGGCTTTCTAGTTAAATTACGAGGTATGTGTTTGTAAGCTTTCTATAAAATTTAGTCTGTGTGAAGAGAAAAACGAATATATTGATTTCAAAAACATTCTCCTCGTTAACGTGTATTTTAGGTATCGTATTAAACTGCTGAGCGAAACTGACTGTTGGTTGGACCTATGTTGAGCATGTGAGCAGTGTCGTGAAATAAAATTCTAATCTTCATGAAAAGAAAAATTTGAAATAAAGGATATGAGACCAAGTAAATGCCAAAAGAAACTAACTGCATGCTCAGTGAAAACTACACTCCTGGAAATTGAAATAAGAACACCGTGAATTCATTGTCCCAGGAAGGGGAAACTTTATTGACACATTCCTGGGGTCAGATAGATCACATGATCACACTGACAGAACCACAGGCACATAGACACAGGCAACAGAGGATGCACAATGTCGGCACTAGTACAGTGTATATCCACCTTTCGCAGCAATGCAGGCAGCTATTCTCCCATGGAGACGATCGTAGAGATGCTGGATGTAGTCCTGTGGAACGGCTTGCCATGCCATTTCCACCTGGCGCCTCAGTTGGACCAGCGTTCGTGCTGGACGTGCAGACCGCGTGAGACGACGCTTCATCCAGTCCCAAACATGCTCAATGGGGGACAGATCCGGAGATCTTGCTGGCCAGGGTAGTTGACTTACACCTTCTAGAGCACGTTGGGTGGCACGGGATACATGCGGACGTGCATTGTCCTGTTGGAAAAGCAAGTTCCCATGCCGGTCTAGGAATGGTAGAACGATGGGTTCGATGACGGTTTGGATGTACCGTGCACTATTCAGTGTCCCCTCGACGATCACCAGTGGTGTACGGCCAGTGTAGGAGATCGCTCCCCACACCATGATGCCGGGTGTTGGCCCTGTGTGCCTCGGTCGTATGCAGTCCTGATTGTGGCGCCCACCTGCACGGCGCCAAACACGCATACGACCATCATTGGCACCAAGGCAGAGGCGACTCTCATCGCTGAAGACGACACGTCTCCATTCGTCCCTCCATTCACGCCTGTCGCGACACCACTGGAGGCGGGCTGCACGATGTTGGGGCGCGAGCGGAAGACGGCCTAACGGTGTGCGGGACCGTAGCCCAGCTTCATGGAGACGGTTGCGAATGGTCCTCGCCGATACCCCAGGAGCAACAGTGTCCCTAATTTGCTGGGAAGTGGCGGTGCGGTCCCCTACGGCACTGCGTAGGATCCTACGGTCTTGGCGAGCATCCGTGCGTCGCTGCGGTCCGGTCCCAGGTCGACGGGCACGTGCACCTTCCGCCGACCACTGGCGACAACATCGATGTACTGTGGAGACCTCACGCCCCACGTGTTGAGCAATTGGGCGGTACGTCCACCCGGTCTCCCGCATGCCCACTATATGCCCTCGCTCGAAGTCCGTCAACTGCACATACGGTTCACGTCCACGCTGTCGCGGCATGCTACCAGTGTTAAAGACTGCGATGGAGCTCCGTAAGTCACGGCAAACTGGCTGACACTGACGGCGGCGGTGCACAAATGCTGCGCAGCTAGCGCCATTCGACGGCCAACACCGCGGTTCCTGGTGTGTCCGCTGTGCCGTGCGTCTGATCATTGCTTGTACAGCCCTCTCGCAGTG
Organism: Schistocerca serialis cubense; assembly: GCF_023864345.2. NCBI lineage: Eukaryota > Metazoa > Arthropoda > Insecta > Orthoptera > Acrididae > Schistocerca > Schistocerca serialis. Next base: position 310,099,937 of record NC_064645.1, on the reverse strand, counting down.
TCCGGAGCAAGTATGGTGGGCCTGACACACCGGTGTCAATGTGTTCTTCTTTCCATTTCCAGGAGTGTATATAACTAAAACTCAGTGAAGATTTATTCTATGAACGCTGCGTGACCTGAAGTGCAATGTTAGACTTCGAATACTCACAAAAATAAATTACTGCTCTAAGTGGAAGAAAATAACTGTTTGAAATTACCAACGCTATCGCTATCGCTTGAGCCTTGTCCTGCTGTTACGCAGGGTCAGCCATCGTTAATCGGATTGGGCACGTGGCCGGATGCCCTTCCTGCCACCACCCCGTACCCCCCAGGACTGAATTACTGTACCCCAAGTGTCTGCGTCGAGTGTAATCCATGGAATAGTGCGAAAGTGTTCAGATGTCTGCGAGCCATGTAGCTGAGGCGGACCAGCCCGGTATTCACCCAGTGGGATGTGGAAAACCGCCTAAAAACTACATCCAGGCTGGCTGGCACATCGGCCCTCGTCGTTAATCCGCCGGGCAGATTCGATCCGGGGCCGGCGCGCCTATCCGAGTCCAGGAAGCAGCGCGTTAGCGTTCTCGGCTACCCTGACGGGTCTTTGAAATTTCCAACACTATTCACTGAAAATTAATATACTTGCTGGCACGACACCTGACAAGCCTGACTACACGCTCTTTGCTCAAGAATGCTAGGTGAGATCTGCCCTGAATTAAAAGTGTCTGTGTCTTCCCTCTTCCTCAGGATCCCGCTCTTGTTTCTGGACTAATGACGTTCTCTGACGCAAATATAAATCAGCAGATGCAGCAGCTAAAGACAATCTACTCTAAGTTTGTTTCTCAAACACAATCTTCGGCTTTGCGTGGCGTTAGGTGCACTGCACATGCGACAAAAATTTAAAGCTCTAATATGAATCACGGATCTTCAAAGAAAATCGTTTCTAAGAAGTCAGACTCAGGTTATTGACCAAAAAGTCTGCACAACATAAGAAAACTCTAACAAATACTAGGTTCTCTCATTAAAAAGAAACTACAAACACGCCTCTAAAATTTCTCCAAAATCCTCTCCGTCCATATAAATAGCGAGAATGTTTCGTATATGAGTTTTCATCTCCGTAAAGAATTCTAGACATCTTCGCCCAGATTCGCAGAAACCAGATCTCATTCTCTGAAAGATTTAATTGCACGCTACTGCGCCTCAAAAAGGATGCCCCTGAGCTGCACAACTGACTGACTAACAAGTCAACCACAAATTAAACTCAACAAAGAGTCAGGTAGCTTACTACTCGCGGAGTGCGCTCATTCATCTTTGTCCCAGTAAAGTAGAGATAAATTTACAGAGGCAGAAAACATACACTATGCGATACAAGGTATCCGGACACCTCCAAAAACATATGTTTTTCATATCAGGTGCATTTTGCTGCCACCTAATGCCAGGTACTCCATATCAGCGACCTCAGCAAGTCATTAGACATCGTGAAAGAGCAGAATGGGGAGCTCCGCGGAACTCACGGACTTCGAACGTGGTCAAGTGATTGGGTGTCATTTGTGTCACACGTCTGTACGTGAGATTTCCACATTTCTAAACATCCGTAGGTTCGCTGTTCCCGATGTGATAGTGAAGTGGTCACGTGAAAGGACACGTACAGCAAAAAAGCATACAGGACGACCTCGTCTGTTGACTGACAGACTGCCGACAGTTAAAGAGGGTCGTAATGTGTAATAGGCAGACATCTATGGAGACCACCACACAGTAATTCCAAATTAATCAGGATCCACTGCACATACTATGACAGGCGGCAGGTGAGAAAACTGGCATTTCATGGTCTAACTGCTGCTCATAAGCCACACATCACGCCGGTAGATGCCAAACGACTTCTCCTTTGGTGTAAGGAGCGTAAACATTGGACGGTTGTTAAGTGGAAAAACGTTGTATGGAATGACGAGTCACGGTACACAATGTGGCGATCCGATGGCAGTGTGTAGGTATACCGAATGCCCGGTGAAAGTCATGTGCCAGTGTGTGTAGAGCCAACAGCTAAATTCGGAGGCGGTGGTGTTATGGTGTGGTCGTGTTTTTCATGGAAGGGTCTTGCATCGCTTGTTTTGCGTGGCACTGTCACAGCACAGGCATACATTGATGTTTTAAGCAGCCCATTGCGTCCCACTGTTGAAGAGCAATTCGGGGATGGCGACTGACTCTTTCAACACGATAGAGCACCTTTCCATAACGCACGGCCTGTGGTGGAGTGGTTACACGAAAATAACATCCCTGTTATGGACTGGCTTGCACAGAGTCCTGACCTGAATCATGTTGAATACTTTTGGGAGGTTTTGGAACGCCGACTTCGTGCCAGGCCTCACCGACCTACATCGATACCTCTCCTTGGTGCAGCACTCCGTTGAGAATCAGCTGCCGTTCCTCAAGAAACCTTCCAGCACCTGGCTGAATGTATGCCTGCGAGAGCGGAAGCTGTCATCAAGGCTAAGGGTGAATTCCAGCATTACCGATGGAGGGCGCCACGAACTTGTAAGCCATTTTGAACTAGGTGTCCGGATACTTTTGATCACATAGTGTATCTGGATAAATAATTAGTTCTTCCAGCACAAACTGTCAGCCAAGTGGTTTACAAAAATGTTCTTGAATGGCTCACAAGCAGGATGAATCGAGTGAGACCGGACATTGCAGGTAGAAGGTTGCTGTATCATTATAACGCCCCATGTCACACGGCCACTGCCATCATGGTATTTTTTTCCTCGAAAGGCATTCCTGTTGTTCCGCAGCCCACCTATTCAGTTGATCTGAGTCTTTGATACTTTCTTCTTTTCTCTAAATTGATAAATATTTTAAAAGGACGTCATTTTATGACTGTGGACAACGTTGAAAAGAATGTGACCGACGTGTTAAACGGTCTACCAGTCGAAGCCTTGCAGCGCTGCAACCAACACAAGGAGCAGTGACTCCGACAGCATGCAGCTGCCGAAGGGAACTACTTTGAAGGCTACAAATATTGTTGTTTGACAAAAAATAAAAATTTTGATGGATTAAAAAAATCAGGCTCACTACTTTTCTGACACCCCTCTTCCCATTTTCACAAGATATACGCTATATATCATTCGGTCGTAAAACCATGTTGTCGGTGGTAACGAAGGCCGTCCGAGGCTTAGGCGGACACGTACACAATAGAGGCACATTTGTTGAGGAGCGTAACATATTTCATTATTACTGGCGATGATCAAATCACCCCTAATGTCTTACACATGCTAGTGGTACAGACGGAGAAGGAGACACTGGCACTAAACTTTGCTGTCAGCGTCGGTAGCAACGCTTATCCTGCATTACTACGAAAATATATACATTCCTGTTAGTTGAAGATCTACAACGATTACTATATTTTTCTACGTAAATATAAACTCCGTTTACATTGTACAAAATTGTTAGCCCGATAACTTTTAAGCTTTAACCTCGAGAATATTTCAAACGTAACCGAGTGGCCGCTGTCTGTTTCTAATTTCTGTACCATTACTGAATTACAGTATCATAGTGAAAGATGGTACAGTTTCATTATTACTTATATCAAATACACTGCTGTCGTTTTAGCTTTGTATCTTACATAGTAATATATGTTGATCTAACTCGTTTTTGCAGTTTTGAACGCAAACATCGATGTCTACTTATTGATTCAAAATGTAACGGAGGTAGCTTAATGAAAACTTCTACCATAGGTTTTTTTTATGATAAACTGAAGCTAATTACTAAGGTAGAACTCTGTAACTTTCGAAAAAAGTGGAACAGTTCTAAAGGTGAAAGAGATCAATTGATGAAAACCTTTACAGAATAGTTTTATAACCAACTGAACCAAATTTCAAAATAATAACTTCCTAAGTTTAATATTATGAGCCGTTAAATTTTTTATAAAAAACCGAATTTTCGGATAAACCTATGATTGGATCATGCTGAGACCTTTATAATGGCTCACTTTTACATAATCTGCTTATAATAAAATAAAATAAAATAAAAATAGTGGCATCCACGAAATCCACCGAGTCGGAAGCAGTGGCTGAACAGAACGTCACGAAAGTGAGCTGATTATGGAGTAGAGTGTCTGCACTTTCTGACGCTTTCACTATCACTACCCATCGACCAATTGCACATTGCTTGTAACAAGTGTATTGTGTAGACGCCATTTTGAGTGATCAAAACGGAACTGCCATCTACCCGAACATGTGCAGAAAAAGCATCAAATTTAAAGCATCTAGAAGATCGGTTTTCTAAACATATTAAAGGCTGTAAAAATGGACATTGTTTATTGAACGACTCTCATAAAACTTTTCGAATTCGGTTACGTCAAAACAAATCTGTTTCTCTTGGCAGTCTACATTTTGATGCTTAGTGTAAGTTTTGTTATTCATGATGCACGGGTGTAAAAATGTACTGACAGCGCCGTAAGGTAAGTATAAATGGATGGAGATTAAGCAGATATAATAGCTGGAGGGTTAATTCGATTTGGAAGTTGGGAAGTCCACTAGAATGACAACACTCGCACAGCAGACGTAGAGAAACAAGTCTGACAAGCAACGTCAAGGCTCTAAAAGCTAGGCCTGCAGCACGAGCCGTCGGGGAGGCACAAAAGATAATAGAAGCACTGTGGAGAGTTAACAAGAGAGCTCACTCCGCGCAACAGACAGGCTTCCTAAGTGACGAGAAGAGGGGCTGACATCAACACTCCTGTGTGGAAGAAGGGGAAAGTGAGAGAGAGAGAGAGAGAGAGAGAGAGAGAGAGAGAGAGAGAGACGGCTGATAAATGGGACACAATGAGCTCCCGGCGGCCTGCCGAGGAACTCCGAATGCGCTAAAAGCTTCGTCTTGATTGCCACAACGGTTCCGAGAGACGTTCGTAAAAGTGGTCGTTGAAGGCAACATACGTCTTCCATCAGTCGGTTTAGCTTGCCTCGCAGACAAGCAAAAACAATACAGGGACTGCCATTGTCGGAGAGACGGAGGCTCTCACTGCTGTCGACTAGGATAAATTATTGTTCCTGAAGACAGCGAACATTAGTGCCGCGGTACGTTTCACTACGTCCCTATCTCCCCATGTACACGACAGTCATCTTTCGCTGTGTGGAAAGGGTGTTTACGGGTACCACTATCATCTCTCCTTTCTTCCGTTATATTCGCAGATGGTGCGTGGGAACTCGATAAGCCTCCATATAAGCTAGAATCTCTCTGATTTTTACGGTAATAATCATTTGATGAGATGAACACAGTGATTTTATACTCATGCAGTGAGGTTTTCAGGACAGTTCGAGGATTTTCGGTGGCCCAAATTATGCAGCTGTGGGTGTCGACAGACCTTCGGAATGAGAAATGAGTTTCGGCGGTCCACAACGTTTTAGACAACCAATAGCCATCTTTCCCCATTTTTTGAAGTACCCACACCTCATATGCTCTCCGCATCACAAAATCGGTGGATAACAGTTCGTGATGATGATGGATTTTGTACTGATAGCATTAGACGTTACTGATGTGTTTCTGCCCAGGGGCATTCGTTGCCCGGTTTTTGTACTCGGTTTTCGTTTCAATGAAACACCATTGCATTTTAGATATTTGTGTCAATTCTTACCTATCTACCAACGTTACTCAGTGAATTAGAGCATTTTCAAATATTAACGGACTTTTGGGTCACCCTTTATTTTACGATTTCACTGTCTCGAACGTTTTATAATCAGTACTGAACTAGAATAGTAATGGGTCCTTATGCCTCTTTATATGAAGTATGTTACATTTACTGACGTTTACCTTATAGCACTCCCATTGGGTACTTCTGAAATCACTTTCGTATCTGACAATTTCGACCAATTAAAACCGACGTAGAGGATTCTATCTAACAGGTCCGTTTCGGTCTGGTAACAAACATGGTCCAATAACCTGTAAACTAGCAGTTTATTCACTGGCTTACAGGGTGTAACTTACCAAAAGCTTTCCAGGGCGCCGTTATCTAGGGCTATCTGGTTCTGATAGACAGCTTTCTCCATTTAAGATAAAATCTTACAAAAAACGAAATAACCCGTTGTATGTCCTAGGGAATCGTAACAGGACGACCAATTACGGTCTTATAAACAGCCAATTTATCGCATGGGATCAGAAGCCCTCCCAGGTTGTTCTCTGACGATGCTGATTTCTGTGGAAGAGTTTCTTCAAGAAACGTCTAAGTAAATGTCGACTGATATCATTTAACTTATTGAATAACAGTTCTTTTTGACGGCGCGTAAAAGCAAGATTCTGCTTATAAACAAAAGAAAGTTATGCTTGATTACATTACTACTACAATTCTGAAGCTTGCAACTTCTAATAAGAGGAGATGTGAAATGGCACAAAGCCATGACATTCGTAGCAGGGATAGTGAGAAGACATGTGACTACTAGGAGTTTTCTGACATCTATACATCATAGGTAAGACCAAGTTTCTCGGGAAACATTCTTTCTAGAGTGCCACCAACACTGGAACTCGTACTGCCATATGCTAGGCTCTCATAAACCTCGCGGCACAGGACAGCGAACATCTTAGTGCGCACAACAGGTACATTTGTGTTTTTGTACAACACTTAATCCCTTTGGCCCCTATTTTGGGTATAGGGCACTAGGAGAACTCGCCCTTGCCTCTGTCTTTCCCTGAATTCTGCCCATGTCTTGCTAACGTTTCTTGCCTTCCCTTCCTCTATCCTCTTCCACGTACATTTAGGCCTGCCTCTTTCCTTGTTTCCTCTAGTTTTCATTCCAGTGCGTCTTTTCGACTACTCCATCTGGCTTTCCCAAAGTGTGCTCCAGCGATCTCCACTTTCTCTCACGTATATGCTCTTTCTGGTTTCTTTTTCTTCACAGATACTCATTACGTATTTTTTCTGTCCAATAGGTATTCATTATGTGCGGAAGACACCTATTTATGAAGCTCTGTGTAACTGTGATGTTATCTTTTTATCTACGTTACTACTTCCACTGGCGTATAGAATGACAGCCTTCACATTTGTATTAAAAGTTTAATTTTGCATGTGACGTTTCTGTTCCCCCATATTGGATACAGTTGTATGAAAGCGCCAGTCCCCTTCTTAAGGCGGTCTTCACACTTTCCCCGGCTGCAACACCCTCTGTCACCGAAACACCCGGATACTGTCATTCTTCACTTACTGCTCCCCTAAAAGCAGCTGCACTTTCGTTTTCCTACAATTTATTCTCATTTCCTTTATTTTACCAATGTTTATCTTGAGCCCAACAATCTCTGCTTATTTTAAAGTGAGCTTATTTTACCTGCCGGCCGCTGTGGCCGAGACGTCCTAGGCGCTTCAGTCCGGAACCGCGCTGCTGCTACGGTCGAAGGTTCGAATCCTGCCTCGGGCATGGATGTGCGTCATGTCCCTAGGTTAGTTAGGTTTAAGTAGTTGTAAGTCTAGGGGACCGATGACTTCAGATGTTATATAGTGCTTAGAGCCATTTGAACCATTTTTTTACTTTAGCTTTCATATCTGCCAGTCTTTAAGCTAATGGAACTACGACGTCTGCGGAATCCCGATCCTCCAGACGTTAATGGATCCCCAATGGATTCCGCGTCCTTCGCCCGTTGTGATTCGTCTTGCAAGTGAGTCAGGGACGAGTACGAAGGGCATTGGTGATAAAACACAATCCTGATGGGCTTCAGTGGTTACCTCTATTGGATCTGAGAGATTTCCCTTGTGTGGTACATAACATTTGTAGCTATTTTACAGGTCGTCGAAGATGTTTAGAACCTTTTGTGGTATACCATACTTCGGCAACACCTGCCACAGCCCTTGATTTTCACAAAATCGAAAGCCTTTTCAAAATCAATGAATGTCAGGTATATGATTCTCTAGAATTCTCACCTTTGCTCTGATAAGATCCTAAGAATATTAATACGATCTGCACAACAGCGTTGTGCCCGAAAACCAGCCTGTGCTTTACGCAGTCGATTTGCGACTGAATCCTTACTTCTATTTAAAAAAAACTCAACTGAGGATCTTTCTGGGCACTGACAGCAATGTTATGACACACCAGTTGTTGAAAACCGGAAAATTTCCTTTTTTGCTGAGGCGGAGGGGGGGGGGGAGGAGGGAGGAGCTTTACGACCAATCCACTTTTCCGCTCCTTTACGGATTTCTTTCCGAGCTAAAATACACTTCAGCTAGGGTTGCAGCATTTTAACAGTTCATTCGGTATCGTCTTTTAAGAGCTCCGATGCTGTATAGGCTATTCCTGGACCCTTTGAATTTTTTCGGCTTCTCAGAACTCTCCTAATTTCGTCCAGTATGGGAAACTGCAGATTTGTGTCTACATGGCGTTACCAACATAAAAACCTAAACAGCCTACTTACAAAATCGTAAAGATAACCAAGAGCAATAGGTGGGGGATGTTCTGCAGGAAGAAGATGCCAATAAACGCCATGTAGCGCTCTATATGTAAATCACTGACTGTGCTGTGTGAAGGCTGTGGTTGGTCTGCATTGTTGGAGTAATATTCGCCATTGTAGTGTTGGGCAGTTGGAGGTGAGCCGCCAGCAGTGGTGTATGCGGGGAGTGAGATGGCGGAGTTTTGAGAGCGGATGATCTGGGCAGAGACAGTAAATTTGTAAGACTGGATATTATGAACTTAACAACTCCTTGAAATGCTCCTTCTACCTCTGTAGCAGTGCCTGTTACTTTGTTGCTACATGCCACCCTTGCTCTCAACTGGTCCTTCACATCTCAAGTTCTTCACTGAGAGTCGTTTGGCGATATTGTAGAACTCTCTTTTATTTCCCTGTCTTGCTGCCTCTTCTGCTAACTGTGGCTGTTCATCTATCCGCTTCCTTTTATCTCTTCTTATCTCCGTGTATTCTTTATGCGCTTAGATCTTCTGCACTCTTGTCTTACAATACTATGACTTTTGTTTTAGTTCTTTCCTGTAGCTAATTTCATTCCTTGCATCATGAGAGACCATTCCCTCCTTTGATGTGTCTTATATCCTAAAATGCTCCCTCCAACATGTATAAAGCTAGTTTTAAGTTTTGGCCAACCTACTTCAATTCCTCCCTGCACAAAGTTTTCGTCAAAGAGGACGTAGAATATGTTTTGTAGTTCAAGGGTAAATCTTTCTGCGATGTGTCGGTCTTCTAACATTATCACATCAAATGTTTGCTCCTATGATTGAGTTGGATCTATTTGCCACCAGTCTTCAATCTGAACGCAGCCAAAACAAGGTGGCAGCCACTTCCTACGTACACTCCTATCGTATCTCTGACATTCGTCAAAGGGTGCCGAAACTCATGGCTTACGGCTATGTGATGTGTTTGATTCTCAGTAACATGATCTACTGAGATCTACGTTATCTCATGGCAGCTGCGATGTGGAAACAGTGTGCCTCCAATAACTATGTCATGCTCAGCACACGCATCTATCGGCGGTTCACCATTTACATTTCTAATGCCACTGCTGTGTACTCCCATGAAGGTTCAAGCCCTTTGTTTCCTGAATCATCTTTTACATTTATGTCTCCACAAACCGTTTGTGTATGGACTCCATTTAGCTTCGTATAAAATGCACCTTTTAATTCTCCTTCAGCCACTTCAGAAGGTGCATAGCATTGAATTCCAGTCATATTTCGCACATTTGTTCTAAAGCGTGCTGTTATGATCCTATTTGTTACTGATATCGACTCCAGGAAATAGCTGTTACTGTTTTTAGGTAGTAAGAGCCCTATACTATTCGTAGGCATTTCATCTTCACCTGTCTGTCCTAAATACAACGGGACTACACCATTTTCTGTTTGAAATTCCCCATATTCTGGCCACCGTATCTCACTTAGCCCTAATATATCCAGCCTACAGTTCTCCATCTCTTTGTCGACGTCCCTTAACCTTCTCACCGCTCTCAATGTCCTTACATTCCTAAATCCAACTCGGGTTGTCTTTTTCAGGCCACAGGTCGTATCCTTAAGATCCGTTCGGCTATTTCTCCTGTTAGTATCTATTCTCCCGTTAGTATCTGTGATTTTAAATTTTTGGTGGTGCGGTTCGTCAGCCCACAACTCCCGAGTGTCCTAGTGGCGTTGCCAGGTCGTGGTCTGAATACCTGCCAAGGTTTTATTTCAGAGCCTTAACCCTTAGGTAGCTTGTCTTCATCTCGACTGCAGAATGCTACGTATTCCTCCGCAGTGAGGACTATGTGCATCGACGTTGCCCAGGTTACCGATGATCTCCCTCTGCTCACATTTGGGGACTCTGGCTGGCAACAAACAATCACAGGGAGGAAAAGGAAAAGATAGGATACTAGACAGGACGTTGTGAGATACACATTGTCTGGATCCTCTGTGGAGAAATGACGAACTTGGCAGGGCCGTTACATTACAGCCGGTATAACTCTCCACTTCATTTCGGGATACCAATTTGGTTCTACACAGAGTACGCGAAAGAACTTGCCCCCCTTCTAACAGCCGTGTACCGCAAGTCTCTAGAGGAACAAGCAAGCAAGCACTCCGTCTTCAGGCCACAAGTGGCCCACCGGGACCATCCGACCGCCGTATCATCCTCAGATGAGGATGCGGATAGGAGGGGCGTGTGGTCAGCACACCGCTCTCCCGGTCGTTATGATGGTTTTCTTTGACCGGAGCCGCTACTATTCGGTCGAGTAGCTCCTCAATTGGCATCACGAGGCTGAGTGCACCCAGAAAAATGGCAACAGCGCATGGTGGCCCGGATGGTCACCCATCCAAACGCCGGCCACGCCCGACAGCGCTTAACTTCAGTGATCTGACGGTAGCCGGTGTATCCACTGCGGCAAGGCCTAGAGGAACGGAAGGTTCCAAATGATTGGAAAAGAGCACAGGTAGTCCCAGTCTTCCAGAAGGGTCGTCGAGAAGATGGGCAAAAGTATAGACCTATGTCTCTGACATCGATCTGTTGTAGAATTTTAGAACATTTTTTGTGCTCGCGTATCATGTCATTTCTGGAAACCCAGAATCTACTCTGTAGGAATCAACATGGATTCCGGAAACAGCGATCGTGTGAGACCCAACTCGCTTTATTTGTTCATGAGACCCAGAAAATATTAGATACAGGCTCCCAGGTAGATGCCTTTTTTCTTGACTTCCAGAAGGCGTTCGACACAGTTCCGCACTGTCGCCTGATAAACAAAGTAAGAGCCTACGGAATATCGGACCAGCTTTGTGGCTGGATTGAAGAGTTTTTAGCAAACAGAACACAGCACGTTGTTCTCAATGGAGAGACGTCTACAGACGTTAAAGTAACCTCTGGCGTGCCACAGGGGAGTGTTATGGGACCATTGTTTTCACAATATATATAAATGACCTAGTAGATAGTGTGGGAAGTTCCATGCGGCTTTTCGCGGATGATGCTGCAGCGGATAGGCACTTGGTGCAGGGAGTGGCAACTGACCCTTAACATAGACAAATGTAATGTATTGCGAATACATAGAAAGAAGGATCCTTTGTTGTATGATTATATGATAGCGTAACAAACACTGGTAGCAGTTACGTCTGTAAAATATCTGGGGGTATGCGTGCGGAACGATTTGAAGTGGAATGATTATATAAAATATATAAAATTAACTGTTGGTAAGGCGGGTGCCAGGTTGAGATTTATTGGGGGTGTCCTTAGAATATGTAGTCCATCAACAAAGGAGGTCGCTTACAAAACACTCGTTCGACCTATACTTGAGTATTGCTCATCAGTGTGGGATCCGTACCAGGTCGGGTTGACAGAGGAGATGGAGAAGATCCAAAGAAGAGCGGCGCGTTTCGTCACATGGTTATTTGGTAAACGTGATAGCGTTACTGAGATGTTTAGCAAACTCAAGTGGCAGGCTCTGCAAGAGAGGTGCTCTGCATCGCGGTGTAGCTTGCTGTCCAGGTTTCGAGAGGGTGCGTTCCTGGATGAGGTATCGAATACATTGCTTCCCCCTACTTATAACTCCCGAGGAGATGACGAATGTAAAATTAGAGAGATTCGAGTGCGCACGGAGGATTTCCGGCAGTCGTTCTTCCCGCGAACCGTACGCGACTGGAACAGGAAAGGGAGGTAATGACAGTGGCACGTAAAGTGCCCTCCGCCACACACCGTTGGGTGGCTTGCGGAGTATAAATGTAGATGTCGATGTAGATGCAATAGACAAACCCCCTCGCCCATACGGACAGTGTTTCTTTAAGGTGGTGTCTCCAGAGGGGGATTCTGAGCAAGGTGCGTAAGCTGTGTTTTTAAGTATCGAAGCTCCTTGGGAGAGCAGATGAATGTATGTTCGTTTACAGGAGACACTGCCTACTGCTTCGCTCGAGTAGACTGTGTGGCCTACATAAGTTTTTCTGTTTTTATTTTATCGAATTTTTATATTGCTCACAAGCTGAATACCTTCTAAGCATTCCTCACTAATTAAGGCCATATAGGCATGGTCTTTTCCCAATGTACTTCTACCCAAAAAGCGATTCTCGTAGCTGGAGTCCAACGTTTTTCTTAATCATGAATTTTCCCCTTTTGTGGAGATATTTCCGTAGCAAATTTGATCCCCTAACAAATATTTCTTTATATCTAACCGAGAAGTGAAATACCAATTTTCACAAATATAGCTTTACTTTTTGTATTGTAACGATGTATATTTCTAATAAATTTCTATTTAAATACCAATTGCCGTAAATGTTGCCTCAAAAAAATTTAGTAGTTCTTTAGTAATTATTTATTTTCAAAAAGAACCTTCACCCACTATTTCCCAAAACTGCTGAGCGATGTACTTTTTTATTTTCTGACAGGGAAACCAAATAACAGTTTTCACACTTCTAGTTTCAAAATTCTCTTAACAGCGATATACTTCCAAAATGCCTTTCAGCCCCTATGTCATCCCCTTTGGAGTGCAATTTCGGACAATCCCTTCTTAAACGATACCTACAGCCTAAGGTCCACACCCTCTCCAAACTTCAAGTTTCTAACCTTAGAGATTTGGTCTGGGCGATCACGAGTCAGTGAATCAGTCTGACCCTATGTCACTCCTTCAAGGATTGACTTTCCAAACACAGTATCGTGGGAATGTTTTATTTCTAACAGAGAAGCCAAATAAAGTTTTTCATAGATTTAGCTTCAAAAATGCTTGCACACTGAAATATTTCCATAAAAATTTTCATCTGTTTCACCCCCACCCCCACAGGGGTTGAATTGTTAAAAACCAGTAAAACACCTTTTTATAAATTTATAATTGGCAAACCAAATTCAAATTTTCATTGATTTAGCTTTAAAAATGCTTTCATAATAAAATATTTTTATAAAATTCTCATTCCCTATTCCACCCCCTTACGGTGGTTGAAACTTTGAAAAACCCTCTCTTAAACGACGTCTTAAGTATAAAATTCGTACCTTCTCCAAATTTTAAGTTTCTATCCTTCACGGTTTGGACTAGGCGATGATGAGCCAGTCTGTCAGTCAGTCAGGACACTGGTTTTTATATATGGAGATTAAGATTATTCTCCCTTCATAGTACAACTAGATAATCTGAAAGCCTGAAAGTTACTATTGTAGTTTCGAAGCTAATTGAAGCATGGTGATTGGGCAGATCTGTTGTGGTATGTTTACGCACTATTTTACATTGCAGTCGTAACTGAGACCTGAATCAAGGAAAGATTAAGGCAACAGGCACACGAGATCAAAGGCAGAAATTGCTGAAAATAGCTGTTTGAGGGCAATTAGTCTCAAGCAGAAAGAATTAAGTATGCGAGGAAGGAATGATAAGAACAAGACATTTCTAATAGCAAGAACAAGGAGAAATGGGGGTAGGCCTACTTCTGGTGCCATCGTGAGTGTCCGGTCCAAAGACGTGTTCCCACACGGTAACTCTCCACGCTATGCTGTCTTCTACCATCATCTTCAGCTACACGTAATTTTCGTTCCCCTTTACATCGCCCTTAATCTTGTATCACCTCCTTCGTCTCGATCTCCCCACACAGACGAGTCCTTTCTATGCATCCGTTAGCAAGCACTTAAGTCTCAACGATTGTTCCGTCCAGTTCTTTCCCTTTTCACTTATAGCCTGCAGTATGAAAATTGCCTCTGTTTCTACTGCGTGAAACGATACAACCAATCAAAAAGAAAGAAAAAATGGGTCCGGTCCCTTAGATGTAAAAGGTGGGCTAACGACGATTGTGGCACAGGAAAGATTTTTTGTGAAGCTCCGTCAACGGTGATGACATTGCCTAGTTGCTGGGGGCGGTTTCGATAATTATATTATTCTTGAAAAATCAAGTTTGCCAAGATCACCAGGAATTCTTTTTATTACTACTACCGGTTTCGGCAGATGATGGCAGCTTAGATGATGACAGCGCAGATTTGTCGAAACCGGTCATAGTAATAAATAGAAACTCTCCAAGAATAATACTTAATTATCATCGAATTAACATCGAAACTCATATGTAGACCATATTTTGCTAACAGGTAGAAGTTTCCTAAAAAGTTTGTTTACTGCTACTAGCATTTCGGTAGTTTACTGTGATAACTGGTGTAAATAAGCTTGTAAATACATTTATTACCTACTAATACATTTTGAACATTTCAGAATTGTGTTTTGATTACCCTTTACCATGTCCTATGATATGTATAAAGGTGCCTCATAGGCACGCAAACCTGTCCCATACC